>NC_090935.1:196077911-196702911 GCF_040938575.1 Ambystoma mexicanum | reverse complement strand
CCCGCTTTCGTTCTTTTCAGCTTCTTGCTCCTCTTCATTGGAACATGCTCCCTCTGTCTCTCCGTTCTATTACTTCTTACTCTCTGTTCCGTTGTTCCGTGCAAACTCACCTGCTTCACTGTCCTTGATTGCTTGTTGCCGGAAGTGTCTGAATGTTCACATGCACTACTGACTTTTATAAAAATACAAATTGGAGATTTCGGCAGGACCTCTGCCCTTTAAACAACATAGTAGAAACAGAGTTTACATTGGTGCGTAACCCAGCCACCATTTTGTGCAATATTCCTACAGACCCCACTGACTTCACAGTGATTGATCTTAAGAATGCTTTCTTTCCCATACCGTTACACCCAGACTCCCGTTATATATCACCACGTTTACATACTGCGGGTATAGATTTTAAAACGCTCATTTACCACAAGGGTACTGTGAATCATCCAGAGTTTTTAATAGAGTGTTACAAATGGATTTGGGAAATTTACAAACACATAGTGTAGTAATACAATATGTCAATGACTTTCTGATGTGCAGCACCAATGAAGAGAAATGCAGACAAGACTCAGTGATGCTTTTGACACTATAAGCAGAAAAGGGGTACACGATGTGCACAGACAAATTGCAATATTGCCAGAAATCAGCAATGTATTTGGAACAAATAATATCATTGGAAGGAAGCAGAGTAATACCAGAAAGAGCAGAGGCAATACACAACAAACCACAGCCAACCATTGTAAATTAAATGCAGCAATTTCTGGGATTGTGCAACTATTGCTGATCCTGGATCTTGGATTGCACCACCTACATTTGTCCCCTTCACCAGGGGCTAAAAGAAGCACAAAAGGAAAAGAGTGACCTTATTTGGCCACTAGAGATGATTGAATAATTCCATGAACTTAAAGAGGCGTTAAAGTGTTTTCTTATTTTCAAATTCTAATGGGTATGTAATGATGGCTGTCCTCACTCAGAAGAGTTCAATGGGGCCTAAGCCCCTAGCCTACTTTAGTGGGCTTTTGGACCCAGTATTTCAAGGACATTTCCCATTTGAACAAGCTTTGGAAGCAGCTGCCTGAACAATAGTGAAATCATTGACAATTACCATGGGCTGTTCAGTAACTCTTTATGTAGAGCATGTTATTTTTTGCAATTCTGGAAAAATAAAAATCTACACTTACCACAGAGCGTGCATTAAGATTTGAGGTGATTCTTTCTAACCTCTCGATTAAAAGTGTGAGGTGCTGCATTGTTAATTCTGCTACTTTCATTGCAGAACCCGTGGTGAAAGGTGACTATATACATGATTGCTCCACATACGCACACATCCGATGTTGAGGAGGATGAATTAGAGGGGGGACAGATTGTGTTCGTTGATCAGAGCACGGGATTCAGACACATGGGAGCAGCAGTGATACATTGTGAGGATGGATAGTATGCAGTGGTAGCAAAGGTAAGATTACCCTCATAATATTCTGCGCAAGTGGCAGAGTTAATAGCACTAATATCAGCATTAGGGTTGTATGGGCACCACCCTGTAATTATTTCTTCTGACTCTGCATATGTTACCTCCACAATAGATTCAGGACTATCTTGTTGAAAAAGGAGAGGTTTTAAGTGGTCTGATGGTTCACTAATACAGAATACCCAAATGTTATTTATATTAATTGAAGAATTATCAATTCCTTCAACAGTGGCGGTGGTAAAATGCGCTGCCCATACCAATGCCTCGTCCTTTTGGATGCTTTTGCTATCTTCATATTGATTATATTGATATGATCAATAATGTAACTGCTTTTGCTATGTGCTTGTTGTGGTGTGCCCCTACTTCCGTTCACTTGAGGCCAGTCCTTGTGCTCACCCCGATGCCAAATCAGCAGCAAAATTCCTCATACTTGAGCTGTTTTCCTGGTGGCGGATATGTGAAGTAGTGCAATCTGACAATGGACAGCATTTTTTAATGATCTCTTTAAGGAAATTACATATTTATTGGGGATTAAACAGAAACTGTGTTCAATTTATCATCCAAGACAGCAGAGTTGAGGAACTCCTCAATGGCCTGCAGAGTTGTGTGCTGCACTTCACAAGATTTGGCCCCATTGCTTGCAGCTGGCTCTTTTCACTCTGTGGAATAAGCCAGGTTCTGTGCACCACTGGACTCTGAATGAAATAGCTTCAGGCAGAAGAATGGATGCACTTTCTGATGGTGATCGCTCTGCAGCTGTTTTGGCCCATAAGTTCCATGAATATCTTAGGGCCATGACCGATTCTCTCAAGTTTTTATCCAGCCAGGTAAGGCCTCAACACTTATTGCCAGCCACAGCTACCGAAGAGAAGGAGGCACATCCAGACATAACAGCGCTGATAGAACCACCAGAGATCTACCCAGGAGATCGAGTGCTGGTTAGAGATTTTATGCATCGATGGAACTAGCATCAGTTTGTGGGACCCTTTATAGTTGAATACATGACCCCAACTGCTGTTATACTCCAAGGACACAAGTAATGGGTCCATATTAGCTACGTCAAGAAAGACAAGAGCAGCAGACCCATTTCTGAAGACAGGGAGGAAAGCGAAAGGGGAGCATACTTCAGTTTCATGTGCGAGTTTCTAATTCCTGTGAACCTTTTACAGAACAATTTTCCTTTTCCCCAAGGCACAAAATATTTGAAGGACCTATGGAAAATGTGTGTTGTGTAGTTATAATGATTGAGTTTTCTATTTTTTCTCTTACTTTCCTTTGGTTAGAATTTCAGCAGTTATTGGAACAAAAAGGTATTAATGTTATAGATATGTTAGATAACAAGAGTGAAACGGTGATTAGCACAAGAAGGGAGGTTTCTGACCTGGAGAAAATATTCTGCGTGGTACCAATGATGGCCCTTCCTCTGATATCGATATGTGCTATGGACACATGCAGGGTGTGGGAAGGGAGAGATTGAATGAGACGTACTACTTTTTGCTCTATCATTCCCCATGAAACGGGTACCCCCAGGCTGTTAATACCGCTGGAGGTGCCAGTAAATTCACCACACTGTCTTCCCCATGTTGCATTATGTAAAACAAGATGGTTATTTCAGGGACAGTGGGTGAACATACAGTGGGTAGAAAAGGATGACACCATTTTTGTTGAGATTTTAACTAAACTTAAAATAATAGCAGATAGACTGGGAACAACAAATATTGCAATGCACTATGAACTACAGGGCCCACAGAGGGATAGGTGACTTTTAGGACACAGAGCATCAACAAATGCACAGGTTCAGAAGGGAAGATGCTGTCTTGGTGTTGGATGAGACCGCAATTATACATAATAGGGGAGGTTTTCCACTGAGGGAGATATGAAGAGGGGTTAATGGGATGCAGAGCACAGGCAATGGTAGGAATGGCAAATGTAACAGTTGCACACCTTAATATCATATGTCTTGCTGAGTGGAGTATGCCAAATTACCTGGATTGATGAAAAGAAGGAACCATTCCATATGCAGAGACGTGCACACTTGTCTATATGTTTCAGATATAGCGGAACAGTGAACATGGGCAGGAATACATGGTGTAAGCAGACAATAGACATGACCGCATTGCAACTAGGAACATCCGCACTGATGGGCCATTATTGGTCTGGTGGCAACCACGCTTATATGCAGCTCCCACCGAACTCGAGTGGTTCATGTACACTAACCACTTTACAATCACGGCACTCGTGGTGTCACAAAGTCATGTTGTATTGATTACCGAACATCCTGCTATTAATTAAGTGAATTTTAAGAAGCAGACCTGTCGCTCTCTTACATTACAAAGGAACAAGCGTGAGAATTATTTCTCACAGGAATCTTCTGCTCGATTGATGGGAATTCCCAAGTATCAACTCTTCAGCAAATCTGCCGTCATTTTCACTGACCTTCTCACACATGGTATACAGACTGTGGCAAATTCTAAATGGATCCAGATCACAAGGTGGGAGCTGCTGCAACTGGCAAATGTTACTAAGAAAGGATTACATTCCATCAAGGAGGAGCACAGGGCTGTTAGACTGACCACTCTCCAAAATAGATATGTGCTCAACCGCCTCACTGTTATGGAAGAGAGCATGTATGCGGAAATAGGCACATATTGCTGCACATTTGTGTCAGCAAATGATGCACAAAATGAGATCCTTACTGAAGTTATAGCTGCCTTACATACTTTGCACACTACAGTGGAGAAGGAGAGTGGTCCAGTGGTAGATGAAGATTGGTATCACCTGATGTTCTCATGGGTTATTGCCTGTATAGACAATATTTTTAAGATGTTGGTTCCTGTCCTCATTGTGCTGTTCATCAGCCTCTACATCCTATAGATAATTTGGAGTATTTTAAAGGGGTTAGGAAGAGAAATTCACAAGCACATGTCACTTACACTTCTTTTAAGGCCACTCGCTTCTCGCTACATGCCCATACACAGACAGATCCATGAAACAGTGAAAAGGAATACACATGGTCAGAATTGAATGCACGATTGGCCTCACTGGCACACGATTTAGCCCTCCACCGGACCCAGAGAATGATATACTGCATTGTGTATATATTGTGAGGGAGATGGGGAGTGTGGTTTTATGACCTGCACGCTGGAGGAGTATGAAGCACATGGAGGTAGCATGATGGGACTATGCAGAGCATGACTGCCAACAGATGCCTATGAAAGAATGATGGCTGAAGGGGGGAATGTGATGGTAAAGGTAGGGCAGATGCAACATCATATACCGCCTCACTGACCTCCCAAACAAGAGCAGAAATATAAAATAAGAAATCTCTTTAAGTAACCGTTTTTAGGGCTTTTGTTGTTTAGAAAGTTGTCTTGTTATTTTGTAGATTATGTCACAAGTAGAAAAGAGTTAGTGCTGCCACACTTCAGGGAACTCGTTTTGTCACACTTCATGGAGCCTTAAGTTGCTGAATACACAGACAATATAGAAAACAAAGAATGTTGGCATCTATAGCTGAACAGAGTACATTTTAGAACATTAGATCTGCTTTGATTTGCTAGTAACATTGTACAAGGGTATCGCCATTTTGAGACAAGCACCCCTATTCAAAGCTGCACAATTTATTCATTTTCTTAAAAGTTTTCCTTTTCACTTCCTCTTGGAAAACACCAGCCTAGGTCAGGGGAGAAGTATATCTTTTATGGTATTTAGGGCGCATCCTCAAGGAGGAAGAATGATCGGTCGAAATAGTTGTAGATTTCAGTACAATCTACCCCATAGGAAGTGTAAGTGTGACTGGCACATCTGCGTAAAAGCAGAAAGGTGCATTGAAAATGACGGACTCCGTTAGACGGGAGTTGCGAGTACTGCAGGCGAGTGTGTAATTGCATCATGGGGTAAAGGGTATTGTTTTCATTAATTTGTTGAAGTGGTAAAAGTAGCAGGCTGTAGAATAGTATATGTCGGAACGTTTATGGTGATCAACTGTTGGTGATTAGTGTCTGTTTGTTTTTTGTGGCTTAGGCCGAGGTGGAAGGGTCAGCACCTATTGTACTGGGTGTACAATGGTGCGCTTGGCATAGTAGCGGTGGACACCAGCCTGGAGGAAGGGCGTGGTCTGGTGACCGACTACACTAACATAGGTAAGGTGGGCCTTTGGAGAGGGTCGGCGGCATACTAACACGGAGCGAGTGGACAGGTCTGTGGAGAGGGCAGTGTGCATGGTGCGTGTGTATGAGTAAGCCTGTGGAAATGGCCAGAGATTGTGAATGGGATATGAGAAGGAAGAGAGGTAAGTATGCATGTCTGAGAGGTGAATGTGAGTGAGGATGTGAACAGGGAAAAGAGAGCAAAAGGGAGACAAGGGGAAATCGGATAACAGGAAGTGATCGCATTGACAAAACAGGGAGAAGAGGAGAGAGTTTTGGATAATGGCTTTCCAGGATAGCCCTCTAAATCACATGTTTGAAAAGTTGCCCCAATATCACAATAAAATAATAATTTTCAATAGGTTTCCATGCATGGCCAGTGCAGGGAACGTTCGATAGTAAAATCATAGAACATATGTTCTCATAGATATTAATGTACAAAGGTTTAAAGACAGGCTTCTAAATTTTCACACCAGAAAAAATACAACGCGCTAGGGGAAAAAGGCCCAAGAAACTCTTTCAAGGATAACAAGTTTTATTTCCACTAAAATAGGTGTGCTAGCAAAGAATGTTCTGGGCAAAAAGGGTGCAAGCAGTCACTTAAATGGGGACATAGCGTCATTAATATACGGTAGCAACCCATGCGGCTGGTTGATGTGACCCTATTCATGGTTGGCCTACTTTATAGGGGATGCCATGCCATTTGCCCCAGTCCATCCATCTTCCATCACGTGGAGTCAGCTGGGCTCATCATCTCCAGGGAACCAAGGTCAAAGAACTGATTAGATACAATTTCTAAAAATACTGCTCTATCATTATTCAGGGCACCTGGCATGGTCATGTGCTGGCACAGGGGGAGTCTTGAGGTCTCTCTGACCCACACACATTTCACTCATCCCATCCGCGTCTTCTGGCTTCCATGGCTTCCACACTCGCTTTTGAACTATAATTTGTTTCTCCCTGTACCTTGCATTACAAATCATGTTATTAGTAAATAAAGGTTGGGTGACCATTCTCTTGGCTTTGGTTTATGGTCGGTGGCCTGGGGTCAGCTGGTGTCTTTGTAAATCAAGGGTCTTGGGACTGGGGTGATTGTAGGGGCCGTAACTCGTAGCTGGCTGGGTGGGGGTCGGAGGCCTGCTTTGGCCTGTTTTTGGTAACACGTGCACCACAGTGCCTACCACTGTCTCGTGGCCTTGCAGGGCACAATCCTTCTTGGAATAAACATATTGGCAACAATGTTAGAACAAAGGGGAGTTTCTGTGGAACTTAACAGTGTGGGCCTTTCTCATCAGCTCTTGGGCTTGTTCAGATATCCCCTTGAGACTAGTGGCCTATCTGTAACACACCAAATAATACTGCATGGCCATGCAGACCCCATACTTCGATGCTAACTACAAAAATGGCATCTATTTATAAATGTGCGCTAAATCTAAGCATCTAAATTTCGCATAATATTATGATTGTGCAGGCCCCTTAGGATGTTCCCCTCCCTGGCATATCATAGGTCTCCCCTCACCCTAAAGTGCCTATGGGGGTGGAATGGGGTCATTTCCTTCTGAACAGGTTGTAAACTTAAGAGTAGACAGAGTACTCTAGGGCTGTGGAAGCTCTATGAAGAGAAAAAGGATGAGCCCACAAAGCAGGACAATAAGACAGATGATATGACAAAAAAGCCCAGTGCCCCGCCACCACCCTACAGAGCATAACCAGTATTAAGACCTGCAGCAGGGCATACAAAACTATAGCGAGTATCCCCAGACAGAGGGGAGGGGAAACAGGGAAAAAAGAAAAACAGAAAGCCGACACAGGAGGTCCAACCTGACAGGGGAGACAAGAAGTATCTGGCGGACATAAAAAGGATCACACAACAACAGGTGGACGCTTTGTTCAATGAAGCAGAGAGAGTGATAGAGAAGGATGTGTGGAGTAAAGAAAGAGAAAGTGCGGCACAGAGGAAGGAGAAGGGTGGACATGAGATGAGGAGGAGTTGGAAATATGAGACAAGGACATGGCTGCGTCCGACGAAGAGGAAGAGGAGGTCAGCGAGGAGGACGAACAGTGGCCACCGGATAAGGAAAGTAGAAGGAGCCTAAAGCAGGGGTGGAAAGGCTACCAGGGGGAGGAAAGTAGGAACTGGTCTGCCATCCTCTGAAGTGGAAGCAGAAGGTAAAGATAGGACTAGCACAGGCAAGGAAAGGGGGATGGGAAACAGGACCATGGCAATGAAAATGCCATTGTTGCAAAAGGGAAAAGAAGGCATACACTATGGCAGACAATGGACTGAGACAATCTCATTTGCAGCTTACCCTCCCTCTTGGTGGGGGCTAGCAAATGGATATACACCCTCAAAAAAGAAACATAACGGGTGATGCTAGCATTAAAGGACATGAAAAGTCTATTTGCAATAATAGGAGAGCGAGGGTAAAAAATATGGGAGCAAGCGAGGTACAATGGGGTGAAATTATGTACCAATGCACACGATGGAGCACCGTTCAACAACGGCCACACTCATATGCGGAAACTATTGAAGAGCATGTACCTGGACAGCTCAGATTTAGGGGCAGTCATGACCAGTAAGATGAAACCAGATGAGGATTGTGCAGAATATATAAAGCAGGTCCAGGAGCTCTGGGCATTAGAGACACAAAAACCTTGAAATGAATACATACCTCTCTTTTAATTTATATTGATCAAAGGACTCCCATCCGATGTCCAGGCCTCCCTAGACAAAATAGTAGGAATAGGATGGCCAGAAATAGAGGCTACCATAGTACACAATTGTAAGAGTAAGCAGGAGGTTGTGAGACAGGCGGCCGAAAAATGCAGCAAAGGAGGAACACAAGCTGGTACAGAAGAAGCTTGCTAAGTTCACAAAGCAAGCGGCCATGCTCATACCGACGCTGCTGCAGTGTACCCCGCCCAAAAGGGAGGGTCCCCAGTGGCGAATGTGCCCCAGCAAGGGGGATATGGGCCTCCGCAGTAGGTCCCACAATAGGTTGTACAACTGCAGGGGGGATTATCCACAAGGGGTCAATGTACCCACCCATAGGATATTATCCACAAGGAAGAGGGTACTCACAATGGGGGATAGAAGGAGGATAGAGAGGTGCAGTTTTCTGTTTCCTTGGACCATGTTTCATATGCGGGAATCAGGGAAATTTGAGGCATACTTGTCCCTTCGGTCAACAATTGCATGAATATCAAGTAGCACAACAGCAAGGCTCGTCCATGCAGCAAACACAGCTGAGTAATTCCAACATCCACAGGCTCAGCCCGAACAAGCACAACAGGGACAACCACAGCTGCCACAGTTGCAACCTCATACATAAGCAGTGTAGTTTTGGATCCAGGGGACAACCCCTGATTGTACTGCAAGTACCCGCACAAGCACCAGAAAACACAACATTGCTGGGACACTACACCAGAGTAAGTGCGCTGGGAGGGAACCCTTTCCCATTCCCACCAAATATATCTTCCCAATAGGAGAGCCCACAGGGAGTGCATGTCTGTCCTTAGCAGTAACTGAAGACCCTGAAGAGGAACCTGAGGTAGCAGTGAAGATGGGACAGAAAGAGTTCTCGTTCTTGATAGATATAGGGCCATCAAGTCATGCATGAAGGAGGGTGGATTTCAACTGTCAAACAAAGTAATGGTAACACAGGACTTCTCTGTAGAAATTATTGTGGTTCCAATAACAAAAGTCTTAGCTTTGATTATTGGGACACAAGACCTTGTAGCTCCCCTATTGTATTCAAAAGACACCCCCATTAAAATCCTGTGTAGGGCCCACTGAGCAAGCTGAATGCAATGATATCATTCACAGAAAAGAGCATGGTGTGCTTCACACACACGAGGCGTGTATTCCACCAGGCCAGATATGCCAACAGCACATTGCGAGGACAACCCACATACCCTGACCTATTTCTGTTTGTATCCAGATATTACTGGGTTGGGTGACAGGGATAAAAGGGAAGACATTTTGACTAGCATCAGAATTCTTCTTCCGGCTTCAGTGTCACAAGAGAGTTGCCCCAGGTACACTAATATTGCTGCAGCTTGAAGAAGTGATCACTAGAAAAGATATTGGTGATAGTATGTGGAACAGATGAGGGAGATCATAGAATGGAGCACAGAACTCTGTATTGACCCAACACTGACAATAACAGGTGTGACTGACAAGCAACTCTTTCTCAGATGGAGAGGAAGAGGAAGAGGGGGAAATAGAATTCCACTTACAAATTCCCTGCACCAAGAGGGTATTAGAGAGGCTAGTACCACAACTGACTTAACTGGTGAAAAAGGAGGCCGGATAGACAAAGACCACAAAATGTGGGAGTGCTAAAAGGAGCAGGGGCTGTAAGAATAAAATTGAAAGAAGGTGCATTGTTACCAAGAGCAAAACAGTATCCACCGTCCTGCGAAGCAGACAAAGGCATATACACCACCAACCTTGCACTATGACAACAGGGCATGATATGATATGATAAGATATGGCATAATACAGACATTCACGTCCCCATGTAACACAGCTATATACCCCATAAAGAAATGAAATGGTGGGTCGTGTAGATCCATACAGGACCTCAGCCCTCTAAATAATGTTGGAGAGACCGAGTTCCCACTCATCCCGAATCCAGCCACAATAGTGTTCAACATCCAACGGAGAGCAAAGTACTTCATGGTAATTAACCTCAAAACATCTTCACAATCACATTACACCAATTTTCCAGATACATGATGGTGTTCATGTATAGTGGGCTCCAATTTGAACACACACGGTTACCACAAGGGTATTGTGAATCCACCAGTATATTTAACAGAGTGATACAAATGTACTTGAACAATTGACAAATGCCATGAGTGGTGATAAATGTAGATGAGGACAGATTATAACTACAGAAGGATAGAAGATAGCACCTGAAAGAGTAGAGGCAATACACAGAACCCTACCAGCCCGCACACTAAAAGAGATGCAGCACTCTCTTTTTGCCAAATCGGAGAATTCCAAATCCACTTCCACCATGCAGATGGCTTCATGTTATGAGATTATACTGGCAAACCCAACTATTGAGGTTGTTAGGTGTCGTGTGGTGAACCCAGCAACCTTCATAGCAGAACCAGCCACACCAGGAGAGTATATGCATGATTGAGTAGCATACATGGACAGGATGGTAGGGAACATTTATGAAAAGGAAGTGAAAATTGAGGGAAGGGATATGGTCTTCATTGATGGATCCTCGAGCATAGACTCAAACACAGGACAAAGACACACTTGTTGTTATACTGAAAATGCAAATGCATAGCCCGAATGACATGAATAGTATGTTGGCCAGAAGCAAATCGCATTATGTGACAAACATTGCAAACCATGAAACCTGAATATGAGCATTGGAAGTCCATTTTGTAAATGCCGGCCATTATTGTTTTTGTAATGCTTTGCAAATATATTCTATGCTTCAAATCCACATACGGTGCAAGGCCAGAGCTTGTACTCTGAAATGCTAATGTAGACAGGAATGTAGAGCCGTACAAAAATACATTGTTTTCCTCTCATGGAGGCTTTGGAGCTGTGCAAAGAGCTGTGCCTAATCAGTAGCCCAGGTGGCGGTTTGTCTTGCAAGCGCTGTTGTAAAAGGCAGTTAAATGTGAATTATATGCAACTAACAGTGCTCCTTGATGGAGGATGGTATTTTCTCTGCCTCAGAACTGTCTGACCCTTAGCTCATGAGCCACAGCGAACAGATAACGTTGGTTGGAATGTCTCGCTGCTAGAACATGATATCCTCCCCTACGCTAGTGCTCCGTGTTCCCCATAACAGAAAACTGTCTTTGCAGCCTCTGCTAGAATACTAATGTTTAGACTGAATGAAGACTTGTCATAACTGTCAATTACTGAACCCTAGCTTGTTCGTCATGCATAAGGGTGGGCCGAATGGTATTGTAAAGGATGATGTATTATGTATATATATATGACTGCTTTAGCGCTGCTTGCTCTCTCTCATCTCATGATGTCTAGGAACACACGTCGTGAGAAGTTGAGACCCGGTCGACCGACTGAGATACTTTATGAATAAACCAGACTTATTTGGAATTTGAACCTCACGACTGGCGTGCCATTTAGTATATGGTTATTGTGCCTTTATTCCATATATGGTCTAACAAAGATGGTGCCCGAATAGGGACCCTCCCTGTGATGCTCCATCGCATACGTTGAAGGCAAGGACTAGTCGAGGACGAGGCTGTCGGACCGGGATCGGAAGGTGTTCAGGGCACCCCTGCAGAAGTGATTAGAAACTCCTCTGCAGATCTGTACACAGCGGTCCCTGATCAACGAGCAGCGGCTAGAGAGCATCGAGGCGAGGGTCCTGGAAGCGAGGCAAAATTTGCCAGACACGTGGTCATGACGATTCTTGTTTGCGCCTGTATACGGGTGAATTGCGTCCTGAGAGACGTATTGATTGATCATGTGAGTCGTGCCCTGATTTTTAAAAGTCCTGATATTGGTTGAGTGTTGCACTTGGAAGTACAAACACCCAGGGTAAGAAGAGGTAAGAGTTAACCATGCCTGGGAAATAGTCTTCTTGTGTAGTGAGATTTTTTCACTGCGGTAGACAGTCTTTGGAAACTGGCCAGGCCGAGCCACCCGAGGGGTCGCCGGCACATGATATGTACATTAAATACTGAATAGGGGCAATAGTGTTTAATGCAGTTTGGCATAGGCAGACCAGACGTGTTTCAGACCTTCAGAGGCCGAATAATTGGAGCTTCGAACTAGCGCATATAGAACATTTAGAATCAGTTCTGCTACGAAAAAAGGCCAAACCTGCAGGGTTCGACGTTGTAAGGGACTGGAGAAAGGAAGCTAATCAACGCTTGAAAAGTAGAGTGAAACATGCACGTAGACATAAATCAACTGTAGAGAAAGCGCTAGAGCATGATCAACAGAACCAGACAGAAGCTATTAAGAACATGGATAGGGCCTCCCAGTTAGACATACCGAAAATATATCCTTCACAAGATTTGCATACATCAGAAGAACTGTTAAATAAGATAGTACATGAGCGAAGAAATGATCATCCAAGTGCTGACCCAGTTGCACCGCCTCCCTATGTACCTCCACCTGTTGCTATTCCGACGATTCCATCTGCACCTGCAGAAGGCGTCCCATCTGCGCCCGTGACATCATTCCCTCCACCTCCTACAGAGCATGAGTTATATGCTTTAGTTGGCAGTTCTGCATCAATGGGGCCTGAAAGAGGAAGTATTATACTGACTCATAGTACAATTAGTAATGCACTGAAAGACGAATTGAAACAGTGGGCTGAGACATATATTGATGATGGCAATGAAGTGGCTGTGCAAAGTTCCTTTTCCGATCATAAAGGCCTTGGTGAATAGCAGGTATTGTTAGAATTTATGGGAGATTAGCGAAAATACAAGAACATGTAGGGCGAATATTTGTGTTTAAGCGAGAACTTGATCAATTGCATAAAGCGATAATGAGTAAGCGTGAACCGCATATGTCATATGTCCAGAAACAATTTCTTCCGCCGTTGAAACCTGTTAGCGAAGAGATGCTAATTTGTACGTGAGATGTGCTTAGATGGATTACGGGTGTGGCCATTTCTCCGATTGAAGTGCTTAATACATTTAGTCATTATACCCTAGAAATGCAGAGAAAGGTTTTACAGGTTATGGTTGAGTATTTACAGGATGAATGTATGAAAAAGAAGCTTTGTTGTCCTGCTGATTTGATGATTTATAAAAGAGCATTTTTTTTCGTCTGACACCGGAACTACTGTTTTTTCCCTTGATTTGGCTTTGTTGCTTAATAAACGAACAGATGTAGAATCCCCTACATTGCAATTATCTATGAGGGAGGTGCCTCCCACGTTTTTCCCAAAAGTAGAGGTTGTTGCTGATGGAGTGACTCTAGCGCAACCAATAGAAGCCCCTTATATTGCACACTTTGTACATGTTCCCTTTTCTAGGCAAGAAGTGAACACTATAAAGCAGATGGTCCCTGATATTAGGAAAAATCCTGCGGGTTTCTATAAGGAAATTGAATCTGTTTTGAATTCATCTGTTTTTACACTGAGTGACATTGATTTATTGTTCCCTGTGATACTTCCTGCAGACATATGGAAGCAGATAAGAAGTATAAATGATGCACCGATGTTAGGTGATACTTGGGAAACTTTAATCAGAGTTGATAGTGAGAGAAAGGCTGGGGAGAAACCTCTGCAAGTCATTCTAACTTTGCCTTCACGAATAGTAGAGAAATTGAAAACTTTAGTGCCTGAGAAGAGAATAGTTTGGGACAAATTGACAGCTTGTCTACAAGGTAAATCGGAAAGAGCAACAGATTTTTTTAACCGGTTTGAAGTCGTATTTGCAGATTTTAGTGGTCAAGATCTAAGTACCGAACCTGGGAAGAGATTATTTGTTGATAAGTTTGTGCGAGAATTGTTACCAGAAATCCAGACATTGATAATGACATCTGAAAGTGCATGGCAAGCAAAATCACAAAGCAAAGTATTACATATGGCCCAATATTATGAGAACCGAGTAAATTCAGAAAAGTATAAGGAAATACGAAAGAAAGGAGAATTGAAAACCAGAGTGTTACTGCAGCAGGTAGCCAAAAATAATAGAGGTGGCAGAAATGCACTGCCTAGAGTCCAATTTGCATTATCATCCAACATGCAAGGTGGTCCAATAGGTATAAACCAATATGCCTATTGTAGACAAGAAGGCCATTGGCAAGCTGTGATACTTCAAATATCTGTTCTATAAAAATGAGGTCTCAGCCAGGAAGTGATTTGTTTGGACTAAAAGAGAGCCCAATTCTTTTATTAATCAACGTTCATTTCTCTCTTTTTAGGTAAACCAGAAAAAGGGATACATCTCCTTCGATCATTCCAGTCTTCAAAGAGGAGATCGTGTCAGCGAGAGAATGCCAAACAGGTAAGTTCTTTTAGGAAGAATGTTAGTTCAGTTTCATCTCTTCCCCTTTACTGTCTTTATTCCCCCCTTTGTGCTCTCCTTAATTCTTCTTGTATCAGTCTTTAGTCTCCCCTCTTTGTTTTCAGCCACCTTTTCCTTTGTTTCCTTCTCTCCATGGCTTTATGATCTTGAGCAGGGAGCTCATTTACTCCTTTATGCCGCCTCAGCTCGAGTTCAATTAACACAGTACTTTTTTGTTAAGTCCGTATGATTGTGAACGGCTCTCTTATTACGAATCCTCGCCATCGGCTGTCTCGGCGAGATGGAGACGTTCCACGGCAATCGCCTTCTTTGAAAGGCCCCTCCCACTCTCTTAATGCCCCGGCTCTGCATTCATTCTTGAGCGATTGTTTTCTCCGTTACACACGGCTTCGCCGCTTCAGTCATCGACACACTTTGATTTGTTTCCTTCAGTCTCTCATGCTCCCCTGCGTTAACGCAGTTCATAAAATGCCCTTCCTCTTTTCTCTCACACAGTTCGCATCTACCTGACAGTTTTCGGGCTGTAGGTGTCTCGTCTCCTTCTCACTGCAGTCGGTGGTCAGCGATTTAGCTCCGCCCCTTGTTTTCTCTTGTCGGCTAACCACCGGAGCTTGTTCTTCCTCTCCTTCGGGTGGCTGCCTTTGGTCCCCGTCTCCAGGTCGCTCCGTTCCCCTGTGCCGAAGCGTCACAGTGCTTCTCTCCTCCTGCCGCACAACGAGCGACAACGGTCGCTATTTCACTCTCTCTGTTGGAGCGCAACGGCGCTGCTTATTCTACTTCAACTCGACGAGTTTGATCGTCGCTTCGTTCAGGCAAAAGAAATAACAAAACATCAACAGCTGAAGTCTATGCAACAGCGTAGAGTTAATCCAGCAAAACCTATCCTCTTGAACAACTGTTCTCAATACGCCCAGCTGAAACCGTTGGGCTTGACCTCCTCCTCGTCAGCCCTGGTTTCCCACGATACCAAAATACAGATCTCATTAGAGGAAAGTCCATACAGGTATTACTTCCTGCATCTATATCCATGCCTTAATAGGGCTTCCCCACTGTACAGAACATGTGTAGATGCATGAACAACCCAGCACATTGTCACACAAGTACAATGCCCGCAATTACAGAATAGGAAGGGACTATGGGCCTCATTACACGGATGGCGGTGAACCATGGCGCTATTAGCGCCATGGTTCATGCCAGTAAAATACCGGCACCGCTTTGGCGGAAAGGGGAATTACTGCCCCATTCCAAGGTTGGCGGGGCGGTAATTCCCCCTTCCACCATTGCCCTTCCCCATTCCCATTTCTGCCCCATAGGGCTCAATGGGAATGGGGAAGGCGCTAATTACGGTACCGCAAATTGCGGTACCGTAATTAGCTCCCTGGGTCCCTTTGCGGGTTGCTTTTTAACGCCTCCAAAAAGCAGGCGTTAAATCCCCCAACCCGCAAAGGGACCTTGTAGTAAGGCGGTAAGGATTTACTGGTACCGGTATTTTACCGGTACCGGTAACTCCTTACCGCCATTCGTGTAATGAGGCCCTATGTCTAGAAGACTGTTTAGAGTTTGGCCAGGAATAGTGGACCAGAATAGAAACCAGAAGCAGCCACAATTTCAGGATAATCAGGTTAATCAAAATCAACAACAGAATGCCATGAATGGTGGAAATGTTTTTGATAATACCTCCAATGCATATTACTTTGGCGACTTTACATCTGATGATGTACTGTTCCTAGGACAGCCCGAAACAGTGTTTGGAAACAGTGCCTATTCCCATTGATTAGAAAGGGCTCTACGTAGAAATGAAGGTTGGGAATATGGTGTACATTTTTCTAGTGGACACAGGTGCACAGAAACGTTCAATCGATCATCAGTGGGTTCCAAATACCACTGTCAGGGCATAGAAATGTCTCTGTAGGTTTCTCATGTATGCCAGTAATTAGTCCAGTTTCACAAACAGTGCCTATCACACTGTGTCCATTTACTGAATCTTGTCCGTTTCTTTTGAGGACAAATTGCGGCGAAAATTTGTTGGGATTGAATCTATTGAAGAAATTGAATGCAGTAATATATTGTCCTCCTGATGGAGTATATTTGACGATTTCACCACAACAAAATCCCGTATCACAATTTGTATCTATGCCATTACCAACCGAATTGAGTGAAGTGCCAACTTGTATATGGGCAGTGAATGATAAGGATGTAGGATGTTTGAAAGTAGAACCGGTAAAAATTATTTTAAAGGAAGGAATAACTTTACCACGTATTCCGCAACACAAATTTGTGTGAAGGTGAAAGAGCGCTGAAGTACATTGTGTCAGATTTATTTGCTAGAAATGTAATTGAAGAGATTTCTGGTAGTCCTTGCAATAGCCCGATTCTTCCAGTTTACAAGAAAGGTGGGAATGAAATCCCTTATTGTTTTATAATTGATTTACATGCAGTGAACAAAGTAGTAGATCCCCAATTCCCATTAGGCCCCGATGTGACCACGATTTTAAACATGATTCCAGCTTCTGCCTCAAATTTCAGCGTCATTGACTTGAAAAATGCATTCTTAAGTATTCCCGTTCACCCAGACAGCAGATATTTGTTTGCATTTACATTAGGGGGGCACTCATTCACATGAACATGTATTCCACAAGGTTACACGGAAAGTCTAAGTATTTACAGTAGAGCATTGAAGGAACAGCTAGACATGCTCGAATTACCGTCAGGGTGAATATTATTGCAGTACATTGATGACCTGCTTATAGCTGCAGATTCAGAGGAAATTTGTAAAGAAAGCACTGTTGCACTATTGACTCATTTAGCGGCACACAGTCACAAGGCATCACTGAAGAAATTCCAGTCTTGTCGAAAGGAGGTGGCTTATTTGGGCTACCTCCTATCGAAGGAGGGAAGAAGATTGACACCAGAACACATAGAAAGCATCTCTGATATACCTATTCCAAACATGCAAAAGGAAGTCAGGGTTTTATTTGGGATGGCTTCATATGTAGGCAGTGGATTGCTAATTTTTCTATGATTGTGAAACCCATAGTGGCATTGACAAAGAAGGATGTTACGTTACCTTTGCCATGGAACATGGAGTGTCAAGAAGCTTTTGACCTGCTCAGAGCTGCGTTATGCTCAGCTCCGGTCTTGGGAACGCCATATTATGAGAAGTGTTTTATGTTATTTGTACATGAAAATGATGAATGTGCTTTGGCAGTTTTGGCTCAGGAACACGGGGGCAGAAATAGACCATGTGGTTATTTCTTACATGTTGTGTGCAAACTTTTGCGGCAGCTGCTGCGTCAGTAAAACAAACTGAGGGGATGGTTTTAGGTCACTCTTTAACCGTGATGGTACCCCATTCAGTGGACGTTCTTCTAAATAGAACGCAGGAGCAATATTTCACATCCGCACAACTAACTAGGTATGAAATAATCCTATTTGCACTGCATATCGAAATTAGGAGATGTTCCACTTTAAAGTTATTGCCCCCTCCCAGTGAAAAAGGGAGTGAGAAATGATTATAACATGACTGCTTAATTATTACTGAGCAAGAGACAAAAGGAAGAATTGATTTAACCGGTACACCCCTGAAAGAGCCAAATGGAGAACTTTTTTGTGATGGCTCTTATTTTAAGTTGCCGAATGGCACATCAACTGCTGCTTACACCATTACCACACTAAAAACCATTGTAGAGAACAAACACATCCCATATAACTCAGCACATGCTGCAGAAATAATAGCGTTAACCAGAGCATGTGAAATTTCTGAAAGCCTTAGTGTGAACATATACACCGATAGCCAATATGCTTTTGGGTGGTCCGCAATTTTTAGAGGATGGAATTGAGACAGTTAGAGATACAAGCAGAAGGCACTCCTGGGGAAATAAAACAATGGTCCGAGGGTCCAGCAGAATTAGATCCTGAAGGTTATTGGGTGGACAAAGAAAATAATAGATGGATGTTGCCAAATGCATATGTTATAGCAATGAATGGTTACCATGGCCCATAGTCCAACACATATATGTGCGAGAAAGATGTATCAGCATCTTGATTCTGTATGGTACAACGGCCACATTAAGAAAACTGCAGAGAGATTGGTTCAGAATTGCATGACTTGCTTACAACATAACATTTGAAAAGGGACAGTGACACCAGTAGGAAGTTTTGGTCCTCCTTCTATGCCATTTGAGGTCATTCATTTTGACTTCATAAAAATGGAAAGATGCCACAATTATAAATATGTCCTTGTAGTGGTCTGTGCATTTAGTAAATGGGTGGAGGCCTACCCCCTGAAAGATTGTTCAACAATGTCAACAGCAAAATCCATGTTAAAGGAGTATTTTCCCAGGTTCGGGTTGCCCCGTGTCATATGGTCAGATAATGGGCAACATTTTATAGCGGCCGTGATATTACAGATTTGTGCAGGTCTCCAAATCGATAAACAATTCCATTCAGCTAGACACCCAATGAATGCCGGTTTGGTAGAATGCCAAAACGGTATCTTGAAAAATAAGTTGCCCAAGATATGTGCCGAAAGCAATTTGAAATGGCCCAATGCATTACCACTGGCTTTGTTGTGTATGCGCACGTCTGTGCAGGCAAGGACTGGTCTCTCACCATACGAAATAATTATGGGGAGACCAGCCAATGTCTGGAATGTGCCATGTCCATGAAAATTGAACGATGTTGAATATCCATTACTGACTATTGTAGACAGCTGACTCAAAACTTGCGTTTGAATCATCAGCAGGTGCAGGAGGCTCTTCCTGTCAGATATATGGGCCCAGGACATTATCTGCAACCTGGAGTTTGGGCCCTCATGAAAAACCTTGAGAGAAAATCTTCGCTTGCACCGTGTTGGAAGGGACCATACTAGGTGCTTCTGGCCACGCAGGCTGCTGTCTGAGTGAATGGTCGAAAGCACTGGATCCACAAAACGCACACAAAAGAAATCCTGTTTCCTTTGCCACATGAGAAAGAGACCAATAATCCTAATGTGCAGAGAAAACCAGCACTGAGCGATCACAAAGACATCGCCGAAATTCAGCCGGAACTGCTTCCTAAGCCCGAGAAGGGGCCTGGGGAGATTGCAACAAAGACTGAAACATCAGGTTTACCTCAACTTTGCCCATCCACTGAATCATCATCACTGATTGCATCGCCAGTTGGAACTGTTTCTACATGTGCTGCAAGCAACAACAGTGCCTTATTCATTGATCACACTGTACCTGGTGCTTTAAGGTACAATCTGCGTCCATGAAATCGGAAGTAATCAGCAGCCTTTGTTTCTATCTCACAGACGAAGCCGGAAATGGAGGCCCAGGGAAAGGGAGCATATGAGCTGTATCGGATTATATCTCTGACACGCGATTTCCCGGTGCTACCTTTCGAAAGTGGCGGTGCTACCTTTCGAAAGTGAAGGGCTTTGCGACCTAGCTTGAACAAGCAGAGGCAAAAGGTACCTACACTATGAAAAATTGAAATTGATACTTGCTCCTGCCTTTTTGGAGCTGCTGAGGTAAACACCAGCTTGCTGCCATCTTAAACTGCACTTGTTTGACCTTTGCTGACGACACGTGCGTTGCGATGGAGAACTTTTTCGATGGACGCTGAGAACTTTTCTTGAAATAAGCTTTATAGACCATGATATGATATGATATGATATTTTATTTATATCGCGCTCATACACAGGTGTTTCAGAGCGCGACAAGGCAAGGGAGGGGAACAGGGGAGAACGAAATAACGATCTTACTAGGCCCAGTGACATTGAGAATGTGCAAGTGCATGGGAGAGGGGGAGCGGAAAGCACATGGAGGGGAGGGAGAAAGTGGAAAGTGCAGAGCAAAGGAGAAACAGGATAAATAATCATAACAAAAATAAATAAATAAATAATAAAATCAGCACAAAGTGGTAGTGCAGCCAAGTGGCAAGTGGTAGGTTTGAGGCAGCAGATCAGGTGGGTTTGATAAGTGCAGGAGGGGAAGAAAAGGGGGGGCTGTATTGGTACAGGTACAAACCCCAGTGCAAGGGGTGGCCCGGAGGCAGTGTGGTAGGGTGGCAGGATGAGCAGGAACCTGGGACCAGAGACAGAGGGTGTCCCAATGCAAGGTGCCAAGAGAGCAGATCAGCATGGGAGAGTGGGGGCGAAAGCAGAAGGAAAGCAGAAGGTCTTGAGGTGCTTCCGGAGTGGCAGGGAGGCTGTTCCAGAGGGAGGCCCCAGCCGAAGACAGAGATCTACCCCCAGCTCATTTCTTTGAAAAACGACTGATCCTGAGGGAGTTAGAGGAGGACGAGCGAAGAGCTCGAGAGGGGAGGTATTAACGGAGGGATAGCTGAAGATATTTTGGACCCAGGCCCCAGAAAGCATTGTGGACAATGCAGAGGGTTTTAAATTTAATCCTTGCATCCACTGGGATCCAATGGAGAGATTTCAGATATGCAGAGAAACGATCCCAGGGCTTGAGGCCAAGGACAAATCTAGCAGTTCTGTTCTGGATTAGTTGCAGAGGGGGGAGAGAAGAGGCAGGTAGATTTTGAAAGAGGCTGTATTCGCCTGTATTCGCTCCTGCTGTTGCCTGCACTGATGCTGCCATTGATAGAACAATAAACACTAAAATTGGATCTGCTCCAAGAAAGATACCAGGTACAGGGTCCGGGTTCCTTGAATGGGGAAATACCGGGCCATTCTGACTTTGGAGGGCCCGGTATTTCCCCATTCAAGGAACCCAGACCCGGTACATCCCCATTCCCATTTTAGTCCCAATAGGGCTCAATGGGAATGGGGAGGATGCCAACAACGGGCCCATTAATGACGGGCCCGTTGTTAGCATCCAGGTCTGCTCGTGGGACCCGCTAAGGACGCCTGGTTTTACCACTATGAATCCCCCTGCCTATGTGCTTTTTTACACTCTTCCGTCATGAGATGTGAAACACAGAAAAGGTTATGATAACAATACACTATTATTGATTATGAATATGACCCATGCTATCTTGAATAGATCCAATTGCTGGGTGTGCTCGCATTTACCCCAGCACAGGGAAAGAGGAATGGGTTGGTATATACATCCCCTACCACTTAGTACTGCCTGTTATGCATCATTAAGAGCTCTATTTTTTTGAAGATGGAATGATAGTGTCACTTGAAACTATGACAGAATTAACATAAATGAATTTGAAAGATTGGTATTAACACCGCTGGGTTGTTCCGTGTTTACAAATAAGAGCAACATGAACACTGTATCGACCAGTCCCATTGATAGACTCTCTAGGCCTTACCAGTCCCTAATTACTTTAAAAATGGCTCCGGTTGATAACAAAGATGCCATGCCCCACTCCTATACTATTAATCCTAGTCCACATTCTGTTCCATTTTGCTTACTTAAAAAAAGGTTCCCACCTGGTGGGAACATTTACCAGATGCATGAATACTGCTTTACTTGAGCACGAAGAGAAACCATTATATATAGGAGGTTCTGTTTATTTTGTGTGTAGAGATCAAGTTTATCCATGGTTACCTAGAAATTGGGAAGGTACCTGTTACTTGGGGATATTATTACCTGATGTATTCCTCGCCAAAACTTCTGAAATAGCAAAAATATCTAGATCTTGGCCATGACAAGATGATACTGCTGGGCACATTTTTGGATACATAGCTAAATCCTTTATACCCTTTTGTTGGACAGGCAATAAACACATGGAATATTAGAAAACTGTCCCGGGTGTTAAAAAAAACAATTAATGGAACCACTGCCATACTTTACAACATGACACTGGAACAAAAAGCAATCAGGTTAGTGGCACTTCAAAATAGAATGGTTCTTGACATTATTTTGACTGACCGTGGAGGTGTATGCAAATTAGTGGGATCAGTGTGCTGCATTTTTATAAGTGACTCCTCCCCTACAATATTTGAAGCAATTAAGACATTACACGTCGTAAGTTCTGAAATTCATGTTCCCACAGGTGGCTGGAATCTAAACTTAAGTTCATGGTTCTGGGAACTGTTACGATCCTGGGGATGGAAACTAATTGCAATTTTCGTAATGATATTCAGTATCCTCATATTCTCCTGCTTCTGCATACAATGTTTGCCAGCCATTTACTCCACAATTACAAGTGTATGTGTACAAACAATTAGTACAAAAATGATGAAGCCAAAACCTCATATGTTAAATGGTGGTCTCAAACATGAAAATGAAATAATCAAAGATTTTATGTCAATCAATATTGCTGATGAGCATGGTGATAGCGACATGGGTAGTTTGGGTAGTGACACATCGTCTGATGAAGACGCAATTTTTGGATGGTAATGCTATTGGTTTAAGGCCAAAAGGAGGGTTTGTTGTACTGAAAATGCAAATGCATAGCCCAAATGACATGAATAGTATGTTGGCCAGAAGCAAATCGCATCATGTGAAAAACATTGCAAATCGTGAAACCTGAATGTGACCATTGGGAGTCCATTTTGTAAATGCCAGCCATTTTTGTTTTTGTAACGCTTTGCAAATATATTCTATGCTTCAAATCCACACACAGTGCGAGGCCACAGCTTGAACTCTGAAATGCTAATGTAGACAGGAATGTAGAGCCGTACAGAAATACATTGTTTTCCTCTCATGGAGGCCTTGAAGCTGTGCAAAGAGCTGCGCCCAAACAGTAGCCCAGGTGCTGGTTTGTCTTGCAAGCGCTGTTGTAAAAGGCAGTTAAATGTGAATTATATGCAACTAACAGTGCTCCTTGATGGAGGATGGTATTTTCTCTGCCTCAGAACTGTCTGACCCTTAGCTCATGAGCCACAGCGAACAGATAACGTTGGTTAGAATGTCTCCCTGCTAGAACATGATATCCTCCCCTGCGTCAGTGCCCTGTGTTCCCCATAACAGAAAACTGTCTTTGCAGCCTCTGCTAGAATACTAATGTTTAGACTGAATGAAGACTTGTCATAACTGTCAATTACTGAACCCTAGCTTCTTCGTCATGTATAAGGGTGGGCCCAATGGTATTGTAAAGGATGATGTGTTATGTATATATATGACTGCTTTAGCGCTGCTTGCTCTCTCTCATCTCACAGTGTCTGGGAATACACGTCGTGAGGCGTTGAGACCAGGTCGGCTGACTGAGATACTTTATGAATAAACCAGACTTGTTTGGAATTTTAACCTCACGACTGGTGTGTCATTTAGTATATGGTTATTGTGCCTTTATTCCATATATGGTCTAACATTGTGTCAAAGTAGCGTACCATGGGAACAGGGAATTTCAGATTGCCTCCCAAATGAGATTGCCATCACACTACTCAGCTCAGGCAGCAGCATTTGTGGCCATGATAAGTACACTAAACATAACAGAAGGACATATGGGCAACATTTTCTCTGACTCTACCTATGTCATGTCTACCATACATTCTGGTTTGGCATGCTGGGAGCAGAGGGGCTTCAGAAGGAGCAATGGGTCTGCACTAGAACATGATAAATTAATGTGTGAACTAATTGAAGCATTAACACTGCCCATAGAGGTAGTGGTAATTAAGTGTGCTGCCCACACAGGATTTAATCTCAGATGGGAACGACATGGCAGATAAAGCAGCAAAAGATGGGGTCACTGGGTTGTTTCCAGGTGCGGAGGGGAGGGTGCTGATGATGCTTGCAGGGGAAAAGAGGAATTAAGGGTCAGAGAACACAGAACATTTCAGCTCAATACACATTGTACAGATAATTGGCCCACAGAGGGAAGCTCCCCAGGAAGAGAAGGATTTATGGGTAAAGATTTGGTGTGGAGACCAAATAGCACAGGGAAACAGTGATGCCTTTGAGCTTGTTGGATATAGCAGTGAAGCAGCTCTGTTTTCCCACCCATGTGTCTGAAGAGCATGTTGCAGCAGAAAAATGAATGAGGGTTGGTTTGTCCCCAAGCTCCATGACCTAGTAGTGGAGTTTACGGGGAATTGCATGGTGTGTCAATGATTTTTGGTAGGTCATACATTGAAAACAATTCTAGGTACACTACCATGAATGGAAGGGCCCTCCCAGCACTTCCATATTGACTATGCCGATATGCAAGACAGATGTTCTTCCTATGGGTCCATGATTGTCATCTATCCTTTTTCACTTTGGCTTGCGGCAGGACCATGTGCTTGGCGGCAACATTCTGGGTGCAAGGGGTGTTTTCAAGATGAGGAGTATGTGATTAAATAAGGTCAGACAATGGGCAACACTTTGCGAATGACCAAGGGATAAAGCACCGCTTTGTGACTGTGTACCAACTACAAGCAAATGCTGTAGTGGCACGATTGAATGGCCTGCTTAACAAATGCTTAGCAAAGCTAACAACTTTGGGCAAAAATTTGCTTTATTGTGTCCCATTAGCGCTTTTTGCATTACGTAACTCACCTGGTGCGGATCATCATTTGATTCTGCATGAAATTGTTACTGGCAGAAGAATGCATGTGCCTTCCTCTCCTGCACATACAATCTTCAATCCTAACACAACAGCACAGGTTCTGGAGGAAGAATTGCACACATATATGACTGAACTCACTAAAGCATTGAAATATGTGTCTCATCAGGTTCAGCGATGCACCAGACAGCTGGCCAATGAAAGAATACCCACAAGAACACACCACAAGGACATATTTCCACGAGCAAGGCCTCTCTATCCCAGAGAAAATGTGTTCATCCACAAATGTTGTGTGGAAATGGTAAGAGCCTAGGTTCTTTGGCCCCCATGAAGTAGTGTTTTCAAAACCTACAGGTGTGAAAATTAATGACAGAAGGTCCATGTATCAGACATTCGCAGATTCAACAGCTGTGCCTCCTCCAGAGAGGAGGAAAGGGGACCAACTTGATGGCCTATATAAACCAGCTATCGCTTACACTTTTTTCTGCTATAAGACTTCACAGAAGGCTCATAGCGGAGGAAGACAATGGGCGTACAGTGGGTGGGAAGAATGGACAAACATATAAAAAATATGTGCTATGGTTAGGGATAGGTTGTTTTGCAGTTTCTCTTTCTCTTATGGTTTTATTCCAAAAAGAGCCTGGTGACATGCTTAAAGAAAAGGAAAAAGTATGTGAACAAAAAGATGTGTATTTAGCATAGACAAATTTCATGAGATGATCGCAGGCAGGACACAGCATCCAGGATTGTGTGTTATATGGAACTTAAATGTGT
This sequence comes from Ambystoma mexicanum, assembly GCF_040938575.1. Classification (NCBI taxonomy): domain Eukaryota; kingdom Metazoa; phylum Chordata; class Amphibia; order Caudata; family Ambystomatidae; genus Ambystoma; species Ambystoma mexicanum. The sequence continues at coordinate 196,677,153 of NC_090935.1, read as the reverse complement.
TGGGTAAGAGAGGGCTAATGGCACCTGTTATGTGTGCTCTCTAATACCACATGTTACAGGGACACCCAAGCTATTCCTACCTAGAGAGGTTGCAGCCAGAGAACAGGGAGGCATATGTCTCTATGTAAGACTTGTGGACTGTTTCGGGGGAGAACGGTAGCTGGCAATTGGATAGATGAACGGGTAGACGTATACGCCGATAATAATATAGAACTGGAGAGCATATCCAAAAATTACACCACCAAGCACACAATACTAGAATTTATAACAGACAGGGCAAGAAGGGGGGAGCAGTTGTTCACTACCCACGACAGAATACACAGTAAATATTTGACAGAACATGATATCCCATGGTCCCACACCAGACCCCCGATGAAAATGCAGGGTTTAGTTCTTCACAATGGAAAATGGGAAGGGGGGATGGTACAGTGCCGCACAGAGGGGATAGTGGGATTTGAGGAAAATGTGGTGAGAAAGATACATGACAGTTGTCAGGCAGTTTGAAATTACCATATCCATGCTTTGACTTGGATAGATAAGAGACATCAACCAGTTCATTCAAAGCCTCTTACACAATTTTCTTTGTGTTTCAGGGTCACTGGGACAACCATAGTGGAAGTAAATACTGGCAGATGACTATGAGCATCCCAGTGCTACTGAGTGGGACAGCTGCTGTGAAGGACCACTGGAAAAAGAGCAGTATTAAACAAGCAGATGGAAATAACAGCCATTAAACCCCAGAAATAGGCCCCAATGAGAACCCAGTTTTTAATTTCACAGAGGTGGATCCTGTACACTGTGATGAGAGCAGATGGTACAGTGACTGTAGAGACATTCATTTTAAATGATGTCTGTGAAGCGTATACAATGATTACAATATATATGAATTGCTCTATTTTCATTCAGCAGTATAAGGCTGGCGGGAACTCTGAGAGTAGAATACTGATGATGTTATTGTTACAGCTCTGTGGTGTCATGAGGTTTAGAGGACATGAAGACATAGAAGTGTGCACATGAGAGGCATCAACTTCAGTACTGGGACAAGGAACATTAATGAGGCAGAATACATTAACCAGGCAGGCTTCTATTCAAGTTCAATCATGGCCTGATTATGTTCAGCAGATTTGTAAGTTGTAGGCCTCTTTTATTTTTTTGTTTATTTCCCCCCTCTCAGTCAGGGGGTACATGGTATAACCCACACTGTTGTGATGTCATGATTACATATAAGCTCCCATTTGTGACAAGTCACTGATATAAAAGTCTGGTCACCAGGGAGTTGAAGCACTGGAGACCAGGGCCTTGGTCATGGAAGATTGCTTCTGGAGCAGTAGTATACAGGTGGCCAGGATCAATGACCTGAATAGGGCAAGAGGTGGGGACAAGAAGGAGATGGTAAGTATATAAATAAAATAAACCAAATGGACCTGAACTGAATACCACATGGAATACCAATCTGAAACCCCCTTTAACTATTACCCTGAAATCCATATCCCTACTGAAGCCTCTCTATATTTCAGAATCATCTTTCAAATCCAACATTCAGTCTTCAATTCTAACATTTGAGCCCATTTTAACCTCTCCCTCTCTGAAATTGGACTTGTTTCCTTCCACTCCATTACTCCAATCCTATCCCAACACACCCCCACTCCCTTCCTGCTCCTTTAACCCCTACTCTCCCTGTCAGCCCTCGACCTGCCTCCACCGCATTCATAGTGGGTTTACAGGTTCCCCAGTCCCAGACTAGGTCATCTGTACAGAACTCTTATTGAGTCAATTAATTTTTAGTGCAATAGGCGGAATGTCTGGGTTTGTTCACATTTTCATTTAATATCATATTATCTAAAAATTTGGAAAATCAGTGCCAATAATAATAATATCCTCAGGTAATCCCGGGATAACAGTGACATTCATTTTAGTGGTGCACTACTGAATTCCAATAGTAGCAGGGGTTCTATAGTAAATGTCCTCCTCTCCGTGTACACACGTGAACCTCATTTTTCCAAGAAATCAAATTGGGTGTTATGGCTATTTGTCAACAACCAGAGTCAATTAGAGCGTGCATTGGAATTCCATTCAGCAATGCATTATCATGGGTTTTAAAATTCCCACCTCCCAAGAATACATTATTTAGGGATTCTACAACATGGCAGTCTTCTTCCTCCTCATCTTCTCTTTCCTCCTCGTCTCCCATCATATAACCAATTTCCATAGGCTCATCTTTCTTATTTGAGGGGCAGTGTAGGGCCAGATGTTCAGCCAGCTCACAGGAAATATATAATATCGAGGATGATCTCTGACTTTGAGATTCTTGTGACTTAGGATCATCTTTTCCTTTTAGCCCATAAACCCATTTATCTCCACTTATTGTATCTTTAAATATGGGTTTGGAGAAATTGCCCTGATATTTGGATTTTGTTATCCCTTATTCTTTATAGGGTTGTAATACTTCCTGTGGAATTACTGGTCTCTGAGAAGGGGCAATTATATTATCCAGTCCTTCCTGGAACCTAACTTCTGCCTGTATTTGTTGTTCTGTCAATTTATCAAAAAAGCATCTAACGTAACCATGGTAATGCCTCCTGATTGTATTTGTACCTCTCTAACAGAGTGTCCCACGAGGTCTTCAGAGGGGGGGAGTATGGCAATCCTCATGAGCCTCAGATTCCAATAGTACGTCTGCCTCAATGGGTACTTTAGCTTCCAATTTCTCTATTGCTTCTGAAAACTCTATCTCCCTAGGGTAAATTCAAGTGAAACAGATGAGACGAAAAAATAAATTCTGGGTTTGGACACCAATATTAAAGCTAGCTTACTATTTAAAGTGGTAGTCAGATACTCGTTTAAGATTAGACAAAGGTCTATGACAATAGAAAGGTTTTTGTTGGTCAAGGGGGAAGGCTGTTTTGGTTACTATTTGTTGCTTAATTTGGAAGATGGTATCCCTGGGCTTTGCATGGACAACACATTCCTCTCTTTCTGTGGAACCTATTATTAGTTTCATATGGGATTATCAATACTACCGTCTTTTGTGTATCCCCAATTTTTATCAATTTACCCCAATCTGACTGCTGACAACATATGTGAAGGGTAAGAAATGTGAGAAGGACACATTTTGGATGATTTCTCAAAATACGCCATTTTATTAAATCATATATTTCATCAACTGCCTAACATCCACTATCCCTACCCTGATGAGTATTTCCCTACCTATTAACCACTAAAGGAACCACTCTAACAAAGGATATCTGACCTTCACACTTAAGCATAATATACACAAGAAAATATATGGCAATTCACAGAAAACCATCAACAATGATATTTCTCATATATTCACAGTCTCTCTCTATAACCTTGGTGAGCTCCCCTTCCCAAGTTTCAAGTTAAGTTCAATTTCAATGTTCAACATAAAGAAACAAGGAAATCCAGTTTTACAACAAAGTTCCAGTTTAGTTTTTAACTCCCTCACTTTGTGAAAAGGAAGTTCTGTTATGCAATGTTAAGTCAACAGAAAGATTTCTTCTTCTTGAATGAATAATGTCCACTTCATTGAACAGCACTAATGATATTCTGGGTCACAATGTTCTTTCACAACTTAGAAATATCAGAGAAGAAGTGCAATTCCTTGTCAGATTCAAGAAACACATCTTCTGGCAAGACACAATAGCACAGCTCTTGGTAGCCCTTCTCAAGTCTCTCTTTATAACTTTACGAGTCAGAGTTTAGATATTTGTCAGGATGACTTCACAGCAACACTACTTCCACCAGGATAATTCTTATACCCAGTTAACTTCTGTAAGGATTCACCATGCAGGTCTACTCACCTGCCCCATAGTGTTCCACATTCAACTGGGCTTCTGCAATTTAAATCTACTGACAACAACAGATTTATTACAGCTTCAACAGCCAGCAACTTTGTGATTTTAGCCACAACTTTCCAGAAAAGACAAGATTCACATCAGTGCTCTTCAATACCTTCATGTAGACAAGGCACTATTCCTCTTCCTGTGAACATGCACATTTCAGAAGGGCAGCCTCTTTGCCATTTGTGTCAAAACCAAGCATGTGGTCTGAAAACTGAGCTTAGACCATTGGATTTCCCTATGTCGACTTTGTTAACATCAAGATTCAAGTTACAATCAAGGCATTTGGCTTCTGGTTGTGTGACCTGTGATGGGTGGCCCGTGAAGTCCGACAACTGCACCTAGACCAGAATCCACAAAAGGGTTGACAAGTGACGAGAGGTGTGAAGTTTTGGTGATACTAACCAAAGGAGGAGTCAAGTGAACCCTAGGTTTTCTGAGAACTTATGAAGCAACTATTGTGAGAGTGGCTCTTGGGGATGGAAACCATGAGAGGTAAAGTCTGGAGAATATTTGTCTTTGAGAATGGAGTCCTGAGACAACAGCGTAGTATGAACTTTTATTTTGCATTTCAAGTTGGGGAAGGGAGACCCCTGCATTTTCGTTTTTATGTGAGCTGTCATATTTACAAGTCTACGCAAAGGTAACTCCAGAGTTTGTGCAGTCCAGTTTGAAAAGAATCCATATTGGAACTGTGTTAAACTTTAATTGGAGAACTTTAACTTCATGGAAATCTGAATTACCATTTTTGAACATTTTGGTTTTGGAACACTGATTTGGTTGAGAGCATTTCCCCACTAGTTGTATTATGGTTGTGAGGACAGCATAGGTTTTTGACACAGACAGAGTTTTTCTTTTGTAAAATCCTTATATATACTTTTGTTATTTCAGTCTGGCAGGGAAATCCCGCCATAGCATAGGGTTAGTAGGGCATTATACCATCATGAATCTTAATAAAGTTGTTAAAACTACAGTTAGGTTGCCTGTGACATTGCTCTCGGTACCATGACTGCCCCACAGTTGGGAGAGATATCAATAGACTATCATGAAGAAGAGCGAATTCCTTCAAATTAATAACAAGAGAGTTAAGTCTTTACAAAGTGAGTGTTGTTTGCTGTAAATTGGAGTTGTGATGAGAATAGCAAGGCCAATCCTCTCTGCTCTATCTTGAAGGCTGGTAAGCTTTCAGGATGGTAAAGTCCTGGGTAAAATTATAATTGAGGAGAGCAAATGAAGAGTAAGTTAGCCATACATCAGAAGGCATAAGAAATTGGCTAGTCTGAGAACAGTCCACAGATGTTCAATTCTTTTTTAACCCGTTATCCACACAACCAGTGTCAAGTGATATCTGTAAGAAAATTGAAGAGGATAGAACATGTGATGAGAAACTAACCCATCTGAAGAAAGGACGTCATAGCATATGTTGGGAGAGAGGTGGTTTATCCCACCCCTCTCTGCTCTCCCGCAACATAGATCTCACTTGCGCTGAAGGGGGGGGAGACGTCCCCCATTCTTCTCAACTACAGTCTGTGTTAATCACTTTCTAATTACTAACACAGAACATATATAACTAGACCTTATTAACGGGCAAAGGCTCCATTTTGGATTCTGTAGCATAATGGGGTTCTTTAATGTAGTCAGGGACCAGTCAGGAGGCAGGCAGGTACAAATGGAAGTAGGCTTTATCAGTTTCAGGGTACAGTTATGAAGAGGGAGTAGGAGCTATAAGGTATACACCTTACGTCATGCAATCTCCCATCCTGACTGCTTAACTGCCATTCATGGAATCCTGAACCAGCAGGGTTCCATGCTTACCTCATACATTCTACTGCCTGCATCAGTTCACTTGATGCAGAGCAGCTACATCCCAACACACGATACTACACATCCGTTTCGTTTCAACAAGCACACACAACCATAACAAAAGAACAGGCTCTCTCCACAACACATCACATCCACCACAAACCAACCCGACACAACTGCTACACTCAAAACCATCACAGCGTAACTAACATTCCACGTAACTAACATTCCCCAACAATCATAATACACTAATCCACCATTTACTCAGACCTGCCACACCTGAGTCTCACAGCTGCCACCTGCAAGCACTAACCAACATCAAACCACATTCCATCACCTTCGCAGCTCTTACGTCAGACATACACTCCTTCCACTCCGCCTGCCACACAGAGACTCGGGCCTGCCACGCCCGCAGCACTAAACTTCATCAAAGACAACTTACTAACAATCAAATACACACTAACATACATCATCTGTCCTCACCAAGACCACCACTAATCATAACAATAGAAACCTGTCAATAGCATGGCATAACACTTAGACAACCATTCTAACATTCGCTCACTAACTACCCGGAAGAAAACATTGAAAAGTAGGAAATATAAGAAAAGTAACAAACAACACAAAGATCACATAAAAACAGCGTAACTGCAGAGACACAGCACGTGAAAAGAACACACCATGACAGAAAGTTGCCCAAACTACCCGTCATGTCAGATCTTCCAAATTAAAATGAATGCATCCACATACTAATGCGCAAAATATTTTTAAATACTCTATATTATACCAAACGCAACAACATGCGCTGCATAATAACAACTTACCAAATAGCCGGCACCCAACCTTAATCCGGCTTATAACCATTGTCCATATATATATCACACAATTCTTCCATAACTCACTAGGGCTTCTTATTCATTCACCTGAAACTCACACTAACCCATACTAGTTCACAGACTAACATAGCGAAAGTTGACCACGAGCGCGCTACCACCCTGTCAACATACTTATGCTGTCATCACAATGGCAATTCACTACTGCCTATTCTTACAATGGCATTGTCATTCTAAACCATCCTAAATCATTTCACTATGACCAAAATTCACCTATACACCCAATGTCATGGTCACTTTTTTTACTAAACACCAACATCACTATATGCCCATATGAATTATACTCGAAATACAATACATTTTCTATACTTTACTTTCATGTAAATTCACTTAGTAAAACATTTCACAATATATTTTCCCATACAAAATGCTTTATACATTATTCATGTCCATACTACAACCCTCATTGCTGCAGGGGTTGATTTCATTTTCAAAGTAACCCATTTTACAGTACTCTACAATACTCCATCCCCTTAAAAGCTGGTAATAGGAAAAAACTTGCTGCATTTTCTTGGCTGCCATTCCTCATAGCAGTAATACACACCTTATTTTACTGTACTTTAAGCAGTTTCATTCTCCACTGCACTGCACTTGCTGCCTGCTTTAAGTATATCTCTCCTTTTCTTTTGTTTTATTTTAAATAGGTCCAGTCCTCAATGTCCTTAACCTTGCTTAATGACTTTCCTTCACATCTCCTCTTCTCAGTCATCCTTTCACAGCATTTACAGTACCTTATTTTTCTTGTGAAAGAAAGGAGGGACAGGCATTTTCAGCTCACCAGTTCTTTGGCTGCCTGCAAGGGAGAGTGTGTCCTTTCATCCCCAACAGGACTTAGGCCACGTCGCTGCTCACATAAGCTGTGTTTCCCTGGGCACATTTCTGGTTTCATCTACTAGCGCCATTCTTTCTGGGCTGCCAACTGCCATCTGCCATCTCTCTGGACGCTCATGTAAAAACATCCTCGTCGCCACTTGTAGCATAATGGGGTTCTTTAATGTAGTCAGGGACCAGTCAGGAGGCAGGCAGGTACAAATGGAAGTAGGCTTTATTAGTTTCAGGGTACAGTTATGAAGAGGGAGTAGGAGCTATTCATGCAATCTCCCATCCTGAATGCTTAACTGCCATTCATGGAATCCTGAACCAGCAGGGTTCCATGCTTACCTCATACATTCTACTGCCTGCATCAGTGCACTTGATGCAGAGCAGCTACATCCCAACACAAGATACTACAGATTCCCCGCCAGAGGCCATGTTTTACTAGGCCTGAAAAGTATCTCTAAAAACCTGTCTCTCCCTCTGTCTCGCGCTTCACACCACCGGTCCAGGCCCCCACCCCACTGCCTCCTGCCAACTTTGCACAAACACAGTTCTCACAGAAGTCCAGCTATTCATTGTTGCCACCGATGAGCTCATTGCAGTGTGTGAGAACAGAACATGCCTCTGCCTGAGAACCCATCCATCTCCACTAAACTTGCTTGTGTCCCTTCTGACCTCCACCCTGCTAAGATGTAAATTACCAGGCCCATGCCTCTCTGCTCTTTGATACAGATACACATCTGGTCCCCTTATATGGTCCAAACTAAGACACCCCTGAGAGTCCTGACCCCCGAAACTCATATATATATTATTTCTAATCCTAACACTTGTCTACTTGTATCATGAAGCATTAGGTAGATCAAAAACCCCAAGGTGGGCACCTGGGAGGGGGATTCTAGGTGTATGGGTACCAGGGTGCAGAGGGTACAAGACCCTCCTACAACTTGTGTATGAAAGACACCCACATTCCTACCTGACTTTACGAGTGTCATTTGTCTCGTGCTCTCAAATTCTGTTTTTGCAAGATCATTTAGTCAGGGAAAGTGTAATTTTGCTGGCCCGGGCTTCACGTCGCGAAGATGAGCCCAGCTGACCCACGTGCTGTGGGAGTGTCGTCTAAGCACCCACCAATCCCATGTGGTCGACACGTATGGATCCATACAGCACCGAAGAGTTATGGGATTGTACATTTGTAATGTGATGTCACTTATGACGCTCGATGCCTTTTTAATGTGCTGCCGGTGTATCTGTTGGCAGAGCACTCTCCGGGCAGCAGAGTTCTCTGCATGCACAATTTTCTTTATATAAACTTTGTTCTACTTGCAATCTCTCCGCTGGTCTCATTCCCTACTGGGGTGTGTCCATTATTCAGATTTTGGGATATTGTGTTGGGGAGTGGGCACTTTCACATACAATCCCCCACCTCAGACAAGCTAGAGATAATCAATGATCTTCAAGCATTTTGTTGAAGATGGAAAGAGATTTGTGCCATCTTTCAAAATCAGTTCAGTGTGTGAATAAGCATCTTCATGTCCTGGGACATAGCAGGCCTTAGTCAAACACAGTATATTAGGATTGGCAGCAGTTTACAAGATAGGATTGTGTAGTTCTGCCACCATGTATGAGTTCATTGAATCTTTTGTAAGTTTACCATGAACATGGTTCACTTGTACATTTCCTATTTTCAAGAAAACCTATAAAAATGTGGGTGTATGCATACTACAGACACCTACTTTGGAAGAAGCCTTCTTTCGGTTGCCAGACCAGTACAGTCGAATAATGAAGCTAGCACACACCTATCAGTTACCCCTGAAACAGTATTTGCCAATGGGGAAGGGTATTCAGCCAATCAGGTGGCTGGGAATGCGGGCGAGAACACGCAGTGTACCACTTGCATCGTTGAGTCACCCGAGGCCCTTCCGCGGATGGCTCCATGTTGATTGTCGGAGGCACCAGGGAGCGTCACCCTGTTGCCTCCTTACGTCCCACCATCCCATCCATCCCCCAAACATCCTGCTCCCTTTCCCAACCCTCTCCCTCCATCCCCACTTACCAGCTGGGCCGGCGCTTTGTGCTAGCATCCCTTTTCGGTGGCGATCTGTTTTTTTTTTTTTTTTTAAACTGGCAAACCCTGAGGTTGGAATAGCTATCACGCGCTCCTCAGGGTTGTGTACATGCCCGGTAATACCAGCCCGCCCGAGCCTCGATGAGGGGTGGCTGCCTGATACCAGTCATTTACGTACCCTGACTTGAGTGTGATTGCTATATAATAATTATTGGTTATTTATTCATTATTTATTTAGCATTTTCGGCAAATTGCTGTACATAGAGCTTTTTCTCTCTACAATTATTTATTACCAGACCAACATTGGTACTAATGTTGCAGCCCTCATAAGAGTGAAAGGCCGAGTTGGCCATGCCCGGATTAAAACCTGTGTTCTGCAGATTACAAATAGTTATCACCAGTGATGACTCAACCCACTGAGCTATTTTACCAATGCTGTGTCAATGTAAGTTATGAAAAATGGCTTTGACTACTGTTTTGTAATTACTGCTAAAATGAATTTAGTTTCAGAAGACCTTTCAAAATCTATAACAGAATTTTACCACCTTACAATAAAACATGAATTGCTAAGAGCTGTCAATAGAGAGCTGTGCGATAGACACTTACATGGGAAACCGCTCCACAGTTTCTTCATGTGAAAATTTAAAGTACATGATACTTTTGCATATTATCCAACTAACATTTCAGCTGCCGGAACGTGTCTATATAGGTTGCCCGCTATATGTTTGGCAGTTATTATGTTAAATATTTACAAAGCTTGAAACTGTCTGTAGTGTAACCCCTGACATTACCTTTTCAGAAACAGGTCTTGTGTGGAAAGTGCGTCTGTTCAATAGAACACAGAACAGGGAAACCACCTTCGCTGTAGACAGCACGCTGATTCCTGGAATTTGTGCGCCGAAAAACGGGGATTTGTGCACCGTTCTGCCTGCAAATCCCTGTTTAACAAATGGGGATTTGCGGGCAGAATGGCGCACAAATCCCCGTTTTTCGTCGCACAAATTCCATGAACCAGCACAAACTCAGGACAGTAATCCGTAACAGATGGTGTCAATGGTGATGACCTGCATTAGTATTGTCGGTTGGGTTCCAGGTTATTTTGTTACTCTGTGAATCGCTTGGATCCGCTATAGTGTTTTGTAGGTTGGGATTATAAAAAGGAAAGGAAAGAGGCTCCATTTCGAGCAGGCAGGCAGAGGTCATCCGTTGCAAAGGGCAAGAGGTGGGAGGCGTTCCTCATTAACAAAGGTTCCGAGATTACAAGGGATTCAGCTCAGGGGCTATCTCTGCGTGTGTGTATGAACCCAGCGAGGCATAGTGTAGCATTGCATTGTGCATCTCCCTTGAGCATAGGGTTTATGAATAGAACACACAGCCTGGGGGTGCCTCTCGGACTGTTCGGGAATTGTTAAATACGTGTTCCTGATGGTTGCTCTTGCTCATACGTTATAAACACAATGCAGCATTTCTAGTATTGTTTAGACCACCCCAGAGCAAAGCAAGAAAGTAGATGGGGACATACATAAATGCATTTGTATTAGTCTGGGGAGTAGGCGTTAGATGCAGAAAGATATTAATAAAGGAAGCTTGCCTCTAATGCCTCTAGGGTTTGTGTGATAATGAGAGGAACCAGCCAGGTGGTAACTAATGCTTCAATGTGTGCATTAATGTCTATTTGTGTGACAATGAAATCATGTTTCTAAAAAATGTTTTATGTTTAAAGGACTTTTGGTCTGAATGAAGCTACATTATATGGCTGCCCGGCAACTACTTGTAACCTCCTCCATGTAAGCATGTGCGCTTTCTTTTAGGCAAAGCCATGTATGTTTCAAGTGACATAATTGCCACCAACCTCCCTCTAGTGTTTTATGTATAATAGCATTTCCAATGTTTACTAAGCTTAATCTTTGTTTAATGTTTTATTTTGTCCATAACCCAAAAAGGTGGGCACGACCGGGTATTGCGAGGGAGCCCGAACTAACCCAGGAGAGTTTGGGGGTGGTTGCTGCCCCAAGATCTTTTTTAAAATAATGCGTTCAAATGGTGCATTTTCTAGCACAAAGTTTGTGAAAATTGGGCAAAAAGCCACAAAGTTTGCAATCAGATTTGTATGGAACACATGAACCAATCCAATGCATGCAAGTCACCAACAGTTTACAGGAGCTTTTTACAAAACATTTTCATGATGACTTTACCCACAACGTATGCAATTATAAACATTTTCATACTGCTGTGCCCATACATATCCATGCAGACTCACCAACAGATTTCATTATTACCATATAAGAATGTTCTCCTGTTGGGATTTACCAGTACAAATGCCATGCCACAGTAAGAAAGTACATCCAATCTGGCTGCACCAATGAAAGCCAGTGTAACAGCATAATTACACTCATATTTGCGTTAGCCTTTTAGCCCAATAAAAAGAAAGCACAGCTACGCTAGCTGCACCAAAGTATGCCAGTCTAGCTATGTAATAGTAGACATCATGTTTGCTTTATCCTTGATGCCCAATTAAAACAAAAACATGCCACCGTAAGAAAGTATAGCTAGACTAGCTGCACCAAAATGCCAGTCATCATGTTCGTTTTACTGTTTAATTTTGAGCCCAGTATTAATGCCTTTGCTGGCAGTAGCAAACCCTCCCCCTCACCCAAATAAGAGACCTGCTCCCCTTCATACACTGTGCAGTGCCGGCACATGCTCCCATTCACACAACATGCACTCTCTCATTAATGCCTATGTGAATGAATGAGTATACGTTGTGTGAATGTATGAATGCCTGGCTGAATGAGTGAGTGTATGTTGTGTGATGTATGAATGATCGGGTGAATCAGAGAGTGTATGTTGTGCGAATGATTGAATACCTGGGTGAATGAGAGAGTATATGTTTTGTGAATGAATGTATGAATGCCTGGGGGTCTAACATATTGTATTCTGTGTGAATGTATGAATGCCATGGTGAAGGAGAGTACTTATGTTGTGTGAATGTATCAATGCCTGGCAGGCATTCATGTATTCACATTCACCCAGGCATTGATACATTCACACAACATAAGTACTCTCCTTCACCATGGCATTCATACATTCACACAGAATACAATATGTTAGACCCCCAGGCATTCATACATTCATTCACAAAACATATACTCTCTCATTCACCCAGGCATTCAATCATTCACACAACATACACTCTCTGATTCACCCGATCATTCATACATCACACAACATACACTCACTCATTCAGCCAGGCATTCATACATTCACACAACGTATACTCATCCATTCACATAGGCATTGATACATTTACACAACATACACTTTCATTCCCCCAGGCATACACACAACATGTACTCGCTCATTCACCCAGACATTTGTACATTCACACAATACATATTCTCTCATTCACCTAGGCATGCATACATTTAAACAACATATACTCTTATTCACCCAGGCACTCATGCATTCACACAACATATACTCACTCATTCAACCAGGCATTCATACATTCACACAACATCTCATTCACACAGCATTTAATCATTCACGCAACATACACTCTCCTTCCCCCCACACATTCATACATTAGCACAACACATTTTGTCTCATTCACTCACACATTCATACAGAAGTCATGCATGTATGAATAAAAATAAACATTCAAACATTCACATAGATGCATTCACGCACGCGCACTCTGACAACCCCACTTGTATGCACACATACATACAAATTACCCAACAAACAGAGCACATTTTCACTTACCTTGCACCTTCAGCACACCTACACCATCCACGACATTGACCAGAATGCCCATCGCACACACAACGTGCTGGCTGACAAAAGAGGAGATGACTTCTCTCCTGTCAGTCAGCACACTCCTATGCTAGTAGCGCAATGATGAGAGACATTGAGGCTGACCTTCCTACCACCTGCTGGCATTTCATTTTTGCGCTCTGGGCATTTTGTGGAGCTCATAATACAAAAAATAAATTAGAAAGTGACTGTGCTGCCTGACACTCAAGCAAGGGGGTAGTGCCACCTTGCCCATACATATGTGCCGCAGCTGGCCATATGTGATGTGTTAGCCCCACTATTAGTTTTGCCTTTTTATTTATTATTATATATAGTTGAAATTACAACTTTTTCAATTTATACGTAATAAAATTTCACATTTTCAAATAGTATGAACAATAAAACAGACATTATTATACATTTACAGATAAACCTCTTCCAAGTAGCCAAGTTTTTTTTTTACAAGAATTGACGAATAACATTTATGAAGATTAACAATGCGATTCATTTTCATTCCATGTTCAAGGCTTTTAAAAAGTTAATGGTAGCAATCCTTATGCTTATACATTCAGTTGCAGCTGAGCGACCCATCTACTACTAGGATCCATTTGTGCAAAATACGCAAAGTGATTAACAAAATGAGTGCTTCTTAAACTCGAGAGGGCCGGACAGTCCAGTAATATCATAATAGATGTTTTAGATGTGGCATGCAATAGGCAATCTGCACTGAATGGCAGTGGTAACAGGAGGTTGGGGGCTGGGGAGTAGATGGATACTCCAGTGCTCTTCCTTGACAGTGCTCCTGCGACCATACAGGCTGTTTCCCCTGTATCTCTACCTGGGGACTGCAAGGGAGCTTGCTTGGTTAGACAGTTCCATTTAGAGAAGCCAAAACTGTTAATTGTCCAGCTGCTTGTTTTGGAAATTCTCCTCAGCCAGGTCTTCCCATATAAATCTTTCACCAACATTGTATATTCACACATGTTCTTTAATGCTGTGATTCCATGCAAAAGTATCAGCGGGTGTTATCTGGTCCAGGTGCTCGGACATGGCCACGTTATTGTGTTCGTTGGGCACAAACACACTGACGACAGGAGCCAACGGTCTGATTATTTGGCTGCCGGCTCTTGCTGTGGTGACCCCTGCAGCGTGATGCTGTATTTATTTCACCAATGCAGTGACATAACTGGTAGATCACCTTAAAGGCACAAGACTTATAACATCCGTCCTTTATGATAAAATTAAATCACAACAATATAAATAAACATAACAAGGTAGTGCAGAGAGAAACGCGATATATTAATACAGAACAATATTCCAGATGAATCTCTCTTATGCTTCCAGCACGCAATCTTCAAAATGCTTCTGGTGACATCTTGATGACCTCACAGGATATCTTTGCTGGTCCCCTATCTCTTCCCGTGACCCAGTGAGAAGTATTTTCCTTGGATTTCAGATGTGCCTGCTATCGGGTCTCTAGATGCTACAATGTCCCCATCATTATCACTGCCTGTTCCATGCTCATCTGAGTCAGTAACCTATGCACCCGCCTCAGTGAGTAACGCATGCATACCATTCTACTTTCTGAAGAAACTGGAATTTCGAGTTAAAACCTTGTGGCCATTCAACACCATCATCATCAAACTATTCTTATCCACAATCACAAATGGCCATGGCTCACAAGGAAGATTCATCTTTCCAGTTTGGTGGCACGTCCTCACCAGCATTGAATCACCAATCTCTTCATCCTGACAGCGTGCTTTCTTTTTCATTGGTTCATACTGGGTCCTGGGGTACAACTGCATCATCTTAGCAATTACTGAGACTTGGCTACATGCAGCTGCAGGCCCTGCCCTCCCACTTGCAGTACCTGACAACTACATCATCTTAAGAGCAGACATAGCTAATTGCAGAGGCGGAGGCATTGCCATGATCACCAAGTCTACTCTGGCTATGAGAATAGCCCCTGCACCAGACGTCAACTCCTGTCAATTACTCTCCATCAAATTACCCAACGCCAACTCTGGCACGCTAAAAGTCCACTTAATATACAGACCACCAGGGCCTATCGGTTCCTTCAAGAAGACGTATCTACAATCTTATCCAATAATACTAAAACTACCTCCCAAATTCTACTGCTTGGAGATCTTTACCTGGGTTTCAATGAGCCTAATGACCAGCACGCCTCAGAAATTTCTACTATGTTTACTGAACAGGGATTCACCCAAAGAGTGACCCAAGCCACCCATGACAAAGGTATGACCTTAGATTGGGTAGCACACCTTAACTGCGAAGCCTCAATCACTGAAATCTCTCCCCGATCATGATTATTTCCTCCTTTCCTTCACACTCCTAGCTAATCTTCCCATTAAGGTCAACCCAATAGCACCCCCACTCCTTACGAGGAATAAAAGAAAAATCACGGCGTACAGGATCATCCCACTCTTAACTCCTATCCTTAACTCACTGCCAGACTCTGCTAATCCAGACATTTTAGTAGATTTCTACAATGCTACTATGATCAAAGCTCTAGATACAATTGCCCCCTCAAAATGTGGTAAAGCAAACCTAGAGCTCACCTGAACTCATGGTTCACTCCCCAACTAAAAACTCTAAGAGCGGAAAAAAGAAAACTAGAAGTCCTTTGGAGACTCTTACCAACTGACGAAAATAAAGCTAACTTGAACAACATAGCTGCCACCTATAAAAAAGAAATAATACGCACCAAACAGGAAACCTATAATGATACGATCAATAAAGCTAGTTCAAGTACTAAGGAACATTTCATCATTCTAAAAGAAATGGAAGCTCCCATACCTCAGACAGATGATTGCCTGAAGGACAAACAATGGTGTACCAACATTCAGAATGCCCTAGCAAATAAAATCTCCCTTGTCCAGAATAAGATCTCAGACAAAAGAGCCAACCAACTTAACTTAGGCCATCACGTTAAAACCAAAACTCAGCCAACTACACCTCTGCATCGCTTTACATTCACTCAAGTTTCTATCCATGAGGTAGAAAAAATGATTGCCTCCATTAAACCTTCAAGGTGTCAAGGAGACAGTTGCCCAGCTCATATTATTAAAGACGCTGCTAGGGGCTTGGCACCTTTTATCTCCAAAATAATGAATGCCTCATTCTCTTCTGGCACTGTCCCTAGTAACCTAAAGGAGTCATGGGACCTACCCCTCTTAAAAAAAACAATTGCTGGACCCCACCATCCCTACTAACTACAGGCCGATTACTACTGTACCGTTTCTCCTCAATATACTAGACAAGGTGGCCTACATCCAGATACAGGAGTATCTAGAATCAAATCACCTCTTAGGATTCTGTCAATCTGGCTTTAGGCCTCAACATGGTACTGAAACGGCACTATTAGATCTAAAGACTCAAATCGAGAAACTTAAAGATAAAGGTAAAATGGCATTGTTACTTCTACTCGATCTTTCTGCCGCCTTCGACTTCACAAAATACTTTGTACACACCTTGCCTCAGCAGCCTACTACTCACAGGAGGCTATCACTTTTATCAAGTCCTTCTTTAACAATAGGACGATGAGAGTCTTCTCACCCTCAGCGGCTGCTGACCCAATCCCAATAACATGTGGCGTACCACAAGGTTCTTGTGTCTCTCCAACCATGTAAATTATATTCACAAAGCCTTTATTCGATGACTTGGACTATCTGGGTGTCACCTACATGAACTGTGCAGATGAAACCCAGATTCTCCTACCACTCACTGGAGAGTACGATGTGGACCTGGCACTAGTGAACACAATTTATTTCATCATTCAGGAATGGATGGCCACACAGTCTATGCCTGAATGACAATGAAACTGAGCTCCTCATACTACTTGGGACCTCAGCTAACCTTAATAAACTTGGCTTCAAATAAACATCCTTCGATATAGATGAGAGCAGCATTAAAGTGGCTAACCTTAATAAACCTGGCTCCAAATAAACATCCTTCGATATAGATGGGGACAACATTAAAGTGCCTAACCTTAATAAACTTGGCTCCAAATATACATCCTTCGATATAGATGGGGACAACATTAAAGTGGCTAATGAAGTTGAAATATTCGTTTTTTTTCTTGGACTCTAAACTTACGCTGAGTAAGCAAGTTAATGTAATGGCCTCCTCCACAGCTTACACTTCTAAACTGATCAGAGCCTGCAAACCTTTTTTTCCTAAAGAAAGTTCTACGACCCTAGCTAGAGCCCTTATTCTCTCCAAGCTGGACTATTGTAATGTACTATACCTGGGCACAAGTAAGTACATTATTAATAAAATAAAAATCCTCCAAAATAACACCCTTAGATCAGCACTTGGCATACCAAGGAGACAAGGAGAGAGCACATCTCTGAACTGAGGAGACAGAACAAATGGTGTTCTACTAAAGATAAAATGATGCTGAAAACTCTCTCATTAACTTATAAATGTCTAAATCAAACTGCCCCACATTATCTTTCTAAGAGAATCATCAAAGAACCTGCCCTATGTCCAACAAGGACAGTAAACGCAAGTTGTTTGGCCGTCCCTAGATTTAAACGAAAAAAGGAGGGGGAGTAGCTTCCCAGTTATGGCAGCACAAGCTTGGAATGCCCTCCCTCCTTCCTTAAGAGCTGACCAACCTTTTCACAGCTTCAAGCAAGACACTATAAACTGGCTTGTAGCCAATGACCACTGACAGTACTTCCTGAGGTTGGATTGTATCTCTATGACACTGTTACCGTTGCCTTAGACTACCATTGCATGCTTAATGTACCTGCTGTTACACCTGTACCATCTGCATATACTACCTGTTTTATTATGTTGACTCAATTGTAAATACTGTAACATATTGTCCAGCCAGCACTCCCCTCATGGCCGGAAATAACTTGGCCGCTCAGGAGATGTCAAAGCTCAAGCGATTGTGGTAGTTTAAACACCTGTGGGCGGAAAACACAGTGATGTACCTAGAGAACTGTTGCAAACTTAACTAGTGGTACCCAGCGCGAAAGTCCAATTTGAAAACAATGCAGTACCTTGTAGCTCTGACTCAATTTCTCAATTGTTGGTGTTATGTGTCTTTCTCTTTTTATGGCCTTTTTCAGGATCCTCATGTCAACAGAGATCCGCACAGAGTCTGGTTGCTTGGGTTTTTGTGCCATCACAATTGAAGGGAACCATAGTGAAGGACCTATCACTCGCTCAATGATGTCTAATGCCACCAGCTTGTCAAGTTCCTCCTCAAAAGATCCTCTCAAGTGGAAAGGGACCCTATGGTGTTTCAGGGCTACAGGGTCTTGTCTATATGGAGCCTGACTGGTTCTCCTTTTAAACAATCAATTCCATTGAAAACAGCCCAGAACCTCTCCACCAGAAAAACACATACTCGATGTAGACAATCATAAGCAAAGTTTGCAATATCAAGGGCTTCCTCCACTGCACAACCTAACAGGGTGTCTTCATTCACAGCAGTAACAAAACATCTTGTTTTTATCTGCTGAGACCCATGAATAACCCTGGCAATGAAATTACCCAAGAGCAGTTTCATGCCACCAAAAGTGAATATGCGCACCACCGTCTTTTGAGGTGTCAAAGGTCATTGGAATTCTTGTAAAACAGAGTCATCACATTTATAGATGGACAGTATCTATGGTGACTAGATGCGGTTTCTTGAATCCGTACCACACATTTTGGTTGGCGCTTTCATTTTTGTCCTGCTAATACATTTGAAATAAAGAATACCTCTCCATCGTCTTTGTCTAGTATTGACTGGTCACCATGCACTGACCGATCCACTTGAGCCACTTTCTGCTTGCCTCTCACCGTTTGCTGTTTGGGCCTTGGTTTCACTTGCGAAGACAGGGGTAGAACCTGGCCCCTACATGTGTTTTTGCAAAGTGGTTAGTGCGTCCCGACCTGCCGCAGAAAATACCTTTCAACAGGCCATCATCAGCATGTGGTAGAAAATAAGTGCCATATGGACATTTGTTAGATGGTTCTGATCGTCTGTACAGGGTTTTCTGTAAAGGGTTTTCTCTCTGGAATTGTTCCACAGTACCCTTGCCCATGGCATACGCATCCTCAATCTTGAAACTCGTAAGGGTATTAGATGCCCTGACTTCTACCAGCTCAGGAGACATCCCCGCTTCCAGAATCCTGGCTAGACTTATACCAGGTTCTCTGAGAATCTGTGTGAGGAATTAGACCAAAAACAGCCTTAAATTACTTGAGCATGAACCTCATCTTCATCTTGCAACAAACACTTGAGCACAAGTCATCACAGTCCGGTGTGAAACGCATCTAATGGCTCTACGTCCTTCTATCATGCGGCTACAGTAAATGCTCAAAGCCACAGTCACCGTGGAATATAATTTGTCGGTTGGAGTGAGAATCTTGAGGATGCTGTAGACTGCAGGCCCCGCAGAGCACAAAGCATGGATTTCTTGGTGCTATCGTTAAGTTCTCCTGTGGTGCCAAAGTTAATTTCCAAAAATTAATCCCATAATGCCCATCTCAGGCCCTGACTTGAAGGAGCGCCTAGAATGTTGAATTTGGTTAGTGGATCTAGAGAGCACTGTTGCCTGGTATTGTGGGTATGGAATGGTATGTTGCAGATACTTATAAAATGCAACATACACCTTGAGAAGGCACCACAGCACTGAAGAGGGCTTACCAGAGAGCGAGTCTAACTCATGTTCGCAACCAAAGAGAGATTTACTGAGGCAACAGAAAGGTCTTCAAACCCAGTCTGAACTTCAGATGATCAGCAATAAGGTGGGGGGCAATAGGCAGAAAATTCCAACAATATGCCTGAGCATCATTGCTGGCGCAGGTGCTCCATCCGTTCCATCAGCCCCCTGAAATATAACCAGCCACCCTCACAATGACTTCACACTACTTTATGTCTCCTTTGCAGTGGTGTCTCCGGGAAACATGCCTTGACTGCAGGAGAAGTGCACAAGAACTCCTCTAGGGAGCCGCAACTTTGGGTAATCACACAATGTCAGGAACGCACCTTCAATTTCAGAGGCCGGGCTGTCACAGTGTCAAAATCAGATTGTGATATTTGCTGGGGCTGCCAACAATCTTGTATCGATTATTTATTTTCATGCTGCATGGTGGCAAACATGCTGATAGAAAGAATGAGAAAACCCACTCCAAGGGGGTTGGTTAAAGATCTTTCACCAGCATGGACAAGACCAACCTTCTCACCAATAATATTTAGTCCAGGAGCTGTTATTGTGTTTGGTGCTTTGACAGTAAGGGAGGCGCACATAAAACAAGACAGGAGCCAGAGGTCTGATAACTCAGCTGCCCACTCATGTGCTGGTGACCCATGCATCGTGACACCTTTTTTCTTTTACCAATGCAGTAAAGTGACTGCAGTAAAGTGACTGATATGTCACATTAAAAGCATGTATGGGAGTGAGGGGTCCCCAGGTCCCCAGGCCCCCTCACGTCGTACGCTCCTCAGTACAAGGCTTGGACCACGTGCCTCCGGTAGTGGGAGCCAAAGATTGTGCTGTGACAATATATTCAGACTCAGCTTATGCCACCACCACAGTTCACTCAGGGCTATCACGTTGGTGAAGGAGAGGGTTCAGAAGAGCAGGCGGGTCACCCGTACAACATGCCACGTTGGTAAATGAACTAATAGAAGCTTTAGCAGAACCATCGGTTAAGTGGTTAAATACCAAGCCCATACCAATAACACAGACGCCGTCTCATTGGGGAACGCGGCAGCCGACGCAGCAGCAAAGGAAGCCTCGTACTTCAATAAGACACCAACATCAGAGTACATTGTAAAAACAACCGCAGCGGAACAACCAGCGGAAGCATACAGTAACACACCCATAGCACAATTGATAGAACTCCAGAGAAGGGCCCCACCGGAAGAGCAGGAGTTGTGGGGCAAACAAGGGTGTAAGCAATCAGCCACAGATCTCACTTGGAGACAGGAAACGACAGGCAAGATAGTGATGCCTGTAGAATTATTAGTAGCATTCCAACAACTGCATTTCCCAGCTCACGTTGCAAAACAACACATTGCCTCAGATATTCAAGAGGATTGGTTTGTTCCTAATCTGCACGAATACTTGTCTAAATTTGTGATTGAATGTACTACATGCCAAATGGGAATGACACTACGAACTCTGCGTGGCACTTTGCCACGCCCTACAGGTCCATTTAGAGAACTACATATCCACTACGCCCAGAAAGATGTAATGGAGCAAGATATTTGATTGTGGTGGTATGTCCTTTTTCACGGTGGGTGGAAGCGGGCCCCTGTTCCCATCCTGATGCAAAATGTGCTGTCAAGTTCCTTGTGCGAGAAGTATTCTCGCGGTGGGGAATATGTGACGTGATCCGTTCAGACAACGGCATTCACTTTGTGAATAACCTCTTCAAGGAAGTAACCTCCCTTTTGGGGGTGAAACACAAACTATGTTCGATTCATCATCCAATGGCCAATGTAGTTGTGGAGAGGATCAACGGGCTGCTCAAAAGCAATTTATCGAAATTATGCAGCACGTTGAAAAAAAATTGGGTATATTGTCTGCCCCTAGCACTGTTCCAACTCAGAAATCAACCATGCAAGGATCATCATTTAAGCCCGCACGAAATCGTGACGGGAAGGAGAATGCACACGCCGCTCTCTCCTGTTAGGAGGGCGTCTGATGCGCACAGGGCTGCCACAGTGCTGGGAGAAGAGTTTAAGGAATACCTAGCACAGCTAACACGCGCGGTACGCAGCATAGTAAAACAAATTGCTCCTCCATTTACTGAAGATGTAGCAACAGACACCTCCATGCCGACAGCAGAAAGCCCGGAGGGGCCTTTAATGCCAGGGGAGCATATTTATGTCAGAAATGTTGTAAGAAGGTGGAATTCACCAAGATTTCATGGTCCATACACAGTGGTGTACACCACCCCAACTGCAGTTAAAGTTAAGGGGTTGAAATACTGGGTGCACCTCTCATACATGAGAAGGGCACACAGTGTTGCACCTCCCCAACATGAAACCGACTGTGTGGATGCCATCACTGGCACAGGTTGACATGATGAAAACTGCAACTTAGACAGGGAAAGTATAAGGGAAAAGCAAAGGTTTTTACATATTTTGTCTCTCTCTCTTTCTCTCTCTCTTTCTTTTCTTCTCATATAAATCGTGTTGTCTTCTCTATTTTTCCTCATTATTTCTAAGATAAAATGAAAAAGAATGAACAACTGCAAATATGTTTCTTTTCATGACGAATTTGTCTCGCCCACATAGGTTCAACATGAGCCAATGCGACGAAACGGCTGAGCAGGCTGAAATGTTAGATAGAAATAGGGATGCCACTAGGGCCAGTAGATTAAATAATTTAGAATGTGTTATAAAATATGCTGCCATACTATTCGCAATAATGATGTTTTATTTTATTTGGTATAATGTTGTTTTATATGTGGCAAATGAAATGAACAAAGGGGGGAGCGGAACTGATATGACAAAACCAGGGTCTAAACTAATATGGACTATTTTGAAGGACACTTATAACATTGAATCTAATAGTAAAAATATAACATTACCGTTCGAACAATTGCATGTAAACAGAACTGCTATTCCATTGTTGAATAATACTGTGGCCAAGGAAATAGAGCTTGGATGGAATGCTAATGATGATTACTATTAGTTGACTAACTCCAGAAATACAAGCATGCGTACACACACTGCACCAGAAACCACTACTGAAAACACACATGTCACCACGAAAAACATAGATGAAGGATGGTCTAGAATATTCCCACTGCAATATTCACGAGTTGGTACCCAATTAAAAAACAAAAGGAGGAGAAAAAGGGGGGTGGGAAAAAACAGATACGATATTTATCATAAACTGGGGTTAGATGAAATAGAGGACGCCCAACACCCTGATCAATCAAATAAATGGTATTCGGACATGAGCGCCGCAGCAAAACAAGCAAGTGATGAAAGTTGTTACGTGTGCTCACTTATTCCTCACACAACTGGAACCCCAAAAATGTTAATCCTACAGGAAGTACCCTTGTCTGAGGCCCAATGTTTGATTCATCTGATGCTGTGTAGAATAAAAAAGACATTTCAGGCACACACAGTCGCCATGGAGAAATTGGAAAACGAACAAACTTGCACCAGCAGACGACAAGGAGTAATCTGCCTCCAAGAGCCATTTTTCATCATAAAAGGGACAAAGTATGCAGACGACAAGTGGCATGATGAAACGATTGAATGCAAAGCTGAGGGGCTTTGAGGACTGCCAGATGAAACATACAAGTGGGTAAAAGAAACGTGCATCCCCATCTGGTCACAGCATATCACCAAGCTGACATGGGTCACACCCCTGGAGAGACCCATAATGATTCAAAAGGAAATACCACACGAACTTTGCTTCCATGGAGAAGGGAAGGTGAACATGGGAACCGTGCAGCAGTGCAATAAGACTCTAATAATGCCAGATATGAAAATAGGCACTGCCGCATTAATGGACATATAGTGGATCTGTGGCAAACGAGCTTACCTGCATCTCCCAGCATCCTGGAGGGGCACTTGTGCCCTAGCCACACTTCACTCAGCACTAATGGTGATACCAGAGAGCCACGTCCACATCGACAGCAGGCCAATCGGCTGCCACATCGGCAGCAGGGCAATCAGCTGAACCATCGACAGCGCCCGATGAGACAATCACGGAGCCCCCAGCATACAAACTATTGTCAGAAGAAACTTTGAAAACCAAGTTGTCACGCAGCAAAAGATCAAATTATATTTCGTCCAAATCGTCAGAACTCCTTGCTGAAATCCCACAACAGTATAATCTTTTTTCATCTGCAGAAACATTCTTTGCATCGTTTCTAGCACCAGGCGTCAAGCAAGGGCAAATGCGAAATGGCTACAGATAACATGCTGGGAGCTCATCCAGCTGGCCAACGACACTGAAGAAGGATTCAACATCATAAAAATAGATCTCAGTGCACTGCGCCTGATGACGATGCAAAACAGATATGTCTTAGATCTTATCACAGTGATGGACGGTGGTGTTTGCAAAGAAATTGGGGGGGCGTGTTGCACGTTCGTACCAACTTCCAATGCTGATAACGGGACACTGTCACATGTGATAACAGCAGTGCATAATTTAGGAGAAAGAATGAGAGCTGAGCGTGGAGAGCGGTCGCCGGTGGCCTGAGGGGATCAGCAGGCCTGGAAAGCCCTGCCTGGGCCTCCGTGAGTGTTTCTGTGCTTCTTTAAATATAAGGAAAAAGAAAGTTTGAATTTATTTTCCCTCGCGCTCCTAGCGCGGTGTTTGACCTGCTCCTGCTCCCCCCCCCCTCCCACTTCCTGGTCTTCCCCTCCCTCCCCGCCTCCCTGCCCGCCCACCCCCCCTCTGATTGGTTGTGTGCCTGCCTCCCCTCTGGCCTACTCGACGGCCGTTCCCCACGCTCGCTTCTTTTCTCCAGCTGAGCGTGGAGAGCGGTCGCCGGTGGCCTGAGGGGATCAGCAGGCCTGGAAAGCCCTGCCTGGGCCTCCGTGAGTGTTTCTGTGCTTCTTTAAATATAAGGAAAAAGAAAGTTTGAATTTATTTTCCCTCGCGCTCCTAGCGCGGTGTTTGACCTGCTCCTGCTCCCCCCCCTCCCACTTCCTGGTCTTCCCCTCCCTCCCCGCCTCCCTGCCCGCCCACCCCCCCTCTGATTGGTTGTGTGCCTGCCTCCCCTCTGGCCTACTCGACGGCCATTCCCGAAGCTCGCTTCTTTTCTCCAGCTGAGCGTGGAGAGCGGTCGCCGGTGGCCTGAGGGGATCAGCAGGCCTGGAAGCCCTGCCTGGGCCTCCGTGAGTGTTTCTGTGCTTCTTTAAATATAAGGAAAAAGAAAGTTTGAATTTATTTTCCCTCGCGCTCCTAGCGCGGTGTTTGACCTGCTCCTGCTCCCCCCCCCTCCCACTTCCTGGTCTTCCCCTCCCTCCCCGCCTCCCTGCCCGCCCACACCCCCCCTTCCTCTCCCTCTGCCTATAAACTCCCCCCTCCTGGGCAGCCCTCTGCCCGGCAGCCCCCGCGGCTAAGGGCCCCAGGCCAAGGGCGACTCCTACAGGGCGGCTCCCTGTGTGTCTGCAGGTGTCCGCAGGGGACGCCAGGCGCCAGCTCCTCCGCTCTCTGGCCGACCCCTCCTCACCTTGCACACCTCATCCGCATGATCCCTCGCCCCCTTATTCCAATTGTTTGGTAAACTATGGTGCTTTTTTTCCCCTCGCAGGATTCTTAAACTTAGGTGGCCCTGACCTACTAAGCATTACTGTTTGCTCTGCATTGTGTTCAACTAGTGCCCTCCACTCACTTCCGGTCTGCATACTCGTGTCATCCACCTCCCCTCTTACTCCATGGTGCTCTCCATCTCGCCTATCTACTCTAACTGCTTCTCCATTGACTATCCTGCTCTCCTCACTAAATCCGGTAGGAAAAAGTTTAAAAAGGACATCCTGGTCTCCAACCCAGGCCTCCCTATCGCTGACACCTACACGAGCGCCTGCTCCAAGGAAACTCTCACTGACATTCTCTTTTTCGTGCCTTCACCTGAACTATGGACCCTTCACATGGTCGCTGTGCTCTCTCCTTTCTCCACCTCTCCCATTAATGGTGGCACCCGTTGGGATGTCCTCTTGGCCCCTTTCCACTCCTCTAAAGCCATCATTAATGTCTATGCTAACGGGACCGTCTTGGTCCAAGGCCCTCAGGCCAACCTTCACCTCTTTGATAGACGCTTCCCATGCCTCATCAACTTCCTCTCCGCTCCCGCTGTCCCCCCTCCTCTGTCCTCGGCTACCTTGCCTCTCCCCTCCCTCCCTGCCCCTTCTCTTGCTCCCTCTTCAACTCCTTCTCCAACACCTCCGCAGGGCGTACCTCTGATCTGTACCCCTCCCCGGAAGTTTTTCAAGGGTGGCAACCTTCTCCACATTGCCACTCTTAATTCTCGCTCTGCCATCAAGCACTCCTCTGATATCTGTCGCCTTCTTGAGGAACTGGACCTCGACGTCCTCGGTCTCACTGAGACTTGGTTCACTGCCAGCTCTGCCACCAGCTTCGACACACTCCTACCTGACGGCTACAAGATCCTCTCTGTGCCCAGGCCTAACCGTTCAGGGGGTGGTGTCGCCCTTATCTTCCCTGAGTGGATTCCTGCCACTGTCACTCCTACGCAGACCTACTCCTCTTTTGAATGTCTTGTCTGCCGACTCTCTCTCTCTCCTAGCCATTCCCTTACCGTGGCCACTATCTATCGGCCACCTGGTCAAATTTCCTCCTTCCTCTCCGAGTGGGCTGACCTCTCCTCCTCACTCCTGTCCTCAACCACCCAACTCCTCTTTCTCGGTGACTTCAACATCCATTTCGATGCCTCCTGTCCCCCCACTGGTCTCTTTCGCGAACTCTGCAACTCTCTCTCACTCTCTATTCTCCCGTCTGGGCCTACTCACTCTGCAGGGCACACTCTTGATGCTCTGATCTCTTCTGACCTTCCCCTCTCCCTCCCTCTCTCCACTCCTCTCTCCTGGAGCGATCACTTTCTCCTATCCTCCTTCCTCTCCCTCCCCAACCCACAGGCAAAGCCACCCTCTTCACTGCCTCCCACCTTCTCGGTCATCCGACCCATGAAGCGCGTGTCAGTTGAGGCTTTCGCTGCTACCTTCTCGCCCCCTTCTCCCCCCTCGGCTGACTCCCACCCTGACACAGCCCTCTCCATGCTCTATTCCTCTATATCTGATACTCTCGATATCCTTGCCCCCGTCATGAGAATCCGCCTGAAGCCCAAAGCCAAATGTAACTCCTGGTATGACTCGGATCTCGTCACCCTAAAACGCAAGTGCAGGGTGGCAGAGAGGAAATGGCGTGCTTCATGTTCATCCTCTGACAAACTGGCCTGCCGCCTGCTCCAAAGGCAATACCGGCTCTCCGTTCTCACCAAGAAGAGAGCCCTTATCCAAGCCCGCATCTCTGAGGCATCTAACAACTCGGCCGAACTCTTTAAAATCTGCAAGGAGCTGGCCAACCCTGCTGCAGTCTCTACCTCTCCTGTCCCCTCCCAGGCCCTTTGCACTGCACTGGCCTCGCATTTCATCTCAAAAACTCAGGACATCCTGTCCTCGCTCTCCTCCTCTCACCTCCCTCCCTTTCTTCCCGGCTCTTCCTCTTGCTCTCTTGCAGCTGCCCCTCCGCCCTCCTTCTCTGCTTTTCCACCTTTTTCTGCTGATGAGGTTTCCAGACAAGTCCGATCTATGAAAGCCTCGTCTAAACAGGTTCACCCCTGTTCCTCCAAAACCATCAAGGACCACATCGACTCCCTGGCTCCTGCCCTGGCTGACTTTTGCAACCACTCATTCGCCTCTGGAGTCTTCCCATCCCCCCTCAAGCACTCCCTTGTGCACCCCCTCCTCAAGAAACCCTCTTCCGACCCCTCCTGCCCGGCCAACTATCGCCCAATCTCCATTACTCCCTTCCTGGGCAAGCTCCTGGAGAAACTGGCCATCTCCCAGCTTAACCTCCATGCTGAATATGTTGGTAACCTTCATGACCATCAATCCGGCTTCAGAGCGGCCAGAAGCACGGAAACTGCTCTCCTGAACATCCGTGAGGACCTGCTCCTGAACCTCGATTCCAACACTCCCTGTGTTCTCATTCTGCTCGATCTCTCCTCTGCCTTTGACACTGTCAACCATTCCATCCTGCTCAACCGTCTCCGTGATAACCTGGGTATCACTGGTCAGGCTCTGGCATGGCTGACCTCTTTTCTTTCCGGTCGACCCTCCCAGGTCCAAATGGGCTCCTTCCTCTCTGAAATCTTTTTCTCCACCTGTGGTGTCCCCCAGGGATCCAACCTCTCTCCCTGGCTTTTCAACCAGTATCTGGCACTCCTTGCCCACCGCATCGCCGCTCTCTGCCCCCACTTCCAGTGCTATGCGGACGATACCCAGCTCATTTTCAGGCTACCCTCGGCCTCCTCCTCTTCTTCCCTCATCTCCGACTGTCTGTCTGCTATCCAGGAATGGTGTGCCGCCAATGACCTCTGCCTTAACGCCAGCAAGAATGAGATTCTACTCATCGGCACACCCACTCCCTCCTTCCCTGCAGCCCTCTGGCCGGCCTCCCTTGGCCCCCTTCCTGCCCCTACCTGCAAGGCTAAAAACCTTGGGGTCATCTTCGACTCCACACTCTCCTTCTCTCCTCATATATCTGACGTCTCTAAGAAGTCACACTACCAGCTGCACCTCCTCAGAGGTATTCTTCCCTTCCTCTCCTTCCCCCAGAAGCTCACTGTCTCCCGAGCCCTGGTTCTCTCAAGGCTGGATTACTGTAACAGCCTCTATCTTAATCTGCCTGCCTCCACTCTCCGCCCTCTGCAACTTATCCAGAACAGAACTGCGAGACTTGTCCTCGGCCTCAAGCCCAGGGACAGTATCTCTCCAGGACTGAAATCTCTTCACTGGCTCCCAGTGGCTGCGAGGATTAAGTTCAAAACCCTCTGCATTGTCCACAAGGCCTTCTGGGGCCTGGGGCCTAAATTCCTTCAACTCTCTCTTCCTAAATATCTTCCTTCACGAGCCCTTCGCTCATCCGTCTCCAACTCCCTCATGGTCAGCCGCTTCTCGAAGCAACGAGCTGGGGGAAGATCTCTCTCCGCAGCAGGGGCCTCCCTCTGGAACAGCCTTCCCGCCTCCCTGAAACTTGAGGAGAACCATCTCCGGTTCCGGAAGCACCTCAAAACCTTCCTCTTCGCTTCTGCCTTCTCTCTCCCTCTCCCCTGCTAAACCTGCTTAACTCCCCACTGAAATTCTGCACTAAACCTGCATCTTGGCCACTCTCAGCGACCTCGGTCCAGGGCCCAGCCACTCTCCACTTGCACTGCCTCCCTGGCTCCCCCTGCACTGTGGGACTGTCACTGTATCCCTACAGCCCCCTTCCTAGCACTTGCTCTGCACTTACCTCGCACTTGCCACCAGCTGGCCCTTTATTTATTATTTATTATTTTATTACGCTACTTACCGTGTACTGCACTTTCCCCCCCTCCTCCTCCCCCTGCACTTTCTCCTTTTCCCCTTACCTCTGCACTTGCCCGATCTGAATGACACCTGGCCTAGTAGGATCGTTTGTCTGTCTTCCCCTTGTTTCCCTCCCTCCCTGCCTCGTCGCGCCTTGAAACACTTGTGTATAGGCGCGTTACAAATACCATATCATATCATATCAAGGTGGAGTAAACAACAACAGGTGGTTCGACGATCTGTTCAGCTGGATACCATCATGGGTGAACATCGCAGCGAAGATACTTATTCCCATCATAGTCTTTCTTCTCCTAATATTCTGTGTGTGCCAACTGGGACTAAGATGCTGTGAAAATAATATGCCTAATTCAGCAATGATGATGGTAACAGTGGGCCGACAGACAACGGTGGCTACCATGATAGATGCCCAAGTACAAACCGGAGAACACACCACACCACAGTAGAGAATGACTGCCATCTATAGGCAGTATGGGGACGCGGTCGATAATCTACATTACACTACCATTAGAGAACCAAAGAACTTGCTGTGGTATAATGAGGTTTGGATAGATTTAGATGGGGATGGTGGGATATACTTAATGGTCACCCCAGAAGAATACGCTAGAAGAGGGAACAGCTTAAGAAGTATGTGTAAAGCATGGATGCCAATAAAGGGTACACCTGCTTGGGATGAGGCTGTGGCTGAAGCTGAGCGCTACTGAAGGGAGAACGGAAAGAACGAGATAAGTAGTTTGTTACCTTAGATGTAACGAAAGGGGGGAATGTATGGGAGTGAGGGGTCCCCAGGCTCCCTCACGTCGTATGCTCCTCAGTACAAGGCTTGGACCACGTGCCTCCGGTAGTGGGATTGCCCCTTGCCCTTATGTAAAGTTAACCACGGTTGACTGCTGCATAGATGGGACTACTGAGTAGGACACGGGGCATCCATCTTTTGTGCCCCCTTTCGACTCCATCTTGGGTAAACAGGCCACACTGCGATAGTACAGCAATGCTCAGCTCCCCTTCCACCGCAGCAGCCAAGGAAGATACATACGAAGTGATTGTTCAAAAATGCCTCCCCTCACACTACTCTGCACAAGCAGCCGAACTGACCGCACTAATCACGCTGAAGCTGGAGAAAGTTGCAACAATCAATATGCTACAGTTTTCTTCCTCTGAGATCACTGTTCGCCTGAGAACCGGTATGTGAACCAGGATGAGATAAACACTTTCTGCTCCATTCTTCCCTCATAAAACGTGCAAGCCACGCACCCACATTAGAACAATTTATTGCCATCCTGACCCTGCACCCCCTGTAAGGTATTTCTTTCAAGTGCCAGACCCTCGCCTGTGCTGAGAAACCCACCCAATACACTCCTTACTGACCTTAAGCATTTTGTTTACTATATATGTTTTAATTGTACTAATGAGTTTGAAACCTAGGAAAAGATGCGAAACATATCCTGATTCTTCTACATGCACAATAAGGTCAAGGCCTCCAATTAAAGCCACGAATGACCCAATTGTACTGAAAATGATCATTGTGCGTCACTTATGTAGAAATGTGACAAGTAGCATAAAATGTTTTAAATAATTTGTTATTTAGTGTGTAACATATTAGCTTAGGTAGTGACCACAGTGACCGGACCCTGACCTGCGTTGAGCACAAGATGTTTGACGTCCGTCATCTCGTCAGCCACTCAGCCAACCAGGAGGAAGAGATGCCACCCACACCTACAGCACCACACCGCCTGACCAATCGGGTCCATTTAAGATTTTTTGTTAGAGTTACTTTAATTAATATAAATATAAGTGTGATGTAATGAGAAAGTAAGGTTTTTTTTTTGGGTTATTTCCTAGCTGGAGAAATAAACCATCCTTTGAACTCTTGCAGCCGGGTCTAAGTGCCTCTTTCCCCGACAAGGGGTTGTGTCGGCTATTTTATTTTTTCTCTCACACGTAGTAAGCCGGGGAAAGGCACCTACAAGCACAAGCCTTGAAACAGCTGGCTTCACAAGTACACGTATGTGATTGTGAAATGCCAATTTTTTAGTGCCTGATTCTGAAAAAAGAAACACACCCAGATTAATATTTCAACTATCACCCTTACAAGAGGGCATTTCGGATGGGAGGGCTGACAGTGTAGTGGTGGGAACGCTGAAACAGAGTAAGCATGCATTTCATTAATATAGGGTTACATGTGTAAAGACAGGCATGTCAGATTCCAAACAATGGGACTTCATTCCTCTCTGAAACATGTAATCACAGCATTGTTCCCAATCAAGACTTCACCTGTTTCAAGTTGAGGAGTCAGAATCATTGGGCCTCATTCCGAGTACGGCGCTAACCAATGGCGCTATTAAC
The DNA here is from genome assembly GCF_040938575.1 of Ambystoma mexicanum. Lineage (NCBI taxonomy): Eukaryota > Metazoa > Chordata > Amphibia > Caudata > Ambystomatidae > Ambystoma > Ambystoma mexicanum. Next base: position 196,645,524 of record NC_090935.1, on the reverse strand, counting down.
GCCTTGGTTGACGCCGTACCCGGACCGGCAGCGCCTTGGTGGATGGCGGAATTACCGCCCCATTCCAAGGGTGGCGGGGCGGTAATTCCCCAATCCCCATTTACCCTTTCCCATTCCCATTTTTGCCCCTTAGGGCATAATGGGAGTGGGGAAGGCGTTAATTACGCCACCGTAAATTACGGTGGCGTAATTAACATCAAGGTCCCTTAGCGCCATGGTTTTTAACACCTGCTAAAAGCAGGTGTTAAAACCTCCATGGCGCAAAGGGAACTCGGAGTATGGCGGTAAGGGATTACCGCCACCGCTCTCGTTAGCGGTGGCCGCTATCCCTTACCGCCATACTCGGAATGAGGCCCATTATCTTTAATACCTACAGTATGTGGGCTTCAAGATAATTAACAATCTCCTATTTCTGAGATTCATCCTCAACTCGCACATATGCATAGTGTGTATTGTGATGTTGGAGCAGGTTGACCATGTATTGCTTGATGTATTGAATCAACATCATCATTTTTTTTTGTATCATACTCTAATGCAAATTAGATCGTATTTACTATGGAAGGGCATGGCATTTGGACTATGTGCTGGGATGGTGATCTAGGAACATTAAGAGCTGGGTCTCAGTCCTGACCTTGAGTTGAGCAAAAGTGTTGTATCTAGTACTTCCTATTCTACTCATCAGATGGACTTACATGTAGTACAAACTATACTACACTCTCTATATTGCCCTATGTGCGCTACCTCCTGTTCAAGATGTTTTTACTAGGATGACATTTTCTATCTACAGTGCTTTGCTGCTCCTTTTGTCTACAATATATAAAATAGCTAAAATCTATCCATCTATCCATATGGATCTATCCATACATAATCATCCACATAAACAATTTGTTAACCTAATTTTGTCATTAAAGAAAAAAATATATATATACCAGTATATTTAAATCATATTCCTTGGATATGTGTTGAATTTCCTTGATACTTGCTGGTTTGTGGTTTCATCGATGTATGTTTGATTTCCTTGTAATGCATTGTATTAGTTGGTTGTGTGTACATATACAGTTGCTACTGGTAATTGTTTAAACTCAGTGTACACTTTTTCTGATATTCTTAAATGTTATGACTGATTGCTGTTACAGTAAGTGACGATTCATGTGGCAAGTTTAGTGAATATCTGAGTTTAACCCGCTCCAAATACCATTTCATCTTCAATCTAACACAAAGTGAATACATATGTTTGGGCTACTGTCATCTATTGTCAAGCAGTATCGCAAGACACTTCATTCTAACAAGAAATAAGAAAGAACAACCAGTAATTCAGATTAAACACTCTAATAATATGCAAGGAGACTGGCTATGTTTAAATTCACTTAAACATAGTCGTGCAAAGTTAAGAATCTTGCTAGAGCAAGAATCCACCATCCCCAAAAAGTAATGTCCCTCTTTACTTCCACTGTTTAGGGGCCAGGTACAATACATCAGCTATTACAAGAAGGCATCACTCGAAATATATTGCTGCTTAGATCTTCAACCAGTTCAAGATGGTTTCTACGACTCAATGATATTTTGACTATGATCTAATTTATTTTATTCATTTTAATGTGATTTGGTTTTAAATAAACCTTCGGCATACAACAATAAACACCTGCAATCATACGTCTGTCCATCTGATTACATTAGATATCATACTAATGCAAAATTATAATTTTAACTATTTGGTCACATAATTGTCCAGAGACATGTAAATTAATCTGCATACTAAAGTCATTTGTTCAATAATTCTCAGAGTTAATTACTTTCAATTGTCTATTTATAAGCATATTCCTTTTACCTTTCCACAAATGTAAAGCTGCTACAATAAGACACATGTGTTTGCCTATTAAAATTCTACATCAGAATTAATAAAATTCCAATTTTATTCCAAATGCATCAAATTTTTGCTCAGGTAAGGATGTTGATGCAGAACATTCAATTATTAAATGTTTCAGTGAACCTTCAGACTCATCAAATTAACATATTTTACATATACGATCCTCTACAGCATCGGAGCTATCTCTCCCCAATACCTGCAATATATCCAACCGGATAAACCCAAATAACTTAAATGATCTACCCATATGTATCTCTGTGCCCACATACAGTTAGAGATATTGGTCGCATATTCCTTTGGTATTTCTTTTTCTTCCAGATATTTTGAATTCTGATGAATTAATGCATGTGTAGGGACAAATCTACATTACTAGCTACCTCTTTTACATATGATATATTTAGTGACACAAATACCTTAAACAATCACAGCTCTTTATTAAGGTTTTTCAAAGTGCCTCTTTAAACAGCAGCAACATGACGTTAGTGCCTGCTTTCATTCTCCTAACAAATTGAGTAAATGGTCTAACCTGCAGACTGGTCCTCAGGTACATTAAACCCAAAGCTCACCCTAATTAATTGTGTTGGTGTTCCACGAGAGAGACCTGGAATGTACATCCCTCTAATGGTCCAATTATAAATAGTGACAGACTAAGCTTAATTCACCTCAATAAATGGTGAGTGGGCAATGTTTTGGTTGCAATCCCTGATCACTGTGGTTAGTGAATACCCCCATTGTCTTGATTAAATTAGCTTTATAGCCCCCACATTTGCAATGAACGTACTGTTTAATATATTTATTGTGCTACAATCCCATAGCATATTATTTATGTTGTTGGGTGTCATGACCCACGTTTGGACTATTATGCTGTGGGCTTAGGAAATCCAAGAGGGCGGAAAAGCCCACATTTGCGCCAGAATCCTGGAGAACCGCGCAGTCTTTGCGCACAACAAAATGGTCGCCTGACCTGCCACCCACCAGTGTGAGCGTGAGGGACTGGAAGCGCCATGGGTAAAAGGTGGTGCCCAATGAAAAACAGCAGGACCTGTTGGTTAAAAAGGCGCTTTGAAATTGCCTTTGTTTCTCTGAAATAAAAGCTAAAAATGCCAATTGTAAACATTGCAAGATATTCAAAAATATCAATGAACACCAGCAGACATTTGGCAGAATGTATTCTTGTGTGCATACTAAATCTGGAAAGAGAAAGAGCCCAAAACAATGTTTATAACAAAACTGGCTCAGCTGTGGATGTCAGCAGCTGAAGTGAAATTGGACTGAAAGACACTAAAATCTAAATGTTTAAAATAAATGAGTGACCTACTGTTGAGTGTCACATAGTTTGCAACTGTTGAAAAGTCACAGTTTTGAACTTAGAATCAGCGTTCTAGCTGCATGTGTAAAAATTGTCAGTTTGATTTGAATGTAGAAAACTGGGTACCAAAGTGACATTTAGCTGAAGCCTGGCTTAAAGAGATTGAATTCTGCCCGGCAACTACCCCCGACAGTAGTTGAAACTTGCTCAGCCACTCTTCCCAGGCCTGGCTGCATTCTGCTGTCCCCACCAAAAGGAGATGACACCTCCCTGATTGAATCAGGGGAGGAGCACCTGGGGACTGCAGGAAACTAAACAAAGCACTGTCCTTGGCCCAGGCAAATGTTAAATTAGTGGGGTGGTAAATGGCTTCCTCTTGGAAGGAAACGGGGAGGGGCACTGCATGTGAGCAAGCTGATCTTGGGGGAAGTGGATAAACCAGAAATTCCACCATGTGCTTTGGAAAAACACACCCCTTTGGGGCCAGAGCATCATTTTAAGAAGATGGATAATTCATAGTGCGGACTTGTAAAAATTATATAAATAACATCATCATTCTGTGCACATTTTAAGAGGTGTTAGGACTCTGGGGTATGTTCTCGGGGATAGTAGCGGAACAAAGGTTGTTACTCCAAATGTATGCATGTTCAAAATCTGACACTTTATCATCTGAAACCCATATCCCTGGTGCACATTTGTGTACAATCTGGAAAGGTTTAGAGGTCGTTATCTGGATGAAAAGGGGAGAATTCTATCATAAGTGGACACAATATCTTACAAAGACAGGGATCGGATGGTTTGGTGCTACAGAACATATAACATATAATATTAGAAAAATGGTACATAGGTAAATATGTATTTGGATCAGAAATAGATTTGTGTGCAATTTGACAAGGGGAGGATCCTCTGACCATAAACCTACCTCATCACTCTGACTCAAAACCCAGTCCCCCCAATCAAGGGAGAGAGGAGGAACTGGCCAATGATAAGTTGAGAGGGTTGGGCATAGAAGATGAGCCGACCCTCCCACTTTCTAAACACATAAAAGGAGACTGTGCAGGACAGGTAGGGACATTAACTTCCCACTTCAAGCTGATTTCTTGCGGAGCGTTTTGCCAGAAGACACCAGATCCAGCACTTAGACTTCAAATCCAGACAGAGACCAGAACTTTGAATTCAGACTTCAGAATTTGTCAGCAGGCCTCAAAATCTTTTGCAAACTGATTTACCCCAGACTTCCAAGGGGCACATCAGAGTAAAACAGCCAGACTGAGCTGTTTGATTCTGGCCTAGAACCCTGTGCCAGAAACACCCAGAAAGCAGAGCTGTACCCGGCACCAGAGACCAGAACTTTGTGAAGCGCTGAGTGCCAGACCAGACCAGCAGAGCAGAGATGACCCAGACCGCTGTAACCAGAGAACCGGTACTAAAGACCGTCCGTGGCGAGAGAACCGCAGTCAATCCTGACCCGATCTGTGATGAAGTTGCATTCCTGTCGAACATATAGTGTGAGTACTCAGCCAGGACTGTGCAAAACCAATCTCTTAGTTTAAAATACGCACGTGACTAAATTGCCAGGATTTGAAATGTTGCTTCATTTCAGCCACGTGAAAAAATATTTGTCCTTGCTTTCCTTTGCTGAAATTCGTTTGCAACCTGACAATCATTCATAGAGCATTGCTAAAGTGATCCTGAACTAATTTAAAGTAGCTATCACTCACCCTGAACCTCTAGATGGAATTAAAATATTTTTTAGCATATTTTCCCTTCTTTGCATTCCACCTTTAAAGTACTTTGCCTGTGTTTAAAATCATCCCTGTTGATCTAAGCTTGCTAGGGGGGAACTGAATTGGGATTGTACTGTGATTGTATTCCTGAAGACTGTGTGTGTCCCTTCCACCTCCTTACATTGCATAGAGGGGGGGGGTGAATTGCCAAAGGGGAAAAGTGATTATATTATGTTTTGCTGAAATCATATCAAGTTTATTCCTGTGTTGCTTCTTTTCCACCTTGCATTTCCTTGTACCATATAAAGCATTCTCAGCTACCTTATCCTCTATACTACTCCTAAGTAATTACCCAGTGTGCTAGTATCACATCATCCATTGTTGATCACTCACTGTCATATGTCTAAGTGTGATATCAATTATTAATTTATTATAAAAGTGCGATATATATATATATTGTCAAATAAACCTTTTAAATTTGCAAAACAAACTTACTTCTTGGCTCAGTGGGGTCAGGGGGATTCTAAGAGAGGGGTGTTATATAAGGGTTGTCATCCAGAGTACACGAACTGGACATAAAAATATATGAATAAGGGCTTCCCTTGAGCAATCCCAGACAAGGCACTGACTTAGGGGGACTGGTTGATTGGAGTCATTTAATAAAGTGGGGGCTCGTAGCCGGGGATTCTGTATTAATCTATCACTTGTGCAGATTAATACAGTGTGCCAGCTGACAGGATACATATCCGGTTAGATCACCACGCTGTGTTACGCTGTAAAGCAGTCCTCAAAGGAACGCTCTAAGGAAACGGTCTGTTTTGCAAAATAAAATACAAATTTCTGTAAGTCAGGAAGGAAATCAAGTTCCAGAATGACGACCTTGGCAGATATCAAAATAGCCAGAGAACACCTCTTACATAAGCTATTTGTGAGAGGTGAGTGGGCTCATCAGGACCAGGTGGTCTGGTTGCAGGCAGTCGCACCCCAGATCATTGAAACAGGGTCAGATATATGGCGAGATCAGGGTCCCTTACATGTGGCCCTGAGTGAACTATATATGGCCCCTAAGGCCAAGGATGAGCACAACAAGATTGCCAGGGTAGCGGCATATTTATATTTACATATGGGAGCCATACAGGATAAATGTGCTGAAGGCCAAGATCTGGCAAATAGGCAACTGATGGCATTAGAGAAGGCCCAATCTGACCTGGTCTCTTCTGAGCAGAGGCTGCAGAGGAGCCAGGAGTCAGAAAATGATAGTAGGCAGTATATTATTAAAATAAAGGAGGAAATGGATATCCTGCAACAGGAAATGTCTGACCAGGATAACAGATTTCTGGGCTTGCAGAAGGAGTACCAAGAAGGTTTGGACGCCCTACTGCAGAGCCAGAAAAAGCTGGAGCAACAACTGGACTTCAATAGGACATGCGCAGAGCAGGTAGTCACCCTGCAAAGCCACCTAGATAGGGAGAAAGAGGAAAGCAATACATTGATTCTGAAAGACCTGGACACCCAGGCAGAGTTTGATCAAGAACGCCAGAAAGCTGGTGCCTTTCAAAGGCAGAGGGACAACCTGGCGGCACAGATGCAGGCTCTTAGTCAGGAAAGGGACATCTTAAGCCAGGAAGTCTGCAAATTAAAAGAAAAAATTGAAGGAAATCACCTGGCCCTCCAGGGGCTGGGTGACCCCCAAAAAGAGCATCCGAACTTGTTAGAGCACACCAGGAGGGTGGAAGATGCTCTGGAAAGAAAGGAGCAGGCCATTAGGGATGGGACTCAGGAGGTAACCCTCCTGCAGCAAAGACTGGCCCAGTACTCCAGGACCAATCAGGAGGCACTGAGAGAGAATGAGGCTCTCTGTCAGCACAATGATAGGCTCCAGCAACAAGTAGCCATGCAGGAGAGACTGATGGAATCTAGTAAGGCCTTGGTTGAGGAACTGAAAGCCCAGGCTCTTGCATTGCAACAAGGAGCAGGGGCTGATAGAGATGAAGTTCGCTGGGAAAGGGAAACACCTGAGCATAACCTCAGGAGCCCTAGTACCAGAGGCCTTCATCTCTCCCAGTACCTGGACTCTGCCACCCTCATGTCCCCTGGCGCACAAGAGCACAGGGCCACAGGGATGGCAGAGTACTATCCAGCCAAAAGGATGGGGCTCATAGGCCAGTACCACCCAGGAATGGATGGGCGGGCATCCGGGTATGGGCAACCAAGCGCAGTGCAATTTAGTGGGGAACCCCAAGAGAGTAGGCCCACTAAGGGCATCCTGAACACCTCTGCCCAGTTAGGTCAGTGCGGGGGGGGGGGTACCCAGCAAATCCTGGTAGCAAGGAGGGATCTGAAGACTCCTCTGAGCATCACAGGACACAGGAGACCAGGTCCCCACATTCTGCCAGCCATTCCCAGGCTCGCAGAATCCGGGAAATCCTGGAAGATCAGATGGGCACCTCTGGGAGCAGTGCTTCTGAGTCGGAGGATGAATGGACTAGGGTTACCCGAACCAAAAAGGCCAATAAGGCAAAAAGGGCCTTCCTTAAGGACCCCTTAAAACACATTAAGGCAATCAGGAGTGTCATCACGCCGTATCACAAGAACTCCAAGTATTCTGTGTGGGAACACTTGGAGCTCTTTGAGCAAATGATGGAGACCTTCCATTTGAAGGACAGCAGTAGCTGCATCCAGTACGTCAAATGGACATTCTCCCCAGAATACTCCAGTTTCTTTGCGGGGCTGGAGGACCAAAATCATTCAAGATGGTCCACCTATAGGGCGACCATCTTGAAACACTTTTCTGTGCATAGAAATCCCCAAGAGGCTCGCAAGGCAGCCTACAATTTGCAATGTGGGGAGGATCAGGCCCCACAAGAATTTGTGCAAGAATTGAAGCGTGCCTTTACGCAGACCACCAGAAGGGTGCGCACGGACAGCAGAGAATTCATCAACACATTTTTCCATGCTCTCTCCAAATACATAATGACCCAGCTCGTGAGAGATTTTCACGAGAAAAGGTCTTTAGACTGGGTCATTGAGCAAGCCACCCGCATCTATGAGGTGCAAAAACCGGTGGAAAACAAGAATCAGCCAAAAAAAAACAAAACCAACAGCACCCCTGCTGCTGCCAAGGTGGCAGAGGTAAAGGATGCCACCGTTTTAGATTTGGAGATGGGGGGACCTAAAAACCTGCCTGCACAAAATAATTCTAAGCCCCGAAGGCCCTTGGGCCAGTCACAGACAGGGAGTCAAGGAGGTAATCCCGCAAATGGGGTCCCCCGCTCCCCTGACTATGTAAGTCCCCGCTATAAGGGAAACAGACCAATCCTGGGTTATGTGTGGACTCCTCCAGCACAAGGGGGGGATCCAGCCAAAAACCTGACCCAGGGAACTTCCCTCCTAACTTCCCACAGGAGAGCAGAAATTCCCCAAACACTGGGCAGAACTTTTTTCCCAGGTATCCACCCGATTTCCAACCCCAAAAGCATCCATCCTTCTTTCCTCAATTCCCTGAGCCCAGACAACCTAATCCACGAGAGGGGAGGCCAAGGGTGGAGGGGTACCCAAATCTTCCCAACCCGGGGTATTACCAGAGGAGGGATAGCTACCCTTCCCCGGATCAGCCCTGGGGAGAAAACCGGACCCCGTATCAGTCTGAGCGGGTTTCCCAGTTAGAGCGCCAGGTTCAGAACATGGCACAGGATTGGGCCGCATGCTAAGGGCCCAACAGAACCCTCAGATGGGCATGCCGGCACAGAATGCCCCAAACTCTGGACCTAATGCTCCAGAACAATGACGGGGCAGCACCCCGATAACCCACCGGTTCCCAGGGAGGAGGCACAAGGGGAAGGGGGGTGTAAAGCCTATGAGGAAGCTTCCTTCCCAACTTGTAAACAGCCCCTGGAAAACCAGGAACCAGAAACAAAATCTCCTACCCCTGAAAGTCTGCCACCCAAGGAACAGAGGGGAGGTAGGAGAAACAAAGTACCCAAACAGACCCATTTTGTGGAGGAGGTACAGGTCTTCCAATTTGAGGGAGAGCGATCCTCAGAGGATCCTGGGAAAAGGATCTTCTCCTTCGGAGATGGGGGAACTCCTCCCAAGGAAAAATGGGTCCTAAGGGATTCCAACCTAGACTGGGTAGATGTGGGGATTGAGCTGTCGCCGCCCATCATTCTATCCCAGAACCAACAATACCAAAAACCCCTGGTTCAAACCCATCCTGGTGACTGCCTCCAAAAAGGCAGGGGCGTCCCAGAACCGGAACCAGGGGAATCTAAAACCGAATCAATAGACTGGGTAGATGTGGGGATTGAGCTGTTGCCGCCCATAATTTATCCCAGAACCAACAATACCAAAATCCCATGGGCCAAACCCATCCTGATGACTGCCTCCAAAAAGGGGGGGGGGCGGCCCAGAACCCGAAACCATTTCCAGTTGCCAACTTTTTCTTTCAGATTCCCCAGGCTCTCCACAGAATTCTGCCCAAATCTCTTCTCTCGCCATGTCCAAAACCAGAAAGTTAGCCCACCAGTTGTCCAAAAATGTGCATTATCTGTGCCCCCTTGAGGAGAAGGAGGGAAGATACTATGCCCCGGCACAAGTACAGGGGCAGGGTACAATTTTGGCACTGGTGGACACTGGATCCCAAGCTACCCTTCTGTCCAAAAGGGCCTTTGATGAACTAAATGCAGGAAGGGGGGAGAATTACCGCATTCCTCTCACCTCTCTTCCTGGACAACTGCAGAACTTTGACGGGAAGGGAATTCCCGTCGAGGGGACTGCAGACTTGGACATTAAAATTGGGCGACACAAGGTGAAACACTCGGTCATAGTAGTGACTCCAGAGGACACCCCTTGTTTACTAGGGAATGACCTCCTGAGAAGGTTGTCACCCCTAATAAATTGAGTAAACAAGGTCCTCTGGACCCAGACTAGCCGACCAATAAAATTAAAACAGATGTTAGTTTAAACGGCACCTGCCACATGGTTGACTAAAAATCTGACCAAGTAGAATTTCACTTCCAGAACAACCAAATTCCAGACATGACAGTAATAGCAGTAGGACAACAGACTGGTGATGGGGGTCCTCTCTATTTCTGAAAATCAACCTTCCTTCCAGTTTAAGGTGGTATTCCACACTGCAAGGAAATACTCTGAAATCCTTTACCAATCCACAATCAGACATTCTCACTCTGATAGTCCAGAAAGAGGTGAAATCAGCTCAGAGCCTGGCTGGTATTTAGCAAATTGGAGAACAGCTGTTCATCCCTGTTCAGTTAAATGATGGGAAGGACTCTGTTCTCGCTCGAGTGTGTGAACAACGGTAAGAGCTTCATCAGTGAAGCCATGTCCCGCCAACTCCCAAAAGATCCAGCCATTCCCACATTCAAACAGATAGACAAATGGTAAATGGATCTGGAAACACCCAATTCGAAACATCTCCTGCCAAGCAGGTGTATGCTCAAAATCTTCATTGGCAACAAGAGCATAGTCCATAATTGTTGGGTTGTGCGAGACGTCACTGCCGCCTTTTACTTAGGCAGTGACATTCTCAATCGCTTTGCCATTAGTTTGGACCTAATAAACTTCAAAGCTTGGTCCCGATTAGCGGATAATCCCATGGGCTTTGATGATCCAGAAAAAGCATTTAGGTCAGCTCAATTGCTACCTTATGCAGTTGAAATTCAGATTAAAGAGGAAGTCACCATCCCAGAAAGGACCCGACAATTCTCCCTGGAAGTGAAAGTTAAAAGAGGACAAAAATTGAAAAACCCTGATGCTTATATTCATCTAAATGCTTTTCTCCACAGCAAGGGTTAGGGGTAAACCCAACACAATTAGTCAACATAGAACATGACACCATTCCAGTAGAGGTGGATAACAGCGACTTAAAGTGTATTACCCTAGCCGCAGGCACCATTATTGAAATGGCGGTTGATGACCGACCTTTCTCCATTGATTTAGGAAATGAACTGTTAGGACCAATCCCCAAGGACTGTTTTGACAGTGACAGTGGTGACAATACAACACCAGACAGGATCTTTACCCGGTATGGGGGGAACTTCCTGGTGTACACTTCTTGCCCTTATGGTAAGGAAGACGTGACTTGTGACTTTAGAAGGGATGAGATGATTTTCCAGGTCCATGAGGACTGCCTTTCCCACCTGAAGCCTCCAGTCCAAATCAGCACTCTGACCAGGGACTTCTCCACCCAGCTGGAGGAGGCCGCTGAGATAGCAAAACCAGAAGTCTTTCCAGGCTACAGGCAGATGGTGGAAGAGAGAGTCAACCTAGCTGATGCCTGTGTGACTCTGGAACAGAAGCAAAAGTTGAAACAAGTTTTCTTGGATTTCCAAGATCTCTTTGCGGTAGACTCATATGACTGTGGTCGCACCAACATCCACACAACAACAATTCCCAAGGACCCTGGCATGACTCCAGTGCTTGTGAAGCAATATCGCTTGCCTCTCGCATCCATGGAGTCCCTTACTGAAATAATTAAGAACCTTGAGTCCCGGGGAATAATCCGTCCAGTACACAGCACCTTTAATAATCCGGTGCTGGGAATATTGAAGCCAAACGGCCAGTGGAGACTCTGTGCCGACCTTAGGGAGATCAACAAACTGGTCCATACTTCCCGATGGCCTCTGCCCTACATTGACCACGGGCTGGCCCAGATTCAGGGGTCACAGGTATTCACTGCAATAGACCTGACCAATGGATACTGGACTGTGCCTGTCAGTAGGGAGGACCAATACAAACTGGCTTTCACCTTTGGGGGCCAGCAGTACACATGGACCCGAACTCCTTTCGGATACCTCAACTACGGCAATGAATTCAACATTTTCCTACATAAGGCCATGCCCGAACTGGGTGCGAGGGGTAACCTGGCTTATGTAGATGATGTCCTCATCAAAAGTTCATCTGTGGAAGAACACAAAGTGGAGATCCGTTATGTTCTGACACAGTTGAGGGCCGCCGGAGCAAAACTTTCCTTTCAGAAAGCACAGTGATGTAGAACCCATGTTAATTTCTTGGGGCATGAGATTACTCCTCAGGGTCTCTGTCCCCAAGAAAAGAAGTGGAAGCACTTCAGAAACTGAAGGATCCCACAACTCTGCGGGAACTAAGGAGCCTCCTTGGACTGACTAATTACAGCAGAAAGTTCATTGACGGCTATGCAGAGATCACCACACCCCTGATTCATCTTTTGAAGGGGGGGGTCAAGTGGGAACGGGGCCCAGAACAATCCGAGGCAGTAAGACAACCCAAAAGAAGCCTCTCACAAGCGCCTTGCCTAGCTTACCCTGTCAGAAAGAAGGAGTTCTTCCTGGAGACAGGTTTCTATAATACGTGCTTGACGGCAGTATTATACCAAAAGCATGACAAGGTCAATAAAGTAATCTCCTATGCAAGCAAAACTTTATCCTCTGTGGAGAAAAAATTCAACGATTGTGAGAAGGCACTCCTGGCAACGGTGTGGGCATTGAAGAATTACCGCCCGTTCATCCAGGGGGAACACATCATAGTGGAGACTCCACACCAGCCTCTGCAATATCTCCAAAGTGACAGAAGCCGGGCCGGAAATGTGAGTAATTCCCGAATTACTTCCTGGATTCTGTCAATGCAAGGCTTTTATGTGGAGGTCAGATATGGCCAAAACAAGAAGAGTCCCCTCGCGCAAGGTCTGGCTGACTTGCATGATTGTGCCAGAGAAAACTGTCTCGAGGACGAAAGTCTAAAAATCAAGGACAACATGGAGGCATACCTTAATTCCCCCCACAAAGTCTTTGAAGAAGACAAGTGTGAGGGAATGCTCACTGTCTATGTGGATGGATGCTCTTACCATGTTGACAACAACGGGGGAAAAGAACTGGTGGCCGGCGTAGGGAATGCATGGGTAAATGAGTCCCCAGAACACTCCGCTGGGTACAAAATTGGTCCCCGAAGTAGTCAGGTAGCAGAGTTGATGGCTGTGCATCAAGCCATCCCCACTGCTGTCCAACATCAACTCCACGAACTGGTCATAATCACAGATTCGCATTATGTACGGAACGGGTTCGTGGAGCACCTGGTTAATTGGAAAACCAGAGGCATGTTTTGTGCTAATAACAAACCCTTGAAACATGGGAAGTTAATCCAAAACATTGATGAGCTGGTCACCTCGAATGGGATGACCATCTACTGGAAAAAGATCAAGGGTCATTCCAAAGTAGAGGGACCAGACAAAACTGGAAATGACTTAGCTGATCAGCTGGCCAAAACCGGGCCACCCAAGGGGATCTAATAGAAATAGAGTCCTGTTGGGGGAAATCCAGGTCACTGCTATCACTAGGTCCCAGACAAATGCTCACAATGATCTTTCAACTGCACAATGGAGTAAGGAGACCCCTGATGCTGATTTAATTACGGCTCAAAAGGTGGATCCAATAATTGTTAAGTTTTACCAACACATTAAGGACCCTGAGAACTTTCCCCTGACGGATACCGATTACATTGGGAAGGAGGACCTTATAGTGTTGATGAAATGTCCAAAGATGTTCCGAATCCAAGACGGTTTGTTGCTAAGGAAATCCCAAGCTGGCCATGATCAGTGGGTGGTCCCTACCTCATTCCGAAGCCTGATGTTAAGTCACGCCCATGATGCGGCCACCGCCGGTCATAGGGGGTTTCACACAACACTGGAAATCTTAAGAGAGGTTGCATACTGGCCACACATGGGGCAGGACCTCGACCAATACTTGAAGGGGTGTCTTGTGTGTGCACAATTTCAGCCAACATCCCTCAAACACCAGGCGCCTCTCCAAAAGAGGGGGATGACACTGCCATGGTCAGATTTGCAAATCGACTTTGTAGGCCCTGTGATTTGCTCCTCTAGAGGAAACAAGTACATGTTGACGGTTACATGCTTGTTTACCAAGTGGGTGGAATGTCTCCCGGCCGCAAACTGCAAGGTAGAAACAGCAGCTGCCCTGATGATTAACCACATCTTTTCCCGTTTTGGTCTACCTCAAAGGATTGAGTCAGACAGGGGTAGCCAGTTCACCAGTGAAGTAATGACAAAGATGTGGGAGATACTGGGGGTCAAAAGGAAGTTACATATTGCTTACCGGCCAGCTTCTTCTGGGGCAGTAGAATGCTACAACCGGACCATTGTGAGCATCTTAAAAATGTTTGTGGCAGATTCTGGGCCAAGTTGGGATATCCGATTACCTCTGGTCCTAATGGCCATCAGATCTACCCCTTCATCTGCAAATAAAATGTCACCATTTGAGCTGATGACTGGACGCAAGATGGTGCTTCCCGAGCATTTGCTCTACAGGTCCCAAGAGCAGACATTGATAAATGCCTCCACAACTCATGAGTATGTGGAGAATTTAAGGAAACACCTCCAACATGCTTTTGCCTATGCTCAGCGGAATCTAGAAAGATCAGCTGATAGCATGAAGACTCACTACGACCTGAAGACCACCAGGAAGGAATATAATGTGGGAGACCAGGTTTATCTATACAATTTCCAAAGAAACCAGGCCAAACAGCGAAAGTTTTTGCCTACATGGAAGGGACCGTTTGAAATTATAGACAAGGTCTCCCCAGTAGCGTATAAGATCCGCATCCCCAAAGGTAGTCTGGCGGAAGGGGAAGACAAGTGGGTACATATAAATCAGCTAAAGTGTTGCCATCCCAGGCACACTCTGCAGCAACTGGAGGAGTCCTCTGCAATACCAGAGGGGACTTCTCCAGATTAATTCAGTTCCACCCTAAAAGATTCCACATATAGCCTTTAAAATTCTATGATTCTTGAATATGTTCTTTCCTCCTGATTCAAGAAAATGTATATGTTCATGTTTTTGACTATAAAATGTATATAAAATCTCAATGAACACCAGCAGACATTTGGCAGAATGTATTCTTGTGTGTATTCTTGTGTGCATACTAAATCTGGAAAGAGAAAGAGCCCAAAACAATGTTTATAACAAAACTGGCTGAGCTGTGGATGTCAGCAGCTGAAGTGAAATTGGACTGAAAGACACTAAAATCTAAATGTTTAAAATAAATGAGTGACCTACTGTTGAGTGTCACATAGTTTGCAACTGTTGAAATGTCATAGTTTTGAACTTAGAATCAGCGTTCTAGCTGCATGTGTAAAAATTGTCAGTTTGATTTGAATGTAGAAAACTGGGTACCAAAGTGACATTTAGCTGAAACCTGGCTTAAAGAGATTGAATTCTGCCCGGCAACTACCCCCGACAGTAGTTGAAACTTGCTCAGCCACTCTTCCCAGGCCTGGCTGCATTCTGCTGCCCCCACCAAAAGGAGATGACACCTCCCTGATTGAATCATGGGAGGAGCACCTGGGGACTGCAGGAAACTAAACAAAGCACTGTCCTTGGCCCAGGCAAATGTTAAATTAGGGGGGGTCGTAAATGGCTTCCTCTTGGAAGGAAACGGGGAGGGGCACTGCATCTGAGCATGCTGAGCTTGGGGGAAGTGGATAAACCAGAAATTCCACCATGTGCTTTGGAAAACCACACCCCTTTGGGGCCAGAGCATCATTTTAAAAAGATGGATAATTCATAGTGCGGACCTATATATATATATATATATATATATATATATATATATATATATATATATATATATAAATAACATCATCATTCTTGTGATTTTTCTGTGCACATATTAATTGGTGTTCGGACTCTGGGGTATGTTCTTGAGGATAGTAGCGGAAAAAAGGTTGTTACTCCAAATGTATGCATGTTAAAAATCTGACACTTTATTATCTGAAACCCATATCCCTGGTGCACATTTGTTTAAAATCTGGAAAGGTTTGGAGGTCGTTATCTGGATGAAAAGGGGAGAATTCTGTCATAAGTGGACACAACATCTTACAAAGACAGGGATCGGATGGTTTGGTGCTACAGAAAATATGTTAACTGGACATATAATATTAGAAAAATGGTACATAGATAAATATGTATTTGGATCAGAAATAGATTTGTGTGCATTTTGACAAGGGGAGGATCCTCTGACCATAAACCTACCTCGTACTCTGACTCACAACCCAGTTCCCCCAATCAAGGGAGAGAGGAGGAACTGGCCAATGATAAGTTGAGAGGGTTGGGCATAGAAGATGAGCCGACCCTCCCACTTTCTAAACACATAAAAGAAGACTGTGCAGGACAGGTAGGGACATTAACTTCCCACTTCAAGCTGATTTCTTGCGGAGCGTTTTGCCAGAAGACACCAGACCCAGCACTTAGACTTCAAATCCAGACAGAGACCAGAACTTTGAATTCAGACTTCAGAATTTGTCAGCAGGCCTCAAAATCTTTTGCAAACTGATTTACCCCAGACTTCCAAGGGGCACATCAGAGTAAAACAGCCGGGCTGAGCTGTTTGATTCTGGCCTAGAACCCTGTGCCAGAAACACCCAGAAAGCAGAGCTGTACCCGGAACCAGAGACCAGACCTTTGTGAAGCGCCGTGTGCCAGACTAGACCAGCAGGGCAGAGCTGACCCAGACCGCTGTAACCAGAGAACCGGTACTAAAGACCGTCCGTGGCGAGAGAACCGCAGTCAATCCTGACCAGATCCGTGACGAAGTCGCATTCCTGTTTAACATATAGTGTGAGTACTCAGCCAGGACTGTGCAAAACCAATCTCTTAGTTTAAAATAATCTAATTCAAACAATTTTAACCTATTGAGAACTGCATCATAAAAATTGTGTCCCGTCTTTTGATTCAAAGCTGCAAAACTGTCATCGGTCATTCTGAAACTTTAAAATTTCATTTCTGAAAATCTACCTCCACAAAATCATCCGTATCACTTGAATCATTTGTGATAAAAGCGAGATTTAACTTTTATTTTGAAGCTGAGATTCTAAGCTTTCAAACAAGCTCTAAACCGACTTGCTACTTCCTCCGTAATTGCGCTCGACGCACGCGACTAAATTGCCGCGATTTGACATTTTGATTCATTTCAGCCACGTGTAAAAATATTTGTCCTTGCTTTCCTTTGCTGAAATTCGTTTGCACCCTGACAATCATTCATAGAGCATTTATAAAGTGATCCTGAACTAATTTAAAGTAGCTATCACTCACCCTGAACCTCTAGAGGGAATTAAAATAATTTTTAGCATATTTTCCCTTCTTTGCATACCACCTTTAAAGTACTTTGCCTGTGTTTAAAATCATCCCTGTTGATCTAAGCTTGCTAGGGGGGAACTGAATTGGGATTGTACTGTGATTGTATTCCTGAAGACTGTGTGTGTCCCTTCCACCTCCTTACATTGCATAGAGGGTGGTGAATTGCCAAAAGGGGAAAAGTGATTATATTATGTTTTGCTGAAATCATATCAAGTTTATTCCTGTGTTGCTTCTTTTCCACCTTGCATTTCCTTGTACCATATAAAGCATTCTCAGCTACCTTATCCTCTATACTACTCCTAAGTAATTACCCAGTGTGCTAGTATCACATCATCTATTGTTGATCACTCACTGTCATATGTCTAAGTGTGATATCAATTATTAATTTATTATAAAAGTGTGATATATATATATATATTGTTTAATTCTCAAATAAACCTTTTAAATTTGCAAAACAAACGTACTTCTTGGCTCAGTGGGGTCAGGGGGATTCTAAGAGAGGGGTGTTATATAAGGGTTGTCATCCAGAGTACACGAACTGGACATTAAAATATATAAATAAGAGCTTCCCTTGAGCAATCCCAGACAAGGCACTGACTTAGTGGGACTGCTTGATTGGAGTCATTTAAAAATGTGGAACCCTAGGTACCTAAAATCATCTACTGTCAATAATTGTGAAGTTCTCTTCTGAAGTTCGATTACTTTTGCTTCCTGTCAAAAATCCTAACGTTACACTTCCCCAAGTCTATTTCTAGAGCCAAACAGAAGTCCAACGCTGCCAGGCTCGTCTGTAGTACTATAAAGTCATATCCAAAAATGTCAAATCAACTGCATATGCAGATGCAGGATAAGACACTTTATAAGAATCGAGCTTAGGAGGAAAATTATATTCCTCCTCAATGGTGTCCCCAGGATTTGCAATATATACTTTGAATAAAATAGCTGCAAGCGTTTCACCTGATCTCAGGCATCTGTATTTTCTTTACTGGTATTGACATTCCGCTCTACAGGTATATTTTGGAGAAAGCATTGTGAATTGTAGACATGCCAATCATAAAAGTTATTTGAAAACCTTTAAGAATACCTTATTGTAACACCCATTTGTTCAAGTAATTTAAAATTAAAGAGGCATGTTGCTGGATGTATCTGACAAAGCTATCAATCAATAGTTTTGCAAACCATCTTGTTGTCTGTTCTTATAGATCAGAACTCGCTTGTAAGTTTTCCAAGTAGATTTCGATTGAGAGGATTTCATAATGTTGTCAAAGTACATAATACATAAATCCATAAAGAAGGTGCATTTTTAGAGCCACATTTATAAGGTCATTGGGGTAAAGGGTCCTTGATTTCTTTACTTTCCCTCATCATCTGCTCTATAATTACAACTGAAAAGGAGCCTTTTTTAAAATGGTAATTTGGCAGAATTTATTACTGGGATAATGTTTTCTATTTTATCATGCAATCATCAAATACACCTTATGCAGGACTCTTAAGCAATTGGATTTAGTTGATTAGTTTCCAACATCAAGTCCCTTTAATTTGTCAAGACCCAAAATACCTTTACTTTAAATGTTTCCAATAATTTGCAACATTTGCCTCCATTTTAAGTGAACACAATACGTCTTTCCATATATGAACCAATTTTCGTATTTTTTCTTGTTATCTCCCCCACTCTGTTTATGGGGCACTTACACCAATTTTTGTAGCATTATTATCTTATGTATTAACTCTCGCTTTCTTTGGAAGAAGTCTGTGTCATATGTAATTGACTTCTTACCACACCAAGAAGTTACAATTTGTCCCGGCACAATACTTCATTTGAATTCCATCTGAAAAGCTCCCAGGCTTGGTAATACTATTTTTCTTTTAAAAATCTCTGCAGTATCCATTCCCTTGCTTTTACAAAAGGGAACTTTCACTCTTTCGATGCTCTTCATAGGCCAAATAATTCTATTTCAACCCATATTATCTTTGAGGCTACCTACTTTTCAATGTTGTTCTTTGTTTGCAGCTTAGCCACTAAGTCTTCTGTACCCCTTCCAGGTGTAGTTCTAGTTAAATCTCCCATAACTTTACCTTTTATAACTAACCGCCTTACAGGGTAGTAACCAACTGTTAAGTTGGACATTTTGATGTCAAGTTACATCCCATAATTACAACCCCAAAATGTCCTTCACTATACTATTCATCTAAAATCAGAATGGTTTCTCCCTCTTATCAGAGCATCCTAGACATGTATTAAAAGATGTTTATTTTCCAATGCTTTACCCAATTAACATGTTATATGTAGCCTCAAACTTAACTGTGCCAGTGACAAACAACTATAGGTTACCTCTCTGCATCTACCTTTATTCCCCTTCACGGCCAGCTGCAGTATCATCGACAGACAATCAAAATTGGGTGCCTTAGTAAACCTTACCAACAGATTTACCATACATCACAGTCCAATATAAAAAGAACTGTCTGAACTGATAAACAGAACTTCCAAAGGAAAAGAAGCAATATCATAAGTGTCCATGGACCTAGTATGATAGCAACCTCGACTGTCTCCTCCCCCTCCCATTACTGTTTTTTTCCTCCCTACGCCCCCTCCAGCACTATCTGAAATGTCGTCAGGCCTAGTATGATAGTCGCTTGTTTTGTTCCTCCCCTCCCTTTCTGCACCCCTCTCCCTCAAATTCTGTTTTTCTCCGGCTCTACCAGAAATGTCGTCAGGCCTAGTACGGTAGTCGCCTGTCTGTTTCCAGTTCCTTCCCACTCTCCCCTCCCTTCCTCATCTATGTCTTAGCTCTTGCACCATCTGAAATGTCGGCAGGCCTAGTACGATAGTTAATTTCACATCCTTACTGTTCATGGCCTGTAAGAATGTCATTGTATTTTCCCTTGTTCCCTCCCTTGCCTTGTAGCGCTTTCAAACACATTGTGTATAAGCGCCATATAAATAAACTATCATATCATAAGAGAACCAATGCTAGAAGCATGAAACAGGAAAAGGGATGTTCAGATAGTAATAGTTTTGGATGGTAGACAGATTTTATTTGTGTACATTGAGAAACAGATGACTGTCGAGCACCTTAGTTATCCTTTAGGTACGGAATGCCCATAGTCGTAGGGATAGCTAGGACTTTATGACTGTTTAAGCAATACGTCCAAAGCTGGGGGGTGGGAGGCGGTGGGGATTACTGCTTCAGGTTGTGAACTGGGGCCCATTGTTACAGGGCCATTAGACCGGGGTACTAATGGTATGTTTTTTTTTAGTTGCAAGAAGCCTCAGTGTTTTGCAACCGAAAATAAACACAAATAAAAAATATGGCCACCATGGAACGGGAAACGAAGTCCATTCTCCCTGTCCATGGCGACCATTAAAAAGATTTTTAAAAAGTAAACTAAGAAGATGGCCAACATGGAAAGGGAGAAGGGACTGCATATAGCCCCATCTCCCTTTTTCATTGGCGGCCATTAAAAGGATTGAAAAGCACATAAACAAAGAAAATGGCCACCATGGAAAGGTGATAAGGGACTACATCTAGTCTCTTCTCTCCTTTCCATGATGGCCAGTCGTTAGAGGAACCCCGAAGGGCGCGCCGACATGCCCAGCCTTGTTGGGCATGTAAGGACCTGCGAGGGTCAATCGGATCATTTGTAACAATCTGATTGTCCCATTCATCAATATTATGCTTTAAATTAGTAAGATCTTACCTGGGTCAATAGATAGTCATCACACATAGACCCAACACTTTCTATACTTAATTGTTGTCACTCAGGCGATGACATTGAAAATCTGTAAAAACATGCACACACTGTTCAAATTTCTAGCAAGGCAAAACCTTTCATCCTCTTTTATGTACACCAATGACACTCTCAAAACAGATTTTCTCACATCTGCAGTGTAATTACCAGAGCTTCATTTGATCACCTCCTACATAGCGCATACTTACAATATTTACAAATTACCATATTTTAGTGTGAGGGCCTACATTTCTGGACATATTGCACTTCTGTTTGATCTAGAAGTAATAACATTGGATATAGAATAAACTGCAGAACTGAAAAGCTTTTGAATGATCTTCAAATTGACTGTGTCCTAGTTTCATAAATCCAGAACAATCAGAAGTGTCAGAATAATCACCAAAACCAAAGTTTTTCCAAAAGAAATTTTATGTGTTTGTAAGGTTCCCAAAAAAGAATAGAATACAATAGAAAAGACATTTATAGTGTGCATATAGAGGGATCCAAGCAGAACATTCATGTTGGTATTTAAGAAAATGTAATCAGCAGTGGTAGCAGACATTACTGAAAGAGATGAATTTTGAGCTTTTTCCAAAATATCTCCAGAGATTCTATTCTCCTTAAATCGAATGGCAGTTTATTCCAAAGCTTTGGAGCCATAAATGAGAAACAGCTGTTCCCATAAGTGACTGATTTGGAAAATGGGACAATTAGGTGGCATCCCTCTGATGACTACAATGGCTACACATTAACTTTTTACATTTCAATATGGTAGTTCAAAAATATTATACTCATTTAATAATTCATCAATGTTCTCACCTCATGCACGGGAAAGGAATATCAACCAGATATTCCAACAATGATACAGTGGTGTAATTTATCAGTTAATTATGTTCACTAAAGCGAAATAATATTGAGAAAAATACTATACATCTGCCAATTGGTATCCATTTATAAGTAGAGATATTTATATAAACATGAAAGACCAGAACTCAGTCAAATGTATTTCAAAGTCATAATGTTTCCACAAAGGAGACTATACATTAAAAACATTAAAGAGAATCAGAAAATAGATGTAGCCTTTGCATACACGTATTTCAACTTTCAAAATGGTTGTTGTCATTTCCCACCACACACATGTTGGTAACTGCTTTTTCTTCTACCAACAAATTACTTGATGAGACACTAACATGTATTCAGATTTGTAGATAGATTTTCCATTCAAATTTCGGGAACATCCATGCATGGCTCCAAGTTACGCAAAACAGTTACATGTCGTACCTGGAAGAGGAATTTGTTTTGAATTGTAAGAGGTGGACTTGATACCTTAAATCTTTCTACAGATACATAGATGATGTATTTGGGATATGGAATGGTTTGCCTGAACAATTGATTAACTTTTAAAAGTATGAATAATTTAGCACCAGGGATTGAAGTCACAACTAAATTCAGTAGTGCTCAAATTGTATGTTTAGACGTGGAAATGTACAAGAGGAATGGAGCATGACATACTACTATTTCTACTAAACCCATTGACAAAATAGTATCTTATTGTCATCAAGCTTTCATGCAAGGTTAACAATTAAAGGCATACCATTCAGCCATTTTTTCCGATATAAGAGGATCAGTTCTGAAGATCAAGAACACACTGAGAAGTCTATTGAATTACAGAACACATTTTTGAAGAGTGGGTATTCTCAAGAAATGATGAGGACATGTGCTGATAAAGCAACAGTAGTTACACGTGAGGCAGGTTTAAAACCAACACATAAACAATTGCTGTCTAATTTAGTTTGTCACATCTTACTCGCAACAGAGTCCAAAAATGAAAACTATCTTGAAATGAAATTGGAATATGTAACAGTTAGATCCAGTTCTTGGGAAGTTGTTTCATGAGCCTCCTGTTTTTGCATATTGCACATCTGTAAGTGCCACTTTATTCAGGGCAGATTTCTGCCTCTCAAAACTTCACTATTCTATCTACAATGGTACATGCCCATGTAACAACTGCCAACACTGTCATAATGGCGCTAAAGGGAGTTTTGTCAATCGTCCATGTAGTGGAAAATAGATTACATTGAGACATTCTACAACATGTGATTCTACCGATACATCCATTCTACCAATGTTGTTTATGGCATAAGGTGCACTTGTGGCATTTTGTATGTTGATATGACCACCCGAAAGGCTAAAACATGTTGAATGGCTCACAAATCAAATGTGAGGACTAGATCAGAGAGGTCACTAATAGCATGCCAATGTATACAACCACACTCTCAGCAAAACACTCACTGGCCCAAATGTAGTTTATAATATTGGAACAAGCATTATGTCCAAGGAGAGGGGCAGATCTAAACACAATGCTTTTACAGGAAGGGATTTTCTAGATACATTTGTACCTCGTGGAAGCAACACATACTGTGTGATCCTGCATGTTTTTGTAATCCCTGATTTTTTTAGTGATTTAGAGCAAGTCCAATGAAGTAATTTGAACGTTACTATCACATGAAAATGTGCTTAGTAATGCCACTAGGAAAAGCAAGACTTGTGTCTGAGTATTAAATGTGTTGTTAAACTGAGGAATTCGGACATCGAACTAGTTGAATCATGAATAGAATAAGGTCCAAAATGTACTGTCACATGTAAATAGGCATGGAAATATATATCCCGAGGGAATGCGTTAAAGCTGTCTGAGTTATTTTACTGTGTTTATAAATCTGAGGAATTCAGCGTTTGGAAATGTGTATTGTGAACATCTATGTGGTTTGTTCTACTGTGCATTGTTAAGCTTTTTCATGTTAAGAGATAAGATAATCAATTAACATAGCAACAACGTTAAAATAACAATTGCTCGAGTGGGCGATTATTAATCAATTAGCCACATATGGCATACGAATTTTATGGTTGTAAATTCATATAAGTAGGTCAACATTGAATGTTTATGAGCTGTCATTTGAGAAAACTGAAGATTTTCTCAAATAACATTTTGTATAGTGATAATGACATTTGTGACATATGATATATTCATTGAATTTAAGTTAGAGAGTATTGGGAGATCAAAATTTACTATACTTGGATGTTTCATTTATTGTCAATCAAGTGACATATATCAGCACTTGAATTTTTAAGTACACATTTAGTAAATACACTAGAGTCTATTTCCAATACGATTGATGTTCTAATATGGCGGCTACGTTTGTCATTGGACATGTACATTAAATCTTCCCATGATGTCTTCATGCCTCTCGGCATGTGATGTTTCTAGTGACCAACTCTTGTTACATAAATGCTTAGTAAAAGCAATATAAAGCAACACTTCACTTTCCAGGTGTTTTCACAATTAGTGCAAATACCAGAGCTCATGACCAACAGGATTGACATCTTAAAATGGCAGCCAGATTTGTTGTTGGACATGTTGTTCAAATATTCTTATGACGACATTACGACTTAGGGCGTGTGACGCATCATGTGAGCAATCCTAGTTATACTAACATCTTAATGATGTCATTATGCCTAGGGGCACATGATGCATCATGTGGCCTATCGCAGTAGTACAAATGCGAGCATAGAGCTGCAGGGTGTTTAACAGCTGTTCCTGTCCCACGACTCGTAGATCAGCATTATGGGTGAGGATATGCATACGATTAATTGGGTTTGATTTTCATATTTTTTATAAAAGGAACTTAGAACCCACTCTTGGTTAGAAGATTGATAAACTACAAGTGGAATCATCAGAAGCATGTTTTGACATTCAATTAGTAAGCTGTGATGGAGCACCATCTAATTTGGAATTGTCTGTAGCGGTTTATAGATTTTTAGGAAGTCTTTTTATTTTGTTTTTAGATCCCTTCAGTTAGACAGTTTGAGGTAAGTAGCCTGAAGATGAAGGTTCATGAAATGTAATCTATGAATGGTAGAGATAAAGCAGTATTGATAATTAGAAATAGGTTAAATTGATAATGTTGTATTTATTATCACAGGAAGACACATTATCACATAATTACCTGAAGAAATATTCAAATCCTGAAACACGCAGTGAGCACAAGAGGAGCAAAGGAGGATCCACTGGATAGATGATCAGTGGACTGTCAATTTGGTTAATCTCTGGCTTTAGTGAGCCACTTTATTTTTACTTTTTGATCACAGAACTTTGTATTATAAAAGCAACAGGAAAATATTATTTGGATTTGTATTTCAACAGTTTATGGACTAATGTTACATTTTATTTGGATTTATTAATGAATATCAACAGTATCAACAGGAGCATTTTTTTTACTTACTAACACGCACATTCACTTTAAAATGTACACAATAAATATCAAGAATTAACGAACAATTTAGAATTGAATAATTAAAATATAATTTTGGAGGGTTGTCTTTCCCCCACAGAATATTTATACTCCACTGAAATGTATTGAGCCATGTTGTGTTTAGGTATACTTATTAGAAATGTATTTTTATTAGCCCTGAAGATGGCTCTAATGAAGAGCGTGAAACATGTGTAGGCTTTCAACTATCATTTGAAATCATAATAAAACCAGGCAAAACTGTTTTCTAAAGTGACGTTTACCAGAAAGTGCCAAATTCGTTCAGTTTAAGTGTATGTTGTACACAAGGCAGCATAAAGGCACACACACTTAATTATATGCTATCATAGTGTAATATTTTGCGTCTCACTGGCCAGTGAAACACTACATCAGGTGGATGCTGATGGAGGTGCCAACATAAGCGTGGGGTTGTATTACAGGCCCACTGCTTCATAGCACTCCATACCGCGACTACTAATGACCATCTGGAAATGTCTGAGCAAGCTTCTAGTCTCCTTTCTCTGCAAAACTGTTTTCTGGAACAGCCTTTGAGTTTGCTTGGAAGCTGGAGCAGAAGTTATCATGATTCTAAATGTCATGTGCAATTTGCATCGGGTTCACCTGTTTCAGAAGGCGGGTCTCCCAAGAAGAACCCTCAGACTTCATGTGTCATGTGGCTACACCTGTAGCTGTCAGGAGAAAGATGTCCCAGAGTGACACCCGACACCCCTGGATTCCACTTCTTTCTCATAGCCTTAAAGGGATCCACTACTTCTTTGGGACTGATGGTAGACAGTGTGTTAAGGTTAGAGGAAGGTCCTGCAGTGAAAATCAGATAGGGGGATAAATGTGCACCCTCCATATCCGTGTCTACTGCCTGGCTCTCCCTTCTCATAATCCAAAAAGACTCAAGCCCCACTTCATCCTACTGCTCTCTGGAAGGTGAAAAATGGGCCCCGTAAAGAGCATGTTATAAGGGCCCAGGTTGGAGAACGGTTGAATTTCACAGTTTCCTGAGACTAACAAACCCCTGCCCTGCGCTCTGGGCTAGTTAAAAACTCACCAGCCTGCCTAGGAGAGCATATTTAAGCATGAATAGGTATGTTATTAATAATCATACTTGTTGTGTGCAGCTCAGCCATTGTCTCTATTGTTAATACCGACAGACACATGCTGACATGCACCCAGCTCTAGCCAACACAGTGCCCAGTGATGTAACTGAACAGCTCACACGAATAATACAGTGCACACGCACAACTACCATGTCATTAGCATGAACATGCAGGTAGTACTATAAATAAATGAGATCAGAGAAGCTACCATCACTGGTGCAGTTTAAAATGCACTAAAGCAATACCAGTGACAGATATCAAAACGGTTTGACATGTTAAAAAAACAAAATAATGTGGAAAGATTCTAGGGGTAGAATGATTCCCCACTGAACCTAGAAGAGGGTTTTCACTGTTCGTCCACTCATCACCTCATCATGCAGCTGTGATGTCATCAATCTCGTTGGCCCCAAATGAATGCATTTGTTGAGACCAGCAGTGGGGCAGGACTGTTATACTCTGGAAAAGGCCATAGTACGGCCTTGAGCAAACGAAAGCAATGTGCTCTTCAAAGTACAATAATTTATGATGAGGACATAGGACCCACAATCACCATTACCAGGGCAGGTTGCAGCACTGAACATATCCACTAAATCACATTGGGCGTACTGTATTGTATGTGCATAATGTGCAGGATAGCTCAGTGGGTTAAACATCTTTCACTGAGATATGTGTGATTGGACCCAGCTTGGTCGTTCATCCGATGAAATGCCAACATTCAAGTGGGGAATAATAACAGAGTAGCATAGAGCGCTGTACAGCCCGACCCTGGAGTCTTAGCCATCTAAACTCTGAAGATGTCACTAAACGATTAATATAGCTAGGGTGACATCACACAAAAGCATAATGTGGGACACTCATTAGGAGCTTCCCACCTCCCTGCCACCCCACAACCTCTTGCTATCACTGTAACCCCCAGTTCAGCCTTCCTCTCTCCCATTCCCACTGTCCCTTTGCATCTCTTGCAGTCTGACCACCCTACTCACTTTCTCTCCACTCAGCTCCCCTCAAACTCACATTATTCAGCTACCCCTCCTGCAGTACACCCCACTAGCTATCCCACCTCTCCATCCCCTAGTCAACTATTCCCTAGAGTTCTTCCCTTTAAGATCTGTAACTGAGTAACTGGCCCATAAACTATCCTCAATTTGCCTCTTTGACTTTTGGTTACCAAATGCATCTCCTTCGAGGCCTTATGCATTGCTCACATGCATCCGAAAACAAGTTATTGACTTAGTTGTGGCATTTACTCAAAATGGAACATTGAATCTGAATCCCTGCAATATTTGAGATCCTCAGCTCGAGCCATCCAGCTCTGGAAGTCTCTCCAACTAGTACATGCAGCATCCAGTTATACCACCCATTCCCAAGAATTCTTAAAACGTGGCTGATTGAGCTCCCCCTCTGCATCGGATATCCCTTGCCAAATACTGGATCCAGAACCTACACATTATTAAAGGTGGCACATTTCAAAACACTCCAAAATAAATCAATCATTAAACAAGGAAATTAGCTAGAGGAACTCCCTTAATATAGGTCATTTCACACTCGCTGGCAGGAATGAACAATTTCTCCATGCACTAATGCCCACATGCACGCATATTACTGGTTTGATACCTGGTAGAGCTTCCTAATGGGCACCTCTGCCACATGCTCCCCATCTAGGTACCCTTCCTGCATGATCCTGCCCACAGGATAGACCCAGCTTTCTCCGTTCCCCATTCGCAATGACACTGGCATAGCTTAGACACAGCGACAAGAAAGCAGCACCATGATAGGAGGACATTGATCGCCCCAAAGCCTGACATCTAACAGAACACATTGCAATCCCAAGCACATTACCACCCATCACCCAAACTTCGGCCTTCAGCGCTCTCATACAAGACAACAGTGCTTTTAGTCTGCACCAAGGTCACGTGTGGTATACAAATACCAATACACATAACCTTCAATGCAGTACACTATAAAGCGAGTCTGAGAGAGCAAGTACAATATATTATATGTTTTGACCACAGAGGCAGACAGGGGTATTTTGCCATTGATTCTAACCACTGCCTTAGTAAGTCTTGTTAGTCCCATCTTTACTAATCCATACAGCCTATGGATTTAAAAAAACTGTTGTAAGGGGTGGTGCCAGAACCTGTGTTGGGAGTGCTGATGCCCTCCCAAATGGAGGAGGTTGCAGGCAGCAGGCAGAAGGCAGCCATCTGCTGTGACAATCATTCAGGGGCTCTGATGGTAGCATTATATAAATAATTAATGTGGCTGGCAGCATCAGCAAAGGTACCGAGGCAGAGGACAAAGGCCTGTCCAGGCCAGTTGCATGTGATTTCATCAGATCCAAAATAACTAATCCAAGTACAACTAATACTAAAATAACGAATTCCAAAATAACACATTCTTTTTTGTTGTTTTTTTGGGGGGGTTCACACTTTTTTTGTTCCTAATACTTTTACTCCACTGCAAAACCACTATTCCCACTCCCGACCCCCTTTTTTTGTTTTTTTCCAAATTCCTTATTTTGTATTCAATGTAATTGGATTAGTTATTTTGTGATACCACATAATCACTGCATTCCGCCCTGGCCGTATCAATATACCCACTATGATGAAGCCAAAGGTGTACCCGCTGTGTTCAGCTTTCAGATGGCCAGCAGTGAAGTCTTTATGGGAGGCCAAATCGGGCATGTGACCCAGGCCCCCGTCCTGGGATCCTTTGAGGGGGCCCACACAACTTAAACCGGAGGGTGGTCAGGGCAGGGAGAAGACCTAAAACGAGTGATCCTGTTCTGGAAACAATTTGATTTGTTAAAAAACATTGTTTTTCAAAAGAAATTCACTGGTTTGTTTAAAAAAAGAAGCAGTTTTTTTTTTTGCTGATTTAGAGCTGAGGTAAATGCACTGGTTCGGTGTGGCAAAATGGCAGAACTTTTAGAATGTTAAACCGACTTTCACTTCACACAAAAATACGCTTTCCTCCAGCCCTAGTTCCGAAAGTGATGCGTACTCTTGCCCGTCATAGCCTACAATTAGTTATTTATTTTGGCCTATTTTATTGCACCATGTACAATGAGTCCTTTTGACAAACCTGAATAGGGAAACACACCCAAAAATACAAAGTTATTTACTTAGCGTTCACATAATCTTCAATTGAAAAACAAAAACAAACACAAAAGCAGTTATTTTTCATTGGTATTTGAGAATTTCTAATATCTCTTAATTTTCTTTGAGCGTGCATGAACTGTGAGGACCCTGGACAGTTAATTTATGATAGTAGTGTTTTTTGACACCCGATGTATAATAAAAATAGCTTGTAATATAGGGGTTCTATGCCTGACTCCTTTCAGTTGTCTAACAGCTGTAATATGACCTACTAGTGTCACTCCATGTAATGGTGCTCAATTTATCGCCCTCTGAGGGATGAAGGGCTGAGTCAGTTCTGCCGGCATTACATTCTGCGAAGTGCACTCTTGCCCACTTGTCTGATGGTAGCGCTTAACCAGTGTGCTATTCACTTGGCGATATATGCCCATGAGTATCGCAGCAACGTGCCAATAAGGGCATTACAAGAGCAAAACCTCCAGCTAAATAAAACAAATATAAAAAACAGATACAACCATAGCAAAATATCCAAATTGCACACAATGAGCAGCGCTAGAATTTTGAGGCACTAATCTTCTTCTAGCTAAAGGTGTATGGCCGGTTACCTAAGGATAAGCTATCTTGTCAGGAGTAGTACCACTACTCCATTATTTTTTCCCCAGTGGCCAGAAGGAGGTCACCGAGGTTGTTTAATGACAGTTTTGCTTCTTGCTCTGGCATTCGATTTGGGTGGAACCGTGCACTAAGGACAAAGAGGCGCCAGCATGCGCTTCACCCTGCAGACGTGAGTCATGCATCTGGTTGTAAAGTCTACGGGAAGGCACAGACGGTGGCTCTTGGGGCGGACTGGACGGAGCATTATGCCAAGGGCGTGTGACACCTTGTCACACGCCCTTGGCATAATGCTCCACCACATGAGCCACCCTGCCATCCACACACTTTACAGCCAGAGCAGGCAGGGAACGGAGTAACTGTAACCCTATGCATGAGGGTGATTTGAGAAACAAGGCTCAGTGCCTGCTGTCCTAGGGCACAGCACTTGCGCTGACAAAGCTAAGGGTGGTTGTGCAAGTGGGCCAGGTACATGTGTCCTGCCGACTCCATTTGTTTTAGAACTCCATACAATCGCAGTGACCCCAAACCTCTTTTTCTGCTGTTGGTACTACTAATACTGCTCTTCGTGTTCCTCGATAGTGTATGCACTTTGGTGCACTTTAAGAAATGCCATGCCAAGGTTCCCACTTTATAACAAATATAATTTACAGTAACAATCGATTCACATTGACAGGACTCATTCCCTTCTATGGCAATGGCCTAACCCCTGTGAATGTCTTTATGTGTTGAGAAGTTCTGAGTGTGTGCAAGGATCTCGCCTGCGAGAAACGCCCACAGTATGGCATGTGCTGCATCTGTAGCATGCCAAAAATTAGCCTGGCTTGCTGCTATCATAGGAAGTTGAAGGGCCTTGGTCCAGCAGCACATTGTCCACTTTATAAAAGAAGTTTATGGTTTAATTCAAACACACAGGACTGGCATGCGATGGACATTTTCTGGTAACTGTTGGCCTGCACACACAAGACTTCTCAGAGCACCTAACCCTCATTGAATGCATTTGTCTGTCTTCTACAAAACTCCATGTAGAAAACCCCAGGTTTATTCAAGTGTGCCCTGCACAAACCATCCGCGTCTAACCGTAAATACACATCCCAATGGCAGTATATGCCGTATAAAGCACCCTTGGTTGGCACATTCTATCCAGTTATACACTTTCCATTCTTTTCATCATTCCTGCTTACAAAGCACCTGCTCTTTATATAATATACCTATATAGGAGTAGCTGGAAAGAGCTGTAAATGCGATAACTGGTCCCAGATAGGTAACCAATGACTGCATCCCATGCAGGCCCAGAGGGTCTCTCACAAGAGGCAGGCAGGCTGTTCTACATGTGCATGAATGAATGAATGGTACTGCAGAATGTATTTATTACATCACATGTGTGCTGAGACGATAACTTGGGGTTGAGTGTGATTGATGGCCAATGCATTTTCCATCGAGTGTCCGTTCCTGGTAGGGCAATACTCCATTGATGGTTACTTAAAGGACAGTTGACATTCAAATAATTGGGTGTGTGGGCAGGATTTTTATCTTCTCATCGCTGTCCAGTTGATTGTATGCACAAGGTATTGCAAATGGAGCAGTCAGGTATGTGGCCCAGGTGGTGCACTCTTACATTGCTGATGGCCACTATAGTGCAGACCATCTGCACAGGGTTGTCCAATTAATGGCCTGCAGTGTTGCTGTCAGTACCTGATCTGGGATTTCACCTTTTCCTATAGCAGGGTACTGTGCTGTAAACCATACCCAAGACGGGGGCACCAGGGTACTAATTTAGAACCCAGGATGGAATGGGTTGCCGTGGTCTGCTAAAATGTAAATATGGTCAGGAAATGAGTCCACTTGTGAAAGTTGATCGTACACCCGTTCATCAGGTCGTCCGTCTTTTATTATGATGACCCAGAAGTGTTCGGTGCCCTTCCGGGTTGTGGGAGGAGCCTGGGCAGGGATGACTTCCTCGAGCCTGACGCCATCCCAAGATCCTCCATATTGGGTACAAGCGTCAGTATTTGATCTGTCATGGGTCCTTCCTCCCTCAGCTGGGGGTGCAGTAGCCCTCTCTCTCCTGGGGCCGATTCGCTGCTGCCCGATGGGGTGTCGTGCCCTCTCACATGCTGGGAGCCTTTGTCGTGGACCACAGGTCTTTGCTGGGGTATTTCTGGACCGCTGCAGCGATCCTGAACCTGCATTGGGTGAGTCTGTAAAAGTTGCCCCTCTTCACTGCTGATTGTCGGGGATAGCCCCATAAATATTTCCTAGATCAACCTTTTCTCACTGTTTGTGTTGGACCATGTATGGACCATTAATGGTCAATTTAAGTATTAGCTCTTGCACATAAGTACCTTTGCGGATCCTTTTTTACCTCTGCATTTGTGCCACTGGGGTCACACATTGACTTTAAATCAGTACCCAAGAAGCTGCCAATCTGTGGATATTCCAGACATAACTAATTGAAATCTCATGAACGTTCTATGGATTGCAGAACGATACTGTGTGAATTATATTCCACTCATGTCAAAAAGGCCATCTCACTACCCCCACCTGAGAATCATGCTGGAGGCCCTGGTTCGGAGGGTAGGTCCGGGTTCATAAATGATATTTGTTCCAAGTTCCGCCTAGATCAGGATGTGTTTTTTGTCAGCATTGTGGTCGGCAGATGGGTCCTGTGAGGGGTTGCTGTAAGGAGATGGACACAGTGTGGTTTGTTTCACAAAATGCTTTCATTCAAATAATAAAAGGGGGTGGTAAAATGCCTCACTGGCCCTAACTCTATGAGGGTCTTCCCTGCCTCAACAAAACTAGCTAATGTGCCAGTCCTAGTCAGAATGTCCTGTGTCAATACCTATTCAGACCCTCACACGTTATATGCTCCAAAAACCTACTACAAAGGAAAATAAAATTGTATGTGGCTTCTTTCCTGCAGCGTTCTTCAATTCCAACTAAAGAAAGTTCCAAATAGACAAATGAAACCCCTAAAGTATTCCAGAAGAAAGTGCCAAGGTGGACAGTCCACTTGCCCTGGTCCTCTAAATCCTTTTCCTATTAGAGAAAACGGGGTCCTCCCCCTGTAGAACTTAGTAGTGTCAGGGGGGACAATCTACTTCACCTGCTCTTTCCTGTGGATCATTTCTGTGGCAGAGTTGGTCTAGTCTTCTGGCAACAAGTGTCAATATGCCAGAATCACTGGGACGAGGAAGAGTAGATGTTACTAATAAGTACTTGTGTGTGGTTACTTCCCTGATTTATTTCTCGTATGGATTGTCTTTCCAACACACCAATTATTTATAGAGGTCTGTTTTATATAGCATATATTGAGTCCACTGTGCGGCTCATCTTTAGGCCCACCTGCTTTGAAGTCTGTGCATTCAGGAGGGCTTTGGTAAGCCGCCTCAGGCCGATCCCATCTCTGCACGCCACTTTTTTTTCTGCCTGGCGTTAAGTGTACTTCCTGCAGTATGCTTTTCTCCCCTGTTTGATGCTGTTAACACCAGCTGTCAAAGTTCTGGTTTTCCATTCCGTGTTTGTAGGAGATTCACTGACTGCCGGTAGGCTGTGGATAGAAAGGCGTTCTCCGCCTGTACTACTTTGCCTCTGTTACTGTAATAGAGGGTGACTGACTTTGAAAATGATTGCCTCCTACTCTCAGTTGCCAACTTCACAGCTGCCCACAAGACTGTTACCTGTTCTGTCTCTGAATATCGCCTGCATTCGTATACTGGCGGTCTCACAGAAAAAGTACATCAAGGTTTCGCACGTTGTGAGGACCGGCACTGCTCCTGCAGAAACTTTGTCTTGTGTAACTGCACACCAAGCCTCCTCGTTGGCTTTCCCTATGGTATTGAGTGATGCGTAGCGTAGCCTTCTATGCCTTCCACAGCTCCTGTTACCTGGCTGGCTGGGTATTTTGCATGTGTAAGGCAATGAATGCCTTCCACGCTCGGCGGCCATCTTCGCGGCAGCTGGTGAGGTTATTCCTGACACCCTTTTCGAATAACACCTGCGTTTGTACACCAGCGCTCTGCCTGGCTTTCAGGCCACAGACTGCTCCAGCACTGTCTGTCTCTTCCTCATACTTTTTTTCCTTCTTTCGCTTTCGGTTCGTCTTCCTTCCTCTGCTACTAAGACTTCGCTTTTTATGCCTGGATGGTTTTCGGTTAGCAGAAAATTACTAGAATGTGTAGGGTGGTACTCCTAATCACTCCTCGTCACAGGGCCTCCTCGTGCTAGTACTTTATACATTTATTACTGGTGTCATTTTACTTAAACGCTGTGCTTGATGTAGCATGTGAGTGTTGGAGTGAGGCGAAATGCACAAAACCTTTTGTTTATGTTTGGTTTTAGGGACTGGAGCAGTATTCCCATAATAGTAAAAAGGAACGTAATTCCTGGGTTCGTCACAGTCCCAGCCAGACCAAAGGGAACTCTTTTGCTAAAATGTACTGGAGACAACGGTGTTGGATTATGTAATGAGAACTGCATCTGTCAGATCATGTGACAACTTGTTTGTCAAACTGGCATCAGCGTCCTGTAGTCGTTGCATTTGTATAGCCACATCCACAACATATGAGGAGGTGGGCCAGCCATTGCCACCCATCTTTCAGGGGAAATCCACTAGACTGGTGGCTGTATCGCTGCCCGGTGACGGGCGCGCACGTGGCGGCGTGACATTGCACGCCGTCGCGTGCAGTACAAATAAACGGGGTGTTTCCCGGCCGCGTTAGAGCGACCGGGAAGCCCGAACCAAGACGGACGTGTGTGCCTCAGTCCTTGGTGCCGGGGCTTGTGGTGATGCGCTCGGGGGGCGCCAGTCACCCCCAACAGTGGCGACGAGTGGGGGAAACGATGCCCGGGCCCAGCGGTGATCATCTGAACAATTTTTCACCGAAACGAGGTCGGAATGAAGACTTCGTTTCACGCCGCGGGTAGTGCGTTGCCCACGCGGCTGGCAGCCATTTTGTGCAACAGGCTGTGGGACTTCAAGATGCTCCGGTTCGAGCCCTGAAGCGACCCCAAGCCTAATTTTTGGAAATCCTGGTAGCTGACAGCTACAACTACACGAGGTTATGCCTGAATAGTGCATCGACTCAATTTTGGGTTTTCTACGTCGAGTGGAAGCCAGGAGAAGGCCCATCTTGGCTGGGCCTGCATAACCCATTTGTCCTTTGGCACAATTTTTGGGAACAGCTAAAGGCAGAGTGTCTTTTTCATCCCCTTCATCATCATCCTGGTGGCCCCACCAGCCTTCATCCTCTCATTTTGGACTGGGTGTTTGAGTTGCGGCTCCTGGTCAACATTCTGGGGGTGCCTGTGCGCTCAAACTCATGAGTGACACCGAGGACCAGGACGGAGCACACGGTGCGGCGGCGCAGCTACATCCTCGTGCGCCAGTGGCCCTGCAGGGTCGACAGCCTCCAATGCAGCAACCAGCAGTACCAGTAGGTTGTCAGGCAGCGGTTCTGGCTCTTCAACCCCCAATACAACCAGCTGCAGCACCTGTTGTTCAACAAGCCGCACCTGTCATGGCCCAGGTACGTGCACATGCTGCTCTGCAGCCCATCCCTGAATTCGATGTGTAGGGCCCGCCCTCCAGCTTGGGGCCCAGATGGAGAAGGTGGGTGGACCGCCTGGACATGTATTTCAGGGCTGCACAGGTGGTTGATGGTGACACCAGGCTGGCTACGATGTTATACTCGGCAGGGCCCTCTGTCCAGGAGACCTTTGAATCTCTGCCACAAGGGAATGGAACTTATGATCAAGCAAAGGCCGCCCTACAAGCATACTTTCTGCCCCTTGCCAACGCGGACTATGAGCGGTTCGTGATGCTCTCTGCCAAACAAAAGGATGATGAGACCTTGGACACTTTTTATGGGCGCCTGAGGTGTCTGTCGCTCGCCTGTGCCTGGGGTGATGCAGAGGACATGATCAGGACCATGCTTATCCAGGCGTGCTCATCAGGCAAGCTCAGGCGCCAGGTGCTGAGGGAGCCCGGGATAACGCTCCAGCGCATCCTTGAGCTAGGAAGGTGCCACGAGGTGTCGGAGGCGAGAGCTGCAAGAATGGAGGCCGGGTCGCGCCCCATCAAAACTGAAGAAGTCTGCGTGATGTGGCGAGGGGGAAGGGGTGCCAGGAGGTTTGGTGGCAGCACCCGAGACAGAGCCGGGAGGGCAGACGAGATTTGTCAAAAATACGGGTATGACCTGCCCCACCAATCAGAATGCCCTGCAGCTGGAAAGACCTGTGGACGGTGCGGGCTGCCGGACCACTTCTCAAGGGTGTGTAGGGCGACTATGCCCGTATTGGTGCCAAGGGGCCAAGGCCGGACTAGTTCCACTCGCCAAGGTCGGCCGTCCAACGTCGCTCAAGTGGACCAGAGCGAGGAGGAGGCCCAGGTGGAAGAGGCGGAGGAAGAAGACGAAGAGAACTTATTCTTTGTCTCGAGTGTGGGGGTTCTAAGAAGCAGGAACCGACGACAACCAAGGTGCGTAGTTGAAGTGAACCAGTCTCCAGACCCTGTCCTCGTGGACACAGGGGCGTCGGTAAACGTCATGGCCCGTGAACACTACAACGCCATGGATCAGCTGCCCAGGCTGGTCACACCCAAGGCCTGCATCTTTGCATTCGGTGGTGTGGAGCCCATCCCTCTGGACGGGGCATTCGTAGCAAAAGTAGAACACGATGGCTCTCACATCACAGCACGCTTCTACGTGACCCCAGTGAGTACGAACACTTTGTTAAGTTGTGCAGCGGCAGAAGCTCTCGGCATCGTCAGCTTCGTGTACTCCGTCTACCTGGAAGACATTAATGACTTACTGGAGAAGCATGATGCTCTGTTCAAGGGGATCGGGCGGATGGCCGGGGAGCCGGTGCGGCTGCACATCGATGAGTCGGTACAGCCGATCGCCCTGAAACATCGGAGGGTACCATTCCACCTCAGTGAGCAGGTCGACAAAGAACTGGACAGCCTTGTTGATCTAGACATCATAGAAAAGGTTGAGGGCCCGACTCCCTGGGTGTCCCCTATAGTGGTGGCAAGGAAGATCAAACAACCGGGCGCAGTCAGGATCTGTGTGGACATGAGGATCCCCAACAAGGCCATCAAGAGAGAGAGGCACCTCACCCCGACGCTGGAGGACATCATTGCGGAGGTGCAGGGCGCTCGTTTCTTCTCGAAACTCGACCTCCGGGCCGGCTATCACCAGGTCGTCCTCCACCCCGAGTCAAGGTATATTACCACCTTCACCACACACCGGGGATTGTATCGCTATAAGAGGCTGAGCTTTGGGGTGTCCTCGGCGGCTGAAGTATTTCAGAACATCATTCGGGGTGCCCTAGCTGATCTCGAGGGCGTCCTGAACATAAGCGATGACATTCTGGTGTTTGCAAGGACGGAGGTGGACCATCTGAGGCATTTGGCAAAGACATTTGAGAGGCTGCGGTCGTTGGGACTCACCCTCCACAAGGAGAAGTGCGAGTTTCTGCGCCCCTCCCTGGAGTTCTTTGGGTTTGTGTTCAAAGAGGGGGGGGTGTCTCCTGACCCCAAGAAGGTACTGGACATACAGAAGGCACAACCACCGGAGTCTGTATCGGATGTGCAAAGCTTCTTGGGCATGGTCACTTACTGTGGGCGGTTCATCAAGAACCTGGCATCCAGGTCTGAGCCTCTCAGGGCCCTGACAAGAAAAGACACCATCTGGAATTGGGGCCCACTGGAGCAGGCGGCTTTTGATGACATTAGAAGTGCCCTCACGGCCGAGGACACCATGTCGTTCTTTCATCCTGCCTTACCGTCGGAGATCATCGTCGACGCCAGCCCATTTGGCCTGGGTGCTGTATTGACACAGATTGACCGTGACGGCGGCGTCCGGCCAGTTGCATATGCCAGCAAAGCACTGTCGGACGCAGAACAACGATACTCGCAGATTGAGCGCGAGGCGCTGGCAGTGCTGTGGGGATGCCGCCACTTCCGACTCTATGTACTCGGACGCCCGGTGACGGTGGTAATTGACCACAAACCACTGCTGCCCATCCTAGCAGGGTCGTCATCCAAGCCGCCAGCACGCATTGAGAGGTGGATGCTGGCTCTTTTGGAGTATGGTGTGACTCTGGTGTATCGACCGGGGGCGAATAACGCAGCTGACTACCTCTCCAGACACCCCGGGGTGCCTGGAGGAGGGGACCGAGACACCTGTGAGGAAGAAGCTGAGGAGCATGTCCGGGTCGTAGTGGAAGCAGCCACGCCGAATGCCATGCCTCTTCAGGAGCTGGAGACAGCAGCGGCAAAGGATGAGTGTTTTAAGGTTCTGAGGCAGTCCATGCAGCAAGGCTCCTGGAAGTCAGCGCTCGAGGCCCTGGCAGGGCGCACTCAGGAGGCCCGGATTGGGCTGGAGAAACTATGGAAGGTCAGCGAAGAACTGTCCTTCTCAACATCGGGCCTGTTGCTTCGGGGTGATCGGATTGTAGTTCCCCAGTCAAAGGTGGGCGAGGTGATTGCACTGGCGCACCGAGGTCATCAAGGGGCCGCCAAGACCAAGGCCCGCCTCCGGATGAAGGTGTGGTTCCCCGAGTTGGAACGCAAGGTGGATGACTTTGTGGCGGCCTGTGTCTGGTGCCAGGCAGCATCGCCTGTACAGCGGGAGCCAGTCATAGAGGTAATGCCGAGAGGGACCCATCCGTGGGAGGTAGTTCATGCCGACTTCGGGTCCACCACCATGGGCACCCACTTCCTGGTCCTGGTGGACGAGTACTCCAGGTATCCCGAGGTGGAATTCGTGGAGTCTGTGGCGTTTGAGCACGTGGTTGTGGCTGTGGAAAAAGTGTTTGCGGCTCATGGGTTTCCGCACACGCTGTGCTCGGACAATGGTGCGCCATTCCAGAGTGAACGGTTTGCAGAACTAATGGTGAGCTGTGGGGTGGTGCACCGGAAGATCACACCTCTCTGGCCTCGAGGAAATGGGGAAGCAGAGCGTTTGATGAGGACTCTCAATAAGACCTTTAGGATCGCCCAAGGACCGGGGCAGTCCCTAGAGAGAGCCCTTTACCAATTCTTGAGGGTATACCGCACCACGCCCCATGCGTCCACGGGGGTGTCCCCGGCGGAGGCGCTGTTCAGGAGGTGTCCTTGAGGATTGCTGCCAGAAGTAGGAGAAAGAGAACCTGCGGTGATCGATAACCAACAAGTCGAAGTGGACCGGCGAGTGAGAATTGAGCAAGAGAACGTGCGTAGGGGGCTTCGCCCACAACAGCTGGAGCCGGGCGATGAGGTCCTCATTCGCAATCGACATCCGCATGGAAAGCTCTCCCTGCCGTACGAGGCTGAGCCACTGGACGTTGTGGCGGTTCGGGGAACCATGGTAACTGCGTCAGATGGCCGGTCGGAAGTAACTCGCAATGTAAGCTTCTTCAAAAAGCTTAGGGATCCCAGAACTGACCCGCCTCCTGATCCGGACCTGGGACGAGTCCCGGAGGACGAGGGAAACCCACCCTGCATGCCGGAGTCCCCAGCCCGGGGCCCGTCGGTGGACAGATCACCCGTGCCGGAGGCGAGCCGGAGGTACCCCCAGAGGGCTGGGCGAGGGAAACCTGCTCGCCTCACTGATTACGTGCTGGGACAGTTGGCTGATGATCCGAAGGGTGAGAACCGTTAGCTAAGGGGACCCGGGTGGATACTAATAAAGGGGTGTTCATGGCATCGGGGTTTGTGACTTGTTCTGTTTGCAGTGTTGTTTGGTTTGCAGTGTATAGTTGAATTGTGCTCGTTGGTTCTCCCCGAAAAAGGAGGAGTGTGGCGCTGCCCGATGACGGGCGCGCACGCGGCGGCGTGACGTTGCATGCCGTCGCGTGCAGTACAAATAAACGGGGCGTTTCCCGGCTGCGTTAGAGTGACCGGGAAGCCCGAACCAAGACGGATGTGTGTGCCTCAGTCCTTGGTGCCGGGGCTTGCGGTGATGCGCACGGGGGGCGCCAGTCACCCCCAACAGTGGCAGCAGCATCTTGGACCGAGGCACTTAGTGTTTCTGCTGGTGGACATCTGTGGCCATGCCACAATATATTCAAAATGTCCTTAATATAGCATTCTCTTGGGGAAACAGATCATAGAGGTGTGCAATGTTTATATTTTCTTAACAGCTAGATAATCCATTTAAATGTAAAATTTAGAGGAGTATCTGTTGAATTTGACTCAAGGTATGTAATCCCTTAAATTTCTAGATTGGTGGGGGGGGGCATGGGTTACAGGGGAAGAGGGGCGACATGCAATTTGAAGGGAATGGGAGTAGGACATGGGTTTCAGAGGAGAGCCTGAAGACTGCCTGTGCTTACTGCCCCAGAAACTGTGAAGATGCCCCGATGGCCAGGCCTCCAATCATTAGCATCTCTTTGTGAAACTAAATATCCTCTGAATTGGGGTGAAATATACATCTAATGGGCTGAGAGAAGGCCTAGTAACTACTCAGCCTCCTGGACTAAAGGGAAGGGGGAGAGGGGGGCGGTCGACAGCTCAATGGAAACTTTAATCCAGCACCCCGAAACGTTGAGGCTAGCTCCGCCTCTGCGAGCCATTGGTAGATTCCCGAATATTCGAAGATAAAATAAGACAGTCAAGCTTTTTGTTGTGCACTGCTAACATAAATCCGAATACATAAACATCGCACAAATCGCAGAGATGGCCTGCTCAGAAGTTTCGCCTTCCTGCCTTCCAAACATCAAAGCCCGCCAACTAGGTTTTGTGTTGTGACATTGCGCAATTGTTCATTGGGTAAAATGGTAGCCATTTTCTTTGAAAACAGTGTATGGAAACAGCATTCTTTTGTTTCTGCTCATTATGTCCAAAAGCTGTGTTTTCAAAGAAAATGGCTACCATTTTACCCAATGAACAATTGCGCAATGTCACAACACAAAACCTAGTTGGCGGGCGTTGATGTTTGGAAGTGCGTCTTGCAGTGCATGAGGTAAGGAAAGGCTGGACCTGGGGCTTGAGAAGCTCTGGTGCGGTGCGTGCTTCAGTCTGCTTTTCCAAAATCGAATGGCTAAATACGGACTCCTTAGCCAAGAAAAAAACGCATGCGCCAAAAGATTAACAACAGGACCTAATCTTTAATTTTTCAAAGTTGCTTCATTTTATTTCCATTCCGGGTGATTACTTTATCTGTCGCCTCCAAAAATGAGATCGTTGATTTATTTCACTGATCTGTAAGGCGTGCATGAATGAAATAATAAACGCACTGTGGTTTCTTGCATGTCTTTCGGCGCCTTTGAAGAGTTGCTAAATGGCGCCCTCTGGAGGAAATGGAAGACGAGAAGAAATATCACCCGTCACACGCTTTAAACATGTATTTGGAACGTGTATCGATCGCCATTTAAACATGTGCGTTTAAACTATTTGCTGTAGTGAGAATAAACAGGAAGGTTCACATTTTCAGTAAAATCATCACTCGTGTAACACAAAATGAATAGGCCTCCCTGAAAAAAGTGATTACTCGCCTCTGAAATGTCTGCCACGCTCTAACATTCACTGGCCTGCGTCCACTTTAAGTGCCCCTACATCATGCTCCAAAGTGGCACAGGTGGTGGCTGTTGTCCCGCTGAATATTACGGCCTCATTGTAAAAAAGCGAACACAGTGACCGCCTACCTCTGTACTTCTGAATGCTTTCCGTCATTTGCACGATAAAGGCCGAACACATGTTAAACGTGGTAAAAAAATAAATTAAAAAAAAACAGATTATCGCTTTGTTTTACTCCTAGTGCAAAAAGCGTAAATGCCGTCTGCAGACTACGCCCGTGGGAGCCATTTACTATGGATTCCTATAGAATCCTCACAGAAAAAGGGAAATGAGCTGTATTCCGTCCGCCTATCAGATCAACTAAACGTAAAGACAAAAAGATGCAGGGCGCCTATGGTGCTTAGGAAGGTGTATTTTTCATATCGGGCAGAGAAAGCGAAATTGAATTACTCATTAATTTGCGAAGTTGCCATCTCATTGGTGAACAGATGTTTTCAGTTTTCTTTGCCTTTACTGTATTTATACACCAGTTGCTGATATACCCCCAAATAATGATCATGAAATGTGTGAAAAAGCAATCTCACCCAAATTATGTCAACTGCCTTGGCAGCTTAAGCACCCTGTTATGTGGATCCAAGAGGCAGAATGTATTCATCATTTGGTCGCTAGCATGAACCCAACACTCATCTCACCTGTTATCCAACTAAGAGCCCGCTACCTGGTCCAACCTTTCTCCCTAGATCACGGGTGTTGATTGGTAATGCAAATCCAGACGACACCTACCCCCACGTCTACAAAATATGAGATAT
The DNA here is from genome assembly GCF_040938575.1 of Ambystoma mexicanum. Taxonomy (NCBI): domain Eukaryota; kingdom Metazoa; phylum Chordata; class Amphibia; order Caudata; family Ambystomatidae; genus Ambystoma; species Ambystoma mexicanum. The sequence goes on along the minus strand of NC_090935.1, from coordinate 196,603,308 downwards.
AATTAAAACAATATCACGCCTGCGAGATTAGCACGATTGGGCCACATTGAAGAGAACATTGAAGGTTGAAAAGAAGTCAGTGGAGGGCAGAGGATTTAAAACTGTGGGGCGCGCCCCGCAGGGGGAGGCGGCCGCATCACAGGGGGGGGGGGGTGAGAGCCCAGCATGAAATGTAAAAAAATAATAAAAAAAATATTTCTTTTTTTATTTTTATTTTTTTAGATTGGAGGAAATGGGCAGGGGCGGCTCACATGTTTGGACTGGACCATGAAACTGTTGCAGGCACTAATGAAAAAGTGGCCCATTTTGACTGGCCTACACAAGCATTTTGCATTTTTGATATGGGCATCTCCCTATTACGCTATAGGCCAGTCTGAGCCACGCAGCTCATCCATAATGGGCTCTGGGGCATCCACCCAGTGGCCCGCTCACCCATTATGGAGGAGCTGAGGAGCTAGCCCAGTGAAACACCGAGCACTCCCTCAGCTGCTTATTCCAGCTGAGGGAGTGCTCCTGGGCTGGCTAAACTCTTGGATGGAATTGTGAATGTTAGCATGTCCACTCTTGGATGGAATTGTGAATGTTAGCATGTCCACTCTTAGATGGAATTGTGAATGTTAGCATGTCCACTCTTAGATGGAATTGTGAATGTTAGCATGTCCACTCTTAGATGGAATTGTGAATATTGGCCTGCGTCGCGTCTAGATGGAATTGTGAATGTTAGCATGTCCACTCTTAGATGGAATTGTGAATGTTAGCATGTCCACTCTTAGATGGAATTGTGAATGTTAGCATGTCCACTCTTAGATGGAATTGTGAATGTTAGCATGTCCACTCTTAGATGGAATTGTGAATATTGGCCTGCGTCGCGTCTAGATGGAATTGTGAATGTTAGCATGTCCACTCTTAGATGGAATTGTGAATGTTAGCATGTCCACTCTTAGATGGAATTGTGAATGTTAGCATGCCCACTCTTAGATGGAATTGTGAATGTTAGCATGTCCACTCTTGGATGGAATTGTGAATGTTAGCATGTCCACTCTTGGATGGAATTGTGAATGTTAGCATGTCCACTCTTAGATGGAATTGTGAATGTTAGCATGTCCACTCTTAGATGGAATTGTGAATGTTAGCATGTCCACTCTTGGATGGAATTGTGAATGTTAGCATGTCCACTCTTGGATGGAATTGTGAATGTTAGCATGTCCACTCTTAGATGGAATTGTGAATGTTAGCATGTCCACTCTTGGATGGAATTGTGAATGTTAGCATGTCCACTCTTGGATGGAATTGTGAATGTTAGCATGTCCACTCTTAGAAGGAATTGTGAATATTGGCCTGCGTCGCGTCTAGATGGAATTGTGAATGTTAGCATGTCCACTCTTAGATGGAATTGTGAATGTTAGCATGTCCACTCTTAGATGGAATTGTGAATGTTAGCATGTGAAAGTTGCACTTAGAAAGCGTACCCAATACCCCCTGTGTGAAACTTAGAAGTGTTCCCAATAGCCTCGCTGGAAAATTGATTTTAATAGTGCGCCCAGTAGCCTCTCTGTTGGAAATTGAATTTAGATATGGGCCCAATATCCTCTGTGAGAGTTGCATTTAGAAGCGCTACCAATAGCATCTGTGAAAGTTAATTATAGAAGTGTATCCAATAGACACTCTGGAAAGTTGCATTTAGATGTTTGCCCAATAGCCTCTCTGGAAAATTGAATTTAGAATTGTTCCCACTTGCATTTAGAAGCGTACCCAATTGCATTAAGAAGTTGCGCCCAATAGCCTCGCTGAGAAAGTTGAATTTAGAATTGTTCCCACTTGCATTTAGAAGTGTACCCAATTGCATTTAGAAGCGTACCCAATTGCATTTAGAAGTGTACCCAATTGCACTTAGAAGTCTACCCAATTGCATTTAGAACTGTTCCCACTTGCATTTAGAAGTGTACCCACTTGCATTTAGAATTGTTCCCACTTGCATTTAGAAGTGTACCCAACTGCATTTAGAAGTTGCGCCCAATAGCCTCTCTGCGAAAGTTGAATTTAGAAGTGTAGCCAATTACATTTAGAATTGTTCCCACTTGCATTTAGAAGTGTACCCACTTGCATTTAGAATTGTTCCCACTTGCATTTAGAAGTGTACCCAATTGCATTTAGAAGTTGCGCCCAATAGCCTCTCTGCGAAAGTTGAATTTAGAAGTGTACCCAATTGCATTTAGAATTGTTCCCACTTGCATTTAGAAGTGTACCCACTTGCATTTAGAATTGTTCCCACTTGCATTTAGAAGTGTACCCAATTGCATTTAGAAGTTGCGCCCAATAGCCTCTCTGAGAAGGTTGAATTTAGAAGTGTACCCAATTGCATTTAGAAGTGTACCCAATTGCATTTAGAAGTTGCGCCCAATAGCCTCTCTGAGAAGGTTGAATTTAGAAGTGTACCCAATTGCATTTAGAAGTGTACCCAATTGCATTTAGAAGTGTACCCAATTGCATTTAGAAGTTGCGCCCAATAGCCTCTCTGCGAAAGTTGAATTTAGAAGTGTACCCAATTACATTTAGAATTGTTCCCACTTGCATTTAGAAGTGTACCCACTTGCATTTAGAATTGTTCCCACTTGCATTTAGAAGTGTACCCAATTGCATTTAGAAGTTGCGCCCAATAGCCTCTCTGCGAAAGTTGAATTTAGAAGTGTACCCAATTGCATTTAGAATTGTTCCCACTTGCATTTAGAAGTGTACCCACTTGCATTTAGAATTGTTCCCACTTGCATTTAGAAGTGTACCCAATTGCATTTAGAAGTTGCGCCCAATAGCCTCTCTGAGAAGGTTGAATTTAGAAGTGTACCCAATTGCATTTAGAAGTGTACCCAATTGCATTTAGAAGTTGCGCCCAATAGCCTCTCTGAGAAGGTTGAATTTAGAAGTGTACCCAATTGCATTTAGAAGTGTACCCAATTGCATTTAGAAGTGTACCCAATTGCATTTAGAAGTTGCGCCCAATAGCCTCTCTGAGAAGGTTGAATTTAGAATTGTTCCCACTTGCATTTAGAAGTTGCCCCCAATAGCCTCTGTGAGAAGGTTGAATTTAGAAGTGTACCCAATTGCAATTAGAAGTGTACCCAATTGCATTTAGAAGTGTACCCAATTGCATTTAGAAGCGTACCCAATTGCATTTAGAAGTGTACCCAATTGCACTTAGAAGTCTACCCAATTGCATTTAGAACTGTTCCCACTTGCATTTAGAAGTGTACCCACTTGCATTTAGAATTGTTCCCACTTGCATTTAGAAGTGTACCCAATTGCATTTAGAAGTTGCGCCCAATAGCCTCTCTGCGAAAGTTGAATTTAGAAGTGTACCCAATTACATTTAGAATTGTTCCCACTTGCATTTAGAAGTGTACCCACTTGCATTTAGAATTGTTCCCACTTGCATTTAGAAGTGTACCCAATTGCATTTAGAAGTTGCGCCCAATAGCCTCTCTGCGAAAGTTGAATTTAGAAGTGTACCCAATTGCATTTAGAATTGTTCCCACTTGCATTTAGAAGTGTACCCACTTGCATTTAGAATTGTTCCCACTTGCATTTAGAAGTGTACCCAATTGCATTTAGAAGTTGCGCCCAATAGCCTCTCTGAGAAGGTTGAATTTAGAAGTGTACCCAATTGCATTTAGAAGTGTACCCAATTGCATTTAGAAGTTGCGCCCAATAGCCTCTCTGAGAAGGTTGAATTTAGAATTGTTCCCACTTACATTTAGAAGTGTACCCAATTGCATTTAGAAGTTACGCCCAATAGCCACTCTGAGAAGGTTGAATTTAGAATTGTTCCCACTTGCATTTAGAAGTTGCCCCCAATAGCCTCTGTGAGAAGGTTGAATTTAGAAGTGTACCCAATTGCAATTAGAAGTGTACCCAATTGCATTTAGAAGTGTACCCAATTGCATTTAGAAGGTGCGCCCAATAGCCTCTATGATAAGGTTGAATTTAGAATTGTTCCCACTTGCATTTAGAAGTGTACCCAATTGCATTTAGAAGTTGCGCCCAATAGCCTCTCTGCGAAAGCTGAATTTAGAATTGTTCCCACTTGCATTTAGAAGTATACCCAATTGCATTTGAAGTTGCACCCAATAGCCTCTCTGAAAAAGTTTAATTTAGAAGTGTACCCACTTGCATTTAGAAGTTTTACCCAATTGCATTTAGAAGTGTACCCAATTGCATTTAGAAGCTGCGCCCAATAGCCTCTCTGAGAAAGTTGAATTTAGAAGTGTACCCAATTGCATTTGAAGTTGCACCCAATAGCCTCTGTGAGAAGGTTGAATTTAGAATTGTTCCCACTTGCATTTAGAAGTTGCCCCCAATAGCCTCTGTGAGAAGGTTGAATTTAGAAGTGTACCCAATTGCAATTAGAAGTGTACCCAATTGCATTTAGAAGTGTACCCAATTGCATTTAGAAGGTGCGCCCAATAGCCTCTATGATAAGGTTGAATTTAGAATTGTTCCCACTTGCATTTAGAAGTGTACCCAATTGCATTTAGAAGTTGCGCCCAATAGCCTCTCTGCGAAAGCTGAATTTAGAATTGTTCCCACTTGCATTTAGAAGTATACCCAATTGCATTTGAAGTTGCACCCAATAGCCTCTCTGAAAAAGTTTAATTTAGAAGTGTACCCACTTGCATTTAGAAGTTTTACCCAATTGCATTTAGAAGTGTACCCAATTGCATTTAGAAGCTGCGCCCAATAGCCTCTCTGAGAAAGTTGAATTTAGAAGTGTACCCAATTGCATTTGAAGTTGCACCCAATAGCCTCTCTGAGAAAGTTAAATTTAGAATTTGTTCCCACTTGCATTTAGAAGCGTACCCAATTGCATTTAGAAGTGTACCCAATTGCACTTAGAAAAACATACATCATACCACACCCCACGCTTACTCTCTCCCTTACACCACCACTCAACTAGAACACAGAGATACTATGACACCATTCGGTATAACTGTTCTCATATCTACATCTCCCGCTCACTCCACATCACTCTAAATAAACATTGCTGGTTTCACACCCCCCAGCCAGGCGTTCTCCTCAGGCCTAACGCAGCCACACTCGTTCTGGATAAAGCCGGCCAGAGCGAACACATACTCCTGATCTCTCAATCACCACACCTACCGCTAAGAAGCAGCTACCACTTGAACTCTGCACCAGCTGCACACATACCTGGTGCGCACACGCACCTTTTGGACTCTCTCTACTCTCTCTACTGACCCGAACTTCGGTTCCCAAGGGCGTTCAACCTACCAGCACCTTCAGACCATACCAATGGTATATAAGGCGCTATATAAATGCAAAATAACAATAACAATAACAATAAACTGTCAAAGGGAAACACTGTTTCCCTTTGACAGTTCAGTTCCCCAGCCCACATGCTCACTGAGTTAGTTTTGCTTTGCCCGCCTTTCATAGCTCATTGGAAATGCTGGCTGGGGCACTGCATGTCTGTATTTGCAAGGGAGAGCTACTGCCCCTCCTTGCACATGCGAACAGAGCAACCTGGAGCGAGGTGACCAGATAAAAAAAAAAAAATGGCCAAAACAAATACATAGAAGTAGGACTACCGTAAATGCAAATAAAATGGTAGTCCTAAATCTATGTCGCTGCCCTTTTGCGGGGGGGGGTGTGCTCACAGGTACACTCCTCTCATTGGAGGAGAGTGCTGGGGAGGGGAAGGTGGAGGAAATGGGGGCGTGAAAAACATTTCATGCCCCCCATTCGTGCAGGAAGAGTTGCGCCGGGACCCGATTTCAGTATATTGAAATCAGGTCCCGGCAAAATTCAGCACTGTAGCCACCCAAGTTGCAAACCCGGTAAAGGGTTTTTAAAATTAAAAAAATCCTGGTACCCCGAGACGAAGACCGATTTCCCCGGACTATCCCGGGAAAGCCGGGACATCTGGTCACCCTAAGTCAGTGGGATATGGTTCCACTGGTGGCCAATGTGTGCTGGGAGAGAGCTGGATTAGTCTCAGAGACTCTCCTTACTTCTATGGATACCCATGTGTCAATTGCTCTGCTAGTTCGGCACGGGCTAGTGTGGGGCCGTAGGTGAGCATAGATCCAAAGACTTGGGTAGGGTCCTCTGGTGCCTGCAGTCCCGAAGAACGTTAAAAGCTAGAGCAGGAAACATGTGTATGGGTTGTAAACTGAGAGGATAGCTCAGTGGAAATGCGTTTGTCTTTGAAGCAAACAACACAGAGGAAGACAGGTTAGAATCCTGGTCCCCCGCTTAGCGTTTGGCGTAGCTCATTCTGACCTGCTGCCTGCGCTGGCACATTCAGACCTGCCGCCCCGACGGGCACATACAGACCTGCTGCTGCCGCGGGCACAAATAGACCTGCTGCCCCCACTCAATACAACATTACTGAGACTTGTGCATCTAGGAAGTCGCACCCACCAACAACCTGTTGCTTGCACTATGTCTGCCTTTATCAATTCCTGTTGCCTAAAGACCGGCACCAGCAATGCGCTCAGCCCCAGCACAAGCACTAGTCAACCCACACAAAAAGCCATGAACTTACAGGCTAGCCAACCCCTCCATCTGTGCCCCATCAGCATTACCCGCAAGACTAGCCGTTCGCCATAGCTGGAGAATGCAAAGGCAGCACACTCGAATTTGAATCCCATCTCACCCATGGTACCCTCCTGCCAGAAAAAAAGGCTCTAACCTCCAGTGAAGCACAGCACTGCAAAACAGCCACTCACTCAGCCACCCTCCACTACACCTATCACTGGCTGTCCCACAGCCTGCACCCAAAGCCCTCTACTTAAAAACCACAGACATTCCCTCAACACAACCGGGTCCACAGAGTCCCACCTGTTATCCAACTTGCTAAGTTGCGCATTAGGCAGCACAAGTTCCATACAAGCCCATCCATTGGATATTCATGACCTGATAACTGTCAACAACCTTGACTTACTAGCAATATCAGAAACGTGACTCCATGCCACATCAGGCCCTAACCTTTCCATAGCAGTCCCACCAGATTTTTCCATTCTACGCTGTGACAGACCTGACACTAAAGGTGGCGGAGTCACCCTCATATCCAAATCCTCCCTCGCCATTAGACAAGTCAATGCCACATAGCTCGAAAACTGTGACCTTCTCTCTATGAACTTGCCACTATCACATGCTGACACTATAATTCTACACTTTATCGTCCGCCTGGGCCCATCCTCTCTTTCGAGGAGAACATGCAACACTTGCTTAGCACCAACATCAAGCCTACTTCGTAAACGATCAACCTGAGTGACTTCAACCTAGTCTTCGAAGACCCAGAAGACACTAACGCTATCTTTGTAGCTAATGCCATCAAAACCCTTGGCTTCAAACAGTGTATGACAGCACCTACACATACTAAAGGTCTAACCCTGAACTGGGTAGCTGACCTCAACTGCAAAGTCTCTATCCTGTCCAACATACCATGCCCCTGGACTGACCACCATATATTCACTTTCTCAGTCCCCATCCAAAGCCTGTCCTCCAACATAGCCAGATGGATGCCACCCACCATTGCACGGAGCTCAAGCAGCCTTACAAAAGACAGGATCTTGCCCTTTTTTGAACATACTCCAACAAGAGGATCTTCCTCACCCCGACCCAGACATGCTGGCCAATCGCTACTCCAAGTTCATGATGAACACAGTCAACACGATTGCTTCCCCTCACTCCTCGAAAGACTAAACCCACTACGTACTGTAACTCCTGGTTCACCCCTGACCTCCTACCTCGTCGTACTCAAAAACATGATGCCGAAGCTAAATGGAGAAAGTCCCAATCTATCACTCACAGATCTTCTTTTATCTCAGTCGCTAAAACCTATAAACTAGCCTTTCTCCAAGCTAACTCTACTACATATAACACGAGAATTGCCAGGATTTACTCTAATACTAAATAATTCTTTGCCATTCTCAGAGAACTCCAGTCCCCCGTCCCTCCCTTGACTTCCCCAAAAACAAATCCTGGTGCCCCAAGTTACAAAACGCCCTGCTTGACAAAAACCGAATATTCCACACACAAATTTGACGGAAGCAAGCTTCCACAAACAGTCCAACCCTGTACCAAACTCCCACGCCCTCTATCATGCAGCTTCACCAGAGTCTCTGAAGACAAGGTCAGTGCCCTACTAAAAAGTCTAAAACCCTCCAGATGCAGAGAGGATGCTTGCCAGGCCACAATTTAAAAAGATTGCATCACCTACATTAACTCTTCCTTCTCATCCTGCCACATCCCCAGCCGCCTCAAAGAAACCTGGGTTCTCCCCATACTAAAAAAAAGCCCTCCCTGGACCACACCATCCCCATGAACAAACCACCTATCACCATGGTCCCGTTCCTGCTAAAGATCTTGGACAGGGCAGCATACCTTCAAATCCAAAATCACCTTGAGTCCAACCGCATCCTGGGCTGCCGGCAATCTGGGTTCTGCCCTGGTCACGGCATTAAAACAGCTTGACTCAACCTGAAGATCTAACTAGATGAGATTAGGGACAAAGGGAAGCCAGCTTGAAACACTTGTGTATAGGCGCGTTACAAATACCATATCATATCATATCATAGCTCTCCTGCTTCTCTTAAACCTCTCTACTGCGTCTGACCTTGTAGACAGCAAGATTTTAGTCCAACACCCGACCTCTGCTAACTTTTGGCCAGAGGCTTCCAAATGGGTCACCGCCTTCCGTTAAAGACTGATCTATGAGAGTCTTCACAGACTATGCCAGTGCCCCAGATCACTCATATCTTGTGGAGTTCCTCAAGGTTCTTGTGTATCCGCCTTGTTCAATACTATATCAACAGAACCTCTCTTTGACCTGATTCAATCAACATATCCTACACTAACTATGACGATGATCCTCAGATTATCCTCCAAGACTCTGCTAAACTAAACTCTATCTACCCTACCGCCAAAGGCCTGGATGGCCACCAATTCCCTCTGCCTGAACAATGAAAAAACTGAACTTTCACTTGTCAGCCTCCCTTCAGTCCTGAAAAACCTGAATCACCAGTACCCCTCTTTCTCAATAGATGGGATTTCAATCCAAGTATCCCAATCAGTGAAAATATTAGGAGTACACTTAGGGCCTCATTACACGGAAGGCGGTGATCCAGGGTGCTATTAGCACCCTGGACCATGCCGGTAAATTACCGGCACCGCCTTGGCGGAAAGGGGATTTACCGCCCCATTCCAAGGTTGGTGGGGCGGTAAATCCCCCTTCCGCCATTGCCCTTCCCCATTCCCATTTCTGCCCCATAGGGCTCTATGGGAATGGGGAAGGCGCTAATTACGGCACCGCAATTTTGCGGTGCCGTAATTAGCTCCGAGGTCCCTTAGCGGGTTGGTTTTTAACGCCTGCAAAAAGCAGGCGTTAAAGCACCAACCCGCTAAGGGACCTCGTAGTAAGGCGGTAATGGTTAACGGTCACCATTACCATTAACGGTGGGCGTTAACCATTACCGCCTTCCGTGTAATGAGGCCCTTAGAGGCCACCCTATCCCTCACACGACAAGTCAATGCCATCTCCTTCTCATCAGCCCACACTATCAAACTCTTCAAGGCCTGCCAACCCTTTTTGAGCGGTGACAGTCACCTCACTATCGCCCAAGCCGTCATAAGCTCGAGGCTAGACTGCTGTAATGTCTTATTCTCTGACACAACAAAGCAAAACATTCACAAACTGCAAGTAATACAAAACAATGCTCTCCATTCAGCTCTGAAAAGTCCTAAGCGTGAACACATCACTATGGCTAGGAGAAAAGCACACTGGCTTCCCATTCAGGAACGGATCATCTTCAAGGCATTGTCTGTCACTCACAAATACCTCTCCAGCACGATCCCACCTTGCTTCGATTTGAAATTTACCAGGGCACAATCTTCAAGACCGACAAGATCTGCTTACACCAACTGTCTTGTCCAGCCAAAATTCAGGCTCACTAGAGCGGGAGGATCTCGTTTTCCAGTCAAGCATGTGACCTCGGTCCCCTCCTGCACTAAGAGCAGAACAATCATATTGGACCTTCTGGAAACAACTGAAAACTTGTTTAATACATTGTCTGTAACCATGATGCCCCTGGCTTAAGTGCGTGATACAAATGTAAAAATAAATACATGAAAAATATTGGATTCATGAATTAAGCTAGAATGTGTAGCCAAGCAGGACATCACATCCCCAGATATCTCTTCTTAGACCTCATAGTCCTCACTTTCCAGATAAAGAAGTGCTGGCTGGTTCGAGCCTTTTTCAGTGCTGGCAATATCACATTAGCCTTTGGCAAGCTCAGGGGCCGGTCATTTACCGATTTTCTTTTTTTTATGTGGTAGATTTCAGGTTTTCCATCATTTGGAACTTGTATTTTGGTGATCTACATATTTGTGGCTGCTTCAATGGACTTTAGACTTCACACTTAGCACTTTTCACGCTCTTGCTCTTGTCAACTGGCTCTCAGAGCTTCAAATTGGTCTTGGATCCTCTTGCTCTAGCAACCTCCTCAGCTGCAAGTCTTTTTTACTTGGAAAGGTGTGCCCAGCATAACAGCCAGGTCTTCAGCCAGTTCGATTCCAAATGCTCCCTGGGGTTGTGTTGTGGGGTTGCTTTGTCAATCCTGATAACCAGTCAGTAACCGAAGCCAGGAGACAGCAAACACAGCAGGCACCATACAAAGTTCCACGGACTCCAAACTCCAAGTTACAAAGAAAATGTTGTTATTCAAACTTTACCCAGTGCTCTAGTGGATAAATCGTACTGTCCCTTACTGTTCCCTAATCTGTGACATCTAAAGTCCGCCCGAAAATTCCAATTTCATACTTGCTTCGTCCAGAGATTGATCCTACCAAATTTGGAACCTGGAACTGCCCACTAGCATGCTGAATGCTGCTGCACGGGTAGCGAGCTGCAGCGGCCGAACAAACTGCCGGCCGATGGTGGCAGTGAAGAGATGCTCCAGTTAGCCCCAAGCATGCAGGGACCTACACACACCTGAGAGGCTGAGATCCATGGAAAACACTGAATGCCCTTTACCTTACACATAGAGGTTATAGAAGGGGCGGTTGCTGCAGGAACAGACCTCTGGCTGAACTAAGTGGAGAGTCGGGGTGGCTGCGTGTGACGGCTTGGAGAGGGATACTTCAACGCAGCTGGGAGGCATCGGGACCGGCGCCGTGTGAATCAGGGGTGCTGCTCTCACCCGGTTGCTTGCTGTAAGTCAAGTATGCTGAATATTAAGACACGCTAATGGTGGAGGGAGTTGCTTTGACATGGCCTTCTGGGTTCGCTGCATCCTGCATATCGAGTTAAAGGCCTCCTGCCTTCCGACAGCAACTGGAGCCGCAGTGAGGCTTACTTGCAGAAGACGCCCAGAGAGACTATGGTGTCACATGGCTCACTCTCTCTGATGATGGTGGGCTTGGGATCACGCCGGCTGCACGCTGTGATGTGGGTGCTTTGGAAGCCTGGAATTGCTGGTCATCAGCATCTGGGGTGCCTGTCTCTGTAGCTTGGCTATCCTGAAGATGCCTTTCGGGATCTCACACCACCATTCTACACATATTTAAGCTTCTGGTGGCCATCTTGTAACTTCCTCGAGATGTTGCTTTTTGGCTGGTGCTGGTACCTGAGAGATGAGGATCTCTGCAGCTGCAGTGGCCTCCCTGCTGTTTGAGGGGTTGGGTCCACTTTGTGAATGACCCGGCTCATCCATCGGAAGGCCTGCTTCCCCTTAAAGCATGTGTAATTGTCTCTTGGCTGCTTCTGGGCCCAGTGATTGACTGCCTTGCAATTGTGTCTGGGTGCCTAACCCTCCCCTAGTGTTGGGGGAGCTGGGAACAAAGGCACTCTGACTTGACTCTGGCTGCTCAACCTTTTTTGAAAACTCCATTGACTTCTATTCTAAAGCCTATCGCCCGCTTCATCTGCGCTCCTAAACCTTGGATGGGGTGCCTACTGTCATTGGTGGCCCTGAAGAATCTCCAGAGAAAGCGTTCTGCACCTGGCATGTCTGCATCTGGCTGTTGCTAGGCTGTCTGGACTTCACCGGAGAGGAAATCGACCTACCTGAAGGCATCATTGACTTAAGAACCTAAGGCTTTTGCACGCTGCAGTTGTGCATCTGTCCCATTGGAAGGAGGGCCTGACTGGCCAGACATGGCCCTGAAGAGTCTGGAGAGCACACTGTCTGCATCTATCTTATCAGCATCTATCTGCTGATAAGCCGCTTGTTGAGATTGTCGTGCTCTGTGCAATTCTCAGTCTCTCTCCCCTCTTTTTTTCATCTCTCTGCTCCCTCCCTCCATCCATGGTGCTCTGCATCTCACCTTTTTACTCCAACTGCTACTCCATCACCTATCCTGCTTCCTTGTCGAAGACTGGAAGAAACAAGTTCAAAAAGGATTTCCTGATCTCCAATCTAGGTCTGCACATGCCGACACCCATGTCAACATTTCTTCCAGGCAGACTGTCACTGACATTCTCTTTGTCACTCCCTCCCTGGACCTATACTCTCATATACACTTTATTGTCCTATCTCCTGTCTCCTTGTCTCCCATTAATGAAGACACCAGATGGGAAGTACTCTTGGCGGGCTTCTCATCCTCTAGGTGCATCATTAATGTCTATCACAATGGCCCACTGCTTGTGAGCCAAACTTTCTCTTTCTTTATAGGCATCTTCCGTCTCTCATCAATTTCCACCCTTCTGCTACCACTCCTTCTGTGGCCACCCCCTCAGCCTTTCTCCACCTCTGATGGGTGTACCACACATCCCTGTACCCCTCCTTAGAAGACAGTCAAAGGTGGTAACCTGGTCCACCTAGCTACCCTCAACTCTCGCTCTTCCATCAAAAAAGCTTCTGTCATCTCTCTCCTTCTCGAAGACGTTCACCTCAATGTTTTCACCCTCATTGAGACGTGGTTCACTGTCAGCTCTGTCACTGCTTTTGACACACTCCTTCCTGACAGTTACAAGATCCTCTCCAAGGTCATGCCTAAACTGTCTGGAGGCGGAGTGGCCTTGATCTTCCCTGATTGGATCCCTGCCACTATCATTCACACTCAGTCCTACTTCTCCTTTGAATGCCTCATCTGCAGGCTCAGCGTCTCTCCAACCATTTTGCTGACTCTCACCACCATCTACAGGACCCCTATTCCGGTTGCCCTCTCCCTCTCAGAGTGGTCTGGCCTCACCTCTTCCCTTCTTGCCTCTACCTCCAAACTTCTTCTCTGTGACTTAAATATCCACCTTGACTCTCTGAGGCGGCCACTGCACTCTTCCGCAGACTCTGCAATGCTCTTTCTCTCACCATTCATCCCTCCGGTCTGACGCACTCTGCCGGACATACCATGGATGCTCTCCTCAGACATTCCTATCTCCAACCTTCTCACTACACCTCTCTCTTTCTCTGACCATTCCCTCCCGTCTTCTCATCTGGATCTCTTAGGTCCTCATGCTAAGCCTCTGCCTGCCCTGCCTGTCTCCGTCATTCGACCAATGAAGCGAGTGTTAGTTGCTGTCTTTGCTGCCACTTTCATTCCCCCTCCTACTCCTGCCAAGGATACCCACAGTGAGTCTGCTCTTGCTAATCTTCACCTTTCTATCACAAACCCCCTCGATATCCTTGGCCATGTTATGAGGATCTGAATGAGCTGCCTCCAAATGAAATACCTGGTAAGATTCCGACCTAGCATCTCTGAAACGCAAGTGCATAGTGGCTGAGCAGAAGTGGTGGTCAACAGACACATCGGTGACAAACTGGCCTGTCACCTGCTCCAAAGGCAATACAGAATCTCCATTTACTCGAAGAAGAGGGCTCACATCCAAGCCTGCATCTCTGGGGCCTCCAACAACACTGGCAATCTGTTTTAACTTTTCAAGAAACTCGCCAATCCTTCTGCAGTCTCCACATCACCTGCCTTCACTGACCCTTTGCACCTCTATGGACTCCAACCTCCTTTCCAAAACCCAGGACATTCTATCCTCACAATTCTCTACCTCCCTCCCTGGTTCCTCACAAGCTCTCATGCCTCCCCAGACCACTCTCTCCCCTTCCCTACTGATCTACTCCTTCTCGTCCATAGAACCACATGAGGTCACTAGACTAGTCCTCTCTATGACAGTCTCCTCCAAACAAGTGCTCCCCTGCTCTTCCAGAACGAACAAGGACAACATTGCCTCCCTTGTGTCTTCACTGGCTGATTTCTATAACCACTCCTTTGCCACCGACTCCGTCCCTCTACCGCACAAGCACTCCTGTGTGCATCCCCTCCTTAAGAAGCCCTCTTCTGACCCTCCTGCCCTGCCATCTCCATTACCCCTTTCCTGGGCAAAGTCCTGGAAAAGCACGCCATCTACCAACTGACCCAACACACCAAATCTGTCGGCTCTCTCCATGATCACCAGTCTGGCTTTAGAGGCACAGAAACTGCTCTTCTGAACACCCTTGATGACATGCTCTCTAATATTGACTCTAATTCTCATTCCATTCTTATCATCCTGGATCTTTGCTCTGCCTTTAACACAGTCAATCATGCCACCCTGACAAATCAGCTCTGTGACGCCTGTGACTGGACTGGTTGAACTCCTTCCTCTCCAACCGACCTTCCCAGGTTCAACTGGGCCCTTTTCACTCTCCAACTGCGGTGTCCCTTCAATATCTACCTTGCCCTTTTGGCCCACTTGATCTCTTCCTTCTCTCCTCACTTCCAGAATTATGCAGATGACATGCAGCTCTCTTTCAAGCTTCCCTCCTCTTCCTCCTCTTCCTCCTCTCTCATCCCTGCTTGTCTGACTGCTATCCAGTTATGATGCACTGCCAATGATCTCTGACTCAATGCCAGTAAGACAGAGATCCTTTTCATTGGGACCCCCCCAGCTCCCACCTTCCCTCCCTCCCTCTGGCTGCTCTCTATGTGTCCCCTTCCCTCACCCTCTTGTGAGGCAAAAAAACTTGGTGTCATCTTTGATTCTACTCTCTAGTTCTCTCCTCACATCGCAGACCTTTCCAAGAAGGCCCACTATCAACTGCACCACCTCAGAGGTGCTCTCCCTTTCCTCACCTTCCCCCAGAAACACAATGTCTCCAGAGCTCTGGTCCTCTCTAGGCTTGACTACTGTAATAGCTTCTTCCTCAATATTCTTTTATCCTCCCTTCGTCCCCTTCAACTAATCCAGAATAGGACTGCAAGACTTCTCTCCACTGGCTCCCAGTTGCTGCTAGGATAAAATTCAAGATCCTCTGCATCATCCACAAGGCTTTCTGGAGCCTGGGACACTGCTACTTCCAACTCTCTCTCCCTAAATAGCCCCCGGCTGGAGCCCCTCGTGCTGCTCGGTTCAACTCTCCAAAATCAGACGCTTCATTCATCAAAGAGTGAGGGGTAGATCGCTTTCCTCCGCAGGAGCATCCCTCTGAAATGGTCTCCCTGTCGATCGCAGGCTTGAGTCAGATCTCCTTAAATTCTGGAATCTCCTACAGACCCTCCTTTTCTCCCCCTTCCCTGCTAACACCTTCTTCTGCCTCAGTGACTAGCTGCCTGGTGCCTGCTGAGTACTACAGGGCACCAGGCCCCCCTCCGATCCACCACTGCCCTTCTTTGCACTTATGTGCATTCCCTGGCACTTGCCCTCTGGCCTCCACTTAGCACTTGCACCTCACCTCACCCTTTTCCCTTCCTACATTAGCACTTCGTTTTTTGCAGAGACCAGCACTTTCCAACTTCCTGCCCCCCTCGCACCTCTTGTTCTGCACTTGCACAATCTGAATGTCACAAGACCTAATAGGACAGTTATTGTATCTTTTTCCCTTGCCCCCCCATTGCTTTTGTCTTGTGACGCCTTGAAACACAATTTGTTGTATAGGCGCCTTACAAAGTTCCAATAAATAAATACAAACATAAATAACAGGACACATAGCACACCCTTTTTACACACTGCAAGCGCACTTACTTTGTTTGGAGGCCTCAATGCTTGCCAGGCTCTTAGTTCCAGATGTTTTATGGTTCCAGTTACGGGCAATAACTCTGTCTTGGGGAAGCTCTCCACCCCTTAACTTCAAACAGGGGACATATGGAAGCCTTGAACAATACATGCTAGGTCCTGGGCTGTGTAAGTGGTGTTGATGGATTTGAACAAGAATATATCACACTTTTATGAATTATAACAACATCTAGATATCACACTATTAATATTTATACAATGATCAGCGTTGGGTGATATTACAATCAACAATCTCTTTAATCAATAGGAGTATGGATGAGAAGAGTAATGTAGCAGGGAATAAAACTTTGTGTGGGTTCAATGAAATGCAAGGATGGAAATTAATGCAGCACAGAAATAATACTTTTGCGTGTTCAATCAAATGCAATGTAATCACTCTTTCCCCCTGAATACGACTCAACCCCCCCCCTAATATGCAATATAGAGATGGAAGGAGAGAAAACAGGTTTCAGGAATAAACACTCTACAAATGCAGTTTCAATCCCAATTCCCCCAGCAAGCCGAGAGAAACAGGAATGATTTCAAACAGGTCAAATGCTTATGAATGTGGTTTTGAATGAATGGAAAAAATGCTAAAAATGGATTTAATTCTCTAAATTGGAGTCCAAACTAGTGGGAGCCGCTTTGGATAGCTTCAGGTACACACTAGCGATGATGGTTGAATAACTAGCAGATAGGAAACTGAATTCAGAAGTCGAATGCAAGAAATAGCTATTTTACATGTGATGAATTTGAGCCAAATGCAGAATCGCTGCAAACTTTTCAGCGTGCGAGAAATGCGATTACAGAAAAACTACAAGGAGTTAGAATGCGGTTTTAGGTCCATTTGAAAGCTGAGGATGTTCGCTTCAATCGGACATTTACATTTCTAGTATGTATGGTTCAAATGTTACAGAGGTTTTAGTAAAGGTCGATTTTTCTCAAAAAGTGTCAAGATTTGAAAATGAAAGATGCGCTTTTGAATTACAAAGAAGAATTTTCTTTACACTAAGGGAGGCTATGAAGATGCAAGATACCCAAAGGACAGCCACCAGAACAGCGGCGCCTCCACTCTGACTTTTGCCCGCTAAGGCACTTGTCCTTCTTCAGCAAAAATATTAGCGCAAAGATGATATTATCACTACAATTATCAAAGTACTATATGGGTAAAGGAAAGATTCAAGAAAAGATAAAAAAGAGATTCTACAATGCTGTATGGATATGTTGGAATGGGTTGGATTGTATTACTTAAGGATAAGAGATTGGCTATTGACAATTCTATGCAAGATACTCACAACTAGGGTTTTGGAATAGGCCCTTCAAAGATCTGGTCAAAGGATTTGGACTGGAATCTGCTAGCCACCGGACAGGATTCAGGCGCTTGGTTCTGCACTCAGCACAGTACTCTAGTCTCTGCACAGCACTCTGGACTGGATCTGACGGGTTGGTTCTGGGTTACAGCTATCTGGTTTGGATCTCTGGGTTCTGGCAAGAGTTCTTGGCAAGAAGCAGAAAACAGCACAGCCAAGCAGTTCAATTTTGATGTGCCCATTGGACGTCTGGGGTTAAAATCAGGTTGCAAGATTTTAAAGGCCAAGCTGAGAAAGGTTCAGCTTTGGGATTGAGCCTTCTGCTTTCAGAGTGCTGGAGTCTTAGATCTGGGTTCTCCTGCAGGGCGCTTCACCAGTAAACCAGTTGATGGGTGAATGTGTGTCTGTGTCTAGGTCCTCAACAGTCCCTATTTATATATTTTGCAAAGGGGTGGATAGGCTGATTATACTAAGCCCACCCTCTAGGGATCCAATTGGTCAGAGTATTTCCTCTCACCTGATTTGAGAAAGAAATCAAGTGTCATAGGGATGCTGCAATTTACAATCCAAGAAAAAACCTCCCCTTTGTTTCTACACAAAAAACCTGTTTTTCATATAAAGCATATTTACAATATCACCAACTTGCTAATAATACATATCCACATCACATATTTAATAAAGCACATCTCTGTCCGAGTCCCATCTTTTTGAGAGTTTCGGTTCAAAACTGACTATTTTTTGCACTTTTGGTTGGTTACCCAGTGTCAGATCTGTACCCACTTTTCCACATACATGCGCAAGACATCTGGGCATAATCCTGTAAACTTTCATATTCCTAGCATGATCACAATTGCTACAATATCAACATTTTTGTAGTCCGGTCTCTAAATGTCGCACAGGGTTCAGATTAGTTTCAAATTGTGAGCGGCATTTCTATATTAACAACCTATCAAAAACACAGATTGTTACACAGTCTTCTATGAGTCTTTTTCCAAAAACATATTTCCTTGAAATTTCAGATACACATATCAGCCTAGCTCCGCCTCCAAGGTTTGGCTGGGCCAGAGCAACCTGAGCCTCTCTTCCTTAGCAGTTGGTTTCTATTGACGCCCAAATTTGCATTTCCTTTCAGTCAAGAGAGCCTTTTGTCCCTACTCAGAGCAACAGGCCAAAATCTCCTCCCACTTCCCTTAACAACTCAATGCCAGTTCCTGAGCAGAGAACAGGAGGAAAATTCCTTTGTTTGGGGAGAAGCTGTGGAATGTCTTTGAGGTCCAGTGTAGCTGCCATTAATTTACTTTAAAACACTGTTTAAAAATGGGCTTTTCTAAAATACAATTTACATTTTCTACAAATATCCACACAAATCTCTTCATTCCAGTCTTTTTAAAAGATAGAAATTGAATTGTAGCAACCCATATTGCTTTAGATGGCAAGTCTCTTCTTTTCTACAATTTGATTTAAGACACAAGTTTTAAACTGACAGTATCAGTAATGAGAGCTACTGACACAGGCGAGCAGCGGTACTGCGCCCATTTCTGACATATTTTTCCCACGCAAGCACCTTTTGAATGTGGATTTTTTTTAAAGATGAAAGGTGTTTCTACTGACATTGTGCTTATGGGGATTCCTTAAATAAGGTGATGGTGAACACCCCACAAAGGATGTTGGATCTTCTCTGCTGTTTGAGAATCATTATTTTGCAAACTTAACAGCCAAGGAAAAACAGATTTTAGGCACTTCTGGGTTTGTCTGGCAATGCAGCACTGCCTTTTCAAGCAGTTATATTTTACTCTGTGGGCAGCCCCATGCCAGGTTTTGGCAGTGTGGTCTCCTGTTTTACCACTGACATAGGCAAAATGGATTGGCAGCGTGTTTTTCAGGTTTCCCTGTGCACTTCTCACAGATTCTTAGCACACATAAGGCTTTTTGGCGGCCATACTGTTGTTTTTGATGAAAGCAGCGCACAGTGATGTTGCAGGGCATAGACTAGTGGGTCAGAACATCCCACAAGCCCCCCCTGGCGATTTGGCATTGATCGTCCCTCAATGAGAAGTCGCAAGACTGGGATGATCTGTCTCTTTTTCTTTGGTTTCAAAAATGGCAAAGATCATCATCTTTTATTCCGTCAGGGGTGGATCGACCAGTTCTCCTCGCCCAGTCCTGATGTGGGTATGGAGCGATACCCCGGGCCCCTTGGATCTCTCCTCCCGGTCCCTGGGTGGTCCTCCTTGGTTTTGGTCTCCATGGTTTCCAATTAACTAGGATGACAAAGCAAAAACATATTTGTAGACATTTTCCCCACCACTATTAATGTAGTGGGGCGGACACGTACATTTTGACAAATCAGGACACATTTTTCTATCGTAAGTTATCGACTATATATGGAATATTTTATATTTGGAATTCTAGGGAGCTGGAGTGACCCCCTCTGGGGTTCCAGAAGACTACTCCAGTTGCTGCAGAGTGTGCCTAGGGTGGCAACACTTTAGTTGGTTAATATGGACCCACTTATCTTCCCCCTCTGCCAAACTGCCTTTGGGGATGCACATTTTGTAGGCAACTGGTGAGATTTTGTCTACAATTTCAAAAGGTCCCCTCCAGCTAGGCAAAAATTTGTGCTGTTTTGCCTTAGTTCCTTTGGAAATTGTATAAGTAGACCCTGTCTCCTACATTGTATTCTTTTCTAGTAGTCTTTAAGTCAAAGTGGGTCTTCATGCTGTCTGCAGATCGTTCTAGATTTCGTGAGCATAGGCAAAAGCATGTTGAAGGTGTTTTCTTAGATTTTCAACATACTCATGAGTTGTGGAGGCATTGATCAATGTCTGCTCTTGGGTTCTGTAGAGCAGATGCTGGGGAAGCAACATCCTGTGTCCAGTCATCAGCTCAAACGGTGACATTTTAGTTGCAGATGAAGGGGTAGATCGGATGGCCATTAGGACAAGAGGTAAACAAATATCCCAACTTGGCCCAGAATCTGCCACAAACTTTTTTAATATGCTCACAATTGTTTTGTTGTATCTCTCTACTGCACCACTAGAGGCTTGCCGGTAAGCAATGTGTAGCTTCCTTTTGACCCCAAGTATCTCCCACATCTTTGTCATTACTTCGCTAGTGAAGTGGCTACCTCGGTCTGACTCGATCTTTTGGGGTAGTCCAAAATGCAAAAAGATGTGGTTGATCATCAGGGCAGCTGCTGTTTCTGCCTTGCAGTTCGGGGCCAGGAGACATTCCACCCATTTAGTAAACAAGCATGTCACGGTCAACGTGTACTTGTTCCCCCTAGAGGAGCGAATCACGGGCCCGATATAATCGACTTGTAAATCTGACCAAGGCAGTGTCATCCCCCTCTTTTGGAGAGGCGCACGGTGTTTGAGGGATTTGCCTGAAATTGTGCACACACAATGTTAGGCAGAAACCTGTGCAGTTCCCTTAGGGACCACTGCAAAAGATTTAAGACTACAGGTGTTAGCAGTAAACCCACTTGGTAGCAGTCTGTACCACCCAGATTTACCTGGTAGCTGTGGCTGAGCAGTCAGACTTCCCTCAAGAAGAGTTAGGCAGTATGCAAAGTATACACAATAGGCACTCAGATACAATAATACAAGCAAACACTGACCAGAGCTTTGGTATCAAAGTATATAATTATTTATTTAAAAACACACAGTTTGAAACACTCCAGCACTCTTATTGTAAAATATTCTGAACACAGTTACTATTGTAATATATACACCCCTTTTCCCTTATCAGATAAGTCACAGTAAAACACCACTTATTTTCATACAGAGGTGAGCGCTTAACTAGATGGCACTCCAATAAATTTGTGAGAAAGGGAGGGAAAAAGACAGAATATGGAAAGGTACACCACTCTAAGGTTCAGGAACACTGTTAGCAAGGCAGAAGAGCAAAAGTCACTGGTGAGCCAAAGTCCAAAGGCTGGGCCCACTCTTAGAGAGAGCAGAGCACAAATGCGCCCAAGATCACACAGTTACACTAGGCTTAGAAAGTCTTGCAGAGGGTTCAAAAAGAGTTTAGAGAGGCTTTAGGAAAGTTTAGCCAGGGTGTCCCAGGCTAACCCAGGTTCAGAAGCCGGGGGCTAAATCTACCCCGTACAGTCGGTAGCAAGGGAAGCCAGGCGGGACACGGTACCTTAAGTGCGAAGGATCCTCCAGCGGTGGCAGTTGTTCCTGGTAGTGGGTGCAAGTTGCGTTGTCGTCCAGGGGAAGAGAAGATCTCGACTTGGAGGAAAGATGAAGGTCGTTGCACTACCAGGGCAGAAACCAGCCGCAGAGTTTTCCGGTTAAAGGTGGTACCTTTGTTTCGCGGTCGTGGTAAAACGTGGTATCCCGGTTGCCGGGGTGCTTGGCACGGGCAAGGCGGCCACGAGGTACGTCGGGAAAGCGAAAAGACGCTGAAACTGGTTATCCCCACCAGTCAAAGGAAGAAGACTCTCCGGCGGGAGATCTCCTCTGTCGTTGGGTAAAGTGGGGAGGCAGTCCAGCAGGGCTCCACCGGTAGTGGTGTCGTGGCAGGTCGGCTCAGCTTCTCCCTCGTCGGATTCTTAGGTCCTGTGGCGACTTCTGAAGTTCCAGTCCCCAAAGCCCTGCTTTGTCCAGTCCAGGGTGCCTAAATTTCCCTCCACCCCTCCTAAGTAGCCCAGACAGAGTGGCACCACTTTGGAGGGCTTCTGTGGAGAAGCCCGCCAAAAAGTGGAACAAAGGGCTCGACTTGGGTTGGAGTCACAGAAGAGAACACAAACGCCATTTTAGAATCAAGTTTTGGCAAAAAACACCAACCGGAGAATTAATATTAATTAAATAAACCGGCGGTATGTTCGAGGCTACCGTAAATAATTAAATAAAGATAGTAGACTAAAACAATGGGAAATCCCATAGGAAAATATTTGCGGTTGAATATAAAAAGTAGTATCCACTGCCACCAGCCAAAACTCGATCAGGGGGGACGGAGACGTGCCCCCTCGACTAACAGACCCCGGGGCAATTGAATTGCCCCAGCCAGTACGTCCACAATATGATGGTTTGTACTGGTTCTGTTCAGAATTTAAGACTAGTAAAGTCAATGGTGACTTTACATGCCCTGGGAGACAGTAGTCAGTCCCAGGGTATGGAGTCTATACTGGGGGGTCACTATGACACCCCTGTGTTGCTGCACTGAGGGTGCTGTGTAACACACATCACAAAAACACATGAAGCCCTATGGAGTAAAAGACCCCATAGCCCATTAAACACATCTAGATTCAAAGAAACACACTCAAATCATGCCCAAGAGTGAGGGTAAAAGAGTCTCACTCTTGGCAGGAGAAAAAAATAAACCCCAAAAATCCAGCAAAGCTGCTGGGGGACTCACTAGGTTAGGAAATTCAGCCTAAACAGAGAATTCTCCCTAACACTCGCCCCCCCAGACTAAGGGACAGGAGGATTTAATCCACTCCTGGATGAACCTCATACTTCTAGTCGATGACATACATCCTAGAGAGACCATCAGCAGTTTGGTGGTGACACCCTGACCTGTGCTCAATGGTGAAATCAAACCCTTGCAGGCAGATTGACCATCTCAATAGTTTTGGATTTTCCCCCTTCATTTGCATTAACCATCTCAAGGGTTGGTGGTCAGTCTGAATGACAAAAGTAGAACCATACAAGTATGGCCTAAACTTCGTCAGTGCCCACACAATAGCAAAGCATTCTCTTTCTATTGTTGCCCACCTTGTCTCAGGATCCTTCAGTTTAAGGCTGATGAAGCAAATGGGGTGCTCCCTACCCTTCTCATCCAGTTGGCTTAGAACTGCACCTATACCTACATTGGAAGCATCAGTTTGTACAATGAAAGTTTGGTGGTAGTCAGGAGCTCTCAATACTGGAGCTTGGCAAAGAGCTTTCTTCAGTTTTTCAAAGGCCTGATTGCACTCCTCATTCCATTTGACCTTTTTAGGGAATTCTGGAGAGGAGATTACATTCAGTGGAGAAGCTATGGTCCCATAGTTCTCAATGAAATTCCTGTAGTACCCAGTGAGGCCTGGGAAGGCTCTCACTTGGGTTTGAGTAGTAGGTGTTGTCCAATTTTGCACAGCTTCAATCTTGCTGAGCAAAGGCCTTATTTCTCCACCTCCTACCTCATGCCCAAGGTAGACCACCTTACTTTGGCCTATCCGGCATTTACTTGCCTTGATAGTCAAATTGGCCTGTCCAAGAGCCTGCAAAACATGTCCTAGGTGGTTCACATGATCCTCCCAGGAGTGGCTGAAGACTGCAATGTCATCCAAGTATGCCATGCAGAAGTCCTCGATCCCAGCTAGAACTTGGTTCACCATCCTTTGGAATGTAGCAGGTGCAATTTTTAATCCAAAAGGCATGACCTTAAACTGGTACAAGCCAACTGGGGTGGAAAATGCAGTTTTCTCCTTGGCATGGTCTGTCAAGGCTATTTGCCAATAGCCTGACGTAAGGTTAAATGTGCTGAGGTACTTGGCTGCACCAAGTTTATCCACCAACTCATCTGTCCTTGGTAAAGGGTGGGCATCAGTCTTGGTGACTGCATTAAGAGCTCTATAGTCCACACAGAATCTCAAGTCTTTGGATCCTGCCTTTGGTACTAACACAACTGGGCTAGACCATGGACTAGTAGAGGGCTCTATTACCCCGAGATCAAGCATCTTCTTGACCTCCCCCTTGATATGGGTTCTCACATTTTCTGATATTCGGTATCCTCTGCTTTTGACTGGCAGACCGTCACCAGTGAGTATCTCGTGCTGTCCCCAAGGGGTCAAGCCTGGTGAGAGTGAGAACAGGGAGGCAAACTGATTTAACATAGATTTGCACTCCTCTTGTTGCTCAGGTGTCAGATCTGAAGAGAGATTGACTCCTTCAATTTTTTCATCCAAAGGTACACCTCTGAGGAGATCAGGGAGAGTCTCACTCTCTTCTTCCTCTGCTGCTGAAGCTAGAAGCAAGGCTCCTACTTCAGGTCTGGAGATGTACGCTTTCAGTCGGTTGGTGTGGAAGACTGTAGGAGCTTCCCTGGGTCTGCCCAGATCCACCAGATAGTTGACCTCTCCAAGTTTTCCCACAACTTTGAAGGGTCCCATCCATTTGTCTTGCAAGGCCCTCTGCCTTGTTGGGAGCATAACGAGAACTAGCTGGTCTTGAGTGAACTCAACCATGTTAGCCTTTTGATCATGCCAATGCTTGACCAAAGCTTGTCCAGCTTTCAGGTTATCACTAGCTTCTGCCATCATGTGTGACATTCTCCTCCCGAGACCTATCACGTAGTCAGTCATTCTGACTGGCTTGAGGGAAGGAGCACCTTCCAACCCCTCCTTAATCAGGGCCAATGGACCTCTGACCGGATGGCCATAGAGAAGTTCAAAGGGAGAATAACCTACTCCCTCCTGAGGGACTTCTCTATAAGCAAAGAGAAGGCATGGCAGTAGAAGGTCCCACTTTCTTTTCAGAGGTTCCTCTAAAGCACCTATCATGCTCTTCATGGTTCTGTTAAACCTTTCTACCAACCCATTGGTTTGTGGGTGGTAGGCAGTTGAGAACTTGTAAGTAACTCCACAGGTTTTCCACATGGCTTTCATGTAGTGGGACATAAAGTTTGACCCCCTGTCGGATATTACCTCCTTAGGAAACCCAACCCTGGTAAAAATACCAAGGAGTGCCTTAGCCACAGCCGGAGCTGTAACAGTTCTCATAGGAATTGCCTCAGGGTATCTAGTAGCATGGTCTACTAGAATAAGGATAAACCTGTTGCCTGAGGAGGTAGGAGGATCAAGGGGACCAACAATGTCAATCCCTACCCTCTCAAATGGGACTCCCACAACTGGGAGAGGCACTAAGGCTGCCACATTCTTGGCGCCAACCTTACCAGAAGTTTGGCAGGTATGGCAGCTCTTGCAAAACGTATCTACTTCTGCCCCCATTTTTGTCCAATAGAAGTAGAGTGAGAGCTCAAGTGACCAACCAAAGGAATCTTGTGGGCTAAGTGCAAGAACTGTTGTCTGTTTTCTTGAGGTACTACAAGGCGTTTGTAGTCTCCAGGTTCAGACTCAGTTGGTTCACTGTAGAAGAGGCCATCTTCCCAGAGCAACCTATACTTCCCAGGCTCTTGCCCATCAGCCTGAGCAGCTGCCTGTTGGCGGAGACCCTCCAGAGTTGGACATTCTCTTTGTCCCTTACGGAAAGCTGCCCTGCTGGGCCCACCTTCTGCCAGTAAAGACTGCAACTCAGGATGGTCCTCAAGGTCTAGATCTCCAATAAGTTCTTGGCCTCCCACTAGCTCTTCTTCAGAGTCTAGTTCAACCATACAGGTTGTACCTCCCTCTCAGCCTCAGCTGGAGGTGGAGTTACAGGTGTAACTGTTGGAAGCACTGGAGTGCTTGCTGCTGGCTTTTTCCTAGGAGTCTAGGATTGCCCTTTTGCTCCTGATCTGGTAGTTACTGCAGTGAGTTGCTCCAGTGGTAAAGGAGTGATCTCTGTCATCATCTCCTGAGATAACCCTCACAGGGTTTTCTCTCTTGCAGGTTTTGTGAGCTCCTGTAACCTTTTACTAGGTGGTCTGGGGGTATGTGACACAACTCCAAGAGCTTTCAGGTCACTACCCAACAGAACCCTAGCTGGCACTTCACATTGTACACTGACAGGTATTTTTACAGCCATGTCATTACACTGGATGAGAACTGGTAACTGGGGACACATCTGCACAGGCCCTCCAGCTAACTTGGTGAGGCATTTGGGTGCCTTAGCAACATCCTCTGCCTTGAAAAATGATTCATCCACCACAGTTATGGTGGCCCCCGTTTCTCTAATGGCAGGAGTCTCCTGACCATTTACCTGGACACTGTCTTTATAATACTCTTTAGTATTATCTGGGATAGAATTATACACATCTAAATTCTGTTGTTCCCACAACCCCAGAGAGACTAAAGAAACACTGGCTGAGACTCCAATGGGTTCATCAGCCAGCAGTAGAAAGTTTCCACTTGCCATTGGGACTTCCTCTTCTGGAGCGAAGGCTAAGGAGGCAAGTTGGATCCCTGAAGGTTTACCCTTGCATCTGGGATCTCCTTTCACATGGTCAGTAGAGCCACAAACAAAGCATTTACCAAATGCCTTCTGGAATGGAGGCTTGTTCTGACCTCCCTCTTGTTTGGCACCAGAGGAGACACTATTCTGCTGTGGTTTCCCTGGTGGCTTACCCTTCTGGTTTTGTTTGGGGCCCTCTTTGGAATTTGCAGTATTAGAATTCTCTTTGGAGTCCTTTTTAGGCTGTTTCCCCTCATCCTTTTTCTGAGTTACCCCAGAATCCTTGTGAGTGGCCCTGTTGGCAACCCACAAGTCAGCAGCCTTAGCTAGTTTTCAGGAATCTAATTCCTTTGAATCAGCCAAGTGCTGTCTGAGCTCAGGAGAGCAGGCATCATAAATTGACTCCAACATAAAAAGATTCTTCATACCTTCATAAGTGTTCACTTTGTAACCCTTAATCCATCCCTCTACGTTTTTCAGCCCTTCACTCACCCAGGTAGCCCAAGGGGTACCATCATGCTTTTTGAGGGTTCTAAACCTCTTAAAATACTAGGAAGGGGTCTTCCCAAACCTAGCTATCAGAGCTAGTTTCACATATTCATACTCTTTCCTATCCTCCTCCCCCAACTCCATTACCACATCAGTTGCAACAGGGGGAAACCTAGAGAACAACGAGGTGAGTAAGTCATTTCCTGTGATGTTCTGGAGCCCATGATTATATTCAAACAGAGACAACCAATCCAACACATCCAACTTAGGCTCATACATACCAACCAATTTTTTAGGCATCCGGGGTCTTTTAGGACTGGAACTTCTAGAGGAGCCAGAGAGAGAAGCATTTTCGACAGATAATTTCTTCATTTCTAGCTCATGCTTGAGCTCCATTTCCCTTAGCCTTAGTTCTTGATTCATTTCCTGATGTCTCTGTTCAGCAAGAGTATTCAGTCTCTTGAACTCTAGTTCAAGTTTCATTTTCTCTAATTCGAGATATTGAGGACTAAGTGTGGGACTTGGCAAAGGCCCAGAAGGTACAGCAGGTAGAGCAGACCGAGGCCTAGGGGGGACAGTCACAGCAGCCTCACCCTCCTCTTCTGACTCTTCCTCAAGATTATCAACAGTTTGATCAATATCAATTTCTATACTGTTATCTACATTTTCTGGCATGGTAGGTTCCTCAGACCCATCATCCAGACTTTGGTTAGCTAACAACCTTTCTATTAATTCCATTTTCTTGCCTTTAGTCAGGAGGTTCTTATGCTTACATAATACTCTTAAACAATCAGCTGTTTTTGTAGCAAGGGACTCTTGACTATAAGTTTCCATAGTTGACAAGTTAGAAAGATTACTTTTACAGTGCTAAGCTTTGTGGTTAGTTGTACTAAGGTATCCTAAAGCACTCTAAAGTGTATACTCAATACAAATCCCACCGCTGTACACCAGTGTTAGGCAGAAACCTGTGCAGTTCCCTTAGGGACCACTGCAAAAGATTTAAGACTACAGGTGTTGGCAGTAAACCCACTTGGTAGCAGTCTGTACCACCCAGATTTACCTGGTAGCTGTGGCTGAGCAGTCAGACTTCCCCCAAGAAGAGTTAGGCAGTATGCAAAGTATACACAATAGGCACTCAGATACAATAATACAAGCCAACACTGACCAGAGCTTTGGTATCAAAGTATATAATTATTTATTTAAAAACACACACAGTTTGAAACACTCCAGCACTCTTATTGTAAAATATTATAAACACATTTACTATTGTAATATATACACCCCTTTTCCCTTATCAGATAAGTCACAGTAAAACACTACTTATTTTCATACAGAGGTGAGCGCTTAACTAGATGGCACTCCAATAAGTTTGTGAGAAAGGGAGGGAAAAAGACAGAATATGGAAAGGTACACCACTCTAAGGTTCAGGAACACTGTTAGCAAGGCAGAAGAGCAAAAGTCGCTGGTGAGCCAAAGTCCAAAGGCTGGGCCCACTCTTAGAGAGAGCAGAGCACAAATGCGCCCAAGATCACACAGTTACACTAGGCTTAGAAAGTCTTGCAGAGGGTTCAAAAAGAGTTTAGAGAGGCTTTAGGAAAGTTTAGCCAGGGTGTCCCAGGCTAACCTAGGTTCGAAAGCCGGGGGCAAAATCTACCCCGTACAGTCGTTAGCAAGGGACGCCAGGCGGGACACGGTCTTAAGTGGGAAGGATCCTCCAGCGGTGGCAGTTGTTCCTGGTAGTGGGTGCAAGTTGCGTCGTCGTCCAGGGGAAGAGAAGATCTCGACTTGGAGGAAAGATGAAGGTTGTTGCACTACCAGGGCAGAAACCAGCCGCAGAGTTTTCTGGTTAAAGGTGGTACCTTTGTTTTGCGGTCGTGGTAAAACGTGGTATCCCGGTTGCTGGGGTGCTGGGCACGGGCAAGGCAGCCACGAGGTATGTCGGGAAAGCGAAAAGAAGGTGAAACTAGTTATCCCCACCAGTCAAAGGAAGAAGACTCTCCGGAGGGAGATCTCCTCTGTCGTTGGGAAAAGTGGTGAGGCAGTCCAGCAGGGCTCCACCGGTAGTGGTGTCATGGCAGGTCGGCTCAGCTTCTCCCTCGTTGGATTCTTAGGTCCTGTGGCGACTTCTGAAGTTCCAGTCCCCAAAGCCCTGCTTTTATGCAGCAAACCCCCATTCACTCAGCCTAGCTGTCACTCAAACATGCTAAGTGGTGAGCCGGCCGGCTCACCACTTGGGCCAATCAGGATGGAGTGCGACTTGAGTTGCCTAGGCAACTCAGTCCAGGGTGCCTAAATTTCCCTCCACCCCTCCTAAGTACCCCAGACAGAGTGGCACCACTTTGGAGGGCTTCTGTGGAGAAGCCCGCCAAAAAGTGGAACAAAGGGCTCGACTTGGGTTGGAGTCACAGAAGAGAACACACACGCCATTTTAGAATCAAGTTTTGGCAAAAAACACCAACCGGAGAATTAATATTAATTAAATAAACCGGCGGTATGTTCGAGGCTACCGTAAATAATTAAATAAAGATAGTAGCCTAAAACAATGGGAAATCCCATAGGAAAATATTTGCGGTTGAATATAAAAAGTAGTATCCACTGCCACCAGCCAAAACTCGATCAGGGGGGACGGAGACGTGCCCCCTCGACTAACAGTCCCCGGGGCAATTGAATTGCCCCAACCAGTACGTCCACAATATGATGGTTTGTACTGGTTCTGTTCAGAATTTAAGACTAGTAAAGTCAATGGTGACTTTACATACCCTGGGAGACAGTAGTCAGTCCCAGGGTATGGAGTCTATACTGGGGGGTCACTATGACACCCCTGTGTTGCTGCACTGAGGGTGCTGTGTAACACACATCACAAAAACACATGAAGCCCTATGGAGTAAAAGACCCCATAGCCCATTAAACACATCTAGATTCAAAGAAACACACTCAAATCATGCCCAAGAGTGAGGGTAAAAGAGTCTCACTCTTGGCAGGAGAAAAAAATAAACCCCAAAAATTCAGCAAAGCTGCTGGGGGACTCACTAGGTTAGGAAATTGAGCCTAAACAGAGAATTCTCCCTAACACACAACACACCCCTTCGAGTATTGGTCGAGTTCCTGCCCCATGTGTGGCCAGGACGCAACCTCTCATAAGATTTCAAGTGTTGTATGAAACCCCCTATGACCGGCTATGGCCGCATGATGGGCGTGACTTAACATCAGGCTTCGGAATGAAGTAGGGACCACCCACTGATCATGGCGAGCTAGGGATCTCCTTACCAACAAACCGTCTTGGATTCTGAACATTTTTGGACATTTCATCAACACTCTGAGGTCCTCTTTCCCTATGTAATCGGTATCCGTCAGGGGAAAATTCTCAGGGTCCTCAATGTGTTGATAGAATTTACCAATTATTGGATCCTCTTTTTGAGCTGTAATCAAATCAGCATCTGGGGTCTCCTTACTCCATTGTGCAGTTGAAAGTTCATTGTGAGCACTTGTCTGGGACTTAGTGATAGCAGTGACCTGTATTTCCCCCAACAGGGACTCGATCTCTAGTAGATCCCCTTGGATGGCTCCAGTTTTGGCCAGCTGATCAGCTAAGTCATTCCCAGTTTTGTCTGGTCCCTCTACTTTAGAATCACCGTTGATCTTTTTCCAGTAGATGGTCATCCCATTCGAGGTGACCAGATCATCAAAGTTTTGAATTAATTTCCCATGTTTCAAGGGTTTATTATTAGCAAATAGCATGCCTCTGGTTTTCCAATTAACCAGGTGCTCCACGAACCCATTCCGTACATAATCCGAATCTGTGATTATGACCAGTTCGTGGAGTTGATGTTGGACAGCAGTGAGGATGGCTTGATGCACAGCCATCAACTCTGCCACTTGACTACTTCGGGGACCAATCTTGTATCCAGCGGAGGGTTCGGGGTCTAATTCACCCATGCATTCCCTACGCCGGCCACAAGTTCTTTTTCCCCGTTGTTGTCAACATGGTAGGAGCATCCATCCACATAGACAGTGGGCATACCCTCACACTTGTCTGCTTCAAAGACTTTGTGTGGGGAATTGCGGTATGCCTCCATGTTGTCCTTGATTTTTAGACTCTCGTCCTCGAGACAGTTTTCTCTGGCACAATCATGCAAGTCAGCCAGATCTTGCGCGAGGGGACTCTTCTTGTTTTGGCCATATCTAACCTCCACAGGAAAGCCTTGCATTGA
Organism: Ambystoma mexicanum; assembly: GCF_040938575.1. NCBI lineage: Eukaryota > Metazoa > Chordata > Amphibia > Caudata > Ambystomatidae > Ambystoma > Ambystoma mexicanum. The sequence continues at coordinate 196,572,257 of NC_090935.1, read as the reverse complement.
CAGATTCCAGGAAGTAATTTGGGAATTACTTACAGTTACGGCCCGGATTCTGTCACTTTGGAGATATTGCAGAGGCTGGTGTGGAGTCTCCACTATGATGTGTTCCCCATGGATAAACGGGCGGTAATTCTTCATTGCCCACACCGTTGCCAGGAGTGCCTTCTCACAGTCGTTGAATTTTTCCTCCACAGAGGATAGAGTTTTACTCGCATAGGAGATTACTTTATTGACCTTGTCATGCTTTTGATATAATACTGCAGTCAAGCATGTATTAGAGAACCCTGTCTCCAAGAAGAACTCCTTGTTTTTGACAGGGTAAGCTAGGCAAGGCGGGCGCTTGTGAGAGGCTTCTTTTGAGTTGTCTTACTGCCTCGGCTTGTTCTGGACCCCATTCCCACTAGACCCCCCCTTCAAAAGATGAATCAGGGGTCTGGTGATCTCTGCATAGTCCTCAATGAACTTTCTGCTGTAATTAGTCAGTCCAAGGAGGCTCCTGAGTTCCCGCAGAGTTGTGGGGTCTTTCAATTTCTGGAGTGCTTCCACTTTCTTTTCCTGGGGACAGAGACCCTGAGGAGTAATCTCATGCCCCAAGAAATTGACACGGGTTCTACACCACTGTGCCTTTTGAAAGGAGAGTTTTGCTCTGGCTGCCCTCAGCTGTGTCAGAACATAACAAATCTCTGCTATGTGTTCCTCCACAGTTAGCTTTTGATGAGAACATCATCTACATAGGCCAGGTTAGCCCTCTCACCCAGGTTGGGCATGGCTTTATGTAGAGAAATGTTTAATTCATTGCTGGAGTTGATGTATCCGAAGGGAGTCCGGGTCCATGTGTACTGCTGCCCCCCAAAGGTGAAGGCCAGCTTGCATTGGTCCTCCCTACTGACAGGTACGGTCCAGTATTCATTGGTCAGGTCTATTGCAGTGAGTACCTGTGACCCCTGGATCTGGGCCATCCCTTGGTCAATGTAGGGAAGAGGCCATCGGGAAGTATGGACCCATTTGTTGAGCGCCCTAATGTCGGCGCAGAGTCTCCACTGGCCGTTTGGCTTTAATATCCCCAGCACCGGATTATTGAAGGTGCTGTGGACTGGATGGATTATCCCACGGGACTCAAGGTTCTTAATTATTTCAGTAAGGGACTCCATTAATGCGAGAGGCACACGATATTGCTTCACAAACACTGGAGTCATGCCAGGGTCCGTGGGAATTGTTGTTGTGTGGATGTCGGTGAGACCACAGTCATATGAGTCTACCACAAAGAGATCTTGAAAATCCAAGAAAACTTGTTTCAACTTTTGCTTCTGCTCCAGAGTCACACAGGCATCAGCTAGGTTGACTCTCTCTTCAACCATCTGCCTGAAGCCTGGAAGGCTTCTGGTTTTGCTATCTCAGCGGCCTCCTCCAGCTGGGTGGAGAAGTCCTTGGTCAGAGTGCTGATTTGGACTGGTGGCTTTAGGTGGGGAAGGCCGTCCTCGCGGACTTGGAAAATCGCCTCATCCCTCCTGAAGTCACAGGTCACATCTTCCTTACCATAAGGGCAGGAAGTGTACACCAGGAAGTTCCCCCCATGCCGGGTAAAGTTCCTGTCTGGTGTTGTGTTGTCATCACTATCACTGTCAAAACAGTCCATGGGGATTGGTCCTAACAGTTAATTACCTAAATCTATGGAAAAATGTCGGTCATCAACTGCCATTCCATAATGGTGCCTGCGGCTCGAGTGATACTCTTTATGTCGCTGTTATCCACTTCTATTGGAATGGTGTCATGTTCTATATTGACTAGTGGGGTTGGGTTTAACCCAACCATTTCTGTTGGAAACAAGCATTTAGATGAATATAGGCATCAGGGTTTTTCAATTTCTGTCCTCTTTTAACTTTCACTTCCAGAGAGAATTGTCTGGTCCTTTCTGGGATGATGACTTCCTCTCCAATCTGAATTTCAACTGCACAAGGCAGCAGTTGAGCTGACCTAAATGCTTTCCCTGACCATCAAAGCCCATAGGATTATCCGCTAATCAGGACCAAGCTTTGAAGTTTATAAGGTCCAAACTAATGGCAAAGCGATTGAGACTGTCACTGCCAAAGTAAAAGGCAGCAGTGACGTCTCGCACGACACAACAATTATGGACTATGCTCTTGTTGCCTATGGAGATTTTGAGCATAGACCTGCTTGGCAGGATATGTTTAGAATTATTGGGTGTTTCCAGGTCCATTTCCAATTTGTCAATCAGTCTAAATGTGGGAATGGCTGGATCTTTTGGGAGTTTGCGGAACATGGCTTCGCTGATGAAGCTCTTACCGTTGTTCACACACACTTGGGCGAGAACATTTAACTGAATAGGGATGAACAACTGCTCTCCAATTTGCTGAATATCAGACAGGCTCTGGGCTGATTTCTCATCTTTCTGGACTATAGGAGTAGGAATGTCTGATTGTGGAGTGTTTCCTTCCAGTGTGCCACCTTAAACTGGAAGGAAGGTTGATTTACAGAAATAGAGAGGACCCCCTATCACCAGTTTGTTGTCCTACTGCTATTACAGTCACATGTGGGATTTGGTTATTCTGGAAGTGAAATTCTACTTTGTCAGATTTTTGTTCAACCATGTGGCAGGTGCCGTTTAAACTAACATGGTTAATACTCTGTTTTAATTTTATTGGTCAGCTAGTATGGGTCCAGAGGACCATGTTTACGCAATCTATTAGGGGTGACAACTTTCGCAGGAGGATATTCCATAGTAAACAAGGGGTGCCCTCTGGAGTTACAACTATGACCGGGTGCTTCACCTTTTGTCGCCCAATTTTAATGTCCAAATCCGCAGTCCCCTCGATGGGAATTTCCTTCCCATCAAAGTTCTGAAGTTGTCCAGGAAGAAGGGTGAGAGGAATTTGGTAATTCTCCCTCTTTCCCGAATTCAGTTCATCAAAGGCTTTTTTGGACAGGAGGGTAGCTTGGGATCCAGTGTCCGCCAGTGCCAAAATTGTACCCTGCCCCCGTTTTTGGACCGGGGCATAGAATCTTCCCTCCTTCTCCGCAAGGTGGCACAGATGATGTACATTTTTGGACAACTGGTGGGTTAGTTTTCTAGATTTGGATACTGATAGAGAAGAGATTTGGGCAGCACTCTGTTTGGAGTCTAGGGAATCTGAAAAGAAAATATGGCAACTAGATATGGGAGAAGTTTTTGGTTCCACTGGTTCTGGTTCTGCGCCCTCCCCCTTTTTGGAGGCAGTCACCAGGATGGGTTTGAACCAGGGGATTTTCATGCTGTTGGTTCTGGGGTTGGATGATGGGAGGCGCTAGCTCAGTCCCCACATCTGCCCAGTCAGGATTTGGATCTTTTGGGACCCATTTTTCTCTGGGAGGAGTCCCCCCATCTCTGAAGGAGAAGATCCTTTTCTCAGGATCCTCTGAGGATCCCTCTCCTTCAAATTGGAAAACTTGTACCTCCTCCTCAAAATGGGTCTGTTTGAGTTCTTTGTTTCTCCTACCCACCCCCTCTGCTCCTTGGGTGGCAGACTTTCAGAGGCAGGAGATTTTGGTTCCGGTTCCTGGGTTTCCAGGGGATTTCTACAAGTGGGGAAGGAAGCTTCCTCCAAGGCTTTACACCCCCTTTCCCCTTGTGCCTCTTCCCTGGGAACCGGTGAGTTGTCAGGTTTCTGCCCCCATCATTGCTCTGGAGCACCAGGTCCGGAATTTGAGGCATTCTGCGTCGTCATGCTCATCTGAGGGTTCTGTTGAGCCCTCAGCATGCAACCCAGATCCTGTGCCATGTTTTGGACCTGGCGCTCTAGCTGTGACACCCGCTCAGGCTGATATGGGGTTCTGTTGTCTCCCCTGTGCTGATCACGGGAAGGGTATCTATCCCTTCTCTGAAAATACCCCGGTTTGGAAAATTTGGGTACCCCTCCACCCTTGGCCTCCCCTCTCCCGGATTAGGTTGTCTAGGCTCAGGAATGTGGGGAAAGAAGGGTGGATTGTTCTGGGGTTGAAAGTTTTGTGGGTACCTCGGGAAAAAGTTCTGTCCAGGATTTGGGGAATTTCTGCCCTCCTGGGGGAAGTGAGGAGGGAAGTTCCCTAGGTTAGCTGCTGTTTGGTTGGATCCCCCCCTTGGGCTGGAGAAGTCCACACATAACCCAGGATGGGTCTGTTCCCCTTGTAGCAGGGATTTATGTAGTCAGGGGAGTGAGGGATCCCATTGGTGAGACTACCTCCTTGGCTCCCTGTCTGTAATTGGCTCGATGGCCTTCTGGGCTTGGGATTATTCTGCTGTGCAGGCAGGATTTTTAGCCCCCCCCATCTCCAAATCCAAAACGGGGGCAACCTTCATCTCTGCCACCTTAGCAGCAGCAGGGGTGTTGGTTTGTTTGGGGCTTTTTGCATTATTCTTGTTTTCTATGGGCTTTTGCACCTCATAAATTTGCGCGGCCTGTTCAATGACCCAGTCTAGTGATCTTTTCTCATGAAAATCTCTCACTAGCTGGGTCATGATGTACTTTGGTAGAGCGTGGAAAAAAATATTGACAAATTCTTTGCTGTCCGTGCGCACCCTTCTGGTGGTCTGCGCAAAGGCATGCTTTAATTCCTGCACAAATTCTTGTGGGGCCTGATTCTCCCCAGTTGTAGGCTGCTTTGCGAGCCTCCTGAGGATTTCTATGCACAGAAAAATTCTTCAAGATGGCCGCCCTATAGGTGGACCATCTAGAATGATTTTGGTCTGCCAACACCGCAAAGAAGCTGGAGTATTCTGGTGAGAAGGTCCATTTCACATATTGAATACAGTTTTGGCTGTCCTTCAAATGGAAAGTTTCCATCATCTGCTCAAAGAGCTCTAAGTGCTCCCAAACAGAATACTTAGCGTTCTTATGATAGGGCGTGATGATGCTCCTTATAGCCTTGATTTGCTTTAAGGGGTCCTTAAGCAAGGCCCTTTTTTCCTTGTTGGCCTTCTTGGTTCGGGTATACCTGGTCAATTCCTCCTCTAACTCAGAGGTACTGCTCCCAGAGGTGCCCATGTGGTCTTCTAGGCTCTCCCGGATTCTGCGAGCCTGGGAATGGCTGGCAGAATGTGGGGACCTAGTCTCCTGTGTATTGGGGTGCTCAGAGGAGTCTTCTGATTCCTCCTTGCTCCCAGGATGTGATGAGTACACCCCCCACACTGTCCTAGCTGGGCAGAGGTTTTCAGGATGCCCTTAGTGGGCCTACTCTCATGGAGTTCCCCACTAAATTTCACAGAACTCGGATACCCATACCCAGATGGCCGCCCATCCATTCCTGGGAGGTGCTGTTCTATGAGCCCCATATTTCTAATTGGATTGAATTCTGCCATCCCCGTGACCCTTGGCTCATGTGCGCCAGTGGACATGGGGGTGGCAGAGTCCAGGGATTGGAAGAGGTGAAGGCCTCTGGTACTAGGGCTCCTGAGTTATGCTCATGTGTTTCCCTTTCCTAGCTAACCTCATCTCTATCAGCCCCTGCTCCCTGTTGCCATGAAAGAACCTGAGCTTTCTGTTCCTCAATCAAGGCCTTACTAGTCTCTATCAATCTCTCTTGCATGGTTACCTGTCTGTGGAGCCTGCCATTGTTCACACAGAGAGCCTCATTTTATCTCTGTGCTTCCTGGGTTGATTTTGAGTACTGGGCCAGTCTTTGCTGCAGGAGGGTTACCTCCTGAGTCCTGTCCATACTGGCCTGGTCCTTCCTTGCTAGAGCCTCTTCCACGCTCCTGGTGTGCTCTAACAATTTTTGATGGTCTTTTTGGAGGTCAGCCAGTCCCTGGAGAGCCAGGTGATTTTCTTCCAGTTTCTCTTTTAAATAGCAGAATTCCTGGCCTAAGGTGTCCCTTTCCTGAGCAAGAGCCTGCCTCTGTGCCGCCAGGTCGTCCCTCTGTCTTTGAAGCGTACCATCTTTCTGGCGCTCTTCATCAAATTCTGTCCTTCTTCAGCAAAAATATTAGCGCAAAAATGATATTATGACTACAATTATCAAAGTACTATATGGGTAAAGGAAAGATTCAAGAAAAGATAAAAGAGATTCTACAATGCTGTCTGGATTTGTTGGAATGGGTTGGATTGTATTACTTAAGGCTAAGAGATTGGCTATGGACAATTCTATGCTAGAGACTCATAACTAGGGTTTTGGAATAGGCCCGTCTAAGATCTGGTCAAAGGTTTTGGACTGGAATCTGCTAGCCACCGGACAGGATTCAGGCGCTTGGTTCTGCACTCAGCACGGCACTCAGTCTCTGCACGGTGCTCTGGACTGGATCTGATGGGTTGGTTCTGGGTTACAGCTATCTGGTTTGGATCTCTGGGTTCTGGCAAGAGTTCTTGGCAAGAAGCAGAAAACGGCACAGCCAGACTGTTCAATTTTGATGTGCCCCTTGGAAGTCTGGGGTAAAATCAGGTTGCAAGATTTTAAAGGCCAAGCTGAGAAAGGTTCAGCTTTGGGATTGGGCCTTCTGCTTTCAGAGTTCTGGAGTCTTAGATTTGGGTTCTCCCGCAGGGTGCTTCGCCAGTAAACCAGTTGATGGGTGAATGTGTGTCTGTGTCTAGGTCCTCAACAGTCCCTACTTATATATTTTGCAAAGGGGTGGATAGGCTGATTATACTAAGCCCACCCTCTAGGGATCCGATTGGTCAGCATATTTCCTCTCTCCTGATTTGAGAAAGAAATCAAGTGTCAAAGGGATGCTGCAATTTACAGTCCAAGGAAAAACCTCCCCTTTGTTTCTACACAAAAAACCTGTTTTTCATATAAAGCATATTTACAATATCACCAACTTGCTAATAATACATATCCACATCACATATTTAATAAAGCACATATCCGTTCGAGTCCCATCTTCTTGAGAGTTTCGGTTCAAAACTCACTGTTTTTTGCGCTTTTGGTTGGTTACCCAGTGTCAGATCTGTACCCACTTTTCCACATACATGCGCAAGACATCTGGGCATAATCCTGTAAACTTTCATATTCCTAGCATGATCACAATTGCTACAATATCAACATTTTTGTAGTCCGGTCTCTAAATGTCGCACAGGGTTCAGATTAGTTTCAAATTGTGAGCGGCATTTCTATATTAACAACCTATAAAACACAGATTTTTACACAGTCTTCTATGAGTCTTTTTCCAAAAACATATTTCCTTGAAATTTCAGATACACATATCAGCCTAGCTCCGCCTCCAAGGTTTGGCTGGGCCAGACCAACCTGAGCCTCTCTTCCTTAGCAGTTGGTTTCTATTGACGCCCGAATTTGCATTTCCTTTCAGTCAAGGGAACCTTTTGGCCCTACTCAGAGCAACAGGACAAAAACTCCTCCCACTTCCCTTAACAATTCAATGCCAGCAGGAGGAAAATTCGTTTGTTTGGGGAGAAGCTGTGGAATGTCTTTGAAGTCCATTTTTAAACACTGTTTAAAAATGGGCTTTTCTAAAATACAATTTCCATTTTCTACAAATATTCACACAAATCTCTTCATTCCAGTCTTTTTAAAACATAGAAATTGAATTGTAGCAACCCATATTGCTTTAGATGGCAAGTCTCTTCTTTTCTACAATTTGATTTAAGACACAAGTTTTAAACTGAGAGTATAAGTAATGAGAGCTTCTGACTCAGGCGAGCAGCGATTCTGCGCCCATTTCTGACATATTTTTCCCATGCAAGCACCTTTTGAATGTGGATTTTCTTTTATGATGAAAGGTGTTTCTCCTGACATTGCGCTTATGGGGATTCCTTAAATAAGGTGATGGTGAACACCCCACAATGTTGGATCTTCTCTGTGGTTTGAGAATCATTATTTTGCAAATTTAACAGCCAAGGAAAAACGGATTTTAGGCACTTCTGGGTTTTCCTGGCAATGCAGCACTGCCTTTTCAAGCAGTTATATTTTACTCTGTGGGCAGCCCCATGCCAGGTTTTGGCAGTGTGGTCTCCTGTTTTACCACTGACATAGGCAAAATAGATTGGCAGCCTATTTTTCAGGTTTCCCTGCGCACTTCTCACAGATTTTTAGCGCACATGAGGCTTTTTGGCAGCCATACTGTTGTTTTTGATGAAAGCAGCGCACAGTGATGTTGCAGGGCATAGACTAGTGGGTCAGAACATCCCACAGCGGTTTAGCATGGCCCATCCTCCTAACTCAAAAGGAATATTTCCAGTACCCAACAGAAACTTTCCATGTCCAATCACATTTTCACAGCCATAATATCTCATAGAGATTGCCTTACAATTCCTGCCACATCAATAAACATTCCTCCAGCTCCCCGAATATACTGCCATATGTAAATTCTGTCTAGCGGAACCTTCGCCATCAGTCTTAAGCCTCAAGAAAGCATGCTTTGGGGTAAAATTCAACCTCATGTGATTCCATAATTCCTCCTTTTCAAAATTCTGAATATGGAATCTATGCATCAATGCCACCATAATCAATCAGGATACAGACCAGCCAGGGGTGGACTTCCCTAGTGGGATCTCTGGACATTTCTTGATAGGCCTCTGCACCCTGGCTTCTTTTATGTGGGTTACAAACGTTCTCATCAGGAAAGTGTTGGGCTTGCTGAATATGTGTAATATGGGACACTTTGACATTTATGTCCAGTGCCTCTTTTGGTCCCCAGTCCACCCTTGAGATCAGCAGACAAAAATATAATTCTCTCCTTGTGCCCCTTTTTACACTGTGAGCTGTAGGCCACCACTGCATGAGCCAAGGTTATGTATGCACATTCATTTAATGCAACTGCACACTATGATGGGCCTGCCTACATGCAGGGACCTTGTAGAGAATTGTAGTAGAGAATGGTCAGGGATATTCATGGTCCTGCATCTGTCACATGAGTCCTTGTTGTTGTTGGAATACAGAATTTGCGTGACAGAAGCGGGGACCGTTGCCAGCTGGAGGAAAGCAGATCGCCGGGCGGGCTTGTACAATAAAGGGCTTGAATAACCTACCCCGCATCATGATGTCTCCCTTCAGTGGCGACGAGTATAGGATCACGATGACGAGCCCGCCATGGAGGAGGGAGAGCGGCAGCACGAAGTCAGCCATGTAGCCAAGGCTGACTGCTGTGGAAGCGCCGCGGTGAGGCTGGTCCCGGCTCCCCGCCCGTAGTCACTGGAGCCGTCGCAGGGAAGCCGCCCTGCAATTACGCTGCAGCAGAAGGCCCAGCCCGACCACGCAGGAGCGGAATGCTCAAAAGCCTTTCCCCTCTGGACAGCTGAAACAGCTGAAATGGACAGTCACAGCTTGCCAATGAGGTGAGGAGACGGGGGAGGAAGGAAGGAAAGGAAGCAGCCTATGGGTGACCGCACAAATATTTCTTCTTCCGTGTTGTGTCAGACACAGGGAGGAGTTGACTATTGGCAGCAAGCAGTCATCTGTCTGATTGGCCAATTAGAAGTAATTGGAGAAACAAGCTTTACAAGCTGTGGACATTGCCTACAAGGAATTAAACAGGATCTGTTAGCCTGTAAACTTGCTTAGAAACCAAGACTGTTAAGGGGATAAACTGGAGGAAACAGACATTCAAGGGATCCTGTAAAGCAGATATTCGGACTGTGAACCAGAGTGCATTGATTTAGAGCCACTGTGGACTCTATTAGGAAAATTGTACACAAAGACTGGAAATTTAGCCAGGAGAATAAATACACTCCAGAACAAGAATAGTGCAGCTTCATACAGGTGACATGGCAGCAGCAAGTATGTCCCCACCACCACCTTTCTTATCAGAGCTCGGCACACCAGCTATTAGGTGGGATAGGTGGAAGAGATTATTTGATACATATTTGATTGCCATAGGAGGGAAAAAGCTTACTCCAGCGAGGAAAGAAACAACACTGTTGCATAATCTGGGCACGGAGGGTTGTAGTGTCTATGACAGGTTGCCAGAGCCCCCACAGGAAGGCCAAGGGGATACTGACCAATATAGTATGGCAGAGGTTTAGAGTGCCGTGGGACAGGAGAAGTGGTTACAAGAGGAACGTTGTGATAAAGATCTTAATTTGATCAAGGAGTGGACCATAAACGGATGGCCAGATAAGAAAGTGCTTGATAGAAGGTTTGATGTATGGTGCAAGATCAAAGATGATTTGAATATTTATGAAGACAAGTTAAGAAGGGGACAATATGTAGTGCCTCCGGAAACACTTAGGAACATTTTAGTAGAACTGGCACATCAGGGGCATCCAGGGCAGGGGGCCATGAAAAGAAAGTTAAGACAAAGCTACTGGTGGCCAGGAATAGATAAAATGGCAGAAAGACAGGTGAAGAATCGTATGTCATGTCAGTCGAGTGATAAAAGTAAAGTCATTAGAGAGACTCCAATGATTCCCAACACAGTACCAAGCCAACCGTGGATGTTTGTTGTGGTAGATTATCATTAAGTGGATAGAATGGGAAGCAGTCAAAGAAGTGACAGCCAAATATTTGATTTTATTCCTAGAATTGTTTTTTTCTCAAGGAAGTAGTCCCGACAGAATTGGTGTCTGATAATGGAGTACAGTTTGTATCGGAGGCAATGAGGAAGTTCTTAAGGAGTTATGGTATTGAACATACTAGAACTGCGTTATACCATCCTAGAGCAAATGGCCTGGTAGAGAGAGTTACCAGATCTTTGAAAGGGGGATTACAAATGGCAATGCGGTTGAAACAACCATGGAGAGAGGTGCTAAATCTTTTAACATGGAACTATGTGACCACACCGCATTCAATTACTGGGGTCTCTCCTTTTGTCTCCCTCAAAGGGAGGGAACCAGGGACAAAATTTGTCCCTGGTGGTTAGGGATGGCGACTATTGTTCAAGTAAACAGAAAGGAGATTATGAGGCTCATCGCACCAGGACAAGAAAGGAATACAAAGCAATTTGACAGAAGAGAGAGTGTGAAGAGTCGAGAATGGAAAGTGGGGGAGTTAGTTTTTGTCAAAAATCCCAGGTCCGTAAACAAGTGTGTTGAGAGGAAGTTTCCTGGCCTGAAGAAAATTGTGGTGGTGAGTAGAAGTGTGGTTATCCTGGAAGGAGGAGAAGTGCGGTCTAAAGGAAGAATTGCCAAAGCAGTTGGTGTGACTGGTGCGTATGGGGAAGAGATAGACTTGCAGAGGAGTGGTATGAGTGAAGGTGGTATCAAGGGAAGTGTGTGATTGAATGGAGAGGCAATGCAGACCAGGGGGCATATCACAAATGATAATGGGGATGTTGTGGGTGCTCAAAGGATGAGGCCCAAACCAGCATGGTGAGATGATTATATATATTAATGAAAATTGCATGGTCAGATGATTATGTAGATTGGTGTAATTAATAGTTTTTCTGTTTTCAGGTTAATAGACGGGGGTTATGTTTCAGCTAATGTTTATCTGTTCCATTCAGCTCATGTTTTCTGTTTCATCTTATGTTCATCCTTATGTCATTGTTTTTATTATTCTGGGGGGGATATATAGGGAATTGTAGTAGAGAATGGTCAGGGAGATTCATGGTCCTGCGTCTGTCATGCGAGTCCTTGTTGTTGTTGGAATCTGGACTTCGTGTGACAGAAGCGGGGAGTGTTGCCAGCTGGAGGAAAGCAGATCTACGGGTGGGCTCGTACAATAAAGAGCTTGAATAACCTACCCGACTTCATCGTGTCTCCCTTCAGACCTCTTACAGCACTGGGGTAGAAACCTGTATCACTTGGTGTTTCTTGTTATGAATCAGCTCTCTCCCTCCTTACATAAAACTGACAAACACATGATCTAATCAGAAAACATCCTGTTTTGTTTGTCTTACAGGGCAGGCATCATTGTTGCTCTACGAGATAACCTAGTGCTGCTGAGTATTATAATTAAGCTTCACTGACCAGGCCCAAGAGACATACTGGAAGTTATGGGCCCTAAAGACTGATTTACAGGCCCGAGCACAGCAAGAGCGTTTAACAAGGTTTACAGACTCATTACTCTCAGTTCAGTAGGACAGCGGGGTACATAACGCTATTGTGACTCTTGCTGTTATGTAGCATGATAATTCAGTAAGTGCCCATGCTGATGTTTTGTGCTTAAACCACAATGATTTCTCATCAGCAATTCAGTGGTGAATGATCATAGAAGTTGTAGTCTAAAACATATGGGGGGAAGGGATCCATAATGATTGAATAACCATGGCATAAATAATCAAAGGGGAGCTGGGAAACCAGCAATCTGGGAAGGTCACGAGGAACTGACTTCAGCTGCCCTCAAAGGCAGTAGATGTGGACATGGGTGAGAGAAGGACGGCAGCAGGGGATATTGCTTCAAGAAAGGTTAAGCATAGTGGGGGACGGAGCAATGCAAGAAGAGGACGTAGGGAGCAACAAGCCCAGTGCTGGAAGGAAGGAGGAGTCAAGAAGCGTAGTGGGGTAATGGCAGTGAAGGAAAGGGGAGGCAGCTGTAGGTAGGTGACACAGCATTCCCCCATTGGTCAATTGGCACATTATATGAAATTTGCCATCTGCACTGTGCTGTATAGTCCGCAGATTGACTAATATGTTAACGTTGCTAATGTTCCAAGGATTATAATGCAATTTCCTGTCCACGCAGGGAAGACTTTGAAGGCAGCAGTAACAAATATGAAGTCTTTATTCCAGTTACTCTTAGTGAAGCTTCTCATGCGTTCCATCTTTCACTCAGGGTGGCCACAAGGATAGGCGTAACAGAACAGAACTATTTACTGGTTCTCTATGAGCTGTTGAGGAGTACATCATTTTATTTTGGGTACAAAAAGGATAAACAGGAGCAAACTGGCCTCAGAGCAGAGATAAACCAGAGCAGGCACCGAATGTACTTGAAATATGACTAGTTGCTCAACCCTTGCCCACTGCTGGGCTTTGAGAGGAGGAGTTGGGGTGGGGGTGGGGAAGGACAAGGACTCCCTTTTTTAAAGTGGTATGAGTAGCATTATCACATCGACAGATGTTCTATCGTACAAAATGGCTTGTTTTTTTCTGTCTGCTGTTCGATAGTAGGTGCGTAACGCGATGCAGTACAAAGTAATCTTGAGGATGGCCTGAATAATATAACAATCCCCCCCACGTCTGGAGGGCATACATGGCCATTAACAGTCCGCGAGCCCAAGCCAAGGCAGGTCTGAGAGAATTGAGGGCGTCAGTTAAGGCTGTGAGCTGGGGTACTTCCAGGATACGAATGGTTTAATCATTTATTTGGGGAGATGGGCTTTCCGCATATTACAAGAGCCCATTCTCCCAGAGTAAAAAAGATGGCCACCGCCATAGGAAAAGGGACATAGTCCGTTTTCTATTTCCATGTCGGCCGCGGGAGGATTGCTGGGACCAAAGCACACACCTCTGGTCCAGCAAGTAAATGGCAAGGCAGGGAGGGGCGTGGGTAAAGGATAAAGCTCCCAATATTTCCTTCCAATACAGGGATGCAGCGAGAAGAGCCGCCTTCTATGGTTAAGGTTGCCATTCATGGCCAAAGCTTGGGCTATCCAGGAATGTATCCCAAAAAAAGTAGACTGTGATTGTGCAGACAGGCAGTATTGTAAAAATGGGAATATACTGAATGTTGAATGACAGTCAAACTAGGGCTAGAGTATTTCCTGATAGTGGGTATACTGTATTTCTAAACACACTCTTTAGAATAGTTGATACTGTCGCTTAAGTCTCTGCCAGTTTCCCTCAACAAAGTACTGTTGTCCTCTCCAGCTTTGCGCTTGAGATTCTTTTAATACCTGCGGTATACCCTTACACTGGAATGGACCCATGTGGTTATAGCTGTATGAAAAAGCATTCAGAATAAAAAAGCTGAACATAAATTTATGTTGGTCCCAGAAAAATAAGCATAATAGCGTCAAAGCAGACAGTGAGGGAATCAAACCTAAAGCACCTGCCCCCAGTTGATTGGGGATTTATATGATATGAGACACAGGAAGGGCATGACTGAATGCAGGAAGGAGTGATAAACTGACCTGAACAAATCAGGGAATTAATTCAAAAATGAAATTCATGATCAGTAGTGTCTACTGTATACCAGTAAAATAATATTGACAGTGAGGTTCAGACCTTGGTTCCCAGTTGAGTGAGGGGATAATAAGGTTCAAAACACGATTCCCAGTTGATAATAGGGTAAACCAGGCAGGTTTTTCGTCCTTTGTTGAACGACAAGGAGATGCTGTGTAACATAGATACATTGGGGCCAGCATAGTGGTGAGATGTGTTGGTAAGTTTACCAATGCACCTGTTAACACCTGTTAAAAAATAATGACATTGACAGGTTTCATTTTCAAGAACAGTCTGCAATTGGGGATTCTGGTGAGACATCACTCCTGTTTGCAAAGCTCTCTGTATTTGAGAATGTGGTGCCAATTAGGTTTTGCATCTGCGCAGTATCACATAGTTGGTTGGACTCAGTACCACATGCAGTCAGTTACTGTAAACCATCTTTATCTCTACGTTTTGAAGCAGATGCCATTATTGAACGGTATACAACTGAAGAGCGACATTTGAAGAACTGACAATGCATTGTTGTTTATCATGACAATGCACGACTGCTAACGAGCGCAACATAATTAACTGGACACTAACAATAATAATCAATCTTACTCAGACTTGCTCCTACACTGCATGTACCCCTACTCGGTGCCCCTCCATATCCTACCATCTACTGTATATCTGTTCTATTGTTACGCCTGCAGAAACTAGAACAAGTTCCCATACATCGGGAACTCCCGTTTCCTGCACACTTTCACAGGCCAATAGATAGCCTAATTCTTTAGAAAACGTTTTCAAAATATTTTTAGATCTGTCTGGTTATTTGATCAAGAATCAATGTTCCATAATCTGATATTTCAATGTTAAATTCACACATATGGGTAAACATGTATGTACAAAAATTGTTATTATGACCCAAACCATTTCAAGAACTCATCTCTTCAACAGGGGTCTTCATAAGGTGTTAGTTAAAATCTACAAATAATGTAAGAAAACAATTTGACATCAATATTGTAGATGATATGCATATATACAATCTTTAAAGTATAAATCAACATACCTAATACATGTTAGATGTTCTAGATCATTATTTTTCTATATTAAGAATACCAAGTCACCATAAACAGTCCCATCAACGTATCCTAATACACATATCTCAACAAAGGACCATAGTCACACTAAGTCATTATTATTCTAAGCCAGTGTCACAACCGACCATTGATTATCACATTAATCTAACCTTATACACATGAATGTATATGAAATTATAACTCAATAATACCTAAGGGACTCAGTCTTCTAGAATCTTCTTTCTTGGATTGGAGAGGTAAATGAGTTTGACAATCCGAACTTGCTTCCGCAAGAAGGTAATATTAAGGGGATGTTTAAACCTCGAATACTAATAGGCAAGAATGAGGTATCAAAGACCAGCGACCAATGGCCTCACATTTTATGTCCGCATGAATGTTCTAGGTTCAATTTTATAGATGAAAGTAGAAGTTTCCTCAAACCTTTTCCTCTCTGGATCCCCCCTGTAAGAGGTATATATATCAAGGTATAAGTAATTAGCTCTCATATGGGTGGCGTAAACAACCTCCAAGTAACACTATCGGCAATAGTGTGTCTTAACACGCCTCGCCTCCTGGAGGTGGTATTCTTTACTGATTAGTAGTGGCAGCACTGGTTATTGTGCTCTGTAAAGTTCCTGTAGGCAATAAGTCTATCTGTTAAATGGATACTTTGCTATTATGTTGTGCCATGATGTCTATAAGGTAGTCATCAATATTAGATTGTGGCAAGTTCATGTTAAACACACTCACCTCCACAAATGCAGAAAGTCGATTCAGGATGTATGGGTGGTTTTCCTAATGCAGTCCTCTCTTTCTCCTCCTATAGAAGCAAATACAGATTTCTGTAAGGAATATGTTTCCCCATATCAAAGTAGGAGCAATATGTATTATCCAATTTAACGCAGTGTCGAAAAAAGAGCCAGGGTGTTATCTTGAACTCCTTATCCCAATCGCCATAACTCAGGAGTTCTCAGCTCCCGTGTTGTTCCTCTGCTATACACCGAGTGTGCAAAATTGTTGCTTATTGTAATAACGTGGTCTGCAGCGTAATGACGTCATGCCGTGAGGACAGCAATGTCGTTAATGTCAACAAACAGCCACCGCTAGGCAATATCTCTGCCCACAGGACCAATGTAATAGAAGTTATAATGGCTAACCAGAAACAACAGACCTATCGTGTCCTGTGTTGTGTAACCAAAAACTCTTCCTGGACATTGTCAAATGATGTAAACATTCATAAATTACCATTTTAGAGTGTGAGACATAAACCAAAATGATAACGCTGATGTCCTATCTGAAAATACTGTTAGGTGATCCAATGCCCCAATGCTTGCTGGGGATCCCATGTTTGTAATCTGTGTGTCATTGTACCATATGAATGAAGTTATTAATTAATTTTTATCTCTTCTCCTGATTTTTACCCAGTATATGCTTGGTAATTCCCCATCTCTCAGTAACCTGTTAATATTACCTCAACCCTTTCAATGGGTGACATTCCAATGTCTGGCCGTATCATAGAACTTACGTAGCCTCTTCTCCTGATTTCAGCCAATGATTTATTGGTAGATACTGGACCTAACTGAAATCTGTGGACGATGTCTCAACACTTTCAATGGGTGTACATTCTAATGACTTACATTATCATAGTCCCACCCCCTTCCAATAGGTGTATATTCCAACAGTAACACATAATATTAAACAATCGTTATCAGACTAATGAAGTCCAATAGCCTCACCTCTTGAGAGTGTACATTCTAGTAGTCTGTTCCAGAAATCCACAACCTGTTCACTTAGTCAAAGGAGTCAAAATGTTGGAGACCCTGTGGTTGCCTTAAACTGATCATTACTGTTCCAGAGACATAGCCGCACAGTACATTCTCTTATCTGTCTGTTCTGAGGATATAAGCTCAAATGAAATAATGAGTATGTGTCCAAGGTGTAAGATACACCCCTCTTCACCGAAAGTGATAATTTCCCCTAAAAAGGTATTTAAGGGTATTGGCCCAAATAGAATTCTCATTCATCCCCAGGAGGAACATTGAATCTAGATGGCAAATACAGTGCAGTTCACGCTGTGCAAGCTTTCCTGTCAAGCCTCATCCTCTCGGGAGAGGATCTAGAATATACAATCTATCTTTAGCTTTACGTATGGTCTGTCCTACGTAATATTTCCCACAAGGGCATCGTAATGCTCAGATTACATTCTTGCTGTTACAAATTGCAAAATCACGCAATTTGATCTTCTTGCCTGTGTTGGGGTGCCTAATGTTGTCCCCTTTAATAATGTTAGAACAATGTTCACAATTTAGACAGGTATATGTGCATGCCCTGTGTTTCCGAAGCACCCCTTGTGTAGATTTCTTGTGACGTTCTGCCCTTATAAGTGTATCTCTCAAATGTCTTCCTCTTTTGTAAGCCATCATTGGGGGTTCTGCAAATAGGCGATTTAAGGTGGGATCAAGTTTTATCAAATTCCAATTTCTCTTGATAATCCTGGTGGATTTGTGCCGAAAACCGTGAGGTGTGAATCATTTTGGCTTTGTCCTTTTTCGGCCCGGGTCTCAAAAGGTCATCTCTCCTGTGTATTTCTGTTCTTATAACAGCTTTCTCCAGTATGTCTGTCAGATAACAATGATTGCTGAACCTCACTGACATGATGCCATACTCCCTTTGCAAGGTATCTGTATTCGAGACTATTCTTTTCAATCTCAAGAACTGACTGTATGGTAGGCTCTCTTTTAAATGTTTGTGATGAAAGCTCTTAAAATGTAACATATTGTTCACATCCATGAGCTTCCTATAGATGTTGTTGAGTAATTCTCCTTCTCTATAAGTTACCAAGCCGTCTCGAAAATAAAACCCGGGTCTCCCACTTCTGATGTGATGTTGATAAGTTCATGGCAACTGTTCAAATATTCAAACCCATCAAGTTCTAGCCTGGTGCCTTTATAAATCCCAAACACATCATCAATATATCTCCTCCAGAAAATGATTATGAAAGCCCAGGGTTGTGTTTCCAAGATGTGGTTCTTTTCAAAGTGGAACATTAAAATGTTCACATAAGAGGGTGCCACTGAGGAACCCACTGATGTACCTGAAATTTGTAAATAAAATGTACAACCATAACTGAAATAGTTGTTATAGAGTATCAGGTTGATTAGCTCCATGGCAAAGATCTTATGGATCTGCACATTTGCTTGTTCTAATAGGGACCATTCCATGGTCTCAATGCCATCTCCATATCGAATGTGGTTATAAAGGCTACTGACATCAAGGGAAAAGAAGATAAGATCTGGGTCTGTGAGCTGTAATTCACTCAGTAATTTTAAAAAATGAGATGTGTCTTTAACATCTGTCAAGTTCTGTTGAACCAATGGCTGTAAGGCTGTATCTAGGTATATTGCTAAAGGGTCACAGACACTATCAGTACCTGTCACCATATGGCAAAATGGAGGATTGTTTTGTGCACCTTAGAGAGCGTGTAAAATACCAAAATCACTGGGTATTTGTTCATCAAAAACTCTGCTGTCCGAGGAGTAATCTGTCCTGACTCACTAGCTTTGGTGATTGTTTCTCAATCTAGGTTCTAATAATTTTTGTGTGATCATGGTCTAATGTAGGGTATGTTCTAGGAACCTGTAACAGGCTCAGACAGCACTGGTGATAAAGGCTGGTGTCCATTATAACTAATGCCCCTCCTTTCCCCGCTGATTTCATGATTATGGAGGTTTCTTCTGGCAGTTCTTTCAGAAGTGGTAATTGATGTCTTCTAATGTTGCCCTGATGTTGAGGATTGTAATTCATCTTATTAAAATTCCTAGCGGTTTTCAACTTAAAGAGATCTTATCACTGGGTGATTAACTTGAGGATTAAAAGAGCTTTTAGATTTCATCTCCAAAAAGTCAAACGTGGTGGATCTTTTCTGATTCTTGGGAAATGACTCAAAGAATACTTTCAATTCTATCATCCTGATCAACTAAAAATGATGTACTTCCTCTTCAAAGTTGGAACTGTTGTTCGTAGGTATAAAGACTAGTCCTAGATTGTCGATCTGTGTCTTACTCAGGTGGCTGGACGAGATATTCATACCTATAGGTTGACTCACTTGTTTCTCGTCCTTGGTTATCATTTGCCCTCTCCTAGTCTTCCTTTGTCTAAAAAGGAACCAGTGGTGGAGTGACCATGGCGATACTGGTACTCGGCTGTGTCTAGGGCGTTACTTCTACCTGCGTGGGTGTGATGCTAGTTATACTGGCAATATCATCCTCTCCACTATTGACTTCACTGCTGTCAGTATTAGTCAGTGTGGGGTCTGATTTGGTGGTCTGGATCGAATCTGTCTGTTTGTGTTATAGAAATCTTGCCATGTGTACACTAAATCTTTGGCATAGTCAAGAGTATCCCTACAGAATGGTCTTATCTTCTGCTGTTCTATGTCCTTGCGGTAAGAATCCAGTTTGTGATAAGTGTCTTCTAGGATTTTGTTAAGATCTTCCCTTGACTGTAGTGTAATCAGTTGCTCCTTAATATCTTCTATTTCTTCATGTATGTTGATCAGGGATTTTGAGAGTTCTTCTATCATAAGTAGTATTAGGTCAAAGGAGCACTTAGCCAATATTTGTTCCCACCTCTTCACAAATTCTAGCTTTTCCTTCCAATGAGTTGGGCGTAAACAAACCCCATGTCCCCTGGGGATTCTCTGTGGTATTGGTCTGAAGTTGTTGCATGTAGTTTTGCGAAATCTCCTTCCTAATCAATCTCTCTAGTTTACTGATAAGTCTATTTGGGTTCTAATCGGCAGTTGAGTCATGCTCTGTATCTACGATAAGCCCCAAAATGTGGCTTTCTTCATTCTCACTAAATACCAACATAGTAGCAGATTATGTAGATTTTGTAGTCAAAGAACACATTTTAGAGAATGACATGGTATCGTGCTGTATGCTAATGTGTATGTTGGGGCAGTTGTTACGTCTGAAAAGCACTGTACTGTTGTATGCCTCTGTAAAGTGCTCCGTTGTGTTTCTGTATTGTTGCATACCTCTGTAAAGCGGCCAGTTGCTTCTTGAAGCTAGGTCTGCGCTCAATAAATACAATAATAATAATAATAAAAATAATAATAATATCATAATAATGTAAGGTGTAAGTGTTGGGGAGACATCCCCAAGAACATTAGTTCTCTGGAAGGTTGAGCCTGTCGTGAGCTGTGTAGTACTCTCTCAGGCAATAGTTGGGGAGTTGTGATGCTTCAGGTGCACTTATGTTAAATTATAAACCTGCATATTCAATCCTGACACTGTTACCTATGGCTTCCAGATGATGCTGTAATAGGAAAGCAATATGTACAATGTGTGCATGGTTAAATCTGTATTATTAATGGGATATACTCATTCTAGTATTGATTTTATGAAATAGTTATTGCATTGGATTATTCCCAAATCATGTTTCCAGTGTTATCCATCTCCAGCAATCGCAGGGAAAAATTGGTTACTGCAGTAGGAGAGAATGTTGGGGTTCTTTAGAGTAGGAGAGAGGATTAACACTTAAGACTGCGTGGAAGGTGAAGGTGAGTTTATTAGATACATTCCTGTCAAGCTTCTACAAATGCCCACCACTCCATCCCCAAGACTTTCAAGAAGGCACTCGGTTTGAAAACATATTCTATCCTTTATCAGCCTCACCTGTGCTATTTTGCTGGCGCTTCACAGGTGCAGACCTGTCATCTAATAGTTGCGGCTGCTAAGGATAAAGCCCTATTTCACAGCTTCAGTAAAACTGAGTGTTATGGTCCGAGCATCCAGGGGTATTCTAGCCCTATCACAGGCTGTGCACATTACTTCTACATATGTCCGATGTTCAATGGGGATGAGTTTTACCAAACGTTATTGCCCAACAGGACATCAGGAATCCCTCATATGTGAAGCATTGTCCATGACCCATGGCATTTCTAACTTTCTCGTCTTGTTTACCTCCTTTGCCCTTAATCTATTCCTTAGTTTTCGCTAATTCCTAAAAATACTGCTGTGTATTGCAGATACCAGATGCACAGCATTTGAATACATTTCTGATGTGCACAAATTAACCAGGTACAATATGTTTTTGTCCCCTTTGGGGGTTGTTGAAGAAATCTATAAGCTGTAATGCTTTTGTTAAATATATCCCGGATATAGACCCCTTCCACTCATAGATCAATATCTGTTCTTTTTACACCATGACCACAGGATATCCCATTGAATGAGACTCCATTCTAATTGCTTGTACTGATGAAGGCCGATGTAACCACACCACCTCTCAACTCCTTGTGTTGAAAACTCAATAACAACACAGTCGCCCTCATTAGGACCCTGCCGGTCCAGACCGGCATATTACAGGGCTGCCTGCCGGTGCCGCTGTGCTGGACAGTTCTGACCTTGCCGGGCACAGCGGCCACAGTAGGTAGACCGGTCACGGAAGCACCGGCACCATTAGCAATGATGCGGGTGCTTCCGTGTCCCCACTCCCATAGAGTCCCATGGAACTCTATGGGAATGGGGACTTACATTTTACCAGCACCTTACTTCCCGGGCAGCCAGAGTTGTAATCGCCCAGTGGCACCAGAAAGTCAGGCGCCAGTACATTTTTATAGGTCCGGCGGCAACCCGCCAGTTGCACCTGCAGGGTTTCCGCCGCGACTGTATAGAGGTCCAGTGTCTATCTTCACCACTGCATACCGATCTGATTGATTAAGCATGCTTATCGTTATACAGCCCCCAGAGAATGTAAAGGGGTTGTTCTGCATGTACACGAGTCACCTCTTACAAATTGTGTGAATAAGTACTGTTTATTGTTTGTATACATGTCATGTATGTTATATTTTTTCCTGTGCTACACTTTGGATGTATTGTACCACATTTGGGTGTTGAATCTTCAAATTACCTGTCTCTAATATGGTAAATTAATTAAAAGAGGTGGTCACATTATATTCGGCTCACCGAAATCCTTCCTCTGTTACATTTATGCTCCTCTACCTGGACCGATCAGGGCGGTGCCAGGTGCCCCTTAGTATGTAGTCCTTTTCATCTTCAGCAAGAGCTAACTGAAATGCTCTGCAGAGCAGGCACAATGCATTAATTTCAAAGTCCTATAGACTTCTTCATCAGAAGGTGAAGAGTAAGATGACTGGCAAAGAAATACCCAATACACAGTTCAATCTCAAAGAAAAAAAAGGAGTTTCTCACTCTCTTCATTGTGTGAGGAGTAGTATGGTCCGCAATGGCGGCCTTATTTAAAGAACCATACAACTGCTCAAAGCACGCGAAAGCTTTTGCTGTAACATTCACATTTCTTGCTGATATTTGCATTTTAAGAAAATAAACCCTATTCACATGTAACTGGTGAATGCAATATGTTCTCAAAGTAATCACTAGTGCAAGAAAATAGAACACCTTTTTTTTGGCTCAAAATTCTTTCTTTTCCTGAGGTAATTTACGTAATTATCTTTACATGCAGGGAGCAGTTCTTATGTATGGTCTAAACTTGTGTAATTCATGTCAACTGGGAAGGATCTAAAGCCTTCTAAAGAAGGAGAAAACATCTTTTTTTATGGATTCCTAATTGTGGATGATTGTCTAGTTACTGAACACGAGCCTGCTGATGGGGGAGTTGAAATCTTGACACCAGTGGTTGAAGTGGGCACGAGCGTGCTCCTATACCTTTTCTTTCAAGTTTACTGTTCCTATACTTTTATTTTAAAACAAAGCCGTTCCAGAATGATTTACTTTTAAAATAAAAGTGTCGGAAGAAGTTTAAACTTGTACTTTAGTGCACGGCACTGAACATTCCCTTAAACAGCAGGCGTGTTTGTTTGGGGGTTTGGATTGCACTGTGGGAGGGGGGCGTGGTGATGGTGTTTGTGGGGGGTTGGGAGCAGGCGTTCAGGGAACATAGTTCCGCAACTTTTCGTACACTTTGACCACTGCTCGACACCCGTTTGATGTTCTATGAAAAGGCAAACATCAAGCTGTAAACATTAAGAATAAACCTGCAGTCTGCTTTCTGACAAAGCAAGTCAAGAAGCACCTACTCACAGATATTAAGGCAGCTAAGAAGCAACAGCAGGGAGAGGGATTGGATTCTGATAAAACTGCAAGACTCATGTGCACCCAATACACAACTTTGCGAAGAGATGTATCTTCACACTTTGAAGTGTGGTCAAACTGAATCTCCTGGGCTAGACCGACGAGTGAACACCCGCAGAGCAGATAAACACATGTCAGAGTGGAGGACGTCCAGGCTCTGACATCTAATGCAATCCTAACCTGAGTGTGCAGAGAGCAGGAAGTGCTTCCTCTCATCCTCAAAGACATTCAGGGAATCAGTTAGTGCATATTCAACTATAGCTTGCAGCTGGAACAGTATTTTGCAGTAGTGTTGGACGAAATATTTCCAGTTTAAAGAAAGTGTTGATATGCTGTACAATTCTAAAAATGGAGTCAATGCATTGAGGAAAATAAGTTGCATTTATATATTCGTGTTCATGTTACATTTATTATGAAGAGCAAAGTATCTCACAACATTGAAACGCTGTTGCTGTAGGAAACATAACACTACCTACTATTGTCTGTCTGAAAGGTGCGAAAGACACATACTAAAGACGCAGGTATACTGCAAACAAATTTGCCAAAATGGTGTTTATCATTGTCAAGTCTGTTTGATATCAAAGCAATGACAGGTCATTCCAGATCAGGGTCCCTTGCGTGGAAAGGTCTTGCCACCTGTGGGTTTTTGGCTACATTTGAGTTTATTTAGCATAGTAGAATCTGTGGATCTGGCTTTTCTCATCGAAAAAAGTATAGAGAAATGTGTCTTTGGATTCACATGTACTATGGAAGCTGGAGTAAAGAAGGCCACCTTGAATGTGATGCAGGCGTGGTTTGGAAGATGTGGTGTCGCACGTGAAGATGTTAGAGGTTCACTGCAGTGAGGACAATGTTATGTTGACGGCTAAGTAGAACAAATTACAATAGTATATTTTTGAGCCAATAATGTCTCTGGCTTTAAGAGCAAGGTGGTGTTGAGTGAGAAAAGGAATGTATTACTAATCATTCATCTAGTCTGGGGTATGATATGATTGGTTATTTATTAGGCGCTTAATACCCAGAGGTTTCTAAGCGTGGACCCAGGAATCGAACCTGTGTTGCTCCGTGTCATCTTGCTTCCAAGGCGAGCCCATTGCCCCTGAGCTATCCTCCCGAGGTACAACTAATAATGCAAGTACCATGTTGTGGTGGTGGTCAAAACAGACACCCAGTGCTTTTCCCATATTAATTGCAGAGGAGTTCAAACAGTCGGAAGAGAGATTGATGACTCATTTGTTTGGCATTAACTGGAGTGGAGAATATGGTGAGTTTTGTTTTACTGCTGTTAAGGCTCAGCCAATTGGAATCCATCCAGGTTTTTAAAGTGGATAACTAAAATTGTAGCGAACTGCTTGCCATTATCCTGAGGTTGGATACTATTGAAATGAAAATGAAGTTGTGTGTCATGTGCAGAGATGTGAACCCTAACTCCCAGGGGATTGAGTAGACAGGAAGGGCTATAGATAGAAATTAGAGGATAGTGGTGCCATAGACAAGCCTAAAGGGGCACTTAAGGCAGATGCAGTTTCTACATTTTACGAAGGAATGTAAACCACTGTGGTCACCACCCTAGCCATGAGAGTGATAACCATTCGTGGGATTCAGTACAATCTTGTAATCGGAGAGTAGCAACTCCCTCCAATGTTTTACCGAAGAACGGGCCTGGTCTATCAAGCAATCATTTGATTTGTAATTGGGGTCGAAGATTTTTCTTTTAGCGAATCACGGTCAATATTGTGTGTGTAGGAATTATTAACAATTGTGCAGTAATGTATCCAAGGTTTCCTTCACAATACGTATGTGAAAGGGATTTCGAGTACCTGAAGTAGGGCTCCCAGAGAGTGGTAGGGTTATAGAATTGTTATAGACTTCTTGAAAACTGTTAGTAGAATGTGCACTGTTTTGAACATGTATTTTTAAAACTGTTCTTTTAAGAATTTAGATATTGATAGAGTGTGGGCATTGGTGTATGTGGGGTATACAAATATTGATGTTCATTTCGTTATGATGGCATCTGTCAACCGAGTGGCTAACTAAAATCCAGTGTTAATGACCCTTTAGATGTGTGGGTCCAAGGCCAACTAATAATGATGCCTGTGTATTACGTTTTGCAGGTTTCATAATCTGCACATTTTCTTAGCAAACAGCAAATAATCTGCTTGCCTTTTCTACAGGCTTTGCTGCTGGAAAAAGAAGGAATTTAATTGTGCTGTAGATTTTCTCAGCAAGCTAATTAAAAACTGCATGCCTCACAGGTTTATTTTGCTTTATAAAACCCGCGATGTTCGCTTTCAGCTGTTTTCGTTCCCGATAATTTCACAGAGATGCAATTATGAAAGAAAAAGCTTACAGAACATGTGTAATAGTTGTGTATGGCTTCCATAGCCAGCCATTAGCAACCATTTTCAGAATGGAACAGGGCACCAGCGTGTGCTGTAAATAGTTCCCTCGTGTCTTGCCTCTACACCTCCTGTAGTCCACAGAGATGGCACAAGGAGTGGAAAACGGCTGCAGGGGGGGGGGGGGGGCTTTTAAACAGCATACAATTATAGATGGGTAGCTTCCAAGTGCCGGATGTGATCTACCTGGAGTCTGGATCACATCCTAGATTACACCAGTTTACTCTTGTTGCCTATCCGTTGTCACTCAAAACCTCTTCATGGAAATACGCCAGTAGTTGATAGTTACCTGTCTACATATGTGTATGATTTAGCTGCTAAAATGGTGCTTTTAAAATCCCAATCCATGCTTTGCATGTTGTTAGCTTTGATCAAATGAGATTTTGAGAGGACCCACTGCTATTCCATGATGTGAAATCTAGAATGTTGCAGTCAATGTAGCATCCCATTTTCTAACAATCAGAGCATTGCAGAAGGTCTATTATTGAAAGGTAGAACATCTATATATTTTCAGTGAATGTGTAAGAAGATGAAGGCGCACAGGGGTAGAAAAGGAATGGGGGGGGGGCAGAAGAATCACCTTGGAGTGGGGTGGGAAGGGAATCGGCCCAGTGGCTGGGATCTGGACGAGCACTCAGAGGGCGGGCATGCACAAGGTGCAGTAGAAGTATTGGGGATCCAGTCGTAGTGGAAGGAGCACTGTGGGAAGAAGACATTTCTCTGAGTGAAAAGAAGAAACAAATGAAATTGGAAGAGGCAGTGTGGAACGGCTGTGTGCAGCACTGGAGGTGGAAGTGCCATGCAAGGATGAAAGGAGCAGTGGTGGGAGACAGAGAGGGCGCGGGCATGGGGGCCATGCCAGGACATAGACACCGGTCCTGAATAAATACCCTGGTTAAATGATATTTATCATCAGGCAAAAAATGTCCCTGCACCTCTATATTGGCCAATTCATGGTGGTAAGAAGCAGGGGAGAAGGACCAGCTAGGAGAAGGAAGATGAACATGGAGTAGATGAATGGATGAAATGGGAGGACGCAAAGGGTTTGAGGGCAGAGGACATGCAAGGTACCAAATAATGTATTAACGTTCCCAGCACATCAGCACATCCACATCACCTGGAGAGTGCAGCGGTTAGTGGATTAAGCAAGGTAGGGAAAAGCAAGGGGAACAGCATGGTACTGGAGAAGGCTGGGAGAGTTGGCAGGAAGGCACTGGGTTAGAAAGTGGCATCTGAGTTCCACTCAGACTGTGGGTAAAGGAACATATTCTCTGCAAAGGAGCATGGGGTCCTGCACTTCCTCCGCCCACTTTTGTTTATGTAAGTGGAGTCGAGGGAGCATGGGAGCAGCACGGGGAGTTGTTTGTAGTATACAACATTCATTTTCTTTGATTTTCAAGCCTAATATGACTGCCTTGAAACTGCTCATCTTTCTGTTAAATGGTAGGTTCATGGTGGACCAAATGAAACATAGAAAAACAAACATAACTGTAGCGTACAAGCAACTCCCACTGCCCCTCACCTACATATACGCATATGATATGATGGGTTATTTATAGCGCGCTTAATACCAAGAGGTTTCTAAGCACGCACCCGGGGAACCTGTGGTGCTCCTTGTTGTGTTGCTTCTAAGGCGAGCATGTTGCCCCTGAGCTAGTCTGGTTGTTTTTATACTTAACCAAACCCCTGCTGCAACTCTCGGAATCTCAGCTAGCATGCAACCAGCATACTGGTGCTGCACGTCAATGGCGGAGGGGGCTGAAGGAGCAGCCTGAACACGAGGCAGGTTTCCAATATACTCAAAGAGCAGATACAATAGGCCAATCAACCTTACTTACCAATGTTCTTTCTAGTCAGACCACGTGTGCGTTTGGCTGTATGGATATACGCATTCATGCGATTCAGGCAGCATGATCCGTGCTTGCAACCAAAGG
Source organism: Ambystoma mexicanum (assembly GCF_040938575.1). NCBI lineage: Eukaryota > Metazoa > Chordata > Amphibia > Caudata > Ambystomatidae > Ambystoma > Ambystoma mexicanum. Next base: position 196,544,791 of record NC_090935.1, on the reverse strand, counting down.
AGCCCTGTAGGAAATGGGCAGAATGCAGAGTTGTTGGAAGTGGTGGAAGGAGAGAAGCCGTTAAGTTCCGTTTGCATCCGTGGGTTCAGGATTAAAGCATGGTTGGTAGGCAACCGAGAGGTGCCCCGCAAGCTTGTCTGAATGAGCGAGCGGCCAAGTTTAAGATCATAAATCACGTTCTTGCACATGTGTTTAATATGTTAATGAGCAGAACAGAATTATCAATGTTTGAGTTAAATATCAGTATAACTAATAGCAGAATAATGAAAAAGTATGTCATGTGTTGTCCTGAGAAAACACAATATAGAGCATGTTGAGGATTTTGCCAGACCTATTACACCGCTGGGTTCTTCAATCAATATCCTGAAATACCAGTTATGCAAAGGTATTATGAATATTTGTATTTAAAAGCTGACTAATTCATTGAAACTGCTAGTGGAGGAGGGATGATACTCTAATGCGCCAACCAGTAGTCAGAAATTGACTAGAGCACAACTGTAGTGACATAGCAATGCATCTAATGAACCATTTTGAGTTAGCCCATATTTTTAAATAACTGCTGTAAGGAATTCCACAGCACAGTTTAGTTTGCGTCGTCCCCTCTTATTCAGCAGGTATCACCTTCCGAGTTTAATGAGGGGTTGTTTCTTCTTTGCAATGAGCTTTATAAGTGGGGGTTGTCTGCTTTCCCTGGAAGCACGGCACTTGAACACTCATTAAAAACTCGTTTTAATTCTTCATAAGAAAGCAATTAATAACCTGCCCATTGATCCTGGAAAGAAAATGAAATATTGCTGTGTTGTAAATCAGAACATTGTTTACTTGTTATTGCAATCAACTCTTTGGAACACAAAAAATGGCCAAACATAATCAGTGTCTATGCCCTTGATACTAGGACACCACTGGCCTTCATGACGTTCCTTAGATATAGGGTTCCAGGTGTCTATAAGATATTTCAGCTATTGACCTAATTTTTGCAATTAATCAAGTTGAAATGTTGACAAGTCATGTCTATCATGGTAGGGTTGGTATTTAAATGTTTATTTGTATTCGGGTGTCGCACATTGCTCTATTGTTGAAGGGTAACATATGAAATGCAGAGGGGGGGTTACAATATGTGACATGACATGTGTCCGGCCATCGGGGTTGGATATGACGCAAAGGTGCAAAGGTGCCTAGTTGCACCAAGATATTGACTGAAGAGTAAGGTTGGATTTCAATCCTGATCAGCAAGACCTTCCGTGAGGTGCGGCTGGCCACAGGGATGGTGTTTCAGTAGGAAGGGGCATAACAAGAGAAGCCCTGTTTCCTCTTTTTTTCTCCATGCATGCCAGTTTCATCTTATGCCTAGATAGGGTCTTCCAAAAGAGCATGGGTACACAGTTTTGCAGCTAGATAGGCAATTGTATGAGCTGCTGTGGCCTTACCTGAAATGCAGACAGTCCCAAAGTGTATTCTGATTGGGTTGGTAAGCCAGTGAAACTGCCTAAGGATGGGGCCCATGTGATTCAGTGTCTTGTTTCCATTATGAAGCATGCACTGGCATGTTGGTTGTCCCTAAGCAGGGCCAAGAGTGTTGCCAGAATGCCAGTGAGCAGGGTATTTTAGCCATCTATCTGGGAGATTAGCAGAACCTGTACAGTGGTTCTGAAGTCCACGGTTGGAAGAGTTTTTATTTTCCAGAGGAGGATTAGCTGCTACCAACCATATTTCATGTGTCTGAAAAAATGACTTCTGTCTACATTGAACCCAATTGATTTGGATGTCAGGACATGGTGAAGTTTGAAAGCACCAAGGTTCATGTTGTTTAGCTACCTGCGAATGGCTTTGTGGGGGTGCATGTACAACATCCCAGACAGGCAAAAAGGTTCAGGCAGAGAAAAACCTATTAGCACGTGCAACTGTGTGAGCAGGATAGGATTCGCACAGCAGAAGACCCATGTATTACTTGTAGTTAGGTTTGATACATATTAGATAGCCCCATTTGATATGATATGATATGGCATTTATAACGCTCCGATACACAAGTGTTTCAAGGCGCGACGAGGCAAGGGGGGGACAGAGGGAAGACAGAGACAGCCTTCCTACTAGGCCAGGTGACATTGAGATCGTGCCTGTTCAGGAGAGAGTAGAAGTGGAAAAGTGCACGGGGAAATAGGAGGGGGCAGTGCAGTGCATAGAATAACAGTAAAATAAATGAAGACACATAGCAACACAGAAGGAGCAGCACATGTATTAATGCTGCAGTTACACAGGATATATATATAGGTCAGTGTGGTATACGCCCTGTGCTTAGATGTAGTACACAAAGTTATGTTTCCAATTAGGTGATGAAATAGGTCAGAAAGGTACTGTATTCGAAGTGATGTCAGCATCTTACCTTGGCAGATGTGTCGCCATATTGGATGTTAAGGCCTAGTTAACAATTACAAGAATAGAACACATGCCCTGACGTGGAGCTGCAGCTCTGTTTAGCTCAGTCCCTAAACAAATCACTTTTCAGTTCCCCATGAGAGAAGCTGAGGTCAGAGATACCCGTTGTGCACAGATAAACACTAATAGAATCCAGCTGCAGAGCCTGAACGCAGTGGGAAGGGAATGTTAGCTGTAGTAAGAGCAGGAGGGGATGCGCCCTTCGAAGGGCAAATTGATGAGAATAGGGAATGAGGTTTATTGATGTAAATAGTCCAGTAAAAGATTTAGAGCACTACTGCCCTCACCCAAGAAGCGGTCAACCCATTTGAATTACAAGCACACGCAGAACTAAAAGCGAATATATCTCTGTAATTCATACGCAAGACTGGTGCATTGGTCACGTCATTACTGGGCTACTGGGTTTTAAAGGAGGTATGGGGGAGCCATATCTGGAACACTGCATGATTTGGGATAGGAGGACGAGAAGTAATGCCAATACATTCATTACAAGGTTGGCGGTGTAGTTTGTGTGCACCGCAGCATCTGGTATAATGAGAAGGCCTATTGTCTTATCAAAGCAGAATTGGCCTAATCAGTTTATTTTGAACGTTTCTTGATCGGAAGGGTGCACATCACGTTACGGTCATGATTTATTTGTGTTTCAATAGGTTCAATGACCAATCCGTACCTGGATTTGATAGTGATGATGTGGTGGGTCGTGTGTCTAGGGGAATGGGTTTAGCTAAGGGTTGGCTAATCGGTCCAGAGAGGGGGTATTTGCATGCAATATAGGTAGTAGCCAATGAGGGTGGTGAGATAACATTGTAACATGTGTATGCAGATTCCTGGTTTTCTGCTATAGCTATATTTATATAGCGCTTAGGTATGTTTCTGTACTCAGCTGATGCAATTTATCAGGCTTAGGTTGTCCTCTGCTGTCCACATGGCAAAGTACCTCTGTGTGCCATTCCACAGCAACAACAGTTATCATTTTAACAAACAGAATAACCATGGTTCTACGCAGGCGCCTTCATCTTCCACTATCATAAACATTTGAAATCATTTCAAGTTACTTCTTTCCACTCCTTCTTCACTTCACACAGGGCACAGCGATTCCAGTGTCAATGAACAGTTTTTTGCCATCTCTGAAGAGCCAGATGCTGTAGGACGAATGCCTCCTCACAAGCTAAAACTGAAAGTAGCTGCTGTAATTATGCATTGTAATTATGCTACTACACAATCTTATGCCATCAGAGGGCTTCGGCAACGGACACTCTGCAATGGAACAAGGTTGACAATTACGCATCTACAAAGATATATCATAGAGGCCCGTGAAACTGATGGATTAAACTTGGGTTCTGTTCTTATACCGCGCATTGCTCTCATTCCATCTGATTCCATCTGATACAAATATGTCTTTCAAATTCAAAAGAAGACACTTTCTTATACATTTAGGGGGTAAATCATGGAATGAATGTGCGCCGAAATTTGTGGCGGAAGCGCGAAAAAGCTAGCGCACGCTTTCTATTCATGGAAGGCCCTGTGTGTGTTTTTCCTGGGATTATCACCAAATCCGTGCGTGGCATACACAGGCACACACGTCACTGTGACATCCCAAAAGCCGTGCGTGACACGCACAGAGAAAGCGCACAACATGTAGCGCACATACCAAAAAGGGGGAGGAACACGCAGAATGGGGAACAACGTGTGAAAATGAGGGCATAACTGGGGAAGTACTGCTGGGAAATACACGGAACGCCCACACGCTCGTGAACTACACGTATTCATGGAATCGAATAGGGGAAACCTGCGCAAGCCAAAAGACACGCACAGGCGTAAACACATCCGCCACATGAAGGCAGGTGGAAGCGTCCCCATGCAGTATAAAAGTGCGCGCAAACAACAAACACATATATAAAGCTAAAATGAATGTCACATTTCTCTCAGCACTGATCGTGGGACACCGCAGGAGGACGAGAATAGCCAGGCCCCACATTTTCTTGCCCAGGACCAGCCTTTCTGGGATGCCTGATGAACAGGTCTATGGCAGGTACAGGTTTCCACCTCGTATCATCCTAGACCTGGTCACTGAGTGTGCGGATGAGCTCACATCACCCACATTGTGCTCCCAAGCACTGAGCCCCTTGGAAAAGGTGCTCAATGTCCTGCATGTTTGGCCACTGGGTCATTTCAGCGGACAACTGCCATAGTTGGTGGTGTCTCATAGCCCACGCAGTCACGCTGTCTACACCGGGTGTTGGCAATCATGACTGCACTCCCCTCAGTCCGCAGGCATATATACATGCCGAGAACACCTGCAGAAAGTCAGGCCGTGGTCCAGGACTTTTACAGGGTGGCACACTTCCACAAAGTGCTTGGTGCCATAAATTGGAGCCATGTGGCCCTATGTCCACCTAGGGCCACTGAGAACATCTATTGCAACCGCAAGCACTGGTATTCCATCAACATACAGGTTGTATGCGATGCCCATGGAATCATCACCTCTGTCTATGCAAACTATCCTGGGTCTACCCAAGACAGTTTCATATACAGAATGTCTGCTCTGATCGGGGACCTGGAAGCTGGGAAACATGGCGACACATGGCTCATTGGTGAGTAAAATATCTGTGCACGTGCATGCATGTCACACACAGACAAATACACAAACCCAACTAATGACAACCATCCTCCCCTCCCCAGGGGACAGTGCCTACCCTCTGAGCAACCACATGATGACGCCAATACGGAATCCCACCACATCACCCCAGGTAAGATACAACGCAGCCCATATTGCAACCAGGGGCATAGTGGAGCCCACATTCGGAGTGCTCAAGTCACGCTTCCGCTCCCTTGACCACTCTGGCGGGCAGCTACTATATGCACCCCAGTAGTGTGCAGGATCATTGTGGCAGCATGTGTCCTGCACAATGTTGCAACACAGCGGGGCGTACCGGTGGACATGGTGGTGCCCCCACATCCCCAACCACAGGCACAGGCGCTGCTCATGGGAGGGGAAAGGGCACGTGGCATGGCAGCCCAGACCCAGCTTGTGGCCACATTTTTCACCTAAACTCCCACCCTGAGGAGTGCACACTGGCCTGGCACATACCAGGTGACAATCGATGACGACAAAGAGACACTCAGCTGTCACAACCTTACCACCATGAGAATGTTGCCACAGAAGTACTACATTGTGTGCATCCATAGCTACTTAAACATAACCAATCTGGTGTGACCAAAAGGAACACATGCAAGGTGCATATCCCACCACCCCCCTGCAAAACAAGGCCATGTAAATCACTGGTATGTCACCCAAATCCTCCCAACACCCATGACCCCTGTCCTCCATGCCATGCCATTGCATGCAACAGCTGAACAGCCAACCAAATGCACAACACATGACACTATTGTCATTAAGTGCAACGTGAGAAACGTAAACAGGCATGAGACATTCAGACCTGACATGGAACCTGATGAAATCACTTAGCAGAAATCTCCCACACATACAAAGAGGGTCATTTTGAGTATGGCGGTATGCCATAGACGGTGCCGGTACATCACTGGCACCGTCCATACCATACCACCATATTACGAGTAACCCTGGCGGGTGCCGGGCTGTATCGTGGTCACCACAGTTGCACCTGCAGCTGCCACTACAGGTGGGCCCTTGTCAGCACATGTTACTTACTGTCGGGTCGCAAGGGTGCCAGGGTCGGATGCAACAGCAGCATCACCTGGAGTGGCAGGCTGCACCAGCACGTGTCTGGACATGCTGCCCCTGTGGTGCACCCCTGCCTCTTCCCGCTCTACGGCCACCCTGGCCACCCTTGACTCCACATACTCCCTGGTCACTCTGGCCACGTTCCCAACCACTCCCAACACTGGCAGGACCCCCAGCTGAGCCCCCCTTAACCTTTGTTGGCATCACAACCATGGCACAGATGTACTAATGCCAATGGGAGCTGCACTGAACAGTTGTCCTGGTCAATAGGGGTGAAGGGGGCAGGGTATGTGATGGTAGACGTACCCCTGTGCTCCTGCAAGGCTGTCTGTGGACCCTGGGGATAAATGACGTTCACATAATGCTCAGGCACCCCAAAAATACAGGAAAAACGTACATGCATCCCCTGTAGCCCATGTGCATGTGAAAAAACCTCACACAGTACGCTGTGGCACCCAGGAACACAAAAAAGCATACTATGCGATTAACACGCAGGCTTCTATGACCTCAGTAAATGGGGTACACGATAAACAGGGACACCCTCAGTGGGAAAAATAGCGTGCAATAGTGTGTGCGACTCACCATCTGCGTGGAAAAGAAATACACAGAGGCACTGTAACCTCTGTGAAGTAATCGCGTGTGAACCCCAAAGTAGGAAAAGCACATGCGTCGGTCTCCACTGAAAGCACGTACAGCACGCTGCAGACCAGTGTGCACCATTTACACATGCAGAAGGAAATGCCAGTGAGCATTTTGTCACTTACGCGCTTACGCGCTACTGCCCTTTCCTCGAATTACACGCTGATGTGCTGTTTTGTCACGTGCCAATTCACTCTGCATCAAGCTGGCCACGCGACAACACACTGAATAACACGCTCCTGCCCAGAAGGCCATTTTCCTGTCCCCCAGATCCCAGGGGAGCCTCCTACAAGCCATCTGTTGCTGCCTGCCTGCCTGCTGCCAACAGTGCCCTACCATTTGGTGCCTGCACATCAGCCATCTGCAGGGGTCCTGTTGCTGTGACCACCCCTTCTGGAACAGAAGACTCCCGACTGGTGTTCCATCACTCCACAGCCCAGCCCCAGGACCCAGTTGCCCACCCACACCTGCCTCGAGGGTTACCATGTCCGAACCTACACCATCCAGCACTAGTGGCAACCCCCCCCCCGCAAAGAGGCAGAGGGCTACCAGCTTCAATGCAAATGAAGTTGGCATCCTGGTGGAGCAAGTCCTGGGGCATTATGATGCCCTCTTCACACCACTGTGTGCCGACAAGGAAGGACGGAAGAGGATCTGGAAGGACATAGTGGGTGCCATCAACGTGGAGGGGTGGCACCCCGCAACATCAAACATGTCCAAAAGTGCTTGGAGGACTACAAGTCCAGGATCCTCAAGAAAGGCTGGCGTCTCTTGGAGGCAGCGGATGCAGTGGGGCATCAGGGCCAGCTTACCACCCAGCAGATGAGGGTCCTGGAGCGTATTTGCCCAGTGGTTCATCACCAGATCCTCAGGATGCAGGCCCGTCTGGAGTCGAGTGGTAAGTGCCCATGCATTCCCGTTTAAAACAGTGCATGTTGCAGTGTGGTGGTAGTTAGCTACTTGGCCGTATGTGTGATATGGGTCATGTATGGATGTGTGTGTGCAACGACATGATGGTGCTGCATGTGAGTCCAGCCAGTTGTGACCCACATGGATGGTGTATGTGTTACAATGCATTATGCGGAGCAGCATGCGGAATGTACACATGTATGCATACCTGTGTCTGTACTTGGACATGTTTGGGGTGTGAGAGATGGGTGCTGCTGTCATGGACATGCATGGTGTACATGTCCATGTGTCTGAGTTGTGTGTGAGTGACTGGTAAATGCCATGGATGCATGACACATGTCCGTGATGATGTGTTGATTCACTGATACAGCCTAGTCATCCTTGTATCCACTGTGTCTGGGGGTATACGGGGCCAGATGCATGACCCTCCGGTGATGTATTTACATGTGATCAGCATGCCCCATGATGCATGTGAGTCTCAACCCACCATTGGATGTTTCTACGGTGCCTTGGACATGGATGCAAATGATTATTTCATGTGCCATGCCTGTTCCTGCATGTGTGTTGCCTGCATTGACCCATGTGTTGTGGAAGTACATTATGGAAGTGACGTTTGACAGACCCCCCCAGGAAATTCCATCATCTATGAGCGAGGGGACTGGTGCTGTGTCCGCCACTATGGCTGCAGCAGAAGGGGTGGGTGAGCCCCCACAGGGGCTGGCGACGGCGGAAGACGGTGCAGAGACATCCAGGTTGGTGGTGTGTACGGAGGAGGAGGAGGCTGCATCAAAGCTGCACATGGGGCCTGGTGGGGGTGGTACCACTGGTGCAAGTGGTGCAGTCCAAGGGCAGGGGCAGGAGACAGCACAGGTCACCCCAGAGGGGCCTGTGCATGTCACTGTCCCTGACACTGTGACTGCATCACCATGCACCAGCAGGGATGCCCATCCCAGGCCCATCCGCAGGTAGGGGAGAGGTCCATGTCATCTGGCACTCCTCTTCCTGCGGACGTAGGGACCCGTGACAGGATTGAGTCCATCCTGATTGGTGTTGTGTTGCGCACACGTGTAATTTGTGATGACGTGCGTGCTTCCTGGGGGACCACGCACGTCATCACGAAGAGATGTGTGCCAACGTGGCCCAGTTGGTAGGGATCATGGTCGGGGGTTTCCTCCATGTGTCAGCCAGTCTTACGGCCCTCTCCTCCTGTGTGCACACTATACACCGTCTTCCAGCCCAGATGACACCAGGGCCCCCTGTGGACCTGCCCCAATCAACGCAGCCATGCTGGTGGGGATCCCATCCCTGCCAAAGTCGGGAGTCAGAGCTCCAGCACAGGTGGCCACCCCAGCAACTGGACCCCTGGCAACAGACGATGTGAAGGCACATTCAAGCAGGGCTCCTGCACGACGGCCCCAGGTGTTGCCATCTACCCGGAGGCAATCGTGGTGGCAGCGGCAGGCAGCAGAAATGCGGCGGCAGGCTCGGCGTAGGAGGCATGTGGCCTCAGGGCCATCTACATCATCGGGGCAGGCATTGGCCGGCGAGCAGGAGGACCCAGGATTGGGAGTGTCTTCTGTGTGGCAGCTGTTGGTCCAGCAAATAGGTGCAGAGCAGCAGCGGGCGGAGAGAGCAAAGCTCACAATGGTCAGGGCGGAGAACTCCATGCACAGGGCATTGAGGCAGGCTGAGTGCCTCGAGACAACTCGCAGGGAGTTGGAGGAGGCCATGGTTGTATCCCTGTGAGACCTCGAGGCCAGGGAAGAAGCCCACCTCCAGAACATCGACGTAGAGTTCGATGATGCCCTGGCCCGGAACATCAAAAATTGAGCCGTCGGACTAGCCGGCCGCCTTTGTATATAGTTATTTAGGTTTAGGTTTCATTTGGTTGATATTTTTATTTAGAGTTCACAGACTTTGCTCCACTTTTTGTATATAGTTGTATTTTAGATAGGGTGTTAGGTAGGTTTCCTTTTGTTTTGGGATAATGGACCCTTCAGACTTTTGTTTTCATTATTACGGACTTGTATCTACTTTTTTTTTTATTTTCACATGGAGTAATGATTTTTCATGCTTTTCATCTTGGCCTTTATTTCTATGGACTTTCGGTATGGACCACTTTTATTTTTTCATGTTTTGGATTTTTATTTTTCCTAGGATTTCACTTTCTTATTCATATTGCTTTCATTATTTCTTTATTTGTATGTGTGATTTCCATATTGTCATTTGTTTTTATTTTTAATACATTTCATAATTCTTCATTCTTGGTGTGGTCTACTTAAGCAATAGAACCTGAGTGTCGGAGGCATTACTGCAGCGTTTCGGGCGCTGCAGCGTTTCAAAAAAAAAAAAAAAGAAAATGGCCGCCGCCATGGAAAGGGAAAACGGAGTCTGTTTTCCCTTTCCATGACAGCCATCGGGAGCGGACGCGCTGGGAACACAAGTGTTCCCAGCGCTTCCGCTCCCGAAAAAGGATCAAAAAGAAGGTAAGTGGGGTTGGGAGGGAGGGGGAAGAGGGAAATAAATAAATAAATAAATAAATAAAAGTACTTGCATCCCCGGTGGGGGACGAGGGAAGCCCCCAGCCGTGGAGGATTCCCTCGTCCCCCGCCGGCGACGCAGGACCAATAAGGTAAGTTGGGGGGGCGGGTGGGAGGGAGGGAAGGGAATTAAAAAAAAAAAAAAGACTTACCCAAGTCCCCGGCGGGGGGCGAAGGCAGCCTCTCAGCCGTGGGGAGGCTCGGAGCGGGGATGGACCGCTTCGAGCCTCCTCATTGGCTGAGGGGTTGCCACGCCCCTGCCGGGGACAAAGGCTGTGTAATCCCGACGGAGGGATTCCCGGCCGAGTAGGGACCTGGCAAGAGCCATCAGAATGCTTGTTGCATTCAGATTGTCTCTCTCCGGGTTACTAAGATGATTTCATTTGTGCATGTCTCCATGGGCATTGGCTCAGTCATGTGTTGCCACTGTGTGGCTCTGTAGGATATTTGTTGATGGGCATGCTGGTTATTTTCAGACTATCATGGAATGGGTGATTTAGTAGGAAGCGGGTGCAATGGATCGTTGGCTGTTTGTACTGGGGGTGGGTGTGTGGGATTTGGGTTGGCATTAGGGCCATGGGTCTGTATAATTATGACGTGGTGTTTGGGGGCACATGAGTCGGGGCCAGATGGCAGAGGCCTGTCAATTGGGGGGGTGGGGACATGAGTTGGGGCCTGCTGGCAGGTGCCTGTCAATGGGGGTTTGGGGGAACATTAGTGTCAATTGGGGGGTGGGGACATGAGTCGGGGCCTGCTGGCAGGGGCCTATCAATTGGGGGGTGGGGACATGAGTCGGGGCCTGCTGGCAGGTGCCTGTCATTGGGGGGGGTGGATGGACATGAGTCGGGGCCTGGTGGCAGGTGCCTGTCATTGGGGGGGTAAGGACATGAGTCAGGGCCTGCTGGCAAGTGCCTGTCAATTGGAGGGGTGGGGACATGAGTCGGGGTCTGCTGACAGGTGCCTGTCAATGGGGGGGTGGGAGCACATGAGTCGGGGCCTGCTGGCCAGTGCCTGTCAATTGGGGGGGTGGGGACATGAGTCGGGCCTCCTGGCAGGTACCTGTCAATGGGGGGGTGGGGACATGAGTTGGGGCCTGCTGGCAGGTGCCTGTCAATTGGGGGGGTGCATGAATCGGGGCTCCCAAATGCATGATGCCATGTGGCCTGCCTGCAGGGCATGATCAGGGTGGATGGTCTGCCTGCGGGGCTTGGTCAGGGTGGATGGTCTGCCTGCAGGGCATGGGGAGGGTGGATGGGCTGCCTGCGGGGCATGGTCAGAGTGGATGGGCTGCCTGCGGAGCATGGGAAGAGTGGATGGGCTGCCTGCGGGGCATGGTCAGGGTGGATGGTCTGCCTGTGGTGCATGGTCAGGGTGGATGGGCTGCCTGCGGGGCATGGAGAAGGGTGTACTGTGAACCCCTGCTGTGTGAATCTGGGGTTACGGGAGTGAGAATTACATATGATTTTGCTGGCGCAAGTGGGTACGTGTATTCCTGGGGTACGCAGGGAGTTTTACACGCGATTTTGCTGGCACGCATGGGTTACGCATGTTCCTGGGGTGCGCAGGGAGTTTTACATGCGATTCTGCTGGCGCGAGCAGGGTACGCGTATACCTGGGGTGCGCAGGGAGTTTTACACGTCATTTCGCTGGCGTGAGCGGGGTATGCATATTCCTGGGGTGCGCAGGGAGTTTTACATGTGATTTCGCTGGCACGAGCGGGGTACGCGTGTTCCTGGGGTGTGTGGGGAGTTTTACATTTGATTTCTCTGGCACAAGCGGGATACGCGTATTCCTGGGGTGCGCAGGGAGTTTTACATGCGGTTTTGCTGGTACAGGCGGGGTACGCGTATTCCAGGGGTGTGCAGGGAGATTTACACATGATTTCGCTGGCACAAGCGGGGTATGCGTATTCCAGGAGTTCGTGGGGAGTTTTACACGTGATTTCGCTGGCACGAGCGAGGTTCATGGGGAGTTTTACACGTGATTTTGCTGGCACGAGCGGGATATGCATATTCCTGGGGTGCACCGGGAGTTTTACATGTGATTTCACGAGCAGGGTACACGTATTCCAGGGGTGCGCGGGGAGGTTTACATGCGATTTTGCTGGTACAGGCGGGGTACGCGTATTCCAGGGGTGTGCAGGGAGATTTACACATGATTTCGCTGGCACAAGCGGGGTATGCGTATTCCAGGAGTTTGTGGGGAGTTTTACACGTGATTTCGCTGGCACGAGCGAGGTTCATGGGGAGTTTTACACGTGATTTTGCTGGCACGAGCGGGATATGCATATTCCTGGGGTGCACCGGGAGTTTTACATGTGATTTCACGAGCAGGGTACACGTATTCCAGGGGTGCGCGGGGAGGTTTACATGCGATTTCGCCGGCGCGAGCGGGGTATGTGTATTCCATGGGTGCGCGTGGAGTTTTAGACGCGATTTCGCTGGTGCGAGCGGGTTACGTGTATTCCTGGGGTGCGCGGGGAGTTTTACACGTGATTTAGCTGGCGCGAGCGGGGTTGCGTATTCCTGGGGTGTGAGTAGAGTTTTAAAGTTGTACACGTGATTTCACTGGCGCGTGAGGGCCGAGTGGTGTTTTTAGCGCATTTTCATGGTTGAGGGGTTGTATGCTGGTCCTCTGGCCTTTGCACCATGTGGGGCATTTTCACAATGTTTTTGGCACATGGGGCGGGGTTGGGGGCGTAACTGGCGCTGCTGCAGGGTCGCTCGACACTCAACACCACAGCTGGTTATGGATGTAAGTATCCATGAATACGCTGTGCGTGAAAATGGATTTGGCGCATGCGGCTGGCGCAGGCTGGTGCACGATCCCTCTCTGGGCCAGCCGCGTGCACTACATCTGCACTAAATTCAATGAATTACCCCCAAGGTAAGTTTTCAGACTGGGACAAATCGGGTCCATGCATGCACCCACAAATGCTCACAGGTCAGAAATCGCTTTTCCTAGGCCCCAAGCTAACACACATTTTATTTTCATTGTTTTCACAATTGTATTGGATAAGAGACCAAAGTTAATTGTCTTTTAAAAGAAACTAGCCGTACCCGGAGTAACAGACACTGTTCTAGCATATCTGAAAGGTTATTAATTAAATATAATTTCACTTTTATTTATTCACTCATATATTTCATTTTAAACACAGTTAACCATCTTGTTATTCTCAGATACAACACTTCATAAGCCAAATGATTGAATTCTTGAGAGAGCAACATATAGTTGCCCGTGGCTGAATAAAGGTTTCGGAAGGTATGGGCAGATTCTGTCAAACGGCTGCCCAAGTGACCTATTAATGGTCATTGAAAAGGCTAGACGTTTAGGAAAGTGTCTTCTTTTGAATGTATAAGGCATATTTGTATCAGATGGCATTAGAGGTATGCGCAGCATAAGAACAGTATCTAAGTTTAATCCATCGGTTACAAAGGCCTCTGTGATGTGTCTTTGTAGAAGCGTAATTTTCAAACTTGTTCCATTGCAGAGTGTCCATTGCAGAGTCCCTGTGATGGCATAGGATTGAGTAGTAACATAATTACAACGCATAATTACACAGACTTGTGGTGGAGAAAGGGCTGGACATATTGCCTGTTAACCTGTGGTGAGTGGAGAGTGTATCCTGTGGACTACTGGTCACTGCTGAGGTGCGTGTGCCTTTAAGGACTCCAGGACAGCTGACCTTAAAAGGCCGCCTCTTCCGCCCTTGTGGCGTAAGCCCTGATGGAGAAAGGGCTGGACATATTGCCTGTTAGGCTGTGGCGAGTGGAGAGTGTATCCTGTGGACTACTGGTCACTGCTGAGGTGCGTGTGCCTTTAAGGACTCCAGGACAGCTGACCTTAAAAGGCCGCCTCTTCCGCCCTTGTGGCATAAGCCCTGGTGGAGAAAGGGCTGGACATATTGCCTGTCAAACATCCAAACATTGTGCGTAAACACTGGTTCAATCCAGAGATACAGATTCGTAAAAGGCAGATGGGACAAGTTATCCGCAAGGCACATCTAATGGACCCGTTTTTTCGAAAAAAGGCCATTAAAATCGCCAAACAGAGATATAAAAACTGGTTAAAAGCCCACAAACACCTGACCATCCAAAATGATGCAGAATCCATGTTAACCGCACTGAAGAATAAAAATTCAGGAGAATTCTGGAGGATCATTAATAACATGCAGGCACCGCAAAAGGCTTTGCAAATGTGTTTGGTGACGGAGAAGGATTGGATTTCCCACTTTGAGGAACTATATAAGGGCCATAAGATTGCCGATAGCGGAGATGCACTGTTGTTTCCCCCTAGAACAATCCCTTACTGCAAAGAGGACATTATATCCATTATCTTAAAAGCCAACAAATCGAGAGCTCCTGGTCCGCATGGATTAACTAACTATAACATCAAACAACATCCTGAGATCTGGGCTGAGTTGTGTGTGGCCCTATTCAAAAGAATAAACAACTCGGGCAAATCCCCTCAATCATGGAAATCGGCGGTCATAGTACCAATATTCAAAAAATGAGATAGACCGAACCCCGGAAATTACCGACCAGTGGCCCTATTGGACGTCTTAGGTAAGATATATGCTACTGTCTTGCAACAAAAATTGGTAGCATGGGCTGTTAAAATGGAGCACGTTGATGCCCGCCAGGCTGGGTTTGTATAACAGGTGGGTTGTTCTTTAAACCTATTATTACTCAACCTGATAAAGATGGAGGCCTTGAAATCAAATAGCATCATTAACCTGGCCTTTATTGACTTCTCCAGTTCATTTGACACTATCAACCGGAATCTACTATGGTCGAAATTGCGTCGGTGGGGATGCCCTGAAGATTTGGTAGCCGCAATCCAGGAGCTTCATACGGATACCACTATCAAGATTCGACTTGATCAACTGGGGTCTTTGTCAATGACAATCAAAACATATAAGGGAATACAGCAAGGGTACCCACTTGCTGCACCAATGTTTAGCCTATATATATTGGATTTGGGTAACTCGATAGATGAAGTGATCTCATACCCACCGAAAATAAACAAAACACATGTAAGCTGGCTCCTATATGCTGATGATCTTGTGATCATGGATTTAACACCAGTCGGCTTGCAACGAAAACTAGACGCAATTCAGACCTATGTAATAGAGAATCGCCTGTTGATTAATGCAAACAAAAGTGAAGTTTTAATATTCAAAAACCTGAAAGGGGCAACCTCGAGGAAAGCAAAAAAACTTAAATGGTATCTGAGTAGGACTCCAAAGACGATATCACAAAGTGTCAAATATTTAGGAATGGTGTTAAGTTCCTGCATTAATGATGCCCCGTGGGTGGCAGACACTAAAAGGAAATGTAACCAGCTAGCAAATCAAGCATTGCTTATGAAAAAGAAATTTGGGAAATTCTCATTGGAACCAGTACGGATGTTTTATCAACAAAAAGTCGTGCTGGTGTTGATTTACGGAGCAGAAAATGCCCTGGGATGTTCTCACGAGGTATGGTCTTCCCTGGAGAACCAATTCTGGACAAAGGTGTTGGGTCTCCCTAGAGGGACAATGACGTTGTGTATTAGATACAAGTTATCTCTCATTTCATTACAGGCAAGGATTACTTGGAACTTGTTATCTCTATTCCAAAAGACTTGAGCCCGAGAAAACATCTTTCAATTTGAACTCCTTCAAAGTGCAACGGTGCAAGGTCATAATTTGGTGGCCTTGTGGATAAACAGATGTGAAAGATTACTGGAAGAATTTGACATTAAGAGCAATTTACTTCATGAAAATCCACTCGCTGCAAAAATGAAAATCTGGCGTTTGGACTGGGAGAGAACTTGCTCTGAAAGAGCCATGGCAAAACTGATGTTAAGTGCCCCTCTAGAAGTTTGTTCTTTTAACACGCCCCAGCGTTACGTTAGTCTATTTCCGGGACCCAATGCACAGAGACGATTCATGTTATTTCGTATGAATCTGTTTAAAACTAAAGAGCGGTTACAAACATGGAAATGCAACAAAAACATAAACCTCAGGTGCAGATTCTGCACAAAAGCACCCGAGTCGCTGAAACATCTAGTGTTATTTTGTAACAGCTTTCGAAATGAAAGAACTTTGCATTTGGGTCCATGGGGGGTAATCCACACTTCTTTGTGTGCGGAAGAATGGTGGGGTCATATGTTTAATGGAACAGATCTGAAATTGTTAATTCGGTTGACACAATTTCTAGCAACAATCGAACACCAACTAAGTACGGCTTCTGATGCTTAAGAAGCGAATGAAGGACTATTGGGCAACAAGAAGGCCGATGAAATGGTAGAAAGGGAGGTGGTGATCTTGAATGTATGGCATCTGGGGATTGTTGATGTATGTAAAAGATTTTAAAGGTTTGTATAAACCGTATAAAATAAAAAAATAAAACAATTACACAGACTTTCAGTTTTAGCTCGTGAGAAGGCATTCGTCCTACAGAGTTTCGCTCTTTAGAGACTGAAACTTTCAGCCAGCAATTGACTGTTCATTAACACTGGAACCGCTGTGCCCTGTGTGAAGTGAAGTGAGGGTGGAAAGAAGTATATTATTTCCGAATGTTTGTGATAGTGGAAGATGAAGGCGACCGCGTAAAACCATGCTATTCTATTTGTAAAAATTATAGCTTTTGTTGCTGTTGAATGGCACAAAGATGTGCACTTTGACATGTGGACAGCAGAGGGCAACCTAACACTGATACCTTGCATCAGAGTAGGGAAACATACCTAAGTGTTATATACTTATAGAGATTTTAACAAAAAAACGTTCTTAGATTTCCTTTGCGGAATGCTTGACACATTTTGTGTGTTAATTATAGAACTGAATTGCTTCATTTTTTATATTAACAGTAAGGAAAAATGCCTATTCCCTTTTTTACTTGGTTTTGGTCATTACTATTATGTCATCTTGTACTGTAGGTGTTGGTGAGTTTTTCAACCGCATTTCACCATTCACATTTTTTCATTTGTAAGTCTAGAGTTTGGACTATGTTACAAAGAAGAGCCAGAAGAGAGTTTAATACACCAAGGAACTTCTGCACATAAAAGAACAAGGCATAGATCCTCCTGTTTCTGATGCAAGGAAGCGCAAAGTAACGCCATTCACATGTTACAAATTAACAGTAAATACATGAAAACAGGACTACTTTGCACACACACCGCAGAGCATTCCCAAGGATACAAGTTTATATTAATAAATTACTTCATGTACTTGGGAGACAGATCAGACTGACCATAAGGTAATTTTACTGGCCATTTGGGGAAACATGGAGCTCTCCAGATGTGTTCAACAGACATAGATGTATGGAGGAGAGCGATTGGTTTATAGATCTTGGGGATGCCCTAAAAAGTTATTCAATATGATTTGCAATCAATGGGAAAAACCAGTAGGACATAAGGATGGGACTGCTCCTAGACATTGATCTAAATCTAAATTGTAGAATATGAAATCTTATCATTAACTGCATTTCTGGTATCGGTATATAAGAGCTCGTACACAAGGACTGTTTATTAATTGAGTGTAATATAGATTGAATTATAGTTTCATTTATGAGTACTGCTCTGATGCTACATCCTTTCCATCATTCTGGCACCAAACTATTGAGTAATGAATTTGTGAAAATTAAATTTTATTTAAAAAAAGGAATTTCAAGCTGTGGAAATGTGCAGAGTGATGCAGGCTCTGAATCAGCCAATACATTTGTGCTATACAAGTAGACATTATAAGAGTTTTCCAAAGTGCACACACAATGGGTAGGCACTTCTGAATCATGCAGTGCAATTTAGTAACCCATTTGTCCATGTTCTGTTATGTTATGTTATGTTACTTTGCATTTATATAGCGCCTTATGTACCACTGGTATGATCTCAAGGCGCTGGTAGGTTGAACACCCTCGGGAACCATAGTTCAAGTCAGTAGAGAGAGAGAAAGAGTTATAAGGTGCATGTGAGAACACGATCTGTGTGCAGCAGGTGTGGCCTTCGTATGATAGCTGCTTTTTAGTGGTAGGTATGGTGGATGGGAAATCATGAGCATGTGTTAGTTCTGGCAGGGTGTTAACCAGACCGATTCTGGCTGCGTTGGGCCTGAAGAGAACGCACTAGGCTGGCGGGTGTGTAGCCAGCTGTGATTAATTAGGATGATGGGGAGTATGAGGCAGGTGTTGGTATGAGAACAGCTATACCGAATGTGTCATAGTATTGCTGTGTTCTAATTGAGTGTCGGTGTATAGAAGAGTGTAAGCAAGGAGATGTGATATGGTGGTTTACATTAGGTGCTTGTAATGTACCCACACTCTACGTCCGCCCCACACTCTACATCCGCCCACGCTCTACATCCGCCCTACGCTCTACATCCACCCCACACTCTACACCTGCCCCGCACTCTACATTCGCCCCACACTCTACATCCGCCACACACTCTACATCCACCCCACACTCTACATTTGCCCCACACTCTTCATCCGCCACACACTCTACATCCGTCACACACTCTACATCCACCACACACTCTACATCAGCCACACACTCTACATCAGCCCCACACTCTACATCCGCTACACACTCTACATCCGCTCCATTCACTTCATCCGTTCGAGTCGCATTAACCGTTCAACCCACGTCATTCGTCGCACGCACTCGATCCGTCCCATGCACTCCATCCGTCCCATGCTCTACATTTGTCTATTCCATTTGGTCCGTTTATTCCATGCACTCTCACATTCCGCGCCATCTATCCATTCCATACACTCCGTCATCCATAAAATGTATTCATCTTTTCCATCCTCTTGTACACTTTATTCCTATTGTCCACTATGTTCCCCTCGTCCTATTTCATTTATTTCATCCATTTCATCAATGTCAATCACTTTACTGCTTTCATACAATTTGTTCCTTTCATCCACTTCACCACTTTCATCTACTTCACTCATTCTATTCAGTTTGTCCATTTTAATTACATTAGTGGTTATTAGTTTTTGATTTTTTTGTTCGGATCATGATGCTAGATTGTTATTTATGATATAGCAGTTTTGGGAAAAGGTCTTTGAATTGCTGTTATCAATTTGAGTTAAGAGTCGATTTTAGGGAAAGAGCCATGTTTTGAGTAATTTGCGGAAAGACATGAGGTCCTCTGTGAGGCGGATGTGGGGGGGAGTGCGTTCCAAAGAGTGGGGCTAGGGGTGAGAAAGATGATCCACCTAACCTGACTGAGTTTGTTTTTGGTATGACTAGGAGGCCGCAGAGCTTGATCTTAGAGTATGTGCAGGATGATAGGGTTTTAGTTTGTCTTGAAGATATTGAGGTCCGGTTTTATGCATTGCTCGGTGAGGGATGCATAAGGTTTTGAAGGTTACCCATCGGGCAACCGGCAGCCAGTGCAGACTTTTGAGAGCTGGGGAGATGTGATCTCTTGGGCCAAGCGCTAGTAGCAGTCTGGCTGCAGCGTTTTGTGCTCTTTGTAGTTTAGTCAGTTGGTACGCGTGGACTCCGAGGTAGAGGGGATTAGCATAGTCCAGTCTTGACATAACAATTGATTGGATCGCGGAGAGTATGTTGGGAAAGGAGAGGTATGGAAAAATGTGCCTCAGAGTTTTAAGGTGGTAGTGGCAGGATTTTGAGACCTTGTTGACTTGGCGTGAGAGGGTTAGGTCTGAGTCTAGGGTGCATCAAAGGATTTTTACTGAATTAGAGGGTGTTGGCGAGTTGCCCATGGTGGTTGGCCAGGGTAGTGGGTTTGGAAGAAGATCAGTGTTGCCACATACCATGATTTCAGTTTTGGAGGGGTTTAGCAAGAGGTGGTTTGTGGTCATCCAGTGATCTATATCGAGGAGGCAGGAGGCAGGGTCGGGTTGGCAGTTGGGTTTTGAATTCAGGAGTTTTAGAATTAGTTGAGTGTCATCAGCGTAGTTGTAGCAAAGGATATTGTGCGAAAGGATAATTCGTGGGAGGGTAGCCATATAGAGGTTAAACAGGCGGGCTGATAGACATGCTCCTTGTGTAACTCGAGTGTTGACTTGTCGGGCTTGGGAAGAATAGGCGTAGAGTACGGTTATTTGTTTCCTATTATTGAGGAAGGATGCTATCCATTTGAGAGTGTTTCCCCGGATTCCCAGGAAGTGGAGGCAAGGAGGATTGAGTGGTTGATTGTGTCAAAGGTGGCGGATAGGTCAAGAAGGATCAGTGCGGCACATCCCGCAGAGTCTGCAGTGTTTTTAAGGTCATCCCAGATTGAGGTTAGGGTGGTTTTGGTTCGGTGTCTGGCTCTGAAGCCTGTCTAGGAGGTTGTTGGCTTTGACAAAGGCATTTAGTTGGGAGTAGGCGGTGCGATCAATGAGTTTGGCAAGGAACCTGGTGTTTGTGATGGGGCAGTAGTTTTTGGGCTCGAGAGGGTTGAGCTCTACTTGTTCATATGATCTCCTCCTTCTCCCTTCATTTCCAGTGTTATGCTATTGACACACAGCTTTCCTTCAAGCTTCCCTCTTTTACCTCCTCGTACTCCTCTCTCATCCCCGATTGGCTGTCTGCCATCCAGATATGGTATGCGACTAACAATCTCTGTATTAATGCCACTAAGACAGAGATCCTTCTCATTGGAACACTTGTGCCCTGTTTCCCTCCTACCCTCTGGCCACCCGCATTGGGCCCTCTACCCTCACCATCCTGTGAGGCCAAAAATCTGGAGGTCATCTTCGACTCCTCTCTCATCTTCACCCCCCACATCTTCGACCTTGCAAAGAAGGCCCACTACCAGGTTTACATCCTTGGAGGCATACTCCCTTTCCTCACCTTTTCCCATAAGCTCAATATCACCAAAGCTCTGGTCCTCTATAGGCTGGACTACTGCAGCAGCCTCTTCCTCAATATCCCCCTTCCCTCCCAACGCCCTCTTCAGCTAATCCAGAATAGGACTGCAAGACTTATCCTTGTCCTCAAGCCCCGGAACCGTATATCTCCAGCCCTAAAATTCTTCAGTGGTAAAATCTCTCTACTGGCTCCCCGTGGCCAAATTAAAGACCCTCTGCATCATCCACAAGGCTTTCTGGGGCCTGGGACCATGCTATCTCCACCTTTCTCTCCCTAAATACATCACTGCCAGAGCCCTCTGCTCATCTAACTCCAACTCTCTGCTTGTCAAACACTTCTCCAAGCAGAGAGTGGGCAGCAGTTCTCTTTCCTCGGCTGGTGCCTTCCTTTGGAACGCCCTCCCTGTGCCTATCAGACCTGAACCAGACCTCCTTAAAGCAATAGTGCGCTGAAAAATGTTATTGTCTCAAGCGTTCGGGCATGTGGTTTTATACAAACTGTGATCGATCGTAAAAACATTTCCTATGCACCTTACCCTAGCTTTCCTCAATTTTACACATGCAAAATAAATGAGCGGGTGTGGCCATCTTGTGCTAATCATATCCGTTGCCGCATCGCCCTAGGTTCAACTGCCCTCGCGGCACTAAATCATAGCTGACATCACTAGACATGTACGGCCCATTTCTCAACGTGAATGAATGCACGTCTCGTGTCAACGTTCTCTGCTCCCCAGCTAATGACGTGTCTCCATGGAAATGACAGGACGCCTCTTTCCTCAATAAGAATAAACAGACTGATTCTCATTCAGACAACATCAGAGTTGCTTTTTCAATCGTTTCACTGTTTGACTGTTTGTTTTTGTATAGCCTGTGACTCGTTTCTGCTTTGTTCAGCTATCTTCGTTGCTTGGAGCCCTTGCGAACAGATACTTGTACTAGCATTACTTTTTGTCATATAATGGCAACAATACAGGCCTAACAGTACGAGCCAGAGTATTCGACGGCAGAATTAGTTAATAGAGAAAGATCCGGAAACGATGGGGCATCGCACGACAGTTGGGTAGAGGACTCACTGCATCCTGAACCAGAGCCTAGTCGCATGGAAGACGTTTCCACCTGGTGTACCTGCAATCGGTGCAAGGTCATTCCAACCGAGGAGGAGAACTGCTGCTGCAGAGAAAACTCTGGATGCTTGGCCTACATATCGGAAGAAGAGATACCACCGATATGCGTTACCGAGCTGCATGACTTCAGGGCAGCCTGCCTCACAAGGTCCGTTTTGAGGATTATGATGGTGCTTATGCACGAAATTTGCGCTACAGTTCACCCTCACAATCCAAGTAATAAGTAAGTGTACACTAGATTTGATGCCACTTTGACCACTGAAAACACTTCCATTTCTTGTTTGTCTCCTATATTGTCGTAACTTTGATCTATCAATGCCAATGAATGTAGTCTGGCAATTCAATACATCTCTCGCACTTTGGGGAAATCATAGTGGTCATCTTATGTGTCTTTCAATTTCAACTAAGAGACAACAATATTTCTCTGTGCGCCAAACATTATGTATTGCATGGGTATTCACTTTTGTAATGTGTCTACACTTTAAAGCCCAAGTTGATTGACCCATGAAGTAGCATTTGTACAGGTAACTATGCCATAGGATACAGGATGCATTTTCAACTAAGGTTTGTAAACATATCAGGTTAATTTAAATACATTATGTATGTTTCTCTTCCACAGGTGTTACAAGCTGGTGGCCTATCGTTCATTCACATGGTGGCTTCATGGGAGGCTTGGATACCGTGTTTGATGAGTAATACCCACCAGTATCGTTGTAGACATTCACGCTAAATTCCCCAGTGACAGCGGACAGTGCAGGGAATTTTTCCACACTGTGCTGCAACCCGAAGTATATAATTTCTACTGCATTTGTGCCATCAACATCAGCAACAAAATAAAATACAAATGATCTTTTATGAATGTTTGTTTACATTTTTCAGAGAATCAAGGACACGCTCACTTGTCTATGAGTGACATGCACCTCCTCCGCAACAATCTATCCTCCTCCATTATAAACGGCCAAGGTGCTAAACGCCATGTACACTTCAAAGGTATCTTCTTCACAGGGGCCATTGTTCACATGGCCTCCCAAGACCCAGTGTCTTCAGGCTCCCCTGACGCAGACTGCGCCCCTGCAATCCGCATAAGTGCGTCTCCCATCAGCAGTGTTTTCTGGCCCTTTCCTGCATGCCTCTTGCCCATCCATCCTACCCCCACTATCAATGGCAGTTCGCACCTGTGGCCATGCGCTCCCGAGGGGACTGGCAAGGTAGGAACGACCAACGTGCCAAACACCATGTACACTTCAATGGTATCTTCCGCACAGAGGCCATTGTACACATGGCTTCCCCAGACCCAGTGTCTCCAGGATCCCATGAAGCAGACCACACCAGAAAAATATCACACATTCACATACACACCCACTTTTCTAATCCTTTATAAACTCCTTGATATTTATCGGGAGCACATCTCTGAGCACTGGAAGTCAACTCTTGATCGTGCTACCTGTTCTCCTGCTACTAACTCCCCTGCTTGCTGAATCTAATTGTTTGTTAGTCAAGGATTGGGTAGTTCACCTTTTAATTTCACTATATTCATCTCTTTCTGATCTCAAAATGTCTATCTATTTTGACCGAATGAATGTACCAAGTAGTGTAATGTTCATTCATCTCAATGACTTTACCATTGTCTAATGTTTCAAGTGTTCTGATCTCGATATATAGTAAATTTTATCATTGTCATTTGTAATAGAATCGCATCTTTCTCGGACCATGCCTATAAGCATGTTTCCTTTTGATACATGAAAGTACATTCAACGGATGAGTAACACATTACGATTTGCGTCATATCAATCAATTCTGTATGTATGTCAATTCTGTATGTATGTAGTATTCGACTACGCTACACAGGTTTTGCTTCTTTGACCAAAACAAACATTGCATAGAAAACTGTAATATAATTCCAGTAATCTCATACAGTCAGTACAATCCTGCATACATTCCCGAAGGATATTGATTTAATAAGACATTGTGGTTTTGCGGTGGACAAGATTGAAAGTAGAGCCCAGACTGTCTTCGGAGACTTGAGGGCCAATTGATTCTGCATCTGCAGCCTGCACTTTACCCAAGATATGTACAACCAATCGATGAACACAAAAAAGGGACGACCCAGAATGTTTCGTAAATTGCTTCCAAATGCGATTCTAACACTATTGATGCACACGCTGCCTGAGGTGAGTCCCGGATGATGAATTAGCTGTAGGCGGTGGGGTACTGAACAGGTAACCCCATGAATGGATTGGTGCTTTCGGTGTAAATATGTGTTACTAAAGCTTTCATATTTACCAGATTGTATTACATTTAACTATACCACATTTTACTACACATCTGTCCCTGGATTATGGAGGCTGAAATGGAGTAATTATGACCATGGAAAAAAATGCCATAGTGCCCTTCACAGAAGCACAATGTTTTTGTAATGGGTTGTTTTAGGAAAACATGCTGACGGAAGCACAGACTCTTGAAAGTGACAAAACCACTGACACGTCCAGTAAATCAATGGTGTGCCCCACAGAATTGCAGAAGTTTATATAATGCAAATCTAATTTTCCTTTTTACCACTTCATGACAAAGCACTGAAAATGAAGCAGCAAGATTCTACATCCATTTATTTTCACAAATCAACTACAACTTCAAGTGCCTATCAGGTAATTTTATTTCACTTTTCTTTTACGAGAATGTATTATGCTTGGAATATCCAATAATATGAAAACGTTTATGTATCCTGTTGGTTTTTTACACTAGGTGTCATTTATGGGTTTCTCCTTATATGTTTGTTTGTTTGTTTGTTTGTTTATTTGATAATGCGCACCAAGCCCTTGGGCAGCTGGGCGCAGCAATACAAGAATTCTCGAAACTTAGTTACAGTGCTTGTTAAGATATAGTACATACATGTGAATACAGAAGTGGATTACAATACAGGATGCATTACATTTGTGGTTGTAGCAATGAAAGGGGGGTGGGGTACGTCAAGACGTCACAGGGACTTAGACGGTAGTTAAAAGGAGTGAAGAGATTATGAATCGTTAGAGCAGGGCCATTTGAGAGCATTGACTCTGAATCTCGCGTAAGGTAAAGGGCGCCAGAGGTCAATAGGGAGTGTGTTCCATGCTTGAGCTGCTTTAACTGGGAAACTGGTTCCTCCAGCTGTGGTAAGTTTGAATCTAGGGATAACAAGTAGGAAGGTGTTGGCAGATCTCAAGGGTCGGGAGGTGAGTTTCCTAATTATTTTTTACCATAGGTAAGGAGGTGGTAGAGTGTTGAGACATTTGGAAGTGAGGGATATAGTTTTAAGGAGGATTCTGTCCTTTATTTTTAGCCAGTGGGCTTCCTTCCTAAATTTAGTGATGTGCTCTCTGTGAGGGATGTTCAGAGCTGCTCTTAGAGCGTTGTTTTGCAACTTTTGAAGTTTGTCTGTAGCATTCTTGTTGGCTCCTGAGTACAGGGCATTGCAGTAGCCTAATCTAGACATGATGAGAGCATTGGCCAGGGTAATGCAGCTAGCCTTAGACAAGAATGGTCTGGCACCACGGATTAATTTGCATGTGTAGGCAGTGGAGGAGGCGAGAGAGTTAAGTTGTTTTTTGAGGTTAAGCGAAGAGTCCAGGTAAAATCCTAGTGGTTTTACCTCTGGCATAACTTTTATAATGTAATTATCGATATTAAAAGATGTATAGTTAGAGGTTCGTTTTTTTAGGTGAAGGTCAGATCCGAGGAGTAAGATCTCAGTTTTGTCATCGTTCAGGCAGAGGCCATGGGATGCCATCCATGCCTGAATGAGGATGTACATTTTGTTCACTAAAGCCAGGTCCTCTTTGTAGTTGCCCGAAAGGGGTATGAGAATCTGGGTGTCATCAGCATAATTAGTGTAAGTGACACCCAGTCTGTCCAACTTGTCGAATAGTGGCTTAGTGAAGATATTATAAATAGTGGGTGAGACACAGGATCCCTGTGGGACTCCACATGTTATTTGGATGGGATCGGCACAAGAGGAGGTAGAGAAAACTCTCATCGTCCGGTTGGCTAGGAATGATTGAACCCAAGCAATGGCTTCTTCTGTAAAGTTGGCAGCGAGTCTTAGGTGGCTGCATAGTACTACGTGGTCCACCAAGTCAAATGCTGATGACAAGTCTAACAGTAGTAGCAGGGCAGGTTTTGCCATTATCCTTTAGCTCCTCAATTTTTGTTTTAAGGTCTAGCAAGGCTGTTTCCGTGCTATGGAGGGGGCGGAATCCTGATTGTCGTGAGCCTAGTAGATAATTTGTTTCTAGGTAATCTTGAATTTGTAGATAGTCTACTCTATCAATAATATTAAGTAAAAAGGGTACAGTGGTGATGGGCCTGTAGTTGGTGGGAATTGAGGGGTCGAGAATTTGTTTTTTCAGTAGGGGGAGGACCCAGGATTCTTTCAAATTAGTAGGTACTGAGTTGGATTTAAAGGAGGAGTTGATTATCTTGGAAATGAAAGGGGCTAAGTCTCTGGCTGCATCTTTTATTATTTGCGCTGGGCAACGGTCGCCCTTGATGTTGGAAGGTTTCAAGGAGAGTATGATCTTTTCGGTATCAATGATTGAGATTGTTTTGAAGCTGAACGGTGGAATAGTATTGTGCTTAGCAGGCGGTGGTGCTAATTGGTCAGCAATGGGAAGAGTGTCTTTTTTCTTTGTTATTTTAAGTTGGAGGGAGGAAATTTTGTTTGATAAGGCGTTCTGAATATTAATACACCATGTCTTATCCTTCGGGATAGTGTCGACTGGTTGTATTGGGGATTCCATTTCACGGAGGATGGGGAATAGTTCCTTTGTATTTGATTGGGCTTTTGTGATTCTGTCATCAAAAAAGTTTTTTTTGTGTTGATAATTTCTTTCTTATAATGTTTTGAAAGTTCGGCTAGCTTGGCTTTATTGTTATCGGTAGGCGAGTTGCGCCAGATGGCTTGTAGTTTTCTCTTCTGTTTTCTTAGTTCATTAAGTTGGGGGGTGAACCAGGCATTCAAATGCGCTTCCTGTTTGCTTTTGCGTAGTTTAGTGGGGGCAATAGTGTCTAATGCCTTGGTCATGGCATGGTTGATTATGTCCACTAGCATGTCTGGGTTGGTATTATTTTGCAAGTTGTTGATGGTGGGGAGGAGGAGGGGGAGTTTTTCAGCAGATATGTCTTTTTTGCTTCTGGTAGGTAAGGAGGGTATCATGCTAATGGTTTTGGGGGTGAGGAGATTGAGTGAGGCCGTGAAGTTAATTAGGTAGTGGTCAGTCCAAGGTTGGGGGATAATATCAGTAATGTTGATGTTACAGTTAAGTTCTGATATCCAGTCAAGGGTTCTACCCTTGATGTCAGTAAGAGAAAGGACGTTTTGGGTAAGCCCATGGTCGTTGAGTAGGGCTGTTATAGGGTGGGCATGTTTGTTGTCTGGGTCATTGTATCCGATGTTAAAGTCGCCCATCAGTAGGGTTTAGGAGTGATTTTTCATATTGTTCGCGATGAGGCTGGTGAGGTCCTCTTCAAAGGTTCCTAATGGTCCTGGGGCCAAAAATCAGGTGGATAGTCAACGTTCGGTTATTGGATAGCTGTAGTTTGGCTGTGAGTATTTCACAGGATAAGCAGGGAGGTGAGTTAGTCAGTCTAATAGGTAGGGTATTTTTAAAGATAATGGCTATGCCACCACCTTTAGTTTTGGGTCTGTCTGCTCTAAGTGTTTGGTAGTTGTCAGGTGTAGCTAGCATCAGAGTCGGACCTGCTGCCTCATGGAGCCAAGTCTCTGTAATGGCAAGTAGGTCCAGATTGCCATTACTTAGAATGTCAGAAATTTCAGGGGCATGGTTTACCATGGATCTGGCATTGATAAGAGATCCAGTTAGTGTGAAGGTACTTTTAGTGGACGGATTTTGTGGTAGTTTGATTAGGCGTTTGCCTTGATTTAGGTACTTCTTTGTATAGGGAGGGTGGGCGCCGGGTTTGGGATTATTTTATTGGTTACTTGTGCACATTTAGCTGAATAGTGTTGGGTGGAGGGGGAATCCAGTCATATTGTTATTTCTTTTGGGTTTGTAAATGCAAGGTAATCTTGCTCTAAGTCTAAAGTTTCTGTCCAATGGAGGGCTTGTATTTAAGGAGTCAGATGCCATGGTAATTAGGAGCACGGCCGTAAATGTGATGGTCAGGGTGTTTACATTTTTACTCATGGTGTTAGGTACACCTAGGTTGAAAGGTCCTCAGTAGTGACAGAGAGTGACCTGTATGGGTAGAAGTAGTGGAGCTAAGGGTTGGCCTAGGTTTGGGGTAGCACTAGGAGGCTAAAGGTGCATGTGCAGGCGCAGACACATTTGAGCAGTGATCTTACCTGAAGTTAGGGTTCACACTGGGCTAGGAATGGCATGTGCGGTCTGAGCAATGGGGGATCACCTAGATGCAGAGTTCACAGATGAAGGCTAAAGTGGCCTGTGCAAGCCGATACAGTTGACTAGCCGGGCTCACCTGAATTTAAAAATGGCAATGAGGCTAAAGAGGGATGTGCCAGCAATACAAAATGGCATGTGCAAGTAATACAGTTAACCAGTAAGGTTCACCTAAATGCGAAATTTGCAGATGGGCTAAAATGGCATGTGCAAGCAATACAAAATGGCATGTGCAAGTAATACAGTAACCAGCAAAGGTTCACCTACATTCGAAATTTGCAGATGGGCTGAAATGGCATGTGCAAGCAGTACAAAATGTACCATTGTACCATATGTACCATATGTACCATTGTCTGCATCCCATTGTCTCAGTTCCATTTTGCTGTTGTCATCCATACCTAAAACAAGTACTGTGTTGCTTCGACTACAATTATATCATCCCTTGTAGCTGGTCCAGAGTATGAGGTATGCGTACTAACAGTTACATTGAATGAAAGAACATACATCCTACATAGGATACCATTAGACAGTGACATGGATATTAACGTGCAGTGTTTCAAATGTTTCTCATTTCAGTTCTAACGTTACACTTCCTCCCTAATGCAGAATACATTGAAAAATGTTTGAGGGCAACATTACAATCAGTATGTTTTGCAAAGTGATCTCTGATCAAGTACACTTGCCATCAATCAGGTGAAATTCAAAATGTATATTTTAACTAAATGACGTACATTGTTTGCGAGGGTATGTGTGTAAGCGATGGGTGCGATGAAAGATTTTAATTTCCAATACAATTGACATTTGTTTTTTTTAATGAATAGTCTATTCAAGGAATGTAAACATGTTGTGGAATTAGAAGAGGATGCACATGGATCAGAGGCAGTAGATCAGCTTGCTAGAGCGGTCGTGATAGAGAAGACCATGGTTTCACAGAAAATCAAGAAAACAAGGGTAACTAGCAAACAATTTTGTTTTCTAGAAGTGTTTTGGGCTGGTCTTTTCTTCGTAACATGTTTTTGCATTTAAAGTGCTATCTACTGCATGTGTGCTATACATTGAACATGTTTTTACAACCCACTATACATTGAACGTGTTTCTACAACCCGCTATACATTGAACATGTTTTTACAACCCATCTCCTAGAGGTCCAGAAGGAAAAGACAACAAATTAAACCAAAGATGCTGCTTGCCAAACAGATTTCACCATGGAGCAACTACGATATGAGGCACAACATGGTGAAGTCAATAAGCAGACTGAAGATGCTTATGTCCAATAGCAAACAACTGAATTGAATGTGACCAGCGAAGCCGGCAAAGTGTTGTTGGACCATTGCTACAATGTGAGAAAACGACAAGATGAAACTGAATATAATGAACATGCTTTGGAATTCCTGGTTGACCACTTGACACAATCTACACCTGCAAAAAAAGGTCCACCCAATAAACAATCGATGTTGATGGTTTCTCTAATTCGTGTGCAAATAACACAAGCTGAACTAAGATAGACTGAAGCTTCAACGCATTTGACGGAGGAACTTGCCAAAGATCTCGACTACAGTTTGTCTAGTTTGGGCGATTTGCCCACCACAGTTGAGTCACAAACCACCTTCATGCAGCACGATTGGCTAATAAAGGAGCCAAAATACATTTTATTCGACTACTGCCTGGCAGAGATTATACTGATGCTGAAATGTGTCCATCCAGTGAGGGGGAAAATATGCGCAGAGCCATTGGTGAATGTGACTCATGTATTACAAAGCACTAACATGAAAATCCATGATACATTTTCATAGTCCGCTCAACTGATGCTGGGCAAAGTGCCAGCTGGAAATCTACTGTGTTTAGCAGCTTTACTTTTCAGTGTGTCGACTTTTAGTAAGTTGTCCAGTTTCTGTCAATTTGTGGGAGTTCAGTTCCCTGCTAAAACGCAGTACTACAAATATCAAAGAGAATTCTTATTCCCTGCTATTAGTCAAGCCTGGAAAATTGAACAAATGTCAATTGACAGCACATTCTCTGCCAAACGGTTCAGGCTAGCTGGTGACGGATAGTGTGACAGCCCTGGATTTTCAGCAAAGTACTGCACATACCACTGTCAAGACATGGAAACTAAAAAAAATGGTGAGATCGGAGATTTTGCAGGTGTCCCAATGTAAATCCTCTGTGGCTACGGAGAAACATGGTTTCATAAAATCCCTCGAACATCTTCAAATAGACCTCATAACCACTGGCAGGCATGTTTCAATAGCCAAGGCCATGCGAGAGCAGTGTCCAAACATTCATCATCAATTGGATGTATGACATGTTGCCAAATCAGTCAGTAAAGAAATCACAGCTTCTGGTAAAAAATAGGGTTCAGAAAATATTTTACACTGGTATCAGTCTTTCAGCAACCATCTTTGGTGGAGCTCCAAAACTTGTGATGGGTCTGTGGAAATTCTACTTGAAAAATGGCGCTCATTGATGGACCACTGTTCCAACGTTCACTCATGGACAGAAAACCAACATGTTCATGAATGTACACATGGACCTTTATCGGAGGAGCAGGAATGCAAGAAGAAATGGTTGGTTCCATCTTCACCTCCACACAAAGCTCTTGAGAAGATTGTGTTTGATAAAACTCTTTTAAGAGACCTAAAGGGACTCACAAAATTCTGTCACACCGGAGATTTGATGGTGTTCCACAATATGTGCCTAAAATACATATCCAAAAGGTTTCATTTCGGCATATACGGTATGCAATCTAGAACATTACTAGCCGTATTAGCGAACTGCAGGAACCTTTGGGATGCACAATGGCCTTTGCAAAACGAAGCAAAAAATGTGTGGCCAAATCAATATACCAGGAAATGGAATTCGATTTTGTGAAATATCTCACTTTGACTGTTTTGTCCATGCATACTCATGGAATCGATCCTGATTTTGTTCCTAGGACACATACATTGTCACAAAACATTGCAAAAGAGCCCTGTCCACCTAAAGCGGACCTAATTGAACAGTTGACCTCCCGGTATAAATGATTTGCAGCGGTGTTCTTAATGTGTTCACTATAACTTTTGGGATATGTTCCACAATGTTTGTACATTGTACATGAACTATGGAATGCTATTAAACTCGGATTTCAAAGCTTTCAAAAGTATTAAGAAGTATTTAATTATGCACATTTAATCCAGTTTATGATTCATTAATTTATATCTTGAACTATAACATACATGTCTTTAGTTGATTAGTGTCTGTAAAGCTCGACATAGGTGGCCATAGCATCCAAATTGTCTTTTCAAATGTATCCTCTTTGTCAAGTGTAACTCTGTGTTTTGCCACCTCCTGCTTTTGCCCCGCTCTTGTGGGTCCTTGACTGATCAGGGCATGGGAGGATCAGATGGATATCAGCATGAAAGGAACTGCGAGGTCTGAGCTGGTGGGCTCAGGCCTGGCAGGGAGTAGGTTGTTAGTGCATGGGAAGTTCAGTGGAGATGAATGGGCCCTTGGATTTATGACTTGTCAGTGTCTCACATTATCTGCAGAGCACATTCCTCTGCAGGAACAGGACACGCGCAGACGTCCCATGAAGTGGAAGTGACTTCATTTGATGTAGCTTGTGGGAAGTTCACACTGACGCGTCTTGTACAGTATGTTTTTGATTTGTGGTTTTCTTTCACAAAAACGAAACTTACCATACACGCTCCAAAAAAGGTTCAATTGTTCCACGACCTTGGAAGAAAGGGAGGATTCGCTATGGATTGAAGGACGGAAGTTGTGGAATACCCGCAAAAATGATAAGGTTCACTATTTTAAAACTTGACATTGAAACATTTATTTTCATTCTGTGAAAACCATTGTTCTGAGCAGACACTCTACGTTACGCCAAGAAAATGGAAATACCAAATATAATGTAAGTTTGACTGAAGACGAGTTTATAGACAAATGAGTAAAGCTTTCATTTCCTGACCGGTACTGCTGCTTACATTGTTATGGGTTGCTGGTTGGGGCATATTGTGACGACACGCAAACACAACATGTATGCAGGCTAGTGATATCTAAACCACTTCGTCCCATGGTATATCAGTGTGTGCTATCAACGTTGTATTATTGGATGAGCCGGGTGCAGTACATTTTGCAAAGGGACTTGGTTCGCTTGTTGAAATTTGATGTTGCCAGTTCCGTTACAGATGGAAAATATCCATTTGCATATGTGTCTTTATCCGGGGCACATGGGCAGTCCAGCATCGAAATGCTATGGCAATTCACTTCTGAACTTTCACTTCTGAACTAGAGTACCTACAGCAACCCCATACACGTGTTTCAGCCTTGTTGTGTCTCATCAGTGAGGTGGAGCTGTGCCTCTCTGAGCACAGTGAGCATGGAGTCCACGTCTGGGTTCCCACAGGTTCCACCAAACCCAAGATCATTGCTAATATTCCATTACAATGCCATCTATATGTTGTTCGAATTTTTCCTTCAGCTTCCGCATCCCATTGGGAGCTAAACATACTCCACAGTGCTAACCTCTCAAGCACATCGTAGACTCTGACTTTCCCTGATGTTTTCTGTGTGTTTCCATTGTTTGTGTTCATTATTAGGTTTCACCCGGTGCAGAATTAAAGGGTAAATGGGTACATTTGAATAAAGAACTGCTACTGAAATATATTTTTATTCTGTTTTCTACACAGCTACATTCTTCCTTTCTCTGAATGTCATCGTTTCCAGATGCCAAGTGATGGTTTCTTCAGCCAGCAGGGGCAGAAACGCCTAAATGGATGGATTTCGATTACGCTGATGTGGGACGATCGCCTGGGACCGATACGTCCTTTTTCGGTACCTGCGACTAGGAGCAACCTGTCATCATTTACAGTGGTCTAGCAAGAAGCTGATGCCAAAGCCTTGCAAATCAAGGAGCGTTAAATGCACATCTTCTCCCAAAAGGAACACTCTGTGCCTCATGCTAAAGTTTTGATGCTGTATTCCAAGGACATTCAGAAATTGGTGATAAATGGAAATCTGTGGATGTCCTCAGAGTGTTTTTTGTGAAATATAAGAACATTATAAATTGCAGAGTATTGATGTTCCCTTTAAAAATAGTGTTTTCTATTCCGATTTGGGACTCGCTGTGCTGTGAGAGGATGTGATTGTAGAATTTCTGGGTTCTGCGTCAACTGACGTTAAGACGTAGGTGATGACTGGGCGTGTTCGGCTACGCTGCCCACTAACGTTATGAAAATCATTGGAGAATATTGATAGGAATAGTGATGTCAGCTTCAGGGGCGAGTGATATGATTTAGTGCCTCGAACTTAAGCCGATCGATCAACGGATAAGATTATCATAAGATGGCTGCGCCCGACTCCTTGATTTCACATGTGTAAAGTACGGAAAACAAAGGTTAGATGCATAGGATTTTTTTTTACAATCGACCAACCTACGCTTATAACGACTTGCCAGAACGATCCTGACAATTTTTGAGCGCACTATTCCTTTAAGTTCCGGCAACTTCTCAATACTCTGCTTTTCTGTACCTCCTTCACTCTCTCCTCCCCTGCTAAATACCCCACAGCTGCTGAAACTGGCGGCCTGATCCATCATGAATAGCACAGGCTATCAGGCCCTTTACCCTGTTGACACCAGCACCCTCTCGACCCCCTGCAGCACAACCCTTGTAGGCCCCTGGTGGCTGTGCATTCCAGTCCTGTGATATTACTCTGCCACAGCACTTAGCCAGTGGCCTCCACCCTGGCACTCCCTGGCAATTCACTCCCGATTTTACACCAGCAATTTCCCTCACCTTCTCCCCCCACCTTCCCTATCCCTGCACTTCTCTTCACTGCACTTGCATCACTGCACTTGCATGTCCGAATGTCACAAGGACTAGTAGGACCACAATTGTATATTTACTGTTGCCATTGTTATTCACTCCCTTGTTCCCCCCTCCCCACTTTGTCTTGTGGTGCCTTGAAGCACCATTGGTTGTATAGGTGCCTAAAAATGACTCAATAAATGAAATAAGTAAATACATTCACATCATTCACTTTACCTCCAACTGGCCCTTTGGATTTTAGTTTCCATTTTGCTACATGAACATGCCTGTGTTTTTCTACGATACCGAGAATGCAGTAAACGTAAGATGAAAACCCTGCTATTGTGAGATTGTTCCTTAGACACCAGCTGTCTTTCTTCACATTAATTTTCTCGGCCATGAACAGCAGGGCCTGTGCAAATGGCCTTTCGATTTTTAAAGCCAAAGCACACAATGAAGGTTTAGCAGTGCTTTCATGTGTTTGTTCTGTGCCTGTGTGTTTCTCCAAAGGAAAGGATGGTCCAGCTGCTCTAACACACCTGCCACACAAATGAAATTAGAGAATGAACTCAGATTCCCTCATTAAAAGCCAACAGCAGGGGCTTCGGTGTTTGTGCACAGTCTCCTGTCCCCGTAACGTCCTTCCTGTGCGGTGCCCTGCTCTTCTGTGCCTGCATGACTCATCGTATTTATGTAACTTGCAAGTGCTCCTGGCAGAAACAAAGCGACTCTCTGCCTAATGACATTTTTTTAGCTTTCTGCATGTTGTTTTTCTTATTCTCACACAGAATAAGAAAAACAACGTGGGGAAAGCTAAAATGAATGTAAAAAAACAAGACATGGCTGAATCTTCGGCTTATGGGGTCCAGGGCATAAAAGCGAATGACCACGATTTTCCACATCAGAACTAAACATTAAAGTCAGTTCTGCCATCACAGATAAACTTTAAGGTTACACTTGCCTTTTTTATTGTAAGGTTATTACCGCATTTTACAAAAGGAAAAAGTGAAACGTTGCTGTAAAGGGCAAGTTATAAAATCTTTATATCCCTTTCTAATGTGGTTCAGGCACACATATTGAGCCGACCATTGATGTTTTTTGCGTAAGAAAATAGCCTTACTAAATTATCCCATATTTAGCTTGTGCTGCAAATTTAACTGGCGCTACTGGCTGAAACATCACCTTGAAATTTAAATATTTAATTTGAAGGGAGCAAGATATAAACGAAACAGCGAGCTATAAACAAACAAACTGTTAACAACGTACACTGCAATTCGAATTCGCTTTTTGTGTCATGCATTTTGTTTGTGATGTGATGCATTTTTAAAAAAAAAGTTTAGAGAGGAAAATATGTTTGACATGTAATCACACAATTCTAAAAATATATTAGAAACGTCAAACAAATTAACGACCGAGTTTATCCTACCTAATCTACACCTGTAAAATCAAAGTGCGCTAAGGCCAAATAGTACAAGACGGCCTGTTGTCAGGAGGTAATTAATGTCCCCCAACTCTTCCTTAACTCGACCACCAGAATGCACGGATGATGGCATGAAACCCATCTCAGGTTTTGTGTTTTTCATGGAATGGCTTTTACTTGGAGTTGCAACGATTATTTATTGTCCTTGCATCTTTTGGTGAAATTATAATAATAACAAGCATTAGCAATGCCAAAAGTTTGGGCTTCTGGGTAGGCATTCAATAAGCATTTGCTAGGCACTCTATGATGGTAATAATTGAACCTTAAAATCAGCATCTGCAAAATGGTGCGAGTACCTGGGCTTATAATAGTTTGGCAAATGTCGAAAACCTTTGTACAAGCTGGAACTGTAGGCTTTGCCAATGCTTGTTTTTAACAGGACTTCAGTGAAAGAAATGAATACTACTTATAAATGAAGTGGCTGAAGGCAGACCTTGTTAAGATATCTTTATTATAAGAGTAGCATTTCTTTTTTACTTCCATTAAGTGGAGAAAAAAACACTGCATTTCTGCCGGCATCGAATTGTAATGTTGACAGAGATGCTAGAATCGTATGACGTTTTTCCTATGTTTCACACCCGTAAAAATAGAATAGCTTCATAGGGATTGGTTCATTGAATGCTAGCCGCCATACACGTACATGGCACCTGGCATTACCACTTCCAACAGGTGTAAAAGCTCACAGGAACCAGCACTTCCTGTAATCCATGTGCCTTTTTTAAACCCTTAGCGAAGAACAATGAAAAATGCTCAGGGAATGCTGCAGACAAGCACGTGCTGGAAGCCACTAACCTCTGTATGCATACGCCTGGAAGTGGCACAGTGCAGAGGAATGGCTGGTAACAGGGGTGTTGCTTGGTATGGAAAAGATCCGGGGCTACGCTCATTTCTGGACTGTCCCGACTTAGGGCTAGCTAGCCTTTTTGGTTGTGACCCCTGAGCTTCTATCCGGGGCTACAACCAAAACACCCGGGTCTATACCCCCTTCACCCCCACCCCTAGCAACCCCTATGGCTGGTAATACGGCCGCATACTCTGCTACTATACTCAGGTGAAGTGGGGTGGAAATACATGGGCGTAAGTTTTATTACCCATATAACAGTCATGGCATAAAAACAGTAATAACATAAAAACCAAACACACATTAATAACTGATATGCTTTTGGGCATCATGGATCAGGTACGCGCGGGGGCCCTGCTCCATCGTAGGGCCAACTCGGGGCTGATCCATGCCACCACACCTGAGGGGGTACACGGCCACTCAGGTTCCCCCAGTAAGGCCCTCATTTGCATCCTCTTTCTGCCGCTGACCCAAAATTGTTTCTTGTGAGTATCTAGATGCCCGCGATTGAAAGATGGACCCCATCCTGATGGAACAGTTCCCTGTTGTTAATGAAACAGACTGACAGCCTGAACAGCGTGTCAGTTTCCACCTGACAAATGTGCGAAACCAGTGCGGTGAGGACATCCCACCTAATACCCAGCATTCCCCACCATGAGGTCATTGTTTTTTATAGCTGCCAACCTTTGGAGGTTGGCTGCTAGCCATGCGCCTGCTCTTTCCCAGAGTGTGACCTACTATCCCTTCCTATTGAAAGGGCCAACACCTTATATAATACATCAATAAAGCCTATTGTATTCTAAAAGATCCTGGGGTTCCTGCAAGCTTTCCTATTTCTTTCTAGTCTGAAATAAACCAGGAGTGCCTCATCTATTAGCGTGCCCCTGCTAACTTGTTGTGGTAATTGTTGCCAATTGAGCTGCTGCCCAATACTTTTGCCTAGTCCCTTGGAACGCCCATTCCATAGCATAATTTTACTGAAGCATATTAGGCACTTACTGTAAAGCTTGCCCATTGTCTTGGCCAACGCGCCTTTGCCAGGCCTATTCTTATAGCTGCGTGTTCTTCTGCTGGTGTGCGACCCTGGGCACTCCCTGCCGCTCCTGTCAATTTATTATGCCTGTAATGAAAAGCTTGGCCGTACTCTACGCCAATGCTTTCTGCCAGGAGCATTATTATGCTGAAAGGCACTTCTGCTGCTGTGCCATTTTGGGCACTCCCTGCAGCCCCCATGAATTGGGTGCTGTTACTTGCAGTGCTGCCATCCATTTCCTTCCGCAACCTGTCCGGGGTGTGGAAAATGCATCAGTAGCGTCATTCGTTTTGCTGGCAATCAGTCTGGCCTTTAAGACCCCAGGTCTATTAATATACTTGAGGGCACTTCTGATGGTGTGCGACCCTGGACACTCCCTGCAGCCCCCATCAATACATTATGCATTTGCTGCAAAGCTTTGTTGCACTCTTGGGCAACGCCTTTCTGCCAGGACCATTATTATGCTTAAAGGTGCTGCTGCTGCTGTGCCATTTTGGGCACTCTCTGCAGCCCCCGTGAATTGGGTGCTGTTCCTTGCAGTACTGCCATCTATTTCCTTCTGCACCTCGTCCGGTGTGTGGAAAACGCATCAGCAACGTCTTTCATTTTGTTGGAAATCCGCCTGGCCTTAGCACCATGCTGTACTGCAATGCTGTTAGAGAGAATTCTCAAGAATGTGCTAATTTCTCTTACCTTTTGAGACCCCCGGCAACTTTGCTGGATTTCTAGGATTTTATTTATC
Source organism: Ambystoma mexicanum (assembly GCF_040938575.1). NCBI lineage: Eukaryota > Metazoa > Chordata > Amphibia > Caudata > Ambystomatidae > Ambystoma > Ambystoma mexicanum. Next base: position 196,506,361 of record NC_090935.1, on the reverse strand, counting down.
TGGGAAGAGTGTGAGCCTTTTTTCCCACTCTTCCATGTATTTTGATGTATGTTTTACTTTTGCGTTCTTTGGATATGGAGTTTTAAAACAACTCCATAGGCATCATCTTTTTCTGTGTGTCACACAGCACCCTCAGTGCAGTGGCACACAGGTGTCTTTCAGACTCCCCTAGGTTTAATTACCTTCTCTGGGACTGACTACTGTCTCCCAGAGCATGTAAAGATAAATTGACTTTACTAGTCTTTTTAAATTTACAGACCCAGCACACACTATCTTCCTATAGAGTGCTGGAGGGGTTGCCTAGCTTACCCTGAGTCTAAACACTCATGTAAAAGTCAAATGTTACCCTTTCCCACTTGAAATGGCTGGTGGCAGTGGTTTTAAATAAACTACCTGTGGGATGTATTGACCCACTCTGCTATACTATGCAGCCTCATTCTGCTATCTAGGGTGTGAGAAACAGCAAAATGGCGGCAAAACCCTTTGTGCATGCCAAAACCTTCAAAACCGCATTTCAACACACAAAAAGATGGCTGCACAACCTGCCACCCATGGTGCAATGTGTGGTGGAACAGAGCACATGATGCAGAAAAAGTGCCAGTGGACTCCATGACAAGCAAACATGGAGTACAGAGGGAGAAGCAGCACTTTGCAAATGAAACTCAAATATTTGCCTGTAAATGACATTTACTTTGCTGCCGAAACTCCAAAATGCCTACATACCTTCCAACACTCAAAATCTTGCTTGGCGCTAAAAATCATTTAATCTAATGAAGCACTGTGAATTTACAAAGTCCTAAAATGTTAAGAGCAAAACATTTTCTCAGAAAAACTGGATTGCCTGTGAATGACATTTCCTGTCAAAATTCTTTTTGCAGCCACACTGGGTTGCCTTAGTGACAGCCCCTGTTAAATGGGCTCTCCTGATTCAAAGTTAAAGTGTCCTAAAAGTAAAGATCTGCCGGATTAGCAAATATAAAAGGATTGTTGCTGAAAGGAACACGGATCTCAGTTGTTTTGATCCCACAGGTTTAAATCTAAGAAGGTAATTTATCTATGTCATCTGATGCAACAAGTTTGTTTTAGGCTGGCTGGGCCTGCAAAAGGTTGAAAACAGGTTTCCACCCAAGGGGAGGGCATTCCTCTCAGCAGATGCTCACTGACACATGAAGGCCAGACTTTTGTCTGCAGCCAAGACTGAACAATGGCAGATTCTCCAGGCCAGGAAATGGACGTGTGAAAAGGTCGTAAACTAGGCTTGCAGAAGGAAATCCCAAAGGTGGAGACTGCTCCTTAAAGGAAATCCCAAAGGTGGTGGCTGCTCCTTGACTCCAGGGACAGACAAAAGGATGACCATTTGCTGCTAAGAATATTTAATTAACATTTTGCTAGAGACTTATAACTCGCTATCAGAAGTGGTGACAAATATAAAAAGGACAGATTTGTTAGTCTCATTTTTGGCTTTACATTTCAAGATGTGGTGGAACTGTAACATATTGGCAACAGGAATGGCAATATATCTGGTTTTATGTGAACTGTATTTATGCTAATGTACAGGAGGGTGGAGCAACCTCTGACGGGCCCATGGGATCAGAGCTCACCCTCAAGTACTTTTAAGACGAGATATCTGCACCTTGAGGAGGATGGGGTGCAGGATTCTCTTACTCCAACACAAATTAATAAGGACAAGTCAATGGTTTGGCAAAGGGAAGTCGGTTTAATGACAAGTACATAAAACGGGGAAACAAATGGAAATCAACAGTGATGCGATCGCCTGTCTCGCTTCAACTCCCAAATTCTTCATTCAGACAGCAACAGTTATAGCCGATTTTCATCATCGTTGACGTGTTACACTCATAAGTTTGTCATGCCATTCTATTGGTCGGAAAAGGTAACTTAAGTATAGGTGCTATATCTGTATATGGTAACAGAGTGTGGGGACTGGATAACTCTTATCGGGTAGGCATCTACGCCCATCCCTCCACATCACTCATGATAGACGTCACTAAAAGTATGACGTCTCATTGGTTCTACTAGCTATAGGACCCTATATTATTTGGTCCGTTGTGATTGAGTGGGTTACACCCCTTGGCATAAATCTCCACTTTAATTAGCAGCATGCAGAATGGACACCCAGGTGCCTTGTGCCCCGAGATTCACCCTGCCTCCCTTCCATCAATCAGTACTTTAGGTCTATGTGTCAATTAGTTGGCTGAGGATGACCTCGAAACTGTAGCTTCTTATCAGGAAAAGGAGAAGTTATGGCATCCTCGGGTTCTGGGTGACATTAGACGTTGGTACGTCTTCGCGCTCGGCTGGTCACGTGTTTGTTCACCGTGAATCTGCTTCATTTTCCTTATTTTCATGTATTTGATTCTTCCTTAGCCTCGCCACCTGCCTGGGGCCTCCTTATCTCGACCTTCACTGGCTGGCTGCTATGCTCTGAAGTTTCGATTCTTCGAAGTTGCCACTCTCCTCCCTTCCTTAGGTTGACCTCGAATTCCCAGGCATGAGGTTCGATTCCGCTCTTCCCTTCTGGCTTTAGCTGGAATATGAATCTCGGCCTGTTTTACCCCTTGTAGCCTGGGCTTAATTCTGCTTTTACAAAATGGAGTCGCGCTTGTATAATGTGCTTCGTTGAGGTAGATATATAATTGGCGCTTGCAGCTCTATTTTTCTACTAAGCATTGCAAGCAGTATCGTTTTCTTAGCTTCTTGCGTTCCAAGCCTATTTACAGGCATTTGCTGGTTGAATTCTTCCATCTTGTTTTACAGCTCAATTTCCCTATGTTTCAAGATCGTTTCTTCTTATAAGTCTAATATATCATTATTCTTTACATTTCATCCTTGTGTGTCATCTTTCGATTGTCGTTTATGTTCATCTGTACGCATGTCCGGGCTCTTATGTCATCACCATTTGCCTTCCATTAAGGTTCTTTGGGTCTCTTCAGGGACAGTCTGTAAGTAGACTTCATTTTGTGTCAGCTGCTGGTACGGTTGTCTCAGCGGGTACCGAGCTGCCCATGGTTGTCTGGTTATAGGCACTTCAAACGGTATTGCTTTTCTGATGGGCACTGGGCAGAGGCCCAGTGCTGCTCTCTGTTGGTTAATTTGTTCCTCATACGTCACATACCTTGGCAAGTATGTTCCTGGTACTTCAGAATTGGGCGCTGGGGTGCAGGCCGTGTCTGGGACCTCCTCTACACTCCCCCTTCGTGTCTGTTTATCGACCTCTTCTGCTTCCTCCTTTGAATTCTTGTTACTTTGTTCTTCCGTATCTTGTTCGTCGTCTTCTGGGTTTGTACATGATGGTGCAAATACTGGTGTCTTTGGAGTCCATATTTTTATCACTCCTTTCAAGCTTCCTACTGTTTTTACATGTCGTCTTTGTTCCAGGTCATAAGCTGACATTGTCCATTTGGGCTGCAGTAGATCCACTTTCCTTCTTATTTTCTTCGTTTTCTGGGATACACAAACTTTGTTCCTTCTGGCGCAAATTCACTGGCCTTCACACAGTCTCTTATTTCTTCATCTGTCAGGTCTCTCGGCTTTCATCCTGGTTCGACAACAATCATGATCTTTATTTCAAAGGCTTTCTTCGCAGTTTTCTGACATTGTGTGATGATTATGTTGATAACACAAAATCCTAGTAGTATCATCAATAGCAGGGCTCCCAGAAACTTAAATATAAATGTCTGCCATTCATTGTGGGACCCATGAGAATAATGCTCCAAACCAGCTGTCATCATCTACTTCGTCAGTTTCATCTATCATCTGGTTCTGTAGGTTTGTCAGCATACTTATGGCTTCTGTTAAGGTTCCATTTTCTTCATCATGCGAAGGTATAAATGTGTAACATGATTCTCCAATTTCTGCGCAAACACCTCCATCCATCGCAGTGATCATGTCAAGTACATATCTGTTCTGGAGGCTCGTCAATATGATTGCTCTTAGTTCTTCTTTGATCGCGTTGAATCCTTTTATGGTAGTGTTGATGGTCTGCAATAACTCCCATCTGGTTATCTGCAACCATTCAGTATTCACTCCAACTTGGATGTGTGGCATGAAAATCGTTGTGAATACTGATGAGGTGAGGCTAAACAGTCTGTGTTCATATGGGATTGCATGAAATGCTTCTTCTGATTTGGCAGAAAAGTAATTCTCTCTCTTCATTCGTGATACCAGTTCCACAGACCTCCTCTTCCTTAGGTGAGCATCTGCTTTTGGGAAACTGTCAATATTCAGGTCACTTTTTGGGATCACTAGTGCAGAAACGTGGACATTCACTATTGTGCAGATGCCTCCCCAGTCTCTTGGCAGTCTGATGTATGCTTTGGAACCACATGCCCAGTCCATGATTACTGCGGCTCCATGTACCATTCCTGGAGCGTCGAAGACTCGTCCACAGTTCTCTCTCCCATCTTCCTTGTGCCGTTATTTCTGAAACAGAACTTTGGGTTTTCTAGTGGTACTATCTGCAAGGGTCCTCCTCTGTCTTCGACCCATGTGAGTAGTTTTGCAAGTTTTGGCCATAATGGCTTGCATCCGTTCCGCACTATGTTGATGGTAGGTTCGTATTGACCAATGACCATACAGGCTCCGCAGATCAATACTCCTTTCTCCCATCCGTCTGGTGAAAGCACTGTCCCCCAAATCTGCATTTGGCCTCTGTTCTTCCAACTTCGAGCCTCCTCTGGAGTTTTTCCTTGGACATTTAGCTTCTGATTCACTTCCCATCTAATTTCAGCCCCTTTTACTCCAGGGTTCTCATACCTGATTACATGATTCTTAGTATGAGCTCTGTTTCTTGTCTTTATGTCTTGAACATAATCATCCTCGTCAGTATCAGTTGCTTCAGTTGCCCGTTTGGGTTTTCTAGTGGCACTATCTGCAAGGGTCCTCCTCTGTCTTCGACCCATGTGAGTAGTTTTGCAAGTTTTGGCCATAATGGCTTGCATCCGTTCCGCACTATGTTGATGGTAGGTTCATAATGACCAATGACCATACAGGCTCTGCAGATCACTACTCCTTTCTCCCATCCGTCTGGTGAAAGCACTGTCCCCCAAATCTGCATTTGGCCTCTGTTCTTCCAACTTCGAGCCTCCTCTGGAGTTTTTCCTTGGACATTTAGCTTCTGATTCACTTCCCATATAATTTCAGCCCCTTTTACTCCAGGGTTCTCGTACCTGATTACATGATTCTTAGTATGAGCTCTGTTTCTTGTCTTTATGTCTTGAACATAATCATCCTCGTCAGGATCAGTTGCTTCAGTTGCCCATTTCAGGGAGGCATCACTGCCCATGAACTGGCCTCTGGTCTTACACATTGCTACGTGCGATATACAGTGTGCTGTCTGGACATCAATTTCTACAGCCACAAAGATCTTGGATTTTCCCATGCTGTATGGTAGAAGTGCACAGACGAAGCATTCTCCTTCTGATTTTCTTCTTCGAGCTCTTTCATGCGTTGGTACCAAATGTTGTTTCCTAGATGTGCTGTGCTGTCCAGGTAATCGTTTAGTTCATTGCTACCTTCATGTGGGCTTCTCTTGATCCTTAGTGTCTTTTTGTAGTTAGCTATAACTACATCTCTAAACGTGTCTGTGTGACTTTTCCTTGCTGGAGGACTCTCGGGCATTCTGGTCGGTGAAGCAGGTTTCTTCATCTGCATCGATGTACTAAGAGGCGGTTTTGCGTTTCTTTTCCTCTTCTCTTGTATTCTTTCGTAGAGTGCCTTTACCCAAAATCCGTGTGACATCAGCCCAACGTAAGGCCGCATCGTGGGCCTGGAGCTTGTTATTTGTGTTGGAACTGGTGTGCTTATCACTACAGTCTCTGCGGTTCTATTTTTTCAATTCCTCATGTAGTTTCCTTGCCCTAGCTATAAACGGGAATAAATGATCTATCAGCATTTGCGTCCTTGCAGTGAATTCTTCTGAAGCCGCTTCTGTCTTCTTGAGGGCTTTTGCTATATCTTCTTTAGTCGGCCTTTCATTTGATTCTTTTCTGTCACCTTTACTATTTTCTGGGACTGGTTGTTCGGTAGGCAGTCTTGTATTTTCTGTTGTCTTCGTTCGAGGTTCTATAGCCATTGACACTTGCCCTTGTTCGTGTGCATTCAGTGTGTCTGTGCGTATAGTAGTCAGTGCTACGTTTTCATTTATTCTGCGCTGACCCTGTCTCCAGCTTTTCTCTTCATTCGTTACCTCAAGTGTGTATGAATCACCACTAATTACATTCATTTTTAGTTTGTTTACCTTACCATCAGATTTTCTTGGAACCGTAATAACTATATAGGGCCTGGGTGCTTTTGTGGGACCCATGCGTACATTATCTAGTGGGTGCACTAAAATTGGAACGCTTCGTGCACCAATAAAGAATGCAGTTCTGATTGTTAAAGACAGAAAAACACTGATAATCACTATGCATATACACATAATCAAGCGGTATGAAAGTTGGCAGCCTTTCCTTATAGGGAAGCGGGGGCTCCCCTCTGTTTGTGGGAGGACCAGGTTACTGTTCTGGGCCCCCATTTCAATCATATCAACTGTTAAAGTTCTATTCTTTTCACTTAATCCATTATTGTCTCTCAGAAAGTTTGTAACATAAAGTGTCTTGTGCTTCGCAAGTGTCCCCCTCTTGCGGGTGACGATTGTCTCTGGTTGTGCGAAACTGTTCCCTTGCTAGACTATGGAGAAAGATTAGACTAACACCTTTGGTAAGTCACATTCATTGAGCATATTCAAAATAGGTAAATTCCCAGACCCAGTGAATTTGCTTCAGTCCTGAAGACAAGCTGGATCCTGTTCAATGGAAAAATGGAAAAAATAGCAATCAATCAAAATCAAATCAAAATAAAAAAATAAAATAAAACGGTGACGTTCTCGTCTCTGCTCCCATGATCTGTCCCTCGGCGGAAAGATGAAGTGCTTCCACTCTGTCTCCTGGATCTGTCCCTCGGCAGAAAAGATGACTTGGTTGGGTCTGCTCCTTCGATCTGTCCCTCGGCGGAACGTTTCACTGGAATCTCCTCAGATACTCTCTTTGAAAGTTGGGCAGCTCCACTTAATGCCATGGAAGAGCATTCCCATATGCGCAACATTGGCTGGATCTCTGATGAAGGTGATGACGTCAACCTCGGCAGGTCTCCCCACCATTTCTGGAAAGTCTGTGACTAGACGTAAGAGGACATTGTGTGCCAGTCGGCTGCCCACGGGTGACAGGGACATTTGTCCTGCTTTGCTGGGTTCTGGATCACAGGCATTTCTTTTGACGTGAACAGTCTCTACACTTTCCTGCTGCGTGGATTGTGACCACGTAGTTGAGCTTGACCCACAGCTGGTTCAAATGTTCAGTGTTTCTTGGATCTCTAATGTATGTAATCGTGTCCGTGGTTCTCCAGATGAGTGCTGGGCATTCCTCTATGATACGAAAGAAAATCATATAAGTGAGTTCATCTATAATCACCTGCGTTGAAAGCATTTGTGTCCTTATCACTGTATTCGGGCAACACAGCAAAGGCTTCCGCGATGACAGTCAGCAGTTGCAGGATTACTTTCTTGTTGGCAGGGTCTTGAACAAAGTCTGTGACACTGGTTACTCTACCTACAAGTGACGGATATGATTTTACTACTAACTGGAAGTAGGTGAGTACATCCCCTGTGAGATTTCTGCTGGGAGTTCCATAAGTTCTGCGAAACAAAGTCTTGGTGTTGGTTGCTTCAGGACACTGTGTTAAGCTCTTAAAAGAAAAGTCTTTGCTCACAGTCTATCAGAGTATTGTTTTCCGGCAATGCTTAAGTGTGGCTTGGTTCAAAGTTCGTATTATCCATGTGTTGTGGCTTAGATGCGCAATTTTCTTCTTCACCCTGCAACTATGATGCACAGAGTGTTCGTTATGTCCTTATCCCCTTTTATGCTTAGAGGAAATGTCCAGTTTAAGCCACAACTTGAAACCGGGTTCTTTTGTCTTGACGTTGCTGCTCATACGTCCTTCTTCCTCTTCATGGATCTTGTCTGCACGTGCTGAGGTTCTTCCCCGTTGTCTGTAATTTCTTCACGGTGGGGTGCAGCTAGAGGGATCTCTCCGATATAGGGTTTAATGTTATTTAGAAAGATCCATGCTCACCTGCCTTTCAGTTTGACCGCTGACGGAGTGCCATCCTCTACGATAAAAGGACCATTGAATCTTGGCTCTTCCCACCTTTTCCTCATTGGTTTTTTACCAACACGGCGTCTCCAGGGAAGATGAGTGGCGTGCATAGACCTTGAACTGCGTCTGTTTCAGCGTTTTGTGCTGCGCTGCACCCTTTTCATCGTCGCAGTAGTTGGTCTGAAATTATAGTGAGGCTTGATGTCATGCAGTTCAGGTATTCCTGCAGCTCGGTTCCCAAGACCTCTTCGGCTGACTGGGCATCACATCTAGCTCTGTCTCTGGGGGTAAGGAGGGTGTTCATTCTCCTTCCTGTGACTATCTCGTGTGGCGTAAAATGATGGTCGGAGCCGGGTTGGTTCCGAAGAGCTTACAATGTCAGTGGAAGGCAGTGCAGCCATCCCCTCTTTAGAGTAAGCTTCAACTTGGCTATCCTTTCCTTTAACAAGTCGTTGAGCCTCTCACAAATACCATTACCTTCCGGATAATACACCGACGATAACTTGTGCTTTATACCAAGCAGCAAGCTGATCTGCTCAAAGACTGTGTTAACAAAATGAGCCCCATTGTCTGACCTTATCACCTCACACCCCCCACATCTAGGGAACACTTCCCTCACCAGGAATTTGGCTGGGTGTGTACAGGGACCTGCTTCTATCCATCTAGAGAATGGACACACCACTACAATTAAGTGCCTGTACCCGTTACACACTTGAATCATGTCGACATAATCGACATGTAAGTGCTGAAAGGGCCCATTTGGCTCGTCTTACTACTTTTAATGTGTGCCCAGCGGTGAATTGCTGGCAGATTATGCAGGTCACCATAAAAAATGCAACATGCTCAGCTACATTCGGTATAAACCAGTCTTCTGCGAGCGTCGCTGCTAGATTCTCTTTTGACATGTGAAATGGGTAATGCAACTGTTCCAATGCTATTTTTAGTAGGGCTACAGGCATTACTGGTTTACCAGTGCTATCTTGATGCCACAATCCATCAGAGGGGTTTAAGGAACACCCTCAATGCCTCCATAGGTTTTTTTTCATCCTGATGTGCCTCCCCTTGGAGCTCCATCAATTGAATCTGCCCCATATTACTATATGCCTCCGGTGTGGCTCGTGCTACCATCATACGTTCATGGGTGCGTGCCACTTCTACTTCCATGATCGTTTCACTTCTAGATGCAATACGCTTGGCCTCCGTGTCTGCTGCATGGATTCCGCCTGACACAAAATCTGTCCCTCTTGTGTGGGCGGCGCATTTCATGACCGCTATGCCCACTGGGAGCTGTAGTGCCTTTATCAGCCTGTCCAATAAGGCTGCATGTTGCACTGGCGTGCCGTCTGCTCGGAGGTAGCCCCTCCTTTTCCAGCGCGCTAGTCCTGCGTGCACGTCACATAGGCGGAGTCACTGTATACTGTTACTTCCTGGTCTGCGTGATTCTCGATGGCGAGTATCAATGTAAATAGTTCTGCAGCCTTTGCTGAATAATGAGATGGTATTCGTGCACTGACGAGTACTTGAAATTCTCTGTTTGCTATGTGTTTTATTACGGACATGCCTGTATATCTTTGTCCGTCTTCTTGGTCGATTCTCGAAGATCCGTCATTAAAGACAATCGAACCTCCCGCCAGGGCATTTTCTTTCACCATGGTGATTTCATAATAGAATTCTTCGTAGTTCGCGCAGTCATGTATCGGCTCGCCTTCATTGACTGGCTCAGCTATGAACGTAGCTGGTTTTACTGTTTTACATCGAACTATTTTGATTGATGGATTAGATATGATCACTTTATATGCAGAAGCTCTCTGAGATGTCAATGTGCCTTTTGGTTTCTCTAAGAAGGTGAATAATGAGTGCTCGACATATAACGTCATGGAGCATTCCATTACAATGGTTGTCGCCCTCTATATGGCGAACACTGCTGCAGCTAAGCTTTGTTCACATTGGGAACTGGCCTCTCATTGCTGGGTCCAGATTCCAACTGTAATTACGCCAGGGGCTTGTACCCCAACAAGGTTCTTTGGGCGAGCACTGCCATCATAACGCTGCCATTCGTGTGCGAGGACAGGTAGAATTCCTCTGTATAATTAGGAATCCAGAGAACTGGAGCCGTATAAATCGCTCTCTTTAGTTCCGTAAACCCCTTTTCCATTGTCTCAGTCCATTCAATCTTTTCCTTTGTCGCCTGGGCCTTCTTTAGGGCCCGGTGAAAGGGCTTGGTATATGAGCTGTAATTGAAGATCCATGCTCTAACATAATTGTACAGGCCTAAGAAGCTCTGCATTTGCTTTATCGTGAGTGGCTGAGCCATGTTCATGATAGCTTCAGCCCTTTCTGAGGTTACCTTTTTCCCCTCATGCGAAATTAACTGGCCAATGTACAGCACCTCTTGTTGACAGTATTGCAACTTTTCCCTGTCAACCTTATATCCTTTCTCAGCCAGTATAGTCAGTAGCTGGACAGAATCGCGCCTGCATTGCTCTTCAGTGGTGCTGCAAATCAGAATGTCATCCACATACTGCAAAACAACACTGTCTACTGCAATATTGCTTAGGTCCATTTGCAGGACTCTGTTGAAAATGGACGGGGATTCACAATACCCCTGTGGCAACCTCGTGCTTTTCAGACGCATTTGTCTGAAAGTAAATGACGTTAGATCTTTTGAGTCACGGTGCAACGGGATTGAGAAAAAAGATTTTTCAAGTCAATCACCGTGAAATATTTCTCCTCGATCGGTATGTTACAAAGGATCGTAGAAGGATTAGGGACCAGAGGAAACTCAGCTTCAACAATATCCTTTAATGCTCTTAAATCTTGGATTAAACGCCAAGACCCTCCTTTTGATTTCTTGACAGGATAGATCACCATGTTACAGGGTGACTCTGACGTCACTAGGATGCCCTGATCCATCATGGTGGAAATTGTCTTTGCGATGCCTTATCCACTTCTCTGGACATGGGATATTGTCGCGCTCTTGGTAAAATTGCTCCTGGTTTCAGTTTAATTTTCACTTTTCCCACCCCCTTCAGGAGGCCTACGTCATAAGGACCTGTAGTCTATACTGAGACAGGCACTTGGGCCATGTCGTCATCAAAATATTCCGGACGCTCCAGTGCCAGCATCATTCTCTGAGGCACTTCTCGTTTGATCATTTTGACTCAGAATATGAGACTTACTTCCACCCTCGTCTCTTCTAAGTCAGGGTGTTCTTCGAACAGATCGTCATCGGTGACATCAGTCACTCGTTACCGATCTGTCTTCGAATAGATCATCATCGGTGACATCAGTCACTCGATACCAGTCTTCAATGGCTATAATTGCACACCATTGCCTGCCTTCGTCATCGTACCCTTCAACCAATGCCACTTTCCCTTGTACTGCTGCGATTAGTATCGTTAAGGGAAATACTTGTCCCTCTTCTTCATGCATAGGTATTCTTGGTCTCAATAGAAACTTGTCAGGGGTTCTCATGGTCCTATCTGCAAGGCCTGGCAATCCCGCCACAAGCACACATATGCCAAATGCGAAGACTTCTGGTTATAACGGTATAGATCTCATGGCTATGCGTCCGCAGTATGATCTGATCATTTCGCACACGTTTGAATAAAACAGTCCCGGAGTGGAGCATACTATGCCCTCCTCCGTAAACGAGATTGTCATATTCAATTTTGTCATTAAGTCTCGACCCAAAATGTTCACTGGGGTCTGACATGAATATAATAAAGGCACATTCATCTCACATTCTCCTACGGAGACTGGGAGATTTTCCGTAAAGGGAACTCGTCTATGAGCTCCTGTAAAACTCTGAGTATCTATGGCCTGGCTGGACAAAGAAAACTTGCCTTCTTGTATGCACAAGCGTGTTGCACCCGTGTCAACTAAGAAGGAATATTCTTTACCCCCTATGATGACATTCAACCATGGTTCCCTGTTAGGGTCTGGTGTCACTGAAAGGATAGAGTACATCAGGGTTCCCAGTGAGCTGTCCTAGTTCATATATAAGTTCGGTCCACTGTATACTTGTGGATTTTCTCCATTTCCCAGGGTTGCCTCAACCTTCCGGAGTTTGTGCCCTGAGACATTTGCGGTGGTGCCTGTTGGGATTGCCCTTGTGACAGGTTCCCCATGTTCGGGGGTCGAACCCCTTGCTGTGCAGCTTGCTGCAAGCCTGGTGCTTGCTGCTGCACTGTGTGATTTTGTGCACTGCCCTGTTGGGAGATTGCAGGCGGATTCACCGTGCCTGCTCCCATTCCTTGACCATTTTGCCACGTGCCTTAGATTCAGCACGAGCGCGCCACAGGCCCTGTTATTCCACACAGCCAACACACAGGCAGTGGTCGGGCTATTTGTCCATTCAACATATCTGGATTGCCCATCTGCACATTTTGAAAGCCTCCTTGGTTACTCTGGAAACCTCCCTGATTACTCTGCCATCCTCTTCCTCTAAATCCCCTTCCCCTCGGGTAAAATCCCGCATTACCCTGGTTGTTATGCTGCGGGTTAGCCACCTTCTGTACATTCGGTTCAGCTGGGCTTGTCAGCATGGCTCCTTCGAGAGCATACTTTGATCATTTCTTTTGCACCAGCTTCGCTTCCTCACCCTTACGAGTTGCCTCCTTTTTTCGATTCTTTTCTTGCAACAATCTACAGTAATGTGAAATAGTCAACTGTATTTCGGCCCACGGTTTAGCTTCGACTCCTACCAATTTCTTGAGCTGTTTCTGCACTGGTTCTGGCAACCCTTGGCACAATATATGGTAGAATACAGGGATAGATTTCGTCCAAGATTCATGCGTTTCGAGCACCCACGCGTCTTGGAAATTTTGGATATAAATCAACGGATCTTCTGACTTCTTCATTTTTTGAGTCATTATAACTCCCATATCGGAAGTGCCTGGGTACAGCACTCGTAGCGGTTTCCAAACTGCTGCTCTACAGTTATTAAATGGTTCTCCGTCATGGGTAGTGTTAATTATGGTTACACGAGGGTACCCTGCCCGTTTTCACACATCGTCTGCTCTCTCACCAAGTATAGCGATTAGGAGGCCCTTAATGTCCCCTATAGGTAACGTGACACCTCCTGTCATCTTCTCTAACTCGTGTATCCACTTCCCAGCTCCCGATGTCAGCATTGGAAGCTTGTTTTTCAGGTTCTCTCGATCCATGTGTGGCCATGGAATATATTGTGGTTTTACTCTGCCTTTTTCTAGCAGCGGAAATTGGAATGCGCAGTCTTCCTTCTCTTTCCCCATGGCTCTCCTGTCTATCACCAGGGTACCATTCTCGCATCGCCGTCTACCTGGCAATGTCCTCAATCTGTCTACATAGGCGGGTGCTGATGCCCCCCTCTGACCGTGGGGTGTTCCCACATGTCGGTCAAGCTGCATGGCAGACTCTGATGTCCTGGGTGCGGACTCGCTAGCGTCTGACCATCGTACCCCTTTGTCCCTTGGGAGCCACCTTTAGCGCCGTCTCCCTTCTTCATTTGTCTCGTCCTCCATCTCCTCTCCGGACTCGGACACTGATTGTTCCCAATTCACGCAACTCCTTGCATCTCCGTCGTTCTTACTAATTTCTAGCATGTCCAAAGACAGTCCCCTGCTCCCACTACTTCGGGTGACATCCTCTCTGTCATACAGCTGAGTGCTTTCCAAGTGCTCGCCTTCCCTTCCCCCGTGGGATGTTGGCTCCATCCCCATTTCATCATATATTTTATCGATCGTTTCCCTGATGCTTCTGGTGTTGAAGTCATCTTCGATATTTGCCCCACTCGAACCGGGTACTGAATCGTACGCAGGGAAGAATTGTTCAATGTCTTTCCATTCCAGAATAGGATTGGGTTTTTTAAGTTCCTGCTCTAAATACTCGAGATCCCGAGCCCTCTGTCTACGCTTACATTCTATATCATCATCGCCTTCTTTGCGCTTTCTCGCTTCTTCTCTAGTCTTATCTTCTTCCCTTCTTCTTTCATTTCTACGTTCATTTGCCCTTCTAACTTCCTCATCTTCTCGTCTCTTTATTCTCTTTTCACATACTCTTTGCCCTTCTTCCAACCTTTGCAGGTTCTGTCTGTACTGATCATAGGCTGCGCACTGTTTGCGACTGAGCGGTTTTCCTTGCTCTTCGCGATATAGCTGTTCTCGCCTCAGCCTATCTTTCTTTTTTATTCTCTCGTCCCTTATTTCCCTTTCCTTCTCCTTTTCCTTTCTCTGTGCCTCATCAGACTTCTCTCTCGGTCTCACATCATCACTTCCTTTACCATCGAGTTTCAACAATATCTGTCCTCCCATCCATTCGTCTTTTGCGAATGCTATCTCATCAGTTCTGTCTTCACTTCCTTTCCATTTCTTTCCCTCTCTCTCTTTATCGAGAGGTGCACTAATCTGTGCCTGATCCTTCCTTTCATCATCGCGTCTCTCCTTGTCCCTCGGGATTGCAGAGGCAAGATTAATTTCCTGATCCTTCCCCTCAATTTCGTCACTACTGTACATAGGTGACTCATATGCGGGGTTACTATACCCCATGGCTGCTTTTAACTCTCTTAGTGGGTAGAGTCCCTCTGACTTACTTCCCTCGATTTCTGGCTCAGGCGGGGCTGGTGGTGCGGTAGGCATCTCACCCCCCTCCGTGCATATGTTTAATATCCAGTAAGTAGGTGGTGCCTTCTCCTTCGGCTGTTCGAAGATTTTCCAAAGTTATAGAACAGCCAGCCAGCCAGCATTTTTCAAGTCAATCACCGTGAAATATTTCTCCTCGATCGGTATGTTACAAAGGATTGTAGAAGGATTAGGGACCAGAGGAACCTCGGCTTCAACAATATCCTTTAATGCTCTTAAATCTTGGATTAAACGCCAAGACCCTCCTTTTGATTTCTTGACAGGATAGATCACCATGTTACAGGGTGACTCTGACGTCACTACGATGCCCTGATCCATCATGGTGGAAATTGTCTTCGCGATGCCTTATCCACTTCTCTGGACATGGGATATTGTTGCGCTCTTGGTAAAATTGCTCCTGGTTTCAGTTTAATTTTCACTCCTCCCACCCCTTCAGGAGGCCTACGTCATAAGGACCTGTAGTCCATATTGAGACAGGCACTTGGGCAATGTCGTCATCAAAATATTCCGGACGCTCCAGTGCCAGCATCATTCTCTGAGGCACTTCTCGTTTGATCATTTTGACCCAGAATATGAGACTTACTTCCACCCTCATCTCTTCTAAGTCAGGGTGTTCTTTGAACAGATCGTTATCGGTGACATCAGTCACTCGATACCGATCTGTCTTCGAATAGATCATCATCGGTGACATCAGTCACTCGATACCAGTCTTCAATGGCTATAATTGCACACCATTGCCTGCCTTCGTCATCGTACCCTACAACCAATGCCACTTTCCCTTGTACTGCTGCGATTAGTATTGTTAAGGGAAATACTTGTCCCTCTTCTTCATGCATAGGTATTCTTGGTCTGAATAGAAACTCGTCAGGGGTTCTCATGGTCCTATCTGCAAGGCCTGGCAATCCCGCCACAAGCACACATATGCCAAATGCGAAGACTTCTGGTTATAACGGTATAGATCTCATGGCTATGCGTCCGGAGTATGATCTGATCATTTCGCACACGTTTGAATAAAACATTCCCGGAGTGGAGCATACTATGCCCTCCTCCGTGAACGAGATTGTCATATTCAATTTTGTCATTAAGTCTCGACCCAAAATGTTCACTGGGTTCTGACATGAATATAATAAAGGCACATTCATCTCACATTCTCCTACGGAGACTGGGAGATTGTCCATAAAGGGAACTCGTCTATGAGCTCCTGTAAAACTCTGAGTATCTATGGCCTGGCCGGACAAAGAAAACTTGCCTTCTCGTATGCACAAGCGTGTTGCACCCGTGTCAACTAAGAAGGAATATTCTTTACCCCCTATGATGACATTCACCCTTGGTTCCCTGTTAGGGTCTGGTGTCACTGATAGGATAGAGCACATCAGGGTTCCTAGTGAGCTGTCCTAGTTCATATATAAATTCGGTCCACTGTATACTTGTGGATTTTCTCCATTTCCCAGGGTTGCCTCCCCTTCCGGAGTTTGTGCCCTGAGACATTTGCAGTGGTGCCTGTTGGGATTGCCCTTGTGACTGGTTTCCCATGTTCGGGGGTCGAACCCCTTGCTGTGCAGCTTGCTGCAAGCCTGGTGCTTGCTGCTGCACTGTGTGATTTTGTGCACTGCCCTGTTGGGAGATTGCAGGCGGATTCATCGTGCCTGCTCCCATTCCTTGACCATTTTGCCACGTGCCTTG
The DNA here is from genome assembly GCF_040938575.1 of Ambystoma mexicanum. Classification (NCBI taxonomy): domain Eukaryota; kingdom Metazoa; phylum Chordata; class Amphibia; order Caudata; family Ambystomatidae; genus Ambystoma; species Ambystoma mexicanum. The sequence continues at coordinate 196,489,907 of NC_090935.1, read as the reverse complement.
GATTCTGTACGAGCTCGCCACATGCCCTGTTATTCCACACAGCCAACACACTGGCAGTGGTCGGGCTATTTGTCCATTCGACATATCTGGATTGCCCATCTGCACATTTTGAAAGCCTCCTTGGTTACTCTGAAAACCTCCCTGATTACTCTGCCATCCTCTTCCTCTAAATCCCCTTCCCCTCGGGTAAACTCCCGCGTTACCCTGGTTGTTATGCAGCGGGTTAGACACCTTTTGTACGTTCGGTTCAGCTGGGCTTGTCAGCATGGCTCCTTCGAGAGCATACTTTGATCATTTCTTTTGCACCAGCTTCGCTTCCTCACCCTTACGAGTTGCCTCCTTTTTTCGATTCTTTTCTTGCAACAATCTACAGTAATGTGCAATAGATATCTGTATTTCGGCCCACGGTTTAGCTTCTACTCCTACCAATTTCTTGAGCTGTTTCTGCACCGGTTCTGGCAACCCTTGGCACAACATATGGTAGAATACAGGGATAGATTTCGTCCAAGATTCATGCGTTTCGAGCACCCACACGTCTTGGAAATTTTGGATATAAATCAACGGATCTTCTGACTTCTTCATTTTTTGAGTCATTATAACTCCCATATCGAAGTGCCTGGGTACAGCACTCGTAGCGCTTTCCACACTGCTGCTCTACAGTTATTAAATGGTGCTCCGTCATGGGTAGTGTTAATTATGGTTACACGAGGGTACCCTGCCCGTTTCCACACATCGTCTGCTCTCTCACCAAGTATAGTGATTAGGAGGCCCTTAATGTCCCCTATAGCTAACGCGACACCTCCTTTCATCTTTTGTAACTTGTGTATCCACTTCCCAGCCCCCAATGTCAGCATTGGAAGCTTGTTTTTCAGGTTCTCTCGATCCATGTGTGGCCATGGAACATATTGTGGTTTTACTCCGCCTTTTTCTAGCAGCGGAAATTGGAATGCGCAGTCTTCCTTCTCTTTCCCCATGGCTCTCCTGTCTATCACCAGGGTACCATTCTCACATCGCTGTCTACCTGGCAATGTCCTCAATCTGTCTACATAGGCGGGTGCTGATTTCCCCCTCTGACCGTGGGGTGTTCCCACATGTCAGTCAAGCTGCATGGCAGACTCTGATGTCCTGGGTGCGGACTCGCTAGCGTCTGACCATCGTACCCCTTTGTCCCTTGGGAGCCACCTTTCGCGCCATCTCCCTTCTTCATTTGTCTCGTCCTCCATCTCCTCTCTGGAGTCGGACACTGATTGTTCCCAATTCACGCAACTCCTTGCATCTCCGTCGTTCTTACTAATTTCTAGCGTGTCCAAAGACAGTCCCCTGCTCCCACTACTCAGGGTGACATCCTCTGTGTCATACAGCTGAGTGCTTTCCAAGTGCTCGTCTTCCCTTCCCCCGTGGGATGTTGGCTCCATCCCCATTTCATCATATATTTTATCAATCGTTTCCCTGATGCTTCTGGTGTTGAAGTCATCTTCGATATTTGCCCCACTCGAACCGGGTACTGAATCGTACGCAGGGAAGAATTGTTCAATGTCTTTCCATTCTACAACAGGAGTTGGTTTTATAACTTCCTGCTCTAAATACTCGAGATTCCGAGCCCTCTGTCTACGCTTACATTCTATATCATCATCGCCTTCCTTGCGCTTTCTCGCTTCTTCTCTAGTCTTATCTTCTTCCCTTCTTCTTTCATTTCTACGTTCATTTGCCCTTCTAACTTCCTCATCTTCTCGTCTCTTTATTCTCTTTTCACATACTCTTTGCTCTTCTTCCAACCTTTGCAGGTTCTGTCTGTACTGATCATAGGCTGCGCACTGTTTGCGACTGAGCGGTTTTCCTTGCTCTTCGCGATATAGCTGATCTCGCCTCAGCCTATCTTTCTTTTTTATTCTCTTGTCCCTTATTTCCCTTTCCTTCTCCTTTTCCTTTCTCTGTGCCTCATCAAACTTCTCTCTCGGTCTCACATCATCACTTCCTTTACCATCGAGTTTCAACAATATCTGTCCTCCCATCCATTCGTCTTTTGCGAATGCTATCTCATCAGTTCTGTCTTCACTTCCTTTCCATTTCTTTCCCTCTCTCTCTTTATCGAGAGGTGCACTAATCTGTGCCTGATCCTTCCTTTCATCATCGCATCTCTCCTTGTCCCTCGGGATTGCAGAGGCAAGATTAATTTCCTGATCCTTCCCCTCAATTTTGTCACTACTGTACATAGGTGACTCATATGCGGGGTTACTATACCCCGTCGCTGCTTTTAACTCTCTTAGTGGGTAGAGTCCCTCTGACTTACTTCCCTCGATTTCTGGCTCAGGCGGGGCTGGTGGTGCGGTAGGCATCTCACCCCCCTCCGTGCATACGTTTAATATCCAGTAAGTAGGTGGTGCCTTCTCCTTCGGCTGTTCGAAGATTTTCCAAAGTTATAGAACAGCCAGACGTTTTTCAAATGTTTTACCTCTATATGTGGCATGCAAGTAATTCGTCATATGTTTTAGGACGGCTTTGGATAAGGACCCGTCCTGTGGCCACGGCATAAACATCTTGTGGGAGGTACCTTTAACCCACTCGGTGCTATATGTCTTAAGCTTGGGTGCATGTTTAGGCAATTGTTTTCATAAGTGAGCAAGTGGAGTAATCTCTTCCATGCTTGACCTCCGTTTCTAACAATACTTTCATGCAATTTCACCACTCCCAACAATACGAGCGAGCACCAAATACTTCAAGCTCCAATCCAATCTTTCCCGCCAAAATTTTATATCATCAATTTACTCAAGAACATCAATATGTGTGTGATTCCCTCTCAACTGCAGAATCGCGTAAAACCCAAACTTTGTTTCAAACAATCAACGATACACAATTCTTTATATGTGACATACAACAGAACACGTACAATAGATACTTAACAGACTAGACAGACACCAGCTGGATACATACATCTCTGCCTTCTAATCAATAGCCCGACATGGGGTGTAAACGAACTCCCTTAACGACGTCTTTAAACGTGGTCGTATCCTAATCATCCCCTATTCTGTGGGCTCTGAGTTCATGTTTCTTCTGACTGCTATATTAAAGTGCAGGAACACTTTTATCTCAGGTGTCCTCCCTGGTATCCTCTGTGATTATCCCGGTACCCTCTGTTTTCTCTCGGGTGTCTATCCCGGTAACCTCTGTTTTCTCTCGGGTGTCTATCCCGGTAACCTCAGTTTTCTCTCGGGTGTCTTTCCCGGTAACCTCAGTTTTCTCAATTATACTAAAGTCATTATCCCATTATATATATACAGTCTTCTCTACTTCTGACTATTTTGTTTTCTCCGCCACCCTCCGTTACCTTTTCCCTTACTTATAAGACATTTGCCAAAGTATTGCATTTTTTTTGGTTCACTCACCGCTCGCATGGTTCCTCTCTGGGTCCACGGGATCACCGCCCCTCTTTTACCGCCTCCCTCGGTCTTTACATCCGATAGGCTGCCCATAGGAATGAGAAGGGTTATGCTCTGTAAGGCAGGTTCCTTCAGACCCACTGCAGTTTTTTGATGGACATACACTATCATTGTCCACGGGAAGCTTCTCAGTCTACTCAGCCGTAATGGCGAAGGACTCGTGATATTGCCGAAGACCTAGAGTTAATTTGTGTCGACGCCCAATAGGTGTCTTATTTTAATCAATAATCGATGGTCACAACCATCCTCTGCTACAAAGTGTACAGGAGGGTGGAGCGACCTCTGACGGGCCCATGGGATCAGAGCTCACCCTCAAGTACTTTTAAGATGAGATAGCTGCACCTTGAGGAGGATGGGGTGCAGGATTCTCTTACTCCAACACAAATCAATAAGGACAAGTCAATGGTTTGGCAAAAGGAAGTCCGTTTAATGACAAGTACAAAAAATAGGGAAACAAATGGAAATCAACAGTGATGCGAGTGCCTGTCTCGCTTCAACTCCCAAATTCTTCATTCAGACAGCAACAGTTATACCTGATTTTCAACATCGTTGATATGTTACACTCATAAGTTTGTCATGCCATCCTATTGGTCGGAAAAGGTAACTTAAGCATAGGTGCTATATCTGTATATGGTAACAGAGTGTGGGGGATTGGATAACTCTTACCGGGTGGGCGTCTACGCCCATCCCTCTACATCACTTGTGATAGACGTCACTAAAAGTACAACGTCTCATTGGTTCTACTAGCTAAAGGACCCTAGATTGTTTGGTCCGTTTTGATTGGGTGGGTTACACCCATAGGCATAAATCTCCACTTTAATTAGCAGCATGCAGAACGGACACCCAGGTGCCTTGTGCCCCAAGATTCACCCTGCCTCCCTTCCATCAATCAGTACTTTAGAGCTATGTGTCAATTAGTTGGCTGAGGATGGCCTCGAAACTGTAACTTCTTATCAGGAAAAGTTATGGCACCCCCGGGTTCTGGGTGACATCAGACGTTGGTACCTCTTCGCGCTCGGCTGGTCACGTGTTTGTTCACCGTGAATCTGCTTCATTTTCCTTCTTTTCGTGTATTTGATTCTTCCTTAGCCTCGCCACCTGCCTGGGGCCTCCTTATCTCGACCTTCATTGGCTGGCTGCTATGCTCTGAAGTTTCGATTCTTCAAAGTTGCCGCTCTCCTCCCTTCCTTAGGTTGACCTCGAATTCCCAGGCATGAGCTACTCCTTACTGAGTTTCGATTCCGCTCTTCCCTTCTGCCTTTAGCTGGAATGTGAATCTCAGCCTGTTTTACCCCTTGCAACCTGGGCTTAATTCTGCTTTTACAAAATGGAGTCGCACTTGTATAAAGTGTTTTGTTGAAGTAGATATATAATCGGCGCTTGCCGCTCTATTCTTCTACTAAGCATTGCAAGCAGTATCATTTCCTTAGCTTCTTGCGTTCCAAGCCTATTTACAGGCATTTGCTGGTTGAATTCTTCCATCTTGTTTTACAGCTACTTTTCCCTATGTTTCAACAACGTTTCTTCTTATAAGTCTATTATATCATTATTCTTTACATTTCATCCTTGTGTGTCATCTTTCGATTGTCGTTTATGTTCATCTGTGCGCCTTTCCGGGCTCTTACGTCATAACCATTTGCCTTCCATTAAGGCTCTTTGGGTCTCTTCGGTGACAGTCTGTAAGTAGTCTTCATTTCGTGTCAGCTGCTGGTACGGTTGTCTCAGCGGGTACCGAGCTGCCCATGGTTGCCTGGTTATAGGCACTCCAACAGGTATTGTGTTTCTGATGGGAACTGGGCAGAAGCCCAGTGCTGCTCTCTGTTGGTTCATTAGTTCCTCATATGTCACATACCTTGGCGAGTATGTTCCTGGTACCTCAAAATGGGGGCCTGGGGTGCAGGCCATGTCTGGGACCACCTCTACACTAGAATTGTTAAACTTTGCACACACATTCCTATGGTAAACATGCATATTTGTGGAAATTGGGAGAACGTTTGGAAAATGTGTTCATGGCGAAATGGACAAAAATCTGCAAAAAGGCGAAACAAGGTCTCACAGCTGTGGGATTTCGATAAACAGATACTCCATAAAAAATGTAATCCTTGTATGTGATTTTCGTAGAGGTTATCAATGTATAAATATGTATTTAGGACAAAATTCGATTTTGATATTATTTGCTAGAGGAGGTTTCTAAGGATTGTAAAAACCAAACCATAAATTTGACATCATCTGCCTTTGAGCCAATCACTCGGATGCAAAGCGGAGATGAGACTCTGATCCAATCCCAGTTCATAGGGGCGAGTTTAGTTAAGCCGGCCCATACACCCATTTTTGTGATGTCATTTGAAAGGATAAATAGAGACAGCTGAAGCGCTGTGGTGTAGGAAGTATCCTGAAACTATCTGTCTTGCTAACATAAGGCTGGCCTGATGAACTCGCAATCCCGCTGATCTGAAATATCCAGAAACAAGAAGGGCAGATCCCGTGCAGTTCCGGTGATCGGCCTAGCTGATCCTGTCCCACTCCTGATGTGCTGTCTTTCCTTGATAGACCCGATCCATTGACCAGAATCTTGACGGGCCTAGAATCTTAAATCCCAAGTGGATTGTGAGTATTAATAGGACGCTAGAGAACTATTGTATACCTTACATTATCTTGTCCCAACCTAAATCGCTGTCATGATCTCTGCTTCCAAAAGGTCAGGGTTTTCCCAACTCCCTTGGAAGCAGATCCATAACCCAGGTTCCGAGTGCCAACCAGTCCCAATTGGGACCTTTTGGACCCAGTCCTGGCGCCAGTGGCACCAGGCTCATAAATATGCCCAGTCCCAGCGCTGGAAGCGCCGGGCTCATAATGCTTGGGTGGACTTACCTGCAGCAGACCATGCTGCTTACTTGCCTGCCAGTTGAGCCTCTGATCCTCTTCTGTTTGGAACTACTTTTCCTGTTGGGTGGGGCAGGAGCCACTCCCTATATTCAGAACATTGGAACTCTTCTGGAAAGCAGGAACTCTTTTCTTACCTAGGCGTGGCTGTGGAAGGAGACACCTAAGCACTACAGGAGGCTATTTAAACCACACCCGATGGATGAATCTTGCTTTGCGTTATTCTGCATCCTCTGCAGCAGAACGCTCATCGTGTCTTCTGCATCTGATCCTGGGCCTGAGGAAAAAGGCTTACCATCCTGAATCCAGTCTTCGGCAACACCTATAAAGACAAGAAAGAACAGGTTAGCATTACGGTCTTCAGTGACAGCTCTTCACTTACCTGGTCCATCGGCTGTCACCAACGCCTCGCGCTGCATTCCGGCATCTGAAAGACAAAGGCTTACCTACTCTTCGTGCGCTCCGGAGGTCTTCACACTGCATTCCGGCATCTGAAAGACAAAAGCTTACCAACTCTTCGCACGCTCCGGAGGCCTTCGGCGCTGCATCCCGCATCTGAAAGACAAAACAAGGTGCGTTTAAAGACATTGGGGAACTTTAATACTCACATGCCATTACTCCTTTCCACATCTAACCCAGTGGGTATTCCGGCACCCTGCAGCCGCTCCGAACTTGTACCTGCAAAATAAAAAGACAGTTAGAGCGCATCGTGAAGCAGGCAACAAGCGCTTACTTACGTGCTTCCAGGCGCTTCTATTCATCACACGGGCTCCATCTTCAACTCACTTCAGCCCGTCATCCGCCATCGCCGGAACCCTGCAAAACAAGAAACATCATTACTAAAGACTTTAAAGACATTAGAATTACTCGAAACTTACTGTTCGTGCAGTAAACGACGGACAGCAGTCCTCTGAAGTCAAGAGGCCTGCTCCCCTTATCCAGTGAAGAAACTGGTTACAGCACCCTGCCCCGAGGCAGATGGAGAGCACGGCGTTCACTTACCTAAGGTGAGAGCGTTAACCTTTGGGGTTCTACAGGAGAAGAGAAAGGGAAGAAGAGAGAGACATTCAATAACCCAGTTCCTTAATCCCATATTTTCTATCTGCAGACATCTTACCCTTCGAGTCAGACATACAGTGCACAGAGGTCCAGCCCAAAGAGCCAGCCGTGTGTTACACATCACCTTTGAAGATACGGTATACGCCCAGTCAAGACCGGCGCCTCTACGGGAATCAGGTGAGCGTTACAGAACGCAAAGCCTACCACAAAACTCCCGTCCAGGCGCTATGGAAACCTCGGATACCGACCAGCTAGCCCAGTTACTTGGGGAACTAAGGGCAGAAGTGCATGCAGCCCGTCAGGAAACGAACGCTCTAAGAAGGGAACTGATTATTTCCAAGGAGCGAACAGATGATCTCGCTAGACAATTGCTACAGTCACAAGCCGGACAGACCCCGTTACCCGCATCTGGGGGAAATCTTCCTTCTACATCCTCTATGAATCCAGTGCAGATCAACCTACCTGGGAATGTACCTCTGGCTCCGCCCGAACGATTTTCTGGTGACCCAAAGAGGTTTGCAGTATTTATCAATCAGTGCCGGTTGCATTTCTTATGCCGGCCAGCAGCCTTTCCAACTGATCAAGCTAAAGTAGCTTTCGTGCTTTCGTACCTTAGTGGCAATGCGGCAGACTGGTCGATCCCTCTAGTAAATCAAGATGATCCGGTCCTCCATGATTTTCAAGCTTTTCAGCTCAGTATGGAAAAAACTGTTCGCAAGACATTCACAGGGGCAGGCCTTGGACAATGAGCTTCTTTCGTTGCGACAAGGTAATCAAGACCTTTTGGCTTATATTGCGTCTTTCAACAGACTGATAGTGGAAACTCAATGGCCTGAGGACAAAAGGATTACGCTGTTTTATAGAGGTCTACGTGGAGAGCTCAAAGATGTGTTAGCCCAAGTAGTGAATCCCCCACAAGATTGTTCGGACTATATAGACTTAGTCGTTCAAATAGATCACAGACTGCAGAACAGGAAGGCCGATCGTTACAAGTTTGATGCTCGAGTATTTTCCAAACCGCCAACTCCTTCCAAAGGAGTAGACTCCAGGGAACCCATGCAAATAGGGGGTCTGAAAGGTCCTCTAACACAAAAGGAGCGGGAAAGGAGAAAACAGTTGCAATTATGCCTCTATTGCGGAAACTCAGGGCACTTTCTTCGAGACTGTCCGGTGAAACCTGCCAAGAAGGCAGTAGGAGCTGCAGTTACCAAAGTTACAAACTCTGAGCAGGGAAACGACCTCGCCCGACAAGAATAGAGGTCCTCTTGCCGAGCGTGAAAACCAGTTCCGTGACCTCGCATTTCGTGATACCTATGGTCCTCATTAGCCCTGATAATCCGGATCGATTACATGCAATTGAAGCTTACGTCGACAGCGGTGCCATCGGCAATTATGTGGATCATGAAATGGTTTTGAGGATGAATCTAACTCTTTGTCCCAAGGCTGTAAAGGACGTCATTACTACGGTGGATGGTACGGAGATAGCCTCCGGGCCAGTAACGCATACCACTCAAGGGGTGACGCTAGTAAGTCAAGATGGACACCATGAGAAGATCGTGTTCGATGTGATCAAGGCCCCTCAGTTTCAGATTATTCTAGGAATACCTTGGTTAGAGAAACACAATCCTCTGATCGATTGGCGAGCAAGAACGGTCCAGTTTCCAGAATGTGTCTCTACTTGTCACCCTCCACCTGGTGTTGCACTGGCAGCAATTTCTTCAGAGACTCCCCAGTTACCTCCCGAATACCTAGAATACCAAGATGTTTTCCGGAAGGATCAGGCTAACTCTCTACCTCCTCATAGGTCTTATGACTGCCAGATAGACCTGATACCTGGATCTACTTCTCCTTGTAGTAGAATTTATGCCCTCACCGAGCCTGAGAACCTTCAGCTTCGACAATACCTGGATCAATACCTGGCAAATGGGTTTATTCGTCCTTCCAAGTCCCCTGCTTCTTCAGCTTTGTTCTTCGTTCCAAAAAAGGAAGGAGACCTTAGAACTTGTATAGATTATCGCTCCCTGAACCAGCTCACCGTTAAGAATAGATATCCGTTACCTTTGATCCCTGAACTCCTGGACCAAGTCAGAAAAGCATGCATATATACAAAGCTGGATCTTAGAGGAGCTTACCACTTGGTACGAGTAAAAGAGGGCGATGAATGGAAGACGGCCTTCCGCACCAAGTATGGGCTATTTGAATATCAGGTTATGCCCTTCGGACTTTGCAATGCCCCGGCCGCCTTTCAATATTTTATGAACGATGTCCTCAGAGAGCTCATAGATGTGTGTGTTGTTGTTTACATTGACGACATCCTCGTTTATTCTTCATCGGAATCTGAACATCGGAAACACGTGAAAATGGTCCTCGAAAGATTGCGTCAACACAAACTTTTCGCTAAGTTGGAAAAATGTGTTTTCAACGTGACTGAAGTTGAATTCTTGGGATTCATATTATCACCTGGCGGAGTGCGTATGGATTCAAAGAAGGTCGATGCAGTTCTCAAATGACCATCACCATCCTCCGTAAAAGGTGTGCAAAGCATGTTAGGCTTCGCTAACTTTTACCGCAGGTTTATCCCCGAATTCTCTCGAATAGTCCAGCCCATCACTGCCTTGTTAAAGAAAAACAAACGTTTTGAATGGTCTACCGAGGCGGAACAAGCTTTCCAGGATTTGAAGACTAAATTTATCTCTGCACCAATCTTAAAACATCCTCGCCCCGAACTCCCCTACATCGTGGAAACTGATGCTTCAAGCCTTGCCATGGGGGCAGTTCTATCACAAAAGGACCCGGTAACCAATCAGTTGCATCCCGTGGCATTTTGGTCCCGCAAATTCTCGCCTCCTGAAATCAATTACACGATTACTGACAAGGAGCTTCTGGCTATCAAGTCTGCCTTTAAGGCTTGGCGGCATTATCTGCTGGGGGCCCGACACACCGTTACTGTGATTACGGATCACCGAAACCTGCAATATTTGAAAACCGCAAAAGCCCAATCCTCTAGACAACTCCGTTGGGCATTATTCTTTGCCGAGTTTGACTTCATAATTACCTATCGACCTGGTACAAAGAACGGTAAAGCTGATGCCCTTTCTCGGATGGGAGTGGAAGAACACTTGATCAACCCTAAACCTGTACCAATCATTCCCGAACAAAGAATTCTGGGTGTAATCGCCACAGAATCCATAGAGGAAGTTAAGGATAAAGCCAGGCAACTTGTAACTCCAGCAGACATACAGAATTGGCATCTGCAGGGAAAGGACTTTGCAGTAAAGGACAATTTATTGTATTTCCAAGAACGATTATACCTACCCAGCACAGATTTACAGAAAAAAGTAATCTCTTGTTATCACGATTCTTTAATGGAAGGACATCCCGGTATGGCCAAGACCTCAGAAAAGATCAAGCGCTACTTCTGGTGGCCGTCTTGGAAAAAAGATATCAGAGACTTTATAATGTCCTGTGGAGTATGCGCCCAAAACAAGAGTCAAAAGGAAAGACCAGCAGGCCTCTTACGCCCTATTGACATCCCACCTCGCCCTTGGCATACGCTTTCTATGGACTTCATCACCGATCTACCTCCATGCTCCGGATACAATACGATTCTAGTAATCGTGGACTTATTCTCCAAGATGGCGCATTTCATTCCGCTCAAAGGCTTGCCAACAGCAGCAACTCTGGCCCGAGAATTTCTCGAAAACATCGTCCGACTACACGGTTTTCCTTCGGTTCTAATTTCGGATCGAGGTAGTCAATTTATTTCTCATTTTTGGCGAAGTTGCTGTCGGTCGGCTCAAATTGATGTGAGACTATCGACCAGTCACCACCCTCAGACCGACGGACAAACCGAGAGGACCAATCAAACTCTGGAACAGTATTTACGCTGCATGCTGCAACAAACTGAAAAAACTTGGAAAGACATCCTTTGGATAGCCGAATATGCCTACAATAACTCTGTCCATTCGGGAACTGGGAAAACCCCGTTTTTTCTTTTGTACGGCAGTCACCCTCGAACCTCGGAGTTGGATCCCCTCCAAGATCTTGAAACACCAGCAGTAGACTACCTGCATTCTACAATCACCCAAGCCTTTAAGGAAGCTGTTTCTCACCTTCAAAGGGCTAAAGAACAATACAAGAAAGGAGCAGATCAACATCGGAAGGAAGCCCCTCAATATCAAGTAGGGGATCAAGTCTGGTTATCCACCAAATATCTACCTCTAAAAGGGCCACGCACATTCAACCCAAGATACCTTGGTCCCTATTCCATCACTACCATAGTAAACCCAGTAGCGGTCAAGTTGGACTTGCCCCCGCACATGAAGATGCATCCGGTCTTCCACGTCTCTCTATTAAAACCCGTGCAACCTCAAACCCGACTAACTAAATCTCCAAAACCTATCCTAGTTGATGGAGAACTCGAGTTTGAAGTCAAAAGCATTCTGGACTCCAAGATCTCCAAATCTAAACTATTTTACCTAATTGACTGGAAAGGCTACGGCCCCCAAGAGAGATCCTGGGAACCTGCTGAATATGTCCACGCTCCTCGCCTAATCAAAAGATTTCACCAAACATTTCCTGACAAGCCAAAACCCCCGGAGAAGCCCGGTTTGGGAGGGGCCTTGAGGGGGGGTACTGTCATGATCTCTGCTTCCAAAAGGTCAGGGTTTTCCCAACTCCCTTGGAAGCAGATCCATAACCCAGGTTCCGAGTGCCAACCAGTCCCAATTGGGACCTTTTGGACCCAGTCCTGGCGCCAGTGGCACCAGGCTCATAAATATGCCCAGTCCCAGCGCTGGAAGCGCCGGGCTCATAATGCTTGGGTGGACTTACCTGCAGCAGACCATGCTGCTTACTTGCCTGCCAGTTGAGCCTCTGATCCTCTTCTGTTTGGAACTACTTTTCCTGTTGGGTGGGGCAGGAGCCACTCCCTAGATTCAGAACACTGGAACTCTTCTGGAAAGCAGGAACTCTTTTCTTACCTAGGCGTGGCTGTGGAAGGAGACACCTAAGCACTACAGGAGGCTATTTAAACCACACCCGATGGATGAATCTTGCTTTGCGTTATTCTGCATCCTCTGCAGCAGAACGCTCATCGTGTCTTCTGCATCTGATCCTGGGCCTGAGGAAAAAGGCTTACCATCCTGAATCCAGTCTTCAGCAACACCTATAAAGACAAGAAAGAACAGGTTAGCATTACGGTCTTCAGTGACAGCTCTTCACTTACCTGGTCCATCGGCTGTCACCAACGCCTCGCGCTGTATTCCGGCATCTGAAAGACAAAGGCTTACCTACTCTTCGTGCGCTCCGGAGGTCTTCACACTGCATTCCGGCATCTGAAAGACAAAAGCTTACCAACTCTTCGCACGCTCCGGAGGCCTTCGGCGCTGCATCCCGCATCTGAAAGACAAAACAAGGTGCGTTTAAAGACATTGGGGAACTTTAATACTCACGTGCCATTACTCCTTTCCACATCTAACCCAGTGGGTATTCCGGCACCCTGCAGCCGCTCCGAACTTGTACCTGCAAAATAAAAAGACAGTTAGAGCGCATCGTGAAGCAGGCAACAAGCGCTTACTTACGTGCTTCCAGGCGCTTCTATTCATCACACGGGCTCCATCTTCAACTCACTTCAGCCCGTCATCCGCCATCGCCGGAACCCTGCAAAACAAGAAACATCATTACTAAAGACTTTAAAGACATTAGAATTACTCGAAACTTACCGTTCGTGCAGTAAACGACGGACAGCAGTCCTCTGAAGTCAAGAGGCCTGCTCCCCTTATCCAGTGAAGAAACTGGTTACAGCACCCTGCCCCGAGGCAGATGGAGAGCACAGCGTTCACTTACCTAAGGTGAGAGCGTTAACCTTTGGGGTTCTACAGGAGAAGAGAAAGGGAAGAAGAGAGAGACATTCAATAACCCAGTTCCTTAATCCCATATTTTCTATCTGCAGACATCTTACCCTTCGAGTCAGACATACAGTGCACAGAGGTCCAGCCCAAAGAGCCAGCCGTGTGTTACACATCACCTTTGAAGATACGGTATACGCCCAGTCAAGACCGGCGCCTCTACGGGAATCAGGTGAGCGTTACAATCGCTGAACTATCCTTACTTCATAGCCAGTAAAAGTGTTAAAATCCTTAGCACTATCTACCCTGTCTATTTGCTAAAGCATCATTTTCTTATTCATTTTTAGTTGTTTAACTCTCATCCAGAAATCCCACTTCGAGTGTGTGGACTGGTTCCACTGGGGAAGGCTCTGGGGATCTGTTACTGAAGTCATGAATCAGTCTCAGAGCTTACTGTGTCCCAACCTGGTTGTCTAGCCTGCATGCTCTAGTCTTGAGTAAAAGCATAACCCATATTTTCTGATTTCAAACTGAAGTTCTTGTCCAAACTCGTGTCTTTATTTCCGAAAAACACCTCTCACTAAAACCTCCATAACCCCCCTTTTTTGATGATAGAAACGAAATTTCAGTTCCTACTGATACCTAACATCCTTAGCTATCTCCACAACCCAAAACATTGAATTTCCATTTAGCAAAAGTTTTACATGTGTGAATTGCCTTTAAATTATTTCCCACTTTGCCTTTGAGATTTCAAATGTTTTCTTTTGATTAAATCATCGCTTGTGATGGCTTGCATCTGTTCAAAGTGGCTCCCGTCGAATTTTATAATAATTTAAGCAATTTCAAAGCCAACTGACAGTTGAAAAGTAAAATCTGTTTTTCTCTTTTGTTTAAGGGGGGAAGGTGGGAGTGATATTCTGTTTGATCTGTATTATTCCTGAGTACCTGCTCTCTCCTCACATCTATTTGAATTGCCAATTGGTGGGTTGAGGGGTGTTGCAAGGGGAACCTCTAACCATAGCGCTATCTGTTCCAAACCAACCCAAAAGTATTTTTTCTGTGCTGCATTCTTTTTGTGTTCATTACCTGATTCCCAGTGCATTAAAGATAATATTCAGTGTTCTGTTACCCCATTGGTGATTGTTGTTACCTATTAAAAAATATTGTGATTTCAATTCTAATTAAATATTTACCTTTGCAAACTAGCTTGATTCCTGGTTCAGTGTGGCCGGGGGGAAGAGGGGCTCAGGAGAAGGGTGTGATATGAGTGGTATATCATTCGGAATATTGAACTTATAGATAAAAATAAATAAGTGTTTAATTTGTGCACTACATGCTGGACGAGACTTGGGTGTGTGCCTGACTGAAATCCCTTTAAATACCATGATTTTTCCTGACCACGAACACCGGTAGCTAAAATTCAGGTTGGCCATGTTTTCCAATATGGCGTCCAAGACCTATCTATGAAAACAGATTCCGGTCAACTTTTATCGACATTTGTTTTTGGAAAGGTCCTTCTTGTGTTTGTCTCTGCGCGCCAAACCAGGTTTGGTCCCTTTGTTCATTGGCCTTTGGCAGGCTTCATTGCTGAAGCCCTCCTCTGGCGCCTGAGTGTCGGGGGTGGACAGTTTGTGAGGGAGGTGCCCGAAACCCCCTGTGCTTAGTCTCCTAAAGGACCTGAATGCACTCTGGCGTGATTGGCTGGCTGGCTGTCTGGCAAGGACAGTCACCCTGACAGCCAGGCTGGAATGAATGGGGGAAAACTGTTTAAAAACAGGTCTCTGGGACTTGGAAAGCAGAGTCGAACACTGGAACGAAAGAACCGAAGACGAGCTGAAAGAAGACGACTGCTGCAACTCCTGGTCCACCAGTGAAACCCTGCTGCAGGTCCGAATTGCCTGAAACTCCATTGACATAGAAGCCCTTCAAAGTTAACTTCTTTCCTTGAGTTTGGTCGGAACAACCAACTCGTAAGCCAACTGGACACCGTCCCCATCCTGGTCGAATTTTCTCCAGAGTGCTGTTTAAAACCGGATAGCCAGTTGGAAGGATACCAATTTATAGACTTTAACACTCACACCTTACACCAACGTTTTGCCAAGCTTGTGGTGTCTTCCCTGGGCAGTGCAGGAACCTCACGACATGATCCTTCTTGTCCCCACGACTGAAGCTCAGGAACAGAGAGATCTGCAGGAACTGAAAGGAACAACTGCCTCAGCTACAGCTTTTCTTCACTTACAAGGTACTGTGCAAGTGCGGTGCAGAACTCTGTTCGGCCGCAGTGAAAGTTTGTGAAACCTTTCCGACTTTGAAGGCTTGTCCTTCCCTAAACCAACATCTAACTTTTTTTCTGACCAAATTCTTCTAAGATCCATGGCAAAGACTTACCCTTTTACTACCAGAACCATTGACTTTGGCCCAGGCCTATTGAATTGAATTGCTGGTTGTAGTGAACTGAAACCCTTTGCCCTGCCTACGAAAGTATTTGTGCTGTTGATTCTTGTAACCGTGTATTGTTACCCCTTTTTAAAGTAACTGAAGTGCAATTTTGCTCCCACTTCAGGGGAGCTGAACTTGTTCAGAAACTGATTGGTTGTGTATTGCAGTGTATTAGATTGTGATATTGAGCTGCTTTTGCTAGTGGAATGTTTTCCAAATGACTGTGTAAATAAATGAATATTCTTTTACCAAGAATCCTTGAGTAAGTGTTTGTTTGAATCACTGTAATTGCTAGTCCTGTGTGTAACCTGTTGTACTGCTCACTTTACTCTTGAGATAAGTCTGGCTGCTCAGCCACTGCTACCACATTACTGTGTAGTACAGGCTTGTACCAAAGGTGAAAGTGTACTGACACTTGTAGCCTTAATTGTGTGTAGTGTTCCTAAAGGGTACTGCATATGATTCTGCATAACAAATGCCCACCGTCTTCCTTTTTTCTTCGCATATAGGCTAAATCCCAGTGCCATTAAGACCCCAGGTTTATTATTATAGTTGGGTGTTCTTCTGCTGGTGTGTGATCGTGGACACTCCCTGCAGCCTCGGTCAATTTAGTAGGCACTTGCTGCAACGCTTGCCCGCACTGCTGGCCAACGCTTTCTCTGCCAGGCTTATTTATTCCATTGAAAAACTATCTGTTCAGCTAAACCGCCCGGTTTGCTTAAAAGGGCACGCTACATGTATTTGAGGCTATTGCGCTACAGCTCTCCTGTTTCATTGTGCGTGTGGGTGTCCCACTTACTTGTTTGCACTGAAATGTGTATAGACCTGCAAGCATTTGTCCAATTTTGGTTAATGAACGAGAAAACCGTGACATGTGAAACTGCCTCTATTAACATTGTGCCTCCTTAGTTTGAAACCTTGTCACAGGGTTTGTCTTTCTGCCGAATTCTTTTCCTTTTTTTAATACATTTTTTCACCCTTTCCACCTCCATCTTAATATCGGGGCCGCCACTTGCGCGGGCAAGCCTATCACGGTGCCCTTTGTTAGTGGTAGGGTGACCAGATTTAAGGAGTAGAAAAAACGGGACAGGGCAACTAACCTAAATGCAGGGCTAACTCTTGAAAGTGGCTGTCAAGGCAATGCACTTCAGCAGCGTTTGCAGAAGAAGGGGGTTTAAGTGTTTCTGTTCAAATGAACACATATTATAATTAATGTATCACACTAACCCCATCTTAAGTTGTAAAATGCAGCATTTCTTCTATGCGAGATGGTGCAGTCCTGCAAGCCAGCCATGAGGACCTGCTACAAAAAACAGGGACCCCTGCTGTTTCCAATGGGAACCTAATCTTGTAAAAGGGGGAGGGGGAGTATTAAATGCCGGGATAGTCCCGGCAAAACCGGCAGGTCTGGTCAACCGAGTTAGTGGGGTTCACCATGTGGGATTGAGGAGGGGGTTCCAAAGTTGCGCACGCTTTTGTAGAATTGTTAATACATTTTCATTTCTTCCTTACTCCTGGGCAGATAGGAGCGAATCCATGATTCCCTAAATCTGAAGATTAGGCTTTCAAAGGTGGAATAAATCATGCTGCGGTCATACTATCCCCTTATACGGACTTGAACCTGCATATGAAATCAGGGTACCCGTGCACTGTGCTATCGCGCAGACCCCGCCTGCCAGAGCGTCGCCCTCCTCGGGCTCCCCGTATGCAGGGTTTGGAATGTGGGGTGGGGGGAGGGGGAAGACGGCATGGGTTTTCCCAGAACACTATCTTGAGCTACGTTGCTACACTGATCTTGCGCGATAAGCTGGTTTATAGCTCTGGTTCCAGACACGCACAATGACCTTTCAAAAGACCTATGGAGAATTCATTCGAAACCTCTGTCTTGCATTGTAAATGCACCGTATCATTTTCCCCTGCGTGAGGGGCACATTCAAACCTAGATGTTGCTGCTGTTAAAACCAAATGTTCTTCCGCTGGGTCTATAAAGAGCCCCTTAACTTTGGCAACAGGGGTCGTCTTACTTGATTTTCCTTGCTGTGGGACTGCTGATCTTCACACCAAGCGCACAACCGGCTGAGCTATTTATTTATTTTTAGATTAAAACTTATTGTCGTTCTTGGTTTCTTCATGCTGACCTTAGAGATGTTTCAAAATGTTGGGCGCTTTGAAACCCAATTTTCTTGTATAAGCATTTTAATGCACCATAAATAAAATAAGTAAATAAAGGAAACTGTAACTAACAAAAGGGAACGTCTTAGTAAGAACCCTAAGCTTTATACATGACGGCCAACCGGTCCGCCAAAACTGGGCCTGCCCAGTGCTCGGAATTACCGCTCTTGCATAGCAAGGCAAGCAAGCGCTAAGAGTGTCAAGAAATGCGGCGTCACAGCCTAATTGATTGTGCGGTTTGTTCGGGTAGCCGCAATTCAGGCTACAATAGGCGCGCGCCCCTGCGCAATCTCCTTAACGGGGCCAGCGAGATACCGAGATATGATTAATTTTCATGATCCTCTAGCGAGCATGACGTGATAGCCACGTTGCATATGAGTGTCTGGCCTTAAATGGAGCTTGTGGCACACACCTCTTCCAATTGAGACAGGAAAAAACGGACCAGCGGACCTGTATCCTGTCGAAAAGAGGGCGGGGGTGGGGTGGTGTGGCATGG
Source organism: Ambystoma mexicanum (assembly GCF_040938575.1). Taxonomy (NCBI): domain Eukaryota; kingdom Metazoa; phylum Chordata; class Amphibia; order Caudata; family Ambystomatidae; genus Ambystoma; species Ambystoma mexicanum. The sequence goes on along the minus strand of NC_090935.1, from coordinate 196,471,572 downwards.
GGCGCCGCTGGGCATGCTGCCACCTATTATATAGCTCTTCTAGAAGCCGTAATCCGCCCCCTTTTTAAATTCTGTTAACCGGAATGCTCTGTAAAGGCATGTCCTCCATTCTGACTTACTTCGCAAACACCATTATACATCAGACCCAATGCTGGGTGAAAAACTGCTCCCCTTACAGCTTGATGTCCATATTGTTAGACGCAGACTTTGGATACCTTTTCAATCGGGAATAAGACTGAAACCCAGCAAACAGGACTGCGAAGGTGGCTGATGACGCCTAAAGAATCCTGGCTGATGAAGATGATAGAGTTCAGCTCTCCGGAATGCCCTCACGCCCTGCCCACCTGGTGGGGATTAAGTTGTGCGGCCCTAAACTGCATTTCCCATCTCCTCTTGGTGAGTTAAACATTTGTGAATATCAAGGCTGTGGGGTCTTAGGGTCTACATTTATGTCTGCCCAATTGATACTTTTATCCTTCTGCCTTTTTCATACAGCATCTCTATCCATCACTATGGAGACACAACAGCTGTATCAGAGAATCACATCACATGGGAATGACTGTGCATAGGAACTGCCCCACTACCGATCAGAGGGACTCAATCCTTCAGAGGGATTGTCCATGAGAAATGAGCCCAGTCCTGCACGCGAATAGCGGTGCCTCTTGAAAAAACAGTCCTCGCTATCAATATGCGGCAAACTACAACAATGAGCAACTTTTCCATTTGCAGCGAGTCTTACATTAGCTATTTTGTAGTGTGCCTGGCTGTCAGAGAAAGGTAGGCACAGTAACACTCATTTCAGGTAAAGCACCCCATGTCTTAGTTTCTCACAATGCTTACAATTCCTGCTGCTTGATCCCCTGATATAGATATTTTAATTAGAACATTAGCAACTGAGATAGATGGTAGGTGTCCTAGAAATGTCTGTGAGGCGAACAAGTATTCTAATTGATACAAAATATAGTCATTCATGCCTTTTATCAGGTTGCTTCCACATTTCTCTGTGCATTGATTTTCTGGGGAGATGATTACTCTGGCTTTTGTGCTCCCTACTCATTAGCAGCACAATGATCGCCGGCTTTGTTATAGCTCATCTACTGGACGGAGACATGGCATACAATCCTTATGTGGGCAGCTCGGATAAGCTAGATATTGAGGAATGGTGCCATCACGCTTTGTGGTTTCGTAGACGTCTACTATTTCCTCTATTCTGCCAAGTGCCCTTTTCTAGATCTAATCGCTGCTTCTGATAAGGTCAAGGAGGGGGATTTGCTGCCAATGTTCAGTTTGAGTCCTGACTGGAAAGATGTTCACTGCAAACCTGGCCATTTCCTTTATGACCGGTAAGAGGTGCTATGAAGACAGGAGGCGGACATATGGAGCACTCTCTTGCCAAACCATCATTACACCCAACAAACTCTATGGCACGCATGGTATCCGTAGAACCGAGTGATTTCAAAATGCGCCACCACCCGTGGAAAATAAGCAGTTTTAACTTTGTCTAAATAATACACAGCAATTCAAGTACACATTTGATATCAATATTTAAAGAATGGTTTTATTTTTTATTCCAATTAGATAAATCCCACACATCATGGGCAATCCAGTCACATGTAAGGCTATTGAATACTTTACAGAAAGCTGTTCGGTATGTGCGCTTATCTTATATGTGGTCATTTTGTATGCACGATGAGCTTTTTTTAAAAATAAATACAATTAAACAATTTAAATATTTATTATACAACCCATATAGCTGAAGCATCAACACATGCATAACAGAGGATGCACCCCACGGCATCAGGAGCTCTGTTCTTTAAATAGAAGTCAGTTATCTCCTTAATTCTGCTTAGACGTCCATGAGCATTATGGGATGTTTTCACCCCCTACTCCAGGCCCTGCAACATTACTGTGCATTGCTTGCATCAGGAACATCAGAATGGCCGCCGGAAAGCATTATGCTTGCTAAAAATCACCCAGAAGTGCGCAGGAAAAATCTGAAAAATAGGCCGCCATCCACTTTTGCCTATGTCAGTGGTAACACAGGAGACCACTGTCAAAACCCATCATTTGGCTGCCTACAGAGCAAAAGGACTGCAAAAGAAACACAGAGCTGTGTGGAAATCTGTTTTTCTTGGTTGTGCAATTTGCACAAATCATGGCTCACAAACCACCCAAAAGATCCAACCTCCTTGTGGGGTGTTGAACATCATTCTACTTCAAGAATCCACATAAATATAATGTCAGCAGAAGTATATTTTATCAGAACAAAATCTACTTTTAAAGATACTTGCTGGAAAGAAATATGTCAAAAATGGGTGCAATACCGTTACTCGCCTCTGTCAGACGCTGGCAATCTCTAAATCTGTCAGGTGAAACTTGTGTCTCAAAAGCTAAATATGCCAAGGAAGGGACTACCATCAAATGCAATATAGGGTGCCACACACAATGATTTTCATGTTGAAAAAGACTGGAATTGAAGATATGTTTGCTTATTTTTAAATTTGTAATTTACATTTTTCTCAAGGAAAAATGTCATAATGTACTGTAGGCAAACTGATTCAGCTAAAATTTAAAGAGGTTTTCCTCCACTGCGAACACACCATCTTGTTCCTTTTGCCAAAAGGAGAGAATATCTCATGGGGTTGCTAATAAGAAGGGGAGGAGACTTCCTCTGCTGATCTGGGAAAGAGACAATGGGTTCCTTGAACTGAAAGAAAATGCTAAGTTGGGTGTGACTGACACCAACTGCTCAGGAAGACAAGCCCATGTGACTCTCTGTCTCAGCCAAGCCTTGGAGGCAGGCCAGACTGAAAATGTGGATTTGAAACTGAAGTAACTCTATGTTTAAGAAAAAGATTTATAGAAAATTGTACGGAACTGATAAAAAAATGGGATTTATACGTTATTAAAATGAAAGATTCGCTTTGTTTAAAACTAATCTGGAATCTGTGCGACATTCTGAGACTGAACCACGAAATGTTTTATATGGTAGCTATTGTGATTATGCTATGAAGATGAAAATTTACAGAAGTATGCCCAGATGGTATGTGCATGTATGTGTAAAGAATTGTACAGATACAAAAACGTGTAACCAAACAAAAGCGCGAAAAACTGTCATTTGTGAACCAAAACTCATAGGAATATGAGACTTTGACAGAAGCGTACCTTAAGTAATCTGTAATGTAAATATGCATTATCAACAAGTTTGTGATATTGGAAATATGTTTTTGGGAAAAATAGATTTTCTGGGTAAAAACAAAGGGGAGGGATTTTTTCTGGACCCTAAACACTGTGTCACTCTGACACATGATGACACATCATGACACACTGTTCCCTTCTCCAATCAGGAGAGGGGGAATTCTCTGACCTATCAGATCCTTATAGGGTTGGGCATTGTGTAATCAGCCTCCCCACCCCTTTGGAAGATGGATAAATAGGGACTCTTGAGGACCCACAAACACACACACATTCATTCATCACTGATCATCCGGCGAAGCGCTCTGCAGGAAGAACCCATCTCCAGAACTAGACTCCAGAACCAGACTCCAGAACCCTAAACCCTGAAGCAGAGGCCTAACCCAAAAAGCTGAACCCTTCTCAGTGGGCCTTTAAAATCTTTTGCAAACTGATGGAACCCCAAAACTTCCAAGGGGCACCACAAAATCCAACAACCTGGCTGATCTGTTTTGCTGCTTCTAGCCAAGAACCTGTGCTAGAACCCAGAGATCCAAACCGGTAGAGCAGTGCTGTAACCCAGAATCAGTCAGATCCAGTCCAAGGGAATGTGCAGACCAGAGTGCCTTGCTGAGAGCAGAACCAAGCGCCTGAGACCTGTCTGGTGGCGAGCAAATCCCAGCCAAACCTTTGACCAGATCTTTGACGGGCCCCTTCCATTCCAAAGCCATAGTAGTGAGTATTTAGCATATAACTATCCATAGCTAATCTGTTAGTATTAAGTAATCATATTCAATCCATTTCAACCTATCCAGAACTGCATTATAGAATCTTGTGTCCATCCAGAATCCTTCTCATTATATAGTCCTGTGATAACTGTAGCGATAAATATTCCTTGCGCTAAATATATTTTCCGTAGAAAATGAAAGCAGGCAGTATATAGTTAAAATAAAAGAGGACATGGGTATGCTGCAGCAGGAAAAGGCAGACCAGGATACCAGAATTCTGGCCTTGCAGAAGGAGTACCAAGAAGGTTTGGACTCCCTACTGCAGAGCCAGAAAAAGCTGGAGCAACAACTGGATTTCAACAGGGCAGGCGCAGAGCAGATAGTCACCCTGCAAAGCCACCTAGATAGAGAGAAGGCAGAGAGTGACAAATTAATTCTGAAAGACCTGGATACCCAGGCAGAATTTGTCGAAGAGCGCCAGAAAGCTGGTGCCCTTCAAAGACAGAGGGACGACCTGGCGGCACAGAAGCAGGCTCTTGCTCAGAAAAGGGACACCTTAGGCCAGGAAGTCTGTCACTTAAAAGGGAAACTGGAAGAAAATCACCTGGCCCTCCAGGGACTGTGTGACCTCCAAAAAGAGCATGATAGATTGTTAGAGCACACCAGGAGGGTGGAAGATGCTCTGGCAAGGAAGGAGACAGTATGGACAGGGCTCAGGAGGTAACCCTCCTGCAGCAAAGACTGGCCCAGTACTCAATGACAAACCAAGAACACAGAGAGAAAATTAGGCTCTCTGTCAGAACAATGATAGGCTCCACAGGCAGGTAGCCATGCAAGAGAGACTGATAGAGACTAGTAAGGACTTGATTGCGGAACAGAAAGCTCAAGGTCTTGCATTGCAACAGGGAGCATGGGCTGATAGAGATGAGGTTTGCTGGGAAAGGGAAACACCTGAGCATAACCTCAGGAACCCTAGTACCAGAGGTCTTCATCTCTCCCAGTCCCTGGACTCTGCCACCCCCATGTCCACTGGCGCACAGGAGCCCAGGGCCACGGGGGTGGCAGATTACTATCCAGTCAGAAGTATGGGGCTCATAGATATGATATGATATGATATGGCATTTGTAACGCGCCTATACACAAGTGTTTAAAGGCGCGACGAGGCAGGGAGGGGGGAACAAGGGGATGACAGACAACGATCCTACTAGGCCAGGTATCATTCAGACCGCGCAAGTGCAGGGGTAGGGGAAGGGAAAAGGGCAAGGGGAAGGGGAGGGGGAAGTGCAGTACAAGTAAGTAGAATAAAAAATAAATAAATAAATAAATAGGGCCAGCTGGTGGCAAGTGCAAGGTAAGTGCAGACAAGTGCTGGGAAGGGGTGGCTGTAGGGATACAGAGACAGTCCCGCAGTGCAGGGGATGCCAGGGAGGCAGTGCAAGTGGAGAGTGGCTGGGCCCAGGACCGAGGTCAGTGAGAGTGGCCCAGTTGCAGATTCAGTGCAATTTCGGTGTAGAATTTAGCAGGGGAGAGGGACAGAGAAAGCAGAAGCAAAGAGGAAGGTTTTGAGGTGCTTCCGGAACCGGAGATGGTTCTCCTCAAGTTTCAGGGAGGCAGGAAGGCTGTTCCAGAGGGAGGCCCCTTCCGCGGAGAGAGATCTACCCCCAGCTTGTTGCTTTGAGAAGCGACTGACCCTGAGGGAGTTGGAGACGGATGAGCGAAGGGCTCGGGAAGGAAGATATTTAGGAAGAGAGAGTTGAAGGTATTTTGGCCTCAGGCCCCAGAAGGCCTTGTGGATAATGCAGAGGGTTTTGAACTTAATCCTCGCAGCCACTGGGAGCCAGTGTAGAGATTTCAGTCCTGGAGAGATACGGTCCCTGGGCTTGAGGCCAAGGACAAGTCTCGCAGTTCTGTTCTGGATGAGTTGCAGAGGGCGGAGAGTGGAGGCAGGCAGATTAAGATAGAGGCTGTTACAGTAGTCCAGCTTCGAGAGAACCAGGGCTTGGGAGACAGTGAGCATCTTGGGGAAGGAGAGGAAGGGAAGAATACCTCTGAGGAGGTGCAGCTGGTAGTGTGACTTCTTAGAGACGTCAGATATTTGAGGAGAGAAGGAGAGTGTAGAGTCGAAGATGACTCAAGGTTTTTAGCCTTGCAGGTAGGAGCAGGAAGAGGGCCAAGAGAGGCCGGCCAGAGAGCTGCAGGGAAGGAGGGAGTGGGTGTGCCAATGAGTAGAATCTCAGTCTTACTGGCATTAAGGCAGAGGTCATTGGTGGCACACCATTCCTGGATAGCAGACAGACAGTCAGAGATGATTGAAGGAGAGGAGGAGGCCGAGGGTAGCCTGAAAATGAGATGGGTATCATCCGCATAGCACTGAAAGTTGGGGCAGAGGGCGACGATGCAGTGGGCAAGGAGTGACAGATACTGGTTGAAAAGCCAGGGAGAGAGATTAGATCCCTGGGGAACACCACAGGTGGAGAAGAAGACGTCAGAGAGGAAGGACCCAAGTTGGACCTGGGAGGGTCGATTGGAAAGGAAAGAAGACCAGTACCTCCCAGGAATGGATGGGCGGGCATCTGGGTATGGGTACCCAAGCACTGTGAAATTTAGTGGTGAACTCCAGGAGAGTAGGCCCACTAAAGGCATCTTGAAAACCTCTGGCCAACTAGGACAGTGGGGGGGTACCCATCAAATCCTGGGAGCAAGGAGGAATCAGAAGACTCCTCTGAGCACCCCAGGACACAGGAGACTAGGTCCCCACATTCTGCCAGCCATTCCCAGGCTCGCAGAATCCGGGAGAACCTAGAAGACCAGACAGACACCTCTGGGAGCAGTGCCTCTGAGTCAGAGGATGATTGGACCAGGGTTACTCGAACCAAGAAGGCCAATAAGGCAAAAAGGGCCTTGCTTAAGGACCCCTTAAAACAAATCAAGGCAATAAGAAGCGTCATCACGCCTTATCATAAGAGTGCTAAGTATTCTGTTTGGGAGCACTTAGAGCTCTTTGAGCAGATGATGGAAACTTTCCATTTGAAAGATAGCAGCAGCTGCATTCAGTATGTGAAATGGACCTTCTAAGCAGAATACTCCAGCTTCTTTGCGGGGCTGGAGGACCAAAATCATTCTAGATGGTCCACATATAGGACAGCCATCTTGAAGCATTTTTCTGTTCACAGAAATCCCCAAGAGGCTCGCGAGGCGCCTACAACTTGCAATGTGGGCAGGATCAGGCCCCACAAGAATTTGTGCAGGAGTTAAAGCGTGCCTTTGCACAGTCTACCAGAAGGGTGCGCAAGGACAGCAAAGAATTTGTCAATACTTTTTTCCATGCTCTACCAAAGTACATCATGACCCAGCTAGTGAGAGATTTTCATGAGAAAAGATCCCTAGACTGTGTCATTGAACAGGCCACTCGAATCTATGAGGTGCAAAAGCCCATAGAAAACAAGAATAATCCTAAAAGCCCCAAAACAACCAACATGCCTGCTGCTGCTAAGGTGGCAGAGGTAAAGGTTGCCCCCATTTTAGATTTGGAGATAGGGGGCCTAAAAACTTGCCTGCACAGCAGAATAATTCCAAGCCCAGAAGGCCCTCGGGCCAGTCACAGACAGGGAGCCAAGGAGGTCGTCCCACAAATGGGATCCCTCACTCCCCTGACTATATAAGTCCCCGCTACAAGGGGAACCGACCCATCCTGGGTTATTTGTGGACTCCTCCAGCCCAAGGGAAGGGATCCAACCAAGCAGCACCTAACCCAGGGAACTTCCCTGACCACTTCCCACAGGAGAGCAGAAATTCCCCAAATCCTGGGCAGAACTTTTTCCCCAGGTACCCACAGAATTTCCAACCCCAGGACAATCCATCCTTCTTTCCCCACTTTCCTGAGCCCAGACAACCCTAATCTGGGAGAGGGGAGGCCAAGGGTGGAGGGGTACCCAAATCTTCCAAACCCGGGGTATTACCAGAGAAGGGATAGCTACCCTTCCCGGGATCAGCCCAGGGGAGAAATAAGAACCCCGTATCAGCCTGAGCGGGTTTCACAGCTAGAGCGCCAGGTCCAAAATAGGGCACAGGATCTGGGTCGCATGCTGAGGGCTCAGCAGAACCCTCAGATGAGCATGTCGGCACAGAATGCCTCAAACTCTGGACCTGGTGCTCCAGAACAATGACGGGGGCAGCAACCGACAACCCACCGGTTCCCAGGGAGGAGGCACAAGGGGAAGAGGGGTGTAAAGCCTTGGAGGAAGCTTCCTTTCCCCCTTGTAAAAAGCCCCTGGAAAACCAAGAACCGGAACCAAAATCTCCTGCCCCTGAAAGTCTGCCACCCAAGGAGCAGAGACGGGGTAGGAGAAACAAAGAACCCAAACAGACCCATTTTGTGGAGGAGGTACATATCTTCCAATTTGAAGGAGAGGGATCCTCAGAGGATCCTGGGAAAAGGATCTTCTCCTTCAGAGATGGGGGAACTCCTCCCAAGGAAAAATGGGTCCCAAAGGATTCAAATCCAGACTGGGTAGATGTGGGGACTAAGCTAGTGCCGCCCATCATCCTATCCCAGAACCAACAGCATGAAAATCCCCTGGTTCAAACCCATCCTGGTGACTGCCTCTGAAAAGGGGGGGGGGCCTAGAACCGGAACCAGGGGAACTCAAACCTTCTCCCATCTCTAGTTGCCACCTTTTCTTTGCAGATTCCCTAGGCTCCACACCGAATTCTGCCCAAATCTCTTCTCTCTCAATGTCCAAAACTAAAAAACGAGCCCACAAGTTGTCCAAAAATGTTCATTATCTGTGCCTCCTTGCGGAGAAGGAGGGAAGATACTATGCCCCGGTTCAAGTACAGGGGCAGGGTACAATTTTGACACTGGTGTACACTGGATCCCAAGCTACCCTTCTGTCCAAAAAGGCCTTTGATAAACTAAATTCAGGAAGGGGGGAGAATTACCAAATTCCCGTCGAGGGGACTGAGGATTTGGACATTAAAATTGGGCGACACAAGGTGAAGCACCCGGTCATAGTTGTGACTCCAGATGGCACCCCTTGTTTACTAGGGAATGACCTCCTGTGAAGGTTGTCACCCCTAATAGATTGCGTAGATAAGGTACTCTGGACCCAGACTAGCCGACCCATAAAATTTAAATAGAGTGTCAACAATGTTAGTTTAAACGGCACCTGCCACATGGTTGAACACAAATCTGACCAAGTAGAATTTCACTTCCAGAACAACCAAATTCCAGACGTGACAGTAATAGCAGTAGGACAACAAACTGGTGATGGGGTCCTCTCTATTTCTGAAAATCAACCTTCCTTCCAGTCTAAGGTGGCATTCCACACTGGAAGGAAACACTCTGAAATTCTTTACCAATCCACAATCAGACATTCCCACTCCTATAGTCCAGAAAGATGAGAAATCAGCTCAGAGCCTGGCTGATATTCAGCAAATTGGAGAGCAGTTGTTCATCCCAGTTCAGTTAAATGAAGGGAAGGACTCTGTTCTTGCCTGAGTATGTGTGAACAATGGTAAGAGCTTCATCAGCGAGGCCATGTTCCGCAAACTCCCACAAGATCCAGCCATTCCCACATTTAGACTCATAGACAAATGGGAAATGGATCTGGAAACACCTAACTCCAAACATCTCCTGCCTAGCAGGTGTATGCTCAAAATCTCCATAGGCAACAAGAGCATAGTCCATAATTGTTGGGTCGTGTGCGACGTCACTGCCGCCTTTTACTTACGCAGTGACATTCTCAATCGCTTTGCCATTAGTTTGGACCTTATAAACTTCAAAGCTTGGTCCCGATTAGCGGATAATCCCATGGGCTTTGATGACCCAGAGAAAGCACTTAGGTCAGCTCAACTGCTGCCTTATGCAGTTGAAATTCAGGTTGGAGAGGAAGTCACCATCCCAGAAAGGACCTGACAATTCTCCCTGGAAGTGAAAGTTACAAGAGGACAGAAATTGAAAAACCCTGATGCCTATATTCATCTAAATGTTTCTCTCCAACAGCAAGGGTTGGGGGTAAACCCAACACCATTAGTCCACATAGAACATGACACTATTCCAATAAAGGTGGATAACAGTGACTTAAAGAGTTTCACTCTAGCCGCATGCACCATTATTGGAATGGCGGTTGATGACTGACAATTTTCCATTGATTTAGGCACTGAACTGTTAGGACCAATCCCCAAGGACTGTTTTGACAGTAACAGTGATGACAACACAACATCAGACAGGATCTTTACCCGGCATGGGGGGAACTTCCTGGTGTACACTTCCTGCCCTTATGGCAAGGAAGATGTGACTTGTGACTTCAGGAGGGATGAGGTGATTTTCCTAAGTTACTAGGGGAATCCAGACGTGGATCCTTTGCTCACTATTCTTAGAGAGGCACAGCTCCTCCCTACTGATGAGGTCCAACCAGACCGAAACACGTGTCTGGGGAGGCTGTTGGTACTCTTGTTCAGAGGAGAATTGCCGAGCATTTCGGTGCTGGACTGCCCCAGGGCAGGACAAAGACTGATATGTTTAGGATATTTCGTCTCTGTGAAAGATAGTGAGCTAAAGACTCTGGGTAAGTCTCTCGCAACCAGGACTAATGTCTGGCAGAAGGACTCCCAGGACCCACCTTGTTAATTTGCATATGCAAGTAACTTTGGGTCTCACCCTAAGTTACTAGGGGAATCTAGACGTGGACCCCTTGCTCACTATTCTTAGAGAGGCAAAGCTCCTCCCTACTGATGAGGTCCAACCAGACCGAAACACATGTCTGGGGATGCTGTTGGTACTCTTGTTCAGACGAGAATTGCCTAGCATTTCGGTGCTGGACTGCCCCAGGGCAGGACAAAGACTGATATGTTTAGGATATTTCTTCTCTGTGAAAGATAGTGAGCTAAAGACTCTGGGTAAGTCTCTCGCAACCAGGACTAATGTCTGGCAGAGGGACTCCCAGGACCCACCTTGTTAATTTACATATGCAAGTAACTTTGGGTCTCACCCTAAGTTACTAGGGGAATCCAGACGTGGACCCCTGGCTCACTATTCTTAGAGAGGCACAGCTCCTCTCTACTGATGAGGTCCAACCAGACCGAAACACGTGTCTGGGGATGCTGTTAGTACTCTTGTTCAGAGGAGAATTGCCTAGCATTTCGGTGCTGGACTGCCCCAGGGCAGGACAAAGACTGATATGTTTAGGATATTTCTTCTCTGTGAAAGATAGTGAGCTAAAGACTCTGGGTAAGTCTCTCGCAACCAGGACTAATGTCTGGCAGAGGGACTCCCAGGACCACCTTGTTAATTTTCAATATGGGTGAGAGTCATGTTTTCAGGTGTACAATTGCTAAGCCCACCCCAGCCAGCATGAACAGAGGGAAAAAAAACAGGAAGCTTGAGGAGGGGTGGCAGTTTTTGTTGTTGTTGCACAAGCATCTATTAAAAAAGTAAATTATTTAATTTTGCTTACATTGCAAACTGTCTCTTTTTGAAATTTTCCAATGTTCATTACTAATGATCACTTCCAGTATAAGTTTCGGTCATAATAAGAGCGCTCCCATTCTCTTACTGAGCAAAGCTCAATATCAAAACCGAGTATAACTGTTAAGTGTTAGTAACATGTCCCACGGGCTATACAATGGGTTAACGGCCCAGCAGCCCGAGTTAAGGGCCCGAGCGAACATTATCATTCCAAGATAGATTGTCCGGTACACTACATTTGTATTCTTTCGGAATGCCCCTAGAGGAAAGGGGGAAAGAGACAAATAACACTAATGATGGTTCTAGCCTGATTCATTTTGGGAACTTAAGAATGACCACAGATCCCTTTATTTGACAAATATGAAAGTGATAAAAGAGTTGTTTTATTGAATTACTAATATAAAATTTAGTTTAGTTTAGTTTAGTTTGTTTATTTGTAGTGCATGGCCAAACCCTTAGGTAGCTGGGCGCAGCAAACTTGTGGACAACATGGTTACATATCATTGCGTGACAAAGTGCATACAATCAATGGTACATAGAATAATACAGTATGTGACAGGATACAAGTTCAGTAGAACGTTAAGGACCAGGTTACAGGGTGGTGCGGATCATTTATGGGCTAACATGTACAGTGGGTATCTATGGTGATCTGATCAGTGAACAGGTGGGTGGCAATAATTTAGGCAGAGAGCCATGATTTCACCATAGCTCTGGAGGGCCAGAAGGAGGTTTCCGCTCTGATAGATAGAGGGGGTGTGTTCCAGAATTGTGCGGCAAGAATTGGGAAGCTAGAGCCTCCTGCCGTTTTTAGGTTGAATTTGGGAATCTGCAGTTGGTGCAGGTATGGTGTTCTGGTGGGTCTGGACGAGGTCTGTCTGGTGAATTTGTCAGATAGGTATCGTGGGGCGGTCAGTGACAGGCATCTGTGTGTGATTACAAGAGATCTTAGTTTGATTCTGTCTCGGATAGGGAGCCAGTGGGCTTCCTTGCTGGCCGTGGAGATGTGAGCTTTACGTGGGAGGTTGAGAGTGCATCTAAGGGCGTTATTTTGAAAGATCTGAAGTCTGTTCAGATTTTTGGTGGTGGTGCCAAGGAAGAGTGTATTGCAATAGTCTAATTTGGATAATATCAATGCTCTGGATAAGGTTAGGCAACTTGAAGTGGACAGGAATGGCCTACAGGCATTAATAAGTTTGTTGGTGTAGGTGGTAGATGAGATGGTGGCGTTTATTTGTTTTTTCAGCGATAGGGTGGAATCAAGGTACACACCTACTGTTTTAACATCTTTGTAGACTTTTATAATGTTGCCATTGATGATGAAGGATTGGTATCTGGTGTCCAATTTATTGAGGCATGCCTGCGAACCTACGATGAGCAGTTCCGTCTTGTCATTGTTGAGACAAAGGCTATGTGTGGCCATCCAAGCTTGAATTTCTAGGTAAATTTCTTTGAGTTTAGCAACATCTTCATCATAGCGCCCAGTGAGTGTGATGAGGACCTGGGTGTCATCTGCGTAATTCGTGTAACTGACACCCAGATCATCAAGCCGGTCAAAGAGATGCTTAGTGAAGATATTGTGAAGTATAGGAGAAATACAAGAGCCTTGGGGAGCTCCACAATGGATTGCGACAGGGTTAGCAGCAGCTGAGGGGGCGAAGACCCTGGTCGACCTATCAGACAAAAATGACTGAATCCATTAGGTGACATTCTGGGAGAATGCGGCAGCTGAAGAGAGGTGTTGTGTGAGGATCTGGTGATCAACCAGGTCATAGGCAGCGGATAGATCCAACAGGAGCAAATTGGCCAGGTTGTCCTTGTCTTTGGCTTCGTCCATTTGGATTTTTAGATCCAGGAGGGCTGTTTCGGTCCCATGTCTGGGTCTAAAGCCGGATTGTCGCAGACCTAGAAGGTTATTGTCTTCCAAATATTGTTGTATTTGGAGGTAAGCCACTCTATCCAGTATTTTGAGAAGAAAAGGTACTGTCGTGATGGGTCTGTAATTAGTGGGAGTGTTGGGATCTAGATTGGGTTTTTTAAGAAGGGTAGGACCCAAGCTTCTTACAGATTGTTGGGAACAACTGAATTCTTAAAGGACGAGTTCATCAGAGAGGTGATAAAAGGTGCTAGTTCTTTGGCTCCATCCTTAATGACTGAGGCCGGGCATTGGTCACCTTTGCAATTAGAAGGTTTGAGTGTGGAGATTATTTTTACAACTTCATCCTCAGTGACTGGAGAGAAGTGAAAAAGGGGGCAATCGTGAATGGTACTGCTCTTGTTGCTGCTAGGGTGGTTTTTAGCAGAGAGATTGGCTTTTTTTTTACTCTATTTTAGCTTGTAGAAGGGCAATTTTGTTAGATAGGGCTAGTTGGATATTATTGCACCAGGCTGTATCCTTAATGCAGTCCTCAGTGGGTGGTAGTGGTTCAAGCTCTCTTAGAATCGAGAATAGTTATTTCATGCCAGATTTGGCGTTGTGTATTCTCAAGTTATAAATCTCTTTTTTAGCGCTTAGGATAGCGGATTTGTAGGAGGAGGCTGCCGAAGAGAATTTATCTTTAGTGGTCGGGGAGGGTGCTTTCCTCCAATTGGTTTCTGCTGCTCTTTTAATGTTCCGGAGATCTTTTAGTTCTGCTGAGAACCATTTGTTGATGTGGGCCATAGGTTTGGCCTTTCGTTTTTTGAGAGGGGCAATTTGGTTGAGGGCAATTTCCAGCGTGTTATTGTAGAGATCTACCAAGGCGGCTGGGTTGTCATTCTGATTAGCTTTAGCTATGGGCGTGAGGAGGGGTTTGAGGTTGTCTATGGTGATGTTGTGATTGTTTCTGAAAATTATTTGGGGTGTCTTGGTAGGGGGAGCAGTTTTAGGTGAGGTTTTGGGTATCACAAATGTGATGAGGTGATGGTCTGTCCACGCACAGGGCGTGATGTCTTTCATTGAGAGGTTGCAGTTGGTGTCTGCTAGCCAATCTAAAGATCTTCCTTTAGTATGTGTAGGTTTGTTGATATGTTGGGTTAGGCATAAATGAGTGATGGTATCATTGAGAGAGGAGGCATGGCTGTCATTTGGGTCATTAAGTCCCAGATTGAAGTCACCCATGATGATGATTTGTGATTTGGGTTTGGTGTTGGTGGTGAGCAAGAGAGAGATGTCCTCTTCAAAGGTGGAAAGGGCGCCTGGAGGTCTATATATAATGTGTAGGAGAATAGTTTGGGTGTTAGATAGTGGAAGTTAGATGTAAAGGAGTTCAGCTGAAGGGAGGGAGCTATTGGTTACTTCTCTGAAGTTGAGGTTGGATTTGGCAATAAGCGCCACTCACCCACCAACTCCAGTTTTTCTGTCTGCTCGGATGATGTTGTAGTTGTCGGGGATGGCTAAAGCTAATGTGGGCCCAGCTGCTTGATGGAGCCATGATTCAGTGATTGCGATGAAGTCTAGATGGTTGGCCGTGATAAGGTCTGCAACATCGGTGGCGTGGGCTACCAGTGAGTGAGCATTGATGAGTGCACCCTTAATAGAGGTGGGAATTGGTGTAGCATTTGTGGGTAGTTGGTTATGGGACTTTGTACAGTCCTGTTTGGCTGAAGGTTTGATGTGCGCTGTCTGCAGTGAGAGGTTCTTGGGCAGTTTGGTATTCAGTGTAGTGGACTTATACTTCTGGCTGGTGCGATAGCTGTCTAGTATGCCTCAGAAGGGTAGAGCAAGTTGTGTCCAAATTAATAGTGGTGAGTATGTTGAGGAGGCATGAGCCTAAGCATGCATTTCTTAGAGGTGTGGGGCATGGAGTGAGTGGTGTAGGTGGGCAGGCAAATTTGTTTATCCAATCTACTGGCAATAGGAGTTCAGGGTAGCATGGAAAAGTCTTGTTGATGCAATTCCGTGGTGGGATGTTGTGGAGTAGTGGGAGGATTGTTGCCATGGCCAGTGTTGCTCTCCTTAGGGTGGTCATCGGGGAGGCAGGTAGCTGGCTAGTGACTAGTAAGGGCAGGAATCTGTGGTCGAGTGGGTGCAAGACCGTGGATGGCTGGATCAGGCAAGTAATCGTCTAGTTGTGGCTAATAAACCACTTAATTGAGTAGTGGGAATAGTGTGGGGTGGTGTAGTAGTGAAAAAGCTGGATGAGAGGTGCCTATGGGAGTATGTGTACCTGTGTGAATGAAGGGGTTTAGGCTGATTTAGCAGGTGAGGCAAGGCTATCTGTAATAGTGATGGGGGCTGGCAAGATGGTCATAAGAACATAGTAAACAACCATATATCAACAGTAGTATAAGGTGATTCTGAAATAAATAAGATGAATGATTTAAGCATTGATATATGCAGGCATTATAAGCAGGAATACAACAATGTAGCAGTGGTTATGCTGTGGGATAGCGTTAACTATTTTGCATGATGGGCGTCCGTCAGGCACATTAGAGTTTCAGGTTGGTTTAACATGAGTGGCACGTCTGTGTGCAATTGTGATAGCTCCTGACAGGGTGGTCATAGTATGAGCATAATAGAATTAAGCTGTGATGCATTGACAGTAATGGAAAGGCAGTGCTGACATGAATATAATACTCGAGATGAGCATTGATATCAGCATATGCATTAGCAGCAGTAATACGGCAGCAGTATAGCGATGGTTGTACAATGGGGCAACGTTAACTGTTTAACATAGTAGACGGCCATCTGGTGCGATGGGCGAGCTTATTGCCGTAGTCAGATGTTAGTGGTAGAACGGTAGGGTGTCCGGAGGATGTGCTGAAAGCACGTGGACCTGAATGATTAGAAGTGCTCATGCGGGGCATATACAGCCGGTAGCAACATTAGGCTACGCGGGTGGGTGACAGTATACGGCGTGCACAATAGCAGAGAGGGTGCAGGCGTACAGTCATGGTTAGGGACGTATTAGACAAAGCAGTAGGGCAATAGTTCCGGTTGCTTACCAGATAGATTGTTCGATCCTGGGGGCAGTAGCGACAGCTGGGCAGCACGGCGGGCCCTCATCCCGTATGGCTCCGGACAGGCTCAAGATAGGAGCCAAGCCTTACTGTGTGTGCCTTTGTAGGTGTGCCAGCGTTCACCTGTCGGCATCGGATAGGCTGCTATCAAGCAGATGGGGACCAATCAGGTCGCAGGGAGTTCACCTGAAGTTGAATTAGACCACAGGAGCCATGGAAAAATGGCGAGCGGCCATCTTTGAATGACTAGAAACAAAGGAGGCTAGCATTCAAATGGTGGTTCAGGGCAGCTTAAACAACAAACACGAAGCGGCGGCTGGAAAGTTGCACTTCGTAGGATTTCTGCACAAATAATCCGGCTATTGCAGCGAAGTCAGCAAATGCAGATTCTTTTGCAAGGATGTGGCAGATGAGGGGCCAGGGGCCTACCTTTCATCTGGTGATGCCCCCTTTCTCCTCCAGGGTGGAAACACTGCTCCTGCAGTGTGGAGGGGCTCCAGCTCCTCTTGGGATACAAGCACAATGTGGGCAGACAGGCTCAAGACAGGAGCCAAGCCTTACTGTGTGTGCCCTTGTGGGTGTGCCGGCGTTCGCCTGCCGGTGTCGGATAGGCTGCTATCAAGCAGTTAGGGACCAATCAGGTCGCTGGGAGTGCACCTGAAGTTGAATTAGGCCACAGGAGCCATGGTAATATGGCGAGCGGCCCTCTTTGAATGACTAGACCTTGTGGCAAACAAAGGAGGCTAGCATTCAAATGGTGGTTCAAGGCAGCTTAAACAACAAAAACGAAGCGGCGGCTGGAAAGTTGCACTTCTTAGGATTTCTGCACAAATAATCTGGGTATTGCGGCAAATTCAGCAAATGCAGATTCTTTTCCAAGGATGTGGCAGATGAGGGGCCAGGGGTCTACCTTTCCTCTGGTGATGCCCCCTTTCTCATCCTGGGTGGAAACACTGCTCCTGCAGTGTGGAGGGGCTCCAGCTCCTCCTGGGATACAAGCACATTGGGCTCAGTGCTTATTTAATTTTTCACAGCACAATCCTGATCATTAAAATGTCTGCAACATTGACCCATAGATACTGATTTGGACAACCCCATGATTTGACCGTGAGGATGCAATGGGTGTGATATCAGTCACATCACTTGGGTCCAATGGCAAGCAGGAGATAGTGTTCCCGCATGAAGAGTTACAGGTTATTCTCTGGTTAAGGATGGATTTGCACATGCTCATATCATGTGCACAGAGAATTATGCATTACATGGCCTGCGGTAGCGGCCATGTAGTTATGGTTAAGTTGCTCATCTCATAGGAAAAGCACTTTTTGGGCGGCTTATAACTTTGCTCCCCCAGGACGAACCCTTACCAAACTTTCCATAAAATGTATATGGCCCACTCTGAATTTTTTTGCAAAGTTTTGTGAGATTTGGTCCAGGGGGGGCAAAGTTATAGGGGAGGTCCCAAAATAAAAATTTGTCCCATAGACATAATGGGAAAATCTTTGCTCACACCTACAGCCCAAACCACTGGACGTTTTCTCACCAAATGTACGGCAGGAGCGGCGGCTTCGTCCCGGAAGCGTGCTTTTTTTAATTTGGTGTAAATCCGTCCAGTAGTTTTTGTTTTTAAATGACCAAAATGTGAGGCAAAAAAATTAGTGATATCTATGTCCGCTCCACAGACTCACTTCCCTGTTCGGTCCGCGGACTTGCCTCTGATTGGCTGTACTGTCCGCGGATGGGCCTCCAACTGGCCCGAAAATTCATGGACTTTTGTGTGGTCCGCGGACATCGGGACGCGGCTGCCGATTGGCTGGTGAGAAAACGTGAAATGCGTCAGTTTTTCTGAAGTGCCCACCATCTTGGATTCGCTGACTTTTTTGGAGTCCACGGATAGCTCAGTGAAAATATTTTTTAAAAAGCAGCATTTCACTTGTCAAACTCAACAAACAATCTCTGGGGATGTGGGGGGGGAATGAGGATTGGATTGGATATGGCCATAAGAAGCCAAAAAACGGGTTGTTTCACCCCCCCGAAAGTCTGTGAACACTCCAGATGTCCTGGGGCAGTGCAGTGTTGTTCGTGGACACTTCAGATGTCCTAGGACATTTGTACCTATTTCTGCATTACAGGGTTGGGGGAAAGCAGTTTTTGGATGGCTTATAACTTTTGCGCCATCTAATGAAAATGCATGTAATTTCGCAATTTTATTCTAGAACGAATCCTGAATGGTTTTGCAAAGTTTTATGGGATTCTGTCAAGAGGGGGCAAAATTAGGGAGGGTCCCAAAATATTGTAAAGGCATATAAATGTGGTGTCATTTGACGAATCTGCACAACATTTGGCAAAACGGTTTTGGATCTAGATATAAATGGTTTTCTAAAGTTTGGTGGGATTTTCTCAAGAGGGGGTGAAATTAGAGGGGGGTCTTAACATTTTTAGATGGCTTATAACTTGGTTGACGAATGTGGACAAAGGTTTTGATCAATGATATTTGTGATGTCATCTTTGATGTCCTGGGTGTTAGTCTTAGCAGTGCACGGTGGTGGCGCGAGTTATGGTTGTTTAGCTTACTATAACTGGCGAATTTCAGGGGTTTTTCGATTTTACTTGTAACCATAACATCCTTTTAACAACGTTTTTTACAGAATTTCATAGGTTTTTATTAGTCCAACTTAACCATAACGTCCCCTTAACAGTCCCTTTAACAAAGTTTTTTCATTGAATTTCATAGGTTTTTATTAGTGCAACTTAACAACAATGTCCCTTTAATAAAGTTTTTTCATTGAATATATATATATTCACTGACAAAACTTTGTTGAAGGGACATTATGGTTAAGTTGCACCAATAAAAACCTATGAAATTCAAGGGTCTTTATGGTTACAGGTAAAAACAAAAAACTCTAGCTATGGTAAGCTAAGCAACCATACCTTGCGCCACCACCGTGCACTGCTAAGACTAACACACAGGACATGAAAGATTAAATTAAATGGGTTTTTACCAGTGCATGCTAATTTCCTACAATTTACCATAATCACACTTACCCCAATATAGCACAATGTTTGACCAATTTACCAAGTTTCACCTTAAAACTCTACCATTTCCCACCCTCTAGCATCATTTTTAACACTTTTATAAATCTTTTGCAACTTTTTCCACTATTTTTATATTCGTTGACGTTCGCGAACATCTGACATCATTGTGGACTTTTTGGAAAGTGTCAAGTGACTAAGCATGTACGCGGCATGATGACGTGACTGCGAACAGGTCCATACTTCGCTAACGAGTCTCTGCTTTACAAACAGTTCGGAATTGCATTTTTAGCTGATGTAGGAACTTTGAAGCTCAAGATTTACCCTTGCACAGCTCCTACACCTATTCTTACTCATTATCCATTAACAATCTAGCACACAGCACATACTTGGAAGAATATTAGCAAAACTGCTATTTTTTTCTCAAAAATGGCATCAGCTTTTGCTATCCCACCTCCCCAAGAGCCACCACCTCCACCACTAGCTGTAGGACCTACACAACAAAAAAGTGCAGAGACGTGTGGGCGCACAACCTTATTACATTATAAACCTATCTGGCATTTCTTTAAGGCAGTTTGTTACACTAAGGACACTTTTATAAAAATTCAAATAGGCATATGTTGGTGGGTGGCTCCTGTTCAATTCCTCAATGTGGATATTTGAGATCCAACAAGTCAGGCAGGACAAGATGAAGTTAATATGCTAAGATATGGGCCACTAATGTCAAAGGTTGCCCGTTCAGAACTAGATAAGAGGTAGACAGTGGCTGTCCTAAGAAGTCTAGGAATAGTTTGCTACACACTATCGCCTAGGACTGAAGTCTTTGCAATTGCACACGCACATACTCATGCAGGGTACCTGCAGAATGGGGCATGTGTGGAACAGTTAATGGGCAGAGAATGCGGATATGAGAACATTTGTACATGTTGCTCTATTTCATCAACCAAATCGGCAATCACACTGACACATCTACCCACTTTCTTGTCCCCAAATTTCCTTCAAGGTTAGTGGTCCCAAGGTTAAACACCTGACTTGTTTTCCCCACAATTGATTAGGAACCAGGGTTCAAGCCAGTTGAACCCCTCATCAACTGAATAAATGCCTCAATCAACCGGGCAACAACTTTTCAATCCATTTGAATACTTTTTTTGTGAGTGTATACAATAGATACAACTGAGTGTACAGTTTTTTGTTTTGATTTATTCCTTGCTTTGCCTTGGGTCAGTATACTGGTCCTAAATGAATACATTAATTTCACACACTATTTCACAAATTGTGCATAGCGGCACACAACATTGCATGGAAGGTGGTTTTTGTATGCATTCAGGTCACAATGCGTTGTTGAATGGTTCCTTTGAGGTCATGTGGCTCCCTACACACAAATAAGGGTAAGGAGATTGAGGAATCCCTTACTGTGCTGTAGAAATGCATGACTTAATGGACAATTCCTCTTCCATCAGCCCATCAATCACGCTGTCAATTTTTGAGGAAGACATCATCTTGAGTTAAGAATATATAGTAGATATAGTGCCTCACTAGACTGGGCAGAGAAAACAGGCAGAAGGAGTTGGAGGCTGCACTCAAAAGGTCAGGAAAAACACTTACGTACCTACATTATGTAAACTAGTATCATAGTATTAATGTTCTCACTGGTGCAAAGATGCACAGTGAGTACGCCCAAGTACTCACTATAAATACATGCGAGAAAGATGTCTAGACAGAAATCGTCAAGAGCGCAACTGCACACAGTCTAATAAAGCCAACAGAGAATTGACTTCCTCACGTGTAGAGTGAATTCCTTTTTATGTTCATGATAAATTGGCATTGAAAGCCGTGATCTCCTCTAATTCCATACAGGTATTAAAGGTCAATCAACAAAACAATTTTGCATGTTTAATGCAAAGAATTTTAAAATAAACACTAAAATAAACAACTAATATCACCCTATCACCTATTTGACACCTAAATGCAAGGTAGTTGTTGTTTGTGTTTGGAATCAGGGAGAAACAGAGCCTGTAGCACACTACAGGTAAGTGCAACTAGGAGGAGGTGTGTCACAGCTATGACTTAGTATTTTAGGTCACTGGTGACAACCTTAGATGACATCCATGAGACATCCTTTAATTAATGTATGGACATACAGTCCATACATTTTCAGTGGTGCTGAGTGTGACATGGAGGCATAAAAGCAAGGCGTAACACTTTTACGCCTCTATTTCCTGATATGCCCAATTTTCCTGCAATGTCAAGAGTGTGGGGCTAGGGGGACAAAGAATGACTACTGCGATACAGGAGTACAGGGTTAAGTAGGATCTAAACTGCCTACTCAGCCCCACACTACTACTAAACCAAAAGCGATGCCAATCAAATGTGAAACAGGCATTTCCAGAAACATATTCCTCCTTCGCCTAAGGGCATAGCACTGGCCGAGGGCAGGCTATATCTTCAGGCGATGATAAGAGCAGCAACCCAAACAGCAATAGTACAAAGACTCCAAAATTAAATAATTTCCAACCAAAGTTCTATGGCAACATAGACTTTTAATTAACAACCACTCAATTGGCACAATGTCGTTGTTCAAGAACATGTTTTGTAAAAAAAAGGTAGAGAAGGGGATTTAAAAGAGACTGTAGTCCCAAAGTTGGACCAAACGGACAGAGCCTCTTCAAATTTCTTGGGCTCTCTATAGCATGGAAGCTGGCTTCTATGAGCATTCCTTCGAACCAGTTGGTGTTGAGATGGGCCAAGTTGTGTTGATCCTTTGGAGAGTCAGCATCAACGTCAATGTCGAGGAAGAGTTATGAGTGGACTGAGTCATGCTTGAGACGATTCAGATGGATGAGCTCAACAGTTTTGAATCACTGGTCAAGTGGTGTCGAAACTATGCTTCAGCTGGATTGAGTCGGTGAGTGATGTGATGGCTTCCAGCGGGTAGACTTTACCAAAACCAAAAGATTTTGGCTGGAAGCTTTAGAATAAATTCTAACCACTGGCACATCCCTGAGAAACGTTCCAGACCTTCATTTTTCAGCCTGCCAAGCCATTATAGAAGGGTAAGACCATATGCAAATCAAGTCCAGCCCAAACTGTTAGGTCACACATCTTGTGCACAAGACCACAAGCACCCCCAGACATGTTTCTGCCTCATCGGGCATCATCAGTGAGGAGTTGCTTGGGTATTCAGGACCAGCAGTCTCAGTTCCCACATCTGGGCATTTCTGTCCCACTCTGGGGGACTTTAGCAAAACCAAAAGGTGATGGCGGGAAGATTTTGAATCAATCATAACCATTGGCACAGCTCTGGTCAACCCTCCAGACCATCGTTCTTCAGCTTTCTAAGCCATTACAGAAGGGGAAAGACAATATGCAAATCAGGCTTGGTCCTCAGTCCAATGAGGCCGAAACATGTCTGAGGTTGCCTCTGGTCTCGCACTGATGGGATGTGACTGAGCAGTTGGGGCTGGACTGTCCTTTTGTGTGTGTGACCAAGCTTGATTTGCATATGGTCTTTACCCTTTCTGTAATTGCTGGTCAGGCGAAGAAAAATGAGGCTTGCCTAGAGCTATTTCCAGAGGTTTAAGATTTGTTCCAAACCTTCCAGCCATCACCTATTTATTTTGCCTTGTCACCCTAAAGTGGGACAGATATATCCAGAAGTGGGTACCTTGCCTGCTGGGCCTAAATACCCAAGCAACATCTCACTGGTGAGGCCAAATTAGGCTGAAACATGTCTGGGGTGTTTGTGGTGTTGTGCAAAAGGGGTGTGGCCTAGCAGTTGGGGCTGAACTGCCCCTTTGGGGTGGGACCGATCCTGATTTGCATATGGTCTTTCCTCTTTCTTAATGGCTTGAGTGGCAGAGAGTATTCTCATAATCAAAGAGATAGAAACACAAACATAAATGACAAAAATGTAGGTATCAGACTGGGAATCAAAAATACCTCTATTGATGATGTACCGGTACTAATATCTTTGAAAAAATTGATAAAGTACAACCAAAATATCCAAAAATATATAATTTATTATAAACAGCAAATGAACAAGACCCTAACCTAACCTGACAATGATTTGACCCTCCTGCTGGAATGGCAAACCCTTCCTCCCAAGGCACTGGAACCCTCACAAGGAGATCTCCTGGAGTCTGCACTTCAAAGACAGCAATGACATAAAACAGCCATACTCAAACCAGTATGCTGACTACTGGAGTCCATTTGGAGCCAGCAGGCATGGGAAGGCAAATGGAGTTAGTTAGGGCAGCCAGAAGGGCAACTCAGACTGAGAGAGGCATTCCACCATCTTGGTTTCAGTTAGGGATCCCATGTTCCTGCAGGGAAGAGACTATCTGCTCTACTACTCTGTTAGGGCTTTCTAACCCCTCCCCAAGTTCCTGCAGAGAAAACACTATCTGCTCTACTATTCTCTACTTTCAGAGGGAAAATGGCCTGCATTGGACCCCTTACATTAGGCTTGCTTTGGAGAAATCCCCTGTGACATTTTACTTTTATAACCAGGGGGTGCCACCCCTTCTTTGATCCATCTTTGGGCCATTGAGAACAGAATAAGAATGTATTGGACTTCTGTTGGGATTGTATTCCATTCCAAAATCTGCCACAAGTGAGGTGAAGAAAGAAGGCATCCAAGCTAGAGGCGAGCTCTGACTACTAACGATCCCCACGGAATAGATGGGGTGAACTAATGCGGACCAAGGCTTGTCTGCTGGCTGCATTGGAACCAGGACCCTGTTCATTGGAAGTGAAGGATCCCCTGTACCTGCCAGACAACTCCTTGGATGGGAAGTGCAGACCTGAATGACCCACCACGCCCAGGAGCCCCTGGGTTGTGTCTGCCTGCTGCTCAGAAGTCCAGAATGCTGCTTGGAATACTGTATTGATGGCTTGAGACATCTTCAAACCCAATCAAACATGCTTTATACACTTGTAGCTACCACAGGAACTGCAGTGCTGCTTCGGCCCCATAACGCAACTTCAAACTACTTGCTGCCCTTCGAGCATTCCATACATCGCCTCGACCAATTGATGCAGTCCAGCTCATCTCGACACAATCCCGGGCTCGATGTTGCGGGTGCAACTAACTCGATCACAGATTTGACTGCTGAAAGCCATCAACTCGCCCATCTGAAATGCTGAAGCTCCCCAGCAGGGCCATCATCTCACCATCGACTGGACCGCTATCCCGAACTGTGAGAAGTCATCATCACAGCATCTTGAATGTTGACTCAACCCATAGGGAGCCCGCAAGCTTTAACCGCCTTGATCCCAACTTCCACTGGGATTACATCGACTAAAATGCCTCGACATCGGCTAGATCGCAGCTACAGTATCTAGAAGCACGGCTCGATGCTGTCAAGCAGCAAAAACTAGAGTTTAAAGTACTGTGAAGGGACCTTGTCACCCATGTCCACTTTTGGGGACCATAGTGACCTTTAATCACTCCCTTTCTTCCTTTTCCTTCCAGAACACATTATTGAACATTGACATTATTGCCCAATATTATTGCCTGATCACCCCTGCTTATCAGGCCAAAGTGCCATTCCACCAAAGTCTGCATTCTTTGTGTTTCTTTTACATAGGTAGGCTTTCTAAGTGTTTTATGATTAGTTGTTTGCATTTTATTGTTTGATTAAAACACTATATTTGGATAAAACCTTTATTTGACAGCCTTTTACTTTAGAACCTTTGTACTAAAGCCGTTTGGGCGGCTGCTGTTATCAGGTCAAGACCAGAAAGCCTGCCCTACCACACAGGAGGAAGGGGGTATACCTTTAAGGTTGGGATCACTAATAGTTTATGAGTAGTGTGGGGCTGAGTTGGTGGTTTATCCACCGCTCACCCTTGTACTACTGCAGAGCTGTAGTCCTTTTGTCACACATTTCAAATGTTAAATCTTCAGTACTAAGTGAAGGGTGGATAGTTAAATGGGGAACCTGCTGGTTTCATACATGAGAGTCTGTCATGACTCACTGTATAAGGATGCGCACTGGTCACCTGGCTACCCTCTGAACCCAGGCCTACGCTCCTACATGTCCAGTGGCCCTTGCACTGCCTCTGGGCTCCCCCTGCACTTAAGGTTCTGTACCTGCAACCCTACAGTCCCTTCTCACTGTGTTTATGAGCCAACCGCTGGCTGCACTTACTGAGTTACTTGCATTTCTCCCCTCCCCTCCTGGCACTTCTTCCCTTCCGCTTCCCCACACTTGCACGATCTGAATGACACAAGGCCTAGTAAGATCATTGTTCTGTCCCCCCTTTGTTTCCCCTTCCTTGTCTTGTCCTGCCTAGAAAAACTTGTGTACAGGCGCGTTGTACATGTCATATCATCTCATATAAGAACAAAACATTATTACTGTCTTGGCATATTGAATGTTATTAGCATTTAATTACCTCTTTTTTTGTCTTCTACGTCACCGTACTTACTGTGTGAGTTGAGTACTCACCTCGGAAAAAGGTGCTTCATAATCAGTTAAAATTATTTACTTTTCCCATTCTTTTGCTTTTAGGTATCTCGTCCTTGGGATTACCTCCCTGTTGCCAAGGAAGACATACCTCGTCCTTGGCACTTAAGGGGTTAATGAAAAAACCTTTGAAGGCATTAAATGGCGAAACACCAAAATCACCAAAAAAGGCCTTGGCACAGGGGCCGGGGGGTGGGGGGGGGACCCATGGCAGTTAAAGGGTTAAACCAAAGCTCCTCCCCTCAGCTAAGTATAAAAGCACCCTTGGACACATCAAGACTTCCCGTTTGATTGCTATGCTGTTTAAACCCACAAGGGGTCTCGGATGGGGGCATCTAAAAGGCTTTGACAATGGGGACTTGGAATCTGGGTAATGAAGATTATTGAGCCTTTTATAAGTACCTGTGCTAAATCAGAACACCATGTTCAAACCATTCTAGGTGTGTGTTAACAAAGTAGCAATATTTGTATCTGTGGATGTAGCTGGCCTTGTGGCGTAAAACATGTCTTAGAATGTGCAACCTATGGTTAATAGCAAACGTATGGTGTGCTTGAACAAAAGAAATAGAGAGAAATGGAGGGTTGGCTGTGTAGAACTCATAGAGATGCGCTTGGAGGTTTCCTCGCCATGGTTACTTTCTCAAAGCTTCCTTCATTATAACAGAGGCGCTAAGCTCTGGCCAATTGTGCCAAATGAACACATCCGTCCAAATATGTCAGGTAAATTGGGTGCATGCACAAACTGAGACGTGTTTCCAATTGCAGTGGTTCCCATGGTTGCACATATTGGTCCCTGTATCATAGAAACGCACGTCTGCCCCCCGAGAGAGAAAACATGAAAAAGCCTATCAAGGCTGAATACTGTGACCTAACAGGCAACGTCGTTCGAAGCCCCCGAAAATGTCAAGCATATTTCAAAAGAATATAAAAAGCTGTCCCAAAGATAAACTTTCCCAAAAAATGAAGCGCGGTCATGTTTTGAAGAAGACCTCCAAAGAAACCAGCCGTATTCTCTATCACAATGAACTCAAAGCTTTATAGCACGCTAGCAGCTATTTGTCAGAATTCTCAAATATAATTTTAAATAGGATTACTTACATGGAAACATCTGGACTCGCTTCCTTCGGATAAGAAAATTCGGATGTTGCATTGGGATTTTAAGACCAATAAAAATGTGTCCCAGCTCTGATGAGAGCAGGCATGATTAAGGTTATCATTCAAATACCAAGCATTACCCCCACTTTCATTCTTGCCTGTCTTCCCCCAAAATTGAAACAGAGAATCCGAAAATGTTCATTTCAAAACCGATAAGAATGCTCAACAGTTAACAAGGCAATGCCAGACAAGAAAGCAATTCCGAGCGAAAGGAAGTATGGGTTCTGAAGACTAGTCGAGGAAGAGACTCATATGATAGGATATGATGTGGCATTTATAACGTGCCTGTATACAAGAGTTTATAGGGGTGGGAGAAGCTTTATTGAGGTACATGGGTACATGGGGAACATTTTCATCCTTCCATGGGCAACCTACTAGACTCCCAGCAGCCTTCACTCCAACTACTGGGATCTGATAGAGGATTCCAGAAAGGCAGAGACTGTTGATATTGTTCTCTATGTGATTCTTTGGATGGAATACTCAGATTACTTACTGGTAATCTTCATTACTACTACTCCTTCTCTTCCTCGTCACACTACTTGCTTGTGAAGGTGAAAAGCCTTCAGACAGAACCCTTTCCTAAAAAATATATATTTTAAAGCTCCTCAGCTTTACAGCCCAGGGTATAAAGTATCTGACATTTCCCATAACCTGCCAATCTATAGCAACGGAGCCAGGGCGAATTTACCACTGGGGAGAGGAGAGTGTCAGTACTGTGATGAGGAAGAGTAGATGTAAGAAAGAATACTGGTAAGCAATCAGAGCATTACCGCTATATTCCCCTTTCTCTTCTAGGTACTTGCTTATGAGATATACCAAAGATATAAAGATCGGGCAAGCGCATACTTGGGCCTAAATGGAATAACCTCCCCCTACATAGCGGGAGCAGCAGCCATCACATGCAGAAAGACAAGCACCACCCCACCCCCAAAGGAAGGAAAGGAAAGCATGGTGGATATCTATCTCAGAGAACAACCATGGAAGTGGAAAAGGGGATGCACTGGTGATAGACAAGTATTCAGGCCTCTCAAAAGGTCTCTTGCCCTGGCCAGACCAAACCCAAGAACTGCCAGAGAATCACAGAAGTCCCAGGAAAAGACCATGAAGAAAGCACCCCCAGGCCAACTTCTTACTCAAGGAACCTCAAAGAACAAACCAAGTAAGAGGTGGCACAGCACTCCCTTCAGTTTAAAAGAGCAGCAACCATGACTCTATTGTTAGAGCCAGATGATCAGGAAGAGCCTTCTAGAAAATACCCCTTTTCCGTGATTATCCCAACCGACTGCTGACATGCTATATTCCAAACGTGGGGCCATCCCTCAGTTAGAAAAGGTGATGCAAAGGGCTTCAAAAAGGCTGCTAGGGTCCTAGAGTCTAGACTGAGGCCCTGGGCAGACATCCATCAAAGTAATTGGAAAATTAGACTGGGCCCTGAAAACCACAACTTTAACGAGCCAACTACAAACAGCTAAGCTGTAGGTGAATCAAGGACCTGGCTGAACCACCTACGCCACCTCTACATATGTCACGTACACCTAGACAACTTCTTAAATTAGCTTGGGTCCAATTATACATATCCAACTATATATCAAGCTATATATCCGACTATATATCCAGCTTCCCATGAAAAGCCAATTTCTATGAACAATGATAATACATGACACATAGGGCCTCATTACGACTCAGGCGGTAAGGGTTTTACGGCGGCGTAAACAGCGCCGACCCTTACCGCCTGAGTACGAGGTCCCTTAGCGCCATGGCGGACTTAACACCTGCTTTTAGCAGGTGTTAAAATCCATGGCGCTAAGGGACCATGGAGTTAATTACGCCACCGTAATTTACGGTGGCGTAATTAACGCCTTCCCCACTCCCATTATGCCCTATGGGGCAAAAATGGGAATGGGGAAGGGTAAATGGGGATTGGGGACTTACCGCCCAGCCAAGGTCGGAATGGGGCGGTAAGTCCGCCAACCACCATGGCGTAAACGTAGTTTACGCCATGGTGGTAAAGTTACGGCCCAGGCGGTAACTTACCGCCTGGGTCGTAATGAGGCCCATAGAGGTCTGATGCTGTCCTAACTCTCAGGTACTCCCAGGAACTCTGGTAAATGATGCCCATGAACGTATGAAGACTAAGACCAGGGACTTGCTCTGAGAATAGCGACCAGGCCTAGTTAAAACTATCAGGAAAGACCAACCAACCTGCTGGTAGGAACGAGTCCAGAAAGTCGCCAACTTCACACCTGACTGGGGTAGCTTTGCATAAAACCCTGAGGCATCCCATCTGGTCCAGAACACTAAGCAACTTGTATCACTATCATCTATCACCATCTAAACCTGAGAGGGAGGAGACCATGCCCTACTTCACCTAACTGTGGTCAGCAAATGGAGGAGGGCAGGAGGCGGAACCCATGGAACACTCATGACCACCCAATCACCTTGCTGCAACTCACAGTGATGCCAGGGGACCCAACCTGCTAGGGTCACAATGGCCAATAAAGAAGGTTTATCTGCAGGCCAGCCCAGAAGAGGAAGGAGGCACAACTGTTAAGTGACAACAACACAGCAAATCTGGCGACAGCTGAAATGAAATGAAAGCGTGAATGCAGCACCTTCATTGGCATGTGCACATCTCCAGCAGCAAACCACATACACCAGGTTTGTGGGTACAAAAGACTACATGAAGTGCTATAAGTGCTCACCCAAACCAATGTCTCCACCCTGACCCGGCCACGAGCATGTTATAACAGAAAACACCTAGTGCAATTGGTTTGTTGTTAACCTAAAGCCATACTCCTGGAAATATGGTGGAATATTGAACAAATGTGCAGGCCCTGTAACCCCAGAGGAGCAAGATACAGTAGCTAACAAGAGGGGATTGTCCTGCCAAACCACTTTGGCACTAATCGTTATACCTCTGCATTCCCAAATAGACAATGCCATCTTTAAGCAGAAGCCGTAAAGTCCCTCTCTACCTCCACAGGGATCGCAGACGTGTAACAATGTCATCTCTGCATTCCTCACGACAGGAAGGGATAAAACACTGTGCATCCAAAATTATGTTTGTGTTTATTTTTCTTTGTACAAGATTAACTTAATCGAAAAATGTATGATGCAAAATGTCAAGATTCAAACCTGTGTGGGTACTGAACTCCCACTCGGGTGGTTCATAGGACAATTCACTAATCATTGTGCTATGCAAGTTCCACCAAACAGCAGCAAAATGAGGACTTAGATGGAAAATTCTATCCACTACAAATGTAATTGTAAAAGTGTTCTTCACTAACATATAAAACAAGACTTGTATCCAACGTTCAAGCTTGTACCACAATTTAATTTGCAAACATTCATAGCCTAATATCCACAGCATCTTTTTATGGTCAAATAGATTTCTGCAAGAACGAAAAAAAAAAAAACAGGCTTGGTTACCACACACACTTGAATTCGATTTAATCTGTAGAGCTGCGTGGGAGGCAGCTTGAGTCACAGATTTCTGGAAGAAGGGAAAGGTAACACAAAAAACATGTTTGGTTCCTGCACACCTGAATCCGATTTAATCTGTAGAGCTGCATGGAAGGAATCCTGAGTCAAAGATTTATTTCAGCTGCTGATGTTGCCAGGTTATCATAGTAACCAGTGAGAAAGTCCATTCACAAGCACATGCAGTCTTGACAGCAGATACAGGATGTACAGTCTCTCTCCTTTGCTAGGAACTCCATTCCTTAGGCATGGTGCACTAAAGTGAATCTACACCAGCTTCCTTATGTCAGCCAGATCAAGCTGGTATTGTCTGTAAAAAAGCACATCTACGACAACAGGGTAGTGATGAAGGGGCAGAGGGAAAGACTTCAAGTCAGTCTGCCTGCTAGACTCTCTCTTTGGAGCCCCACCTGAGTTGGGGGTGGCGGGAAGAGAGAGAGGTTTCAGGGCAATACCAGCAGCATGTTAACTGTGTAGTGGGAGGATTCACAAAATGTTGCTCACTCCCTACGTCATGGTCAGTGCTCAAGCGTCCACTGCCACAACAAGGGACCATGCCCAGACGTCTACCCACACCGAGAGACTACAAAACCCAGCGGATCTGGCAAAATGCCTTGCCAGTTGAAAACCTGAAAGTGGGGAACTGCCAGATCCCATACACAGAATAGTGACCATGTATATCAGACGTATATAATAACACAGTGAGCACAGTACTATTCTCCCCTAAATCACTGTAAACTGCAGACTCTTTGGACCAGTGTCTGCAATTCACACATTCCCATGAGGCACTCCTTCTAAGTCATGACCAAGGTATGTGCCCAAATGACCACCAGCACTGATGAGTTGTGTTGCTCATTCCTGTCCTTAGCAGGAACAGAGAGAGACAGGGGTAACCACACACAAGCATGGGCACCCCTGGTACTCAGACGAGCTGAGACTACGGCGATGTCCCATACTCAGACCTGTGGCCGGCATTACCTCCACAAGGCCGAGCACAATGTGGACAAATGGGGGGATAACAAACACTGACCTCAGCAGCAAGGTCAGAAACATCAGCAAAACAAGAGACCAGTCCTGTCAGGCACTCCAGGAGGCACATCCCAGAAGAACACAAAGCAAACCACCCATCCGTAGCCGCCCACAAGCATGGGCAAACTCTTGGGATGCCATATACTCAACTCATCAGGTCTAGGGCTACCCCCTGAAGTCCAGGCTCAGAGGGTCCTGAGAGGGGAATAACAAAACAGCATTCTTAGACCAATCACAACCAGCAGCGGGGTCAAAGCTTTGAGAATACAAGAGACCAGCCAAGTCAGCCTTGCCAGTGTTCACTGTCAAGAAAGACAGAAATCAAACAGAAGGATTATGGGACATAGCGGTTGCTTTATACCCCGAGACGTGAGGATTAGGACCTATCATACATTTTTTTGGAGATGGTTGGAAAGCAAATTGCCTTAAGAAAAAGTACTTGCAAGGAGAGAAAACCTCCCCGCCCCTTAGAATTGCAATGTACCTTTTAAAACAACCAGCAAGTTGGCCATGTCTGTCTGGAGATCTTGGGTTGGATGGTAATCGTGGGTCATCTTGTGGGGCTGAGTCATGTCCTGGGTGTCTGTTTACTGGGCAGTGGATTCTAGATGCTACTCCTCCCTCACATGGGAAGCGACTAGTGCTGCAATAGGTTGATGACAAAGGATTTCATTGTTTCCAGGTGGAACATCAGCCCCCTTGTGTGTTTGGAACTTCAGTCAACTTTCAATGTTTTATTCTTGCTGGACTATATAGCTCATGATGGAGTATTCAAAGATTACTCTAGCTTTCACTCGGAGAGCATGCACACTTAGGGGTGATATATTTCTGCAAGAGTGCAATTAGGAGGATGAGCACTTGGGGGGTAAAGGCTGATGTGGGTGACGCAGATGTGTGATTTAGTGTTCCTTATCGAGAAGAAGTTAGGGGTAACTCTATGGTTGTCATTCTTGTCTAGTGGATGCGTTTAGCCTTGCCCAAGGTTTTCAGTTTTGAATTCATTGACCCTGAGGCTTTTTCGGCTGATCTATAATTGAACTATTTCCAGATCCTTGGCCACTGCGAAAAACGTGTCCAAGTCTGTGACTTACATGCATCTTTGTGTGTCATTGGGAAATGGAGCTGCTTGCCGCGTAAAATAATAGGGATGGGCTTGATGTAGATGTTAAAGAGCTGGGAGTGTATTGGCACTAGAAATCGGAATGTACATGTTGCCAGACAGCTGCGCCCCTGTTTCTGTTGTGGTTGACTTGAAAGCATTGGAGCCACTTTAGGTCATATTTGATACTTGCATGAAGTGTGACAGGAGAATAGTTCATAATTTGAAAGCACATAGTTGGTATTTAGCCAGCCTACACTTCGCAAGTTCAGATACCTGAATGCCCGACTCAGCCCTTTAATCTACCAATGTCGATATATGAAGTACCATTAAACTAGACAAGAATGGCATGTATTGATTGGTATGCTTCTTTGAAGCAAAATTTATCTCGGAATACATCACTTCATAAAAATGCATTGATATTATAATGATAGTATGGGGTAAGAGCATGGAGGCCTGTGGGACTGAAGGTGGAAATAAAGGATAAGCTGGGCAGAGGCAGAGTTGCCCATCCTGACACTTTTCATGGAATGACTGACCTGGTCTCTAGGAGGAAAAGGACAAGCAGAAAGGCCAGTTGTCTGGAGCCTCTGTTTATTTTTATTTTTTTTATAAAAGTGATCCAGTAGCAAAACTAACTTAGTGCATCCTCTTTAATCTGTTAGTGATTGGGAAGCATGTGCAAATCAAAATAATAAACTCAAAGCATTGGAGTCACTTCATGG
This sequence comes from Ambystoma mexicanum, assembly GCF_040938575.1. Taxonomy (NCBI): domain Eukaryota; kingdom Metazoa; phylum Chordata; class Amphibia; order Caudata; family Ambystomatidae; genus Ambystoma; species Ambystoma mexicanum. The sequence continues at coordinate 196,438,276 of NC_090935.1, read as the reverse complement.
CACATGTGTGAAACATAACAGTGGCCTCAAGTGTCCCAGGGGAATAGCACATAACTTGTTATTGAGTCAGCCTAAGCTGCGGAAGTTCCAACCCCTGCAGGCCCGACTCAGCTCTTAAATCTTTCGCCATTGATAAATTAAATACCATGAAACTAGGTAATAATAACATTCATTCTTATATGTTGTGGAAGCATGGTGAATCCGGCATAGACATGATTATAATGATTATTATTATAATGTGGTGTAAGAGCATGTCATGGACCACTGTGGGAATCCAGGTAGGAAAAAGGATAAGTTGGGAATCTTTTCAGGGAATGGCAGGGCCTGGAGTGAGAATGAATTCCGCTTAGAAGAAATATCACTTTAGAAAGACTGCGCTGAGACCGCTCAACCTAATCTTTCTAAAGTGAACTGTTAAGACCCCGTTGCACATGAGTGCCCGCAGGGGGTGCTGACAGGCACTTAAGGAAGCCACGGACGCGGCAGGTAAATGTTGTATGTGTGTGTGTGTGTGTGTTTCTGTTGGTGCTTGTGTGAGTGTGTCAGGGGATTAGAGGGTCCCGAGTGAACTGAACGGCAGGGCGGGGAGCAAAGGAGGGCTTGAAGGGGTGAACTGCCCCCTCCCCAAAAAGATGAAAGGAGCGTGCTTGGTGGGCAAAGAAGTTGGGGGTGAAAAAAGTGACATTTCAGAATATTGAGGGCCTCACTAAAATCAGCCTAAAAAACAGTCTTTTTTTGTTTGCAACCATCAATAGTTGGAAATTTCACATAGAACCAATGGCAGACCTACTCTCAGGGGGAAACAAAGAAAGGCAGAACGGTCAGGTGTCTGTAGCCTCAGTTTGTTTTAACCAAAAGCCCCCGGTTGGTTAGAAAAGCGATTTCACGCATGCTCCCTAGCCAGGTAGAGTCTGTGGCCTAGAGGTTCAACTCTACACTGACATCTCCTTGGCCAACTTTCTCAGGAGAACATAACGAGCACGGGTAGTTAGGCTCATGTCTCTATTGCCAAAAGAAAGCACATGTGATCAAATCATTCTCTGATCGTTCCGAACAGTGGGGGGAAAGAGAAACACCGATCTATTTTGAGTTTGAAAATGTTAGGTGGGCATCATTTGAGTTCCCCAGTCGGGTAGGCACAGTAATGCCACTACACATTGGCATTTCAGCCACAACATGGAAGGATGCAGTTTTCAAGTGATAGATGGGGCAGAGTTGCTGAATATGAACAGGTTCATTTGTTTCACGAAAATCCAGCAAAATGAATTCTCTAGATAGTCTGGCCACTGCTCCAAAGTCCTCTGCCCAGTCCTATCATGGTCTATACGTCCATGCCCTCCCACGTCTGCGCCAGCATGGGCAGTCTACCTAGAGGATTGTGCGTAAGAAGATGTTGGGAGTAATTTTCTGAATCCAACTGGTTTCATGGGTCTCTTGTCCTCCCAAGTTGCAAAGTATAAACAAATAATGTAGTGTTCAAAATGGTCCTTTAATTGCCTATTGGGCTGGTAATTCTTTCACCACAGAGTACATGACTAAGTGCACTTATCAGCTTGGTGCCTTAATAACCAGAGATAATTGTCCTCTGCCTCCTGGGTAGAGAGAAATGACCAATCCAATGAGGTGTAAATTAGCACCCTGCAAGAGGCCACAGGGCACCACTGCAAGGCATTCTGCCAGAGGTAAACGTATGATTTCATATCAGCGGAGACCCACTGAGTAGTAGAATGCCATCTAAAAGACGAACATACACACTAAGCCCCTAGATAACACAGACACTGACCTATCAGTTATGAGACAGTGCCCTTGAAAAATTAAGCAAGGGTCAATGGAGTGAGTTACGCGCAGTGGTCAAAGTGTATGAAAAGCAGTAGTGGAACCAGTGGTAGAAGTGTACAGAAAGAAGTAGTGGCACTGTGGTCTCGGCAAGAGAGAAGGTGGGCGGAAGGGTAGTGCAACATGGGACCGGGTGTTGCGGCTGGGGCATTGCAACAGTCTGAGTGACTAGTACCTAAGGCTCCTATTACAACTTTACACTTGCACAGGGACCTGAATGGACAAATGCTCTGTATAGAATGGTGAATATGGTCGTAAAAAGTAGAGGAATGGTAAACAGAAAAATATAAAAGTATTGCAACACGGCTCCAGACTGTTCCCTCTCACATCGATCACTGAGTAGAACCATGTTCCTTACTGGCCTGCCCCCCCCCCCTCACGTCCCCCACAAACCCCATCAGCACACCTCCTCCCCCGCACAGTACAAACCCTCAAACACATGTACCTGCTGTATAAAGGAACGTTCAGTGCTTTGCAGTCAAAGTGCACTTCAACTTCTTACTACACTTCTATTTTAAAACGAAACCTTTCCGGAACGGTTTCTTTTTTTAAAATGAAGAAGAGCACCACTCCCAACTGCTATCATCAACTTCGACCACTGGTTACGCGCTGCCAACTTGTATTCGATAATTGGCAATAAACTTCAGCTTTAATTTCTCTAAATGCACTTAGAATCCAAAATGTATCATATAAAAGAAATGTTAAAAATATTTGCTGAGTCCCCCCTCAAAATGTGCTCTACAATCATTTCAATCTTGCAGTATAAGGGTTTTATGTCGGTTGATAAAGGTGTGCTACAGTTTGTAGAGAAAATACATTACATGTATCACTGTGGTTCCGAACATGGCCTCTTTGATTCATTGATGGACTACCTCAAGCTAGCCAATGTACAGGTGTCACAGCATCACCTTGGCTTCCAAAGTCATGAGGCTGGTGGCATACACAAAATAAAGTATGCCCTAAAAAGAAGTAAAACTAATGAGAACATTGAAGGTCGCTTTCAACTCAGCTCCCAGGCTGCTCCTTTTATTTCCTCAAAATGCCACACTATCAGTGCCATGATCTTGAATATTGTATGAGTGTGCATATGCTTAATCACAACACAGTATGCCATTATAGGTCGCCATGCACTCAGTAGCCTAGTACAGAATATGGATGGCCCCTGTGAGCCATGCTGAATCACCCACCAATCCCCAAGATCGGCAACAAAGCTCATGTTGTGTCACGCTCTGGGCCGGCCTAGACCACAATAGATATGCAATGCGCATGATGGTCATGCAGCAGAAGGGGCAGGGCACGCACTGCCTACCACTCTCTATCTTCTCTATCCCCACCTTTTCCTCCTTCTGTGCTTCCTTGAAATCTCTCCTCCATTCCCCAACCCGACACCCTCATACCCTCCTCTTGCTTCTCTCTCTCTTCCCTCACATCTCCCCCTACTCACCTCTCCCTAACCGCTCCTTTTCCTCTTACCCTTACGTCTCCCTCCTTGCATCTTCACCCTAATATCCCTTCTGTCTCCCTCCTCCTTTCCCTTCCTCACACCCCTCCTTCTCTTGTTTACCCTCACAGGTTAATTGCTCTACTCACTGCTTTGTTGGTTTGATTCAAGTCTTGTAAATTGCTTCTACTGTTATAATCTTCTATGTATCTTGTTGTTGTAATGTAAAGCACTTTGGAGTAAAGCGCTATATAAACACAATAAATACAAATACAAATATAAATGAGTGTTTTAATCAAACCGTACATCTTTCACCCAGCGTAGAAACAAACAAGTGCGCTCTGCCTGCCTCCAGGAACCCAAATATACCAGCGAACACGGGCATGGCCAGTAATGTTATGCACAGTAATGATACCACTAGAAAACAAGTTTATACTGGCTCTGCCAGTATATTCCAGTATCCTCACGCGCAACTATACTCTTGTTGGCTTTGCCTTTAATGCCGGTAAGCATCTCCTGCCAAAGGAGTATAATATGATATTGCTGACTGCACAAATTCTTGCCCCGCTCCAGAAACAGCATGTACGACTACTCTTTAAGTTGACTTTGCCCTCAAGGCCAGTAAAACATGGAATGCTACAGGAAGGACAAATGTCCTTGTTTGGCTTCACAAATGCCTCCATCCACCATGTAAGAGCGCACTTAATGTGGTCTTGCCACTTATGTGAGTAACAAATGCCACGCCATAGATAATGTCCTGTCTGCTTGTCCTCTTGCTCTATAAAACCGCCACCCAAAGCACTCCTCCAACAAATATTCATAAAGTTGACTTTCTCCAAAAATGCCCTTAAAACATGTAAGAAAGCGTCCATGTTTCAATGTTCCAGCCTTGCATGCACACATGCAGTCAACCCCCAGTCACTGACCTAGTGGCAGCTGTTGAATTTATTAATTAAAGAGACATACACATTTCCATCAAATATGACAGAGTGACAGAGTGCAGCAAGGCATCCAAACCATCCAAAGGGGTTTTGGGGATGTATCCCCCCCTAGAAAAATGGTTGAATAATGGGTTAAAATGGTGCATTATACAACACACTTTCTACGAAAACTTGGGTAAAAAGCCAGTGCATAAGCAATCAGTTTTGTAGGGTAACTCCAATCCAAAAATTCTATTTATGCTAGTCACCAACAGTTCACAGGAGCATGAATGTTTTAATTAAATTAATGCTTTGCCATAAAAAATGCAATTTCACAATAAGAAAACATGTTCAAACTGCACAATGTAGGACATACTACACACATAAGAATGCTCATATTTGCTTTAGCTTTGATGATGCGCAGTAAAAAATGTCATGTCACAGTAAGAAGACATACCTAGACTGGCTACACCAAAATGCCAGTCTAACCACTTAATAACACTTAACATGCATACTTTATCAGAGAGACCCAGACAAATATACACTACCACAGTAAGAAAAGGCTAGAATAGCTGCACTCAAAAGCCAGTCTAGCCAGATCATAATACAGGCTTGCTTTATCAGTGATGCGCAGTAAAATATGGTAAAGCACGGTAACAAATGGTTAGACTAGCTGCAGCCAAATACCAATCTAGCTAGGTAATAAAACTGATTTTTTTACAGAAGCCCAATTAGAGAAATGTGATGCCACAGTAGGAAATGACTAGACTAGTTGCACCAAAATGCAAGTCTAGCCACGAATAACACATAGCATGCATGCTTTATCATGGATGCACATTCAGATTAAATGTTAGTGCATCCCTTCATCCCTATACTTCCCCAACCACTCCGACCCCCTTCACAAACCACCAATACCAGCTCCTCAGTCCAGCACTAAACACAAGCACACACCGTTCCCTCAGTCATTTAAACGTGCACCTATTCACCATACACTCATACACATGCACTCAGTCACCTATACAACATACACTCACTCAATCACACACATTGCATAACATACATATGCCCCCCAAATGTCGCCTTTCCCTTGCACACCCCTCCACGAGCCCAGCATTAAACACATGCACACATATTCACACACCATTCACATTCTCATTTACACATGTATCCATTCACTATACACTCACACACATGCACGCCCAGCCACCCATACATCATTCACTCACTCATTCACACACATTGCATACTATGCATATGCCCTGCACATGTGCCCTCTCCCTCCCATCCCAGTCCCTAAACCCCAAAATCAGCTCCTCAGCATTAAACAGAAGCACACACACAGTCACATACCATTCGCTCACTCATTTACCCATGTACCCATTCACCATACACTCACACACACGCACACCAATACATCATACACTCACTCATTGACACAAATTTCAGAAAATACATATTCCCATCACATGTCCCCTCTCCCACCAACCCCACACCCTAAACTCTACATTCAGCTCCTCAGCACAGCATTAAACAGAAGCACACACAGTCACACACCTTTCATGCTTATTTACATGTGCACCCATTCAATTCATCATGAACTCACAAACAAGCACACTAAGCCACCCATACATCGTATATTCACTCATTGACAAACATTACATAATAAACATATACAACATGAGTGAATACAAACACATTTACAAAAATGCAAATGAGTCGGTCGCAGAGTCTTTGGGTCTGCACTAGAGAAGGTTCACTTTTTTTGGCTGCTGCTGCTGACTGCATTCATTGGACTGCCTACAGTCCTCTTTCTACTGCAATCACCTGAGAACTTAAAATCCCCAGAACACCGCGGAGTGGCCGCGCAGTCGGTCGCAGAGTCTTTGGCTCTTCGGGCTCTGCGGGCTCCCACCCGCCCGCTTCCCCAAGACACTGCGAACACTGTGAGCAACATTGCACGACTCCATTGATTTGCGTGATCTGCAGAATTTGATCCTATTCCTACAGTTGTCAGCCCTTTCCTCGCAACCCCCCCATCTCCAAGAAGCATCGACCAGTCCAACCCCGACCCCCTATCCTTCACAACCATCACAACCATCAGAAGATCCACAAGACTCACGGAGAAGCTCGCTTCCTATACAGAATACCGGTGAGCACTAGCCCCCAATGGCACGACTGCCCATCAACTCTTGAACCCGTACATCATCTTCACTATCCCCCCTTTTAATCACCCTTGCACAGCGAGAAAGCAAGAAAGAGAGGACCCTCACCTCCGGGCCCCTCACCTCCAGGCCCTGTCCAGGCCGCCAGCCGACAGTCCCCCTTCGCGGCACCTCCCGCGTCTGCTTTGGCGCCATCGGGTGATGACCGCCGATACTCTCCAGCAAACGGAGTCCAGCATTTCAGCTGGAGATCCCACGCCGGTCTCCTCGCCCCCGAGAGAAGCCTGCGGTTCCCCACGCCGGCGCCTCTGCACTGGAGTACACGCCCCAGCAGAGAGCCGTGAACTTTGGACAACGGCTCGCTTGTTTCCTGGAGGAGCCCGCAGCTCGCGGCATCACTGCCACTAGGACACCAGCAAGAGCTGCGTAGCGCCAGCCTCCTCCAGACCCCACGACAGCCTCCTCTCTCCTGAGCGAGGACTGCGGCTCCCCACGCTAGCGCTTCCGCACCGGAGCATCCACCCCACCAGAGAGCCGCGAACTTCAGACAACGGATCACTCACTTCCTGGAGGAGCCTGCGACCTGCGACGTCACCACCATCAGGACACCAGTGAGAGCTGCGATTGCCGGACCTGCACAGTGCTCCCCTAAGCCTGTCAGCTAATTATGACACATGAAAACACCGGCACGAGCGGACTGTAGTCCCCCGACAAGCCTTGACCAGCCTTGAAAACGCTGAGCAGGCACACACTACGGCTGTGACACGAACGAGGAGTGGTCACATCCACTACAACAACATCAAATAAGTGACACAGGAGCGACAATGCACCACCTTTTGCTGACACACCCTCACTGGACTTTCACCACGAGAGCAAAGTAACTCTCTTTCCAACCCCACTCCTCCTCGCCATTCTATCCACGAGAATCCACAAAACCTGCGAAGAAAACTGTGCACGGATAGAGATATTCCTTAAACCATAGTTTTCTCCATACCACGAAACAAAGTCAGAGAGAAGCCCAAAGGACACTGCTCCACAACGGAACCAAAAAGCGCACCCTTTGTGCTCCTTTACCATCAGCTCACCTCATCTACTTCAGTAAACACGCATAAAACAACAGAATAAGGCTGGGCTTGGAGACCGAAAGGACCTGATCCTTGGATCCCAACAAAGAAGTTCCAACAACATACCCGACACCTCTGATAGAGATCTATGCCACCCACATACAGAGACGTGGTTCTACTACCACTCATGAGACCGAAAGGGCATGTCCCTTGGATCCTGATTACAATATCAAGCACAATCCAACTTCAAGCACTGCTATGAGACCGAAAGGGCTTGTCCCTTGGATCCTAACAGGAAACATATCAATTCACGAAGAATGTCAACAAACCGAATCACTAAACAACAAACTATTCAACGGCCAAAAACAAGACAAAGAACCAAACTTGCCACTGTTGACTACTCTGATCAAGACTTGTCACAATTAACTATGGAACAATCATTCCAAAGAGCACCAAATCCCAAAGGAAATCTATAAGTCTTACCAAAGAGCTCTGAAGCCAAAAGAGAAGATCACCTCGGAACAGAGGATTCTCCTAACATCGGTACCACTCTGTAAGAAAACCTTCAACTTGAACTTGAGAAACACACTGCTGAGGCTATCCACCAACCCAGCCCTGAAGAAACAATACCTACTCAAATCAAAGCACAAATCCACAATCCTTATACTGCGAATCAACAAGAAGATCCATCACTTCCAACCATTTACACTTCCCTTTCACCTCCCAGCAAACAGGTAATTGATACTTTCGCCCAGTTTAGTGAAAAAGAGCGAACTGCAAAGACCAGTCCTCAATGTAACATGACACAAGATACAACATCAATACCTACACTCAGCAATCAAGAACCTAGAACATCTTACCACATTGAATCTCCAAACAACAACTCGAACCACTCCAGTGACAACATCAAGATAGCAAACACAGAAGTTCAAACGACAAGTTAACGAAGGAACACATTACCCCCCAAACCTATCCCCGCAAAACAAGAAACCATCAATAAAATGGCAACAAAAGACTTAACTAATTACATTCCTGGAAGAGACACCCCAACACACCAATCAATCGAACCAAGAGACGCCATTAATCCTCAAAAACCATCATGGACGTCATCTCAACAAACGAAGAAAGACAAAGCAAGACTAGCGAAAATCGCGTGGCTACAAACACACAACTCCATCAAGCTTGCACAACCATTAGACGCTGCCGCCAGCAAAACAAAAACCAAGGCAGCTAGATTATCAATGGACATTACTGAAATTGAGTCAATAATGACAAGAATTGAAAAAAGAAAGGAAATACTTGGCAACCTAACAGAAATACATCAACTCCAACTAACCTCGACTCCGTGTATCATACATGATAGCCAAAAATTACCTGTGAAAACAGAACCTCAATCTGATTACATTGAGAAACATACCTTCTCAACACGCTTCAACTACGATTCTGATGATTCCTACTACACTCCAGATCCTACAACCAAGAACTCAAAACCGATCACTTTACAAGATAAGAACACCAATATCACACCAAAAGACCATCACTCTGAGGAAAACAATAACCCGAGAATTCCGACCACGATGATAGACCTACAAAACATGCTCATTGCAATACTCTCCCAAGCGATGATTCCCTTTCTTAAACTACATGAAAACATGAAAGACAGCATCAAGGACCAAGCAACTCTCTTAGCCCTGATACACTCGAAACAAATCTATATGGAGAACTTTGTCTCGGCAATCGAATCTCGCTTGTCTGCTGAAGCAGAAGAATCACATCGCTGGCAACAAAGACTAGCCGAAATAGCGAGAGGTGACCACCAAGAAAAAACAAAGCTAACAACAGAACTACTTCAGTTGCTTAAAGTACACCACCAACAGCAACCAGCTCTGCAACCCAACCTACCTACTGATCAAGGAACACCAGCTCTCCTTCCTGTGAATTTACTGCAACAACCAACTGTCGAAACACCGACTCATGAATAGCTTGTACTGAAAGAAACAGCTGGAAATATCACCATTTCTCAACTGGATACCATGGAACCCAAACAAGCAATCAAGAACCCCACAGAGGCATACCAGATTTTTATAAAAGAAAAAAACTCAAAGGACCCGAAACCTACACAATCAAAAACTAACAAAAACGACAAATGGGCTCGAGAGCATTCTTAAGAACTGTGAAACCAACCGACCAACCTCCCACAGCTATAAAAAGCAAAACCCAAAGTCTACTGATATTACCAACCACCAAAATTCAGAGAAAGCAAAGTCTTAAAATCCAGACACAGCCCTAAGTGCCACGAAGAGCGCCAGTTGAATCATCCATAGATGAAGAACTACTTAATCTATCTATCCACGAAGACCAAATATCAGACAACATACTGCCACTCATCCAACAGGCCATGTGAGCTTCATAATAATTGACGAATATCCTTTGTAACATGAACAACCAACAAATGACAACCAAGATGAAATCTCAGACTTCTCCCTAGAAGAAATCTCAGATGTGTCCCTAGAAAGTGACACAGCGGATGAAATAACAAAGGAAACATACGACCAAATCTCATCGGATTCACTAACGACAAGATCACAAGATCCTATTGAACATAGTTTCAATTTCCCATCATTTGTCAACCCGCTACGACAAAATGAAATTTACGAAATTCACATTGAAAATGAAACCAACAGACCGGAACCTCTAATTCTAAACAGAAACAATGTTCTACGCCTCTTTGGAGCAATACCGCACCTGAACAAAATAGCAACATAAGACAACGACCTCATAACATTCAAAGACAATCTAAATTTAGATAAGATTGTCGTTGAGCTAGCGGACTTTAACAACCAAGAACTGATCTTATCAAGACGTAACCAGCTACAAAAACTCGGATTCACATGCTGGGCTGCCACAACCACAAGAGTACTCAACAAACCGAAATACAGAGTAAAGTCAGACAGAGACGACAACTGGCAACACCAACCGAGATCACAAACGAACAACTACATTGCTGACCACTCTGGAGATGACAGAAAGCGGAGCCAATCACCACAAACACAACAACCAAGCAGAGACGAACGACCGATCAGAAGAACCTACGACTCAGAAACTTCATCCATAGAAACTGCATCCTTCGAATATTCAATGATCTCCCGCTCATAACAATCAACGAACCTGTGATACACGTGGTCGCTCTGCTCGTGGAATACCAGAGGAAATTAGCATCTTTTCCCAAACCCCTCCAAAGACCTAGAACACTATCAAATCATATGCTTCCAGGAAACCTGGCTCAGCGAACCTCCAGCCTGCGATGGCTTTCTTACCTTTCTCAACCCCGCTATTGTTAAAAAACAAGGAAGACCAGCATCAGGGCTCCTCACCCTAATCAAGATAAACCCCCATTGGACCGTATTGAGCACTGAATATATCAATCCCTGGACCCAACTAACAAAACTAATGTGCACCAAGAACCACTCAAACGGGAAAAAAAGACACAGCAGTTGCAATACTAAACCTGTATTGGAACCCTGTAGCAATATCAACGGAAGCATTCATCGACGGTGTGTTCCTGGTGATTTACAAGGCTGTGATAAACCATCAACTACCAGAAATAATAATCTGTGGGGACCTGAATATCAAGCTATACAATCAGAACAGATCTCTCAGAGCCCATTCACATCTGTCTCCGAAAGCAAGCAGGTGGATGAATGAAATTACAACTCGCAATCTCATCCTCCTGAACCATGCAAAGAGCAACTCCACAGCCTATACGCCAACCTGGACCAGAGGATCATCAAATGCAATCATCGATTACATTTTTCTATCATACAACCTACATGAATCTGTCATAGAAGCGCAAACAATAATAACTGATAAAAGTGATCATAACCAACTCACTGTCCATTCATGGTCATCAATTCAACAAAGAGAACCAGCTCCAACAGTCGCCGTAGAAATCGACGGCACAACATCAAGATTAAGGATCCCACAACCAGCCATGGCAAATCTACCGAAGAAACTCCATGATGCCATTCTGACAGATTCTTAGAAACTCAATTACGAATGGATTCTACTCCCTTTCAGGCAAACACTCAAAAACCGCCCATATATAGATCATCGCCATACATACAACAAAGAAATAGCTGACAAGAAAAAATGCTTAACTCAATCAATACGACATCTAAAGAAAATAACATCTGCAGAAAACAGGAAACAGATTAAAAATTTGAAACAGAAATATGCCAACTGGAGAAAGTCTCAACAATAATCCTCCAACAGGCAGACGCAGAAAACATAATGAAACTACACAAGACACACAATACGAGAGAGATCTGGAACTTTCTCAACAATAACTTGCAAAAACAGCACAAAATAACAGCCAACGTTTTGCAGGAAACTTGGATTGCGCACTTTTCGACCATCTACAGAGCCCGAATAACGCAACCTCAAAACCAAATGCTTAGAAACAAAACAAAAGGGTATGTAAATGCAGAATACGAAGACTTCATGCAGATCATCAAAAACCTGAACACGTCTAGAGCACCTGGTCCTGATGGACTATCTAATGCCGTCATCAAGCAAGACCCGTCTGCCTGGGCGAACTTCATGTGCCACATTACAACTTTGGTAAACACACTAAACCGAATACCAAACTCCTGGAGGTCAGCAATAATTGGTTCAATCCACAAGCAAGGCCCAAGAGATGAACCCCAAAACTTCTGTCCAATTGCCCAATAGACCCTCTTGGGACGCTATTCGCCTCAGTATTACTGAAACAACTAACTACATGCGCACTGGAAAACGACACATTTTCGATCAGGTAAACATGTTTCACTGCCAACGTTGGAACCAATGCCAACCTGATATTAGTCCAACTAATAAAACATGAAGCCATCAATTCTCACACTACAATACATGCAGCATTCATCGATTTAAAGATGGCCTTCGATGCCATCTCACGGCACAAACGATGGTCAAAACTCAGAGCATGGAACTACCCACCGAATATTCTCGAGCCAATCATTCTACTCTATTCAGAAACCACCATAAAAGTGAGATTATCAAAACAAGGAGCAACCACCAACGCAAATCCAACAGTAAACGGCCTAAAGCAAGGATGCCCTCTGGCAGCAACTTTATACAATCTATTCACGGCAGACATCGAAGAACATCTAAGATCCAACAAAATCAATCCACCGAAAATAAACTCTACACCAGTTCCTGTCATGGCATATGCAGATGACATTGTTCTGTTGGAAAAAACACCCACTGGACTACAAGCATCTCTGACAGCTCTGAGTAGGTACATGGAAAAGAATGAACTAACGATCAACATTTCAAAAACTAAGACAATGACCTTAACCAAACCGCTCCCCAAAAAAACACACCAACCGAGCTTCAATATCAATAGGAACCAAATAGAAAATGTGACAACTTTCAAATATCTTGGTGTCCTAATAAACCAATAAAAATTGGATGAGCAATGGATCGACAAAATTGAACAAACTGCACAAACCCTAGCAAGACAAGGATGTATACTTCACAGGAAATACGGCCAGTTTTCTTTCAGACCCATCATTGCCTATTACAGACAAAAGTACATCCCGATACTAACATATAGAACAGAAGCAATGTTGAACGTCCGTATAATAAACTGGATGAAATTTGAAACAATTTTCTGGTGCAAAATTCTCCATCTACCACAGTCATATCCAATGCCAAGAATTCGATATGAAATGGCAACCCAGTCAATTGAATCCATTCTACTATGGAAAAGACTAGAAAATTTCCGGAAAATACTTACCAACCAAAAAACCCCAGCTATTCAAATCCTCCGAGCCAAAGCTAATACCTTTAACAACACGGTATTACAAAAATGGAAACAGTCAATGAGAAAGAAAATGGAAAACGAAGACATCACAGAAGAACTGCTAACTCTTCGCCCACAACATGCAAAAATTAAACTTCTTCAGAATGACTGGATAAAAACTATTAAAAAAAAGAATGCCTATAAATAGAATCTTCAATGCACCAAAGATAACAGGAAAATTCATGAGCTACCACCATACCATCAAATCTTCCCAGAGCACAGCATTAGAACAATATTTTTAAGACTACGTTTGAACATTCTACCTACAAACTCTTACTTACCAACAACGAGACAGATTGACGTCACAAACAACTACTGTCGATTCTGCAAGGACCAAGCAATCCCAGAAACCATATTTCATCTGGTTATGGAATGCCAATCACTCTCCTCCCAGCGTAAACAATTTGGAGCGTTCTTTCAACTCTCATCACAACAAATGAACACTCAAGAAAGATGGGGCGCACTACTCAGTGGACATAACAATAAATATACATACACAATCACTCTTTTCCTAAGCACTATATTGGAACTCAACAAAAGAACACCATGAGATTCAATCTAAACTATTAGCTCTTACCACTTACAGATAACGACGAAAATGATGAAAAAGTTTACAAGTAAACTAAATCATCAACAAAAAAAAAATAATGTTTTTACCTATTTTGGAGAATCCGTCACACTTAGCACACAACTTTCAGGCTGGCCTTCGGCTCCATGACCCACGCAGTCAGTTCCTGTCATGTGTAGAGCAGAGGAGACAGAGACCTCCATCCATTTCCTGGGAGCAGGGCAGTCTATTTTAATAAGAAATCATATATTTTTGAAGTCACTGACTTAAGAAAGAATGTATTTCTGTTATTTCCGTTACACTATTTGTTTTCTGAAGTCAAAGTGAATTCTCTTATTAATGTCAGAGGTGGAGTCCCACTGGGACATGAGGTGACATGGCCCCGCTATGCCAATGCCTGCACTGGGCATCATCTTGCACATAATAAATTTGCTTCTAGCACCACACTGTGAATAGAGTGGAGAGGTGCACTTCATATGGCTTTAGATTCATCATTGATCGAGAACAATCAATACACATGTTGAAGGATGATGGACGTGAGAGTCTCGTATTATGGGAAAGGGTAGATTGCATGTTTCCCAATATTACAAATGGTAATGAAAAGTACTGCTTTTGGCATTCAGTAACTTTCTGCTAATATTTTGGATTCTGTGTTTGTGGATGTATAATACTTTCAATAATTGTCACACCTCTTTTGTGATCATGGTCCCACCTTTGTGTGAGGAGAATTGTTTTGCTGAGATGGGATATTGGCTGCTTAAATGGAGTAGAATTTCCAGACAGAGATTGTCAAAGAGGCCATTGCGCGTTTGATGACGCCTATTCTTTCAATACCATACCTTCTTCAATGTGTTTCAACAGCCTAATAGTCAGGCATTGGTACCACACGGGTAGTGTGACAGCGAAATTGAGTTGAAACCTGGTTCTGTTGTTTCATACATGTACTTCCTCAGAGACTGTGAAAGAAACACTAAAAGGCTATATAAGTAAGAATCTTCAGAATTGATTACTTTCTCAGTCTTCTGAGATTCTCAAGGATATTTGAGAATTGCATCCCTGTGTTGACTGTCACCTGTGAATATTACACTTTGTCCTTGAATAGCATCTTGGAATCTCTGTGAAGTAGTATTTGTCTACTAAGGTTTATACATTTTATTTTACAGGCATTTACATTGTACCTTTATCCAATGCTCTGAACAATATTCAAAATTAATAAGTACAAAAGGGATTACAGTGATGAAATAACCAAACGTACAGCCAGCACAAAACCATCAAAATGTGTTAAAGAGTTGTGCCCACAAAATAAAGAAATTGCTGTATCTTGGAGATGCTATTTTAATTGCTTATTAAACTGGCTCGGAGTAGGGCAAGAACAAATATCCAGTGGAACATCATTCCAGAGTTTTGGAGCAAAAAATTAAAAAGACTGAAAACAAGGACAAGTACCTGAAGGTGTTGAGAAGAGAGAAGGAACTGAGAGGATGAGCGGAGAGGGATAGTAATCGCATACAAAGAAACAAGTTCATAAAGTTAGCCAGATGTAAGCTCATGGAGACATGTAAATGTGATACATAAAAATTGAAACTGAAATGAAGCTGAAACAGGGAGCAAATGAAGCTTGGGCAGGTATTGGGAAATTCTAGATGTAAACGCATACAAAAAAGAACACAAACAGCAGAGTGTAAAATAGAACGAAATGAAAGAAGAACTTAGTTGTCAAGCCAACATACAGAGAGTAACAATAGCTGAGACGAGAAATATCTACTGTTTGCAAGAGTAGTTTAGTTACTGAAAAAGTAAATAGAACAGCAGAGTGTAGAATAGAATAAAGCAGAGGAAATGAAAGTTGGATTTGTGGGGAGCTTATCACTTGTGCTTAAGATCTAGCAATGGAAGAAAGAGGGCTTCTTGAACATCATTGGGCATTATGAGGATATGTGAATATGAGACTGCTCCATTGAAATTTCAAAGGTTTATGGGTTCTATCTTTTCTGATGTTTTTAATAATCTTGTAATTATTCATCTGAATGACATTTCAATTTTTTCGCCATTGTCCCAACACCTCATAACTCATATTGATGTTCTTGAGGTCTTAGGTAGGTCACATATACACCATGTCTACTCCACTTAAAACAATGCAAATGCGAGAAGTCTGAAGTGTAATTGTCCTTTTCCCAAAACATTTTGGCTATTGATCCTGATAATGTAGTGGCTCTTTTGGAAAGACCTGCATTTTCGTTTGTAAAATAAATATTTGTTAGGGTTTGAATTTTTTTAGAAGAATTTGATTTAAAACTATTCCTAGTCAGCTTTTGAAATAACTTTGTAGATTAGTGATGTTTTTTTTAAACCTCTCTTTATTGATTGATTTCATAGACACAAACAAGACAGCAGTACTTACAAGCAATCTGTAACATAGATCTCCCAAAGACAATCTCAATTACATGGAATCAACATCTGAGACTGCTGCATCAGTTGGGTCTAGCTGTGCTTTGGATAATAAAAAGGATATATACAGATCCCATATATTGTTAGTTCTGGCATGGGATGTATGGTAGCACAGTATTCTGCTTCAACTTCATGACAGTACAGGAAATCAGACTTCCAATGATCCTGCCCAGGTGGATGCTCCTTTCCCCCCCCCCACCTTTTCACCAAAACGAAAAGGAGACCTAATAGACATCTGACAAGCCCAGTCACTTCTTTAGTGTACACAAACAGAGCAATTAAAGGAGAAGGAGCCACATGCTCCGCAATGATCTCACTTGTTATGCTAAAACGTGTGTCCAATATTCATATATTCTGGGGCAATACCATGATAAATGAATAAAGGTAGGTGGTGAGAGACTGCATCGCAAACATGCTTCTGAAACCTTGGGGAAAAATGTATGTAAGCCAACAGGAGTGAAATAGAACTGATGTAGGAACTTAACGTGTATTCATTTGTATCTACTATTGAGTGCTATCTTCTTAGTCTGAGCACAACAATAGCACCACACTTTCTGTGGGATATGGGTCCCCAGTGATTCTTCCCACTTCTCGTGAGCATCCTTGGCCCAACCAGTTTTATTGTCTAAAATATTCGAATATAAACTTGAAACCAACCTCCCATTGCCTTCCGCACGTATCATACCGTGAAGAAGAGGTGCAGCAGTAGGAGCCACCGGGAAGAATGGGAACCATTCTCTTAAACCATTCCTAATCCAAAAATATGGATACAAGTCAAGTGTTGATACACCACCCAGGAGTTTAAACTCATCTACCGTGAGAAATTGTCCTAAGGGAATGAAATCCTGCCAACGGGAGAGGCCTAGTTTAACCATACATTGCATATAACCCTTTTGTCCAGTTAGTGGGATCCTGAGGACATGCACAGCAAGTAAACAGAGAGAGTATAGTACGTTTAGACATGAGTTTTGCTCAATTCTCTGCCATACCTTACAAGTACCCTCTACTATATTCTTAGCTCTACCGATGCAACATGGTGAGGTAAGAATCACTGCCCTCTGCAGCGCCGGTGACACCAAAACCCTTTCTATCTCAATGTGAGATCTATCAGGGTTTGGAGAATATCTGTATGACAGAAACAATGCATGCGCTGGATCACAATTGGATTCAAAATCAGGCAGAGCAAGCCCGCCCCTGTCCAGAGGATCGCCAATTTGTCCCAGCACACTCAAGGTTGTTTACCCTCCCAAATGAACCCCGATCCAATGGACTTCAACTCCTTAAAAAAGGACTACGGTACCTTGATCGGCTCATTCAGGAAAGTGTATAGAAACCTTGGAAGAATAAACATTTCAACCAAGGAAATGCGACAAACAATGATATTGACAAATGTTTCCACCTCTCCACAACAGTCCTAGTGTGAACAAGCTTTGCATTATAGTTTTTCTGAAAAAGAATCTTGGGGGATGGGGCTATTTCAATGCCCAAGTAGCGAGTGCCCTCTTCATGCCACTGGACGCCAAACCCATTGCGAAACCTCCCCATCTTCTCAGTTACAGGAAACAACACCAACTTATCAGGGTATAATATTAACACTGGAGTGCTTCCCAAACTCAAGAACATCTGCCATAATAGGTGCCAGATTGACCTCTGGGTCAGTGACAAACAAGATCATGTTGTCTGCGTATAATGAAATTACCAACCGGTGTGTAAACAAGCGGGATCATCTATGGATATACCTGGAACTAATTAATTTCACCAAGGGTACCTTAGCCAGGACGAACAGCAGTGGGGAAAGAGGGCACCCCTGCCTAGTTCCCCGACTCATCTGAATAGGCCTAAGCATCAATCCATTAATACAAAGCCTTGCAACCAGTGAGGTATATAGCAGGGGCACTAGTGATATGAACGCCCCCCCAACACCCATGCGTCAAAGCACCGTAAACATAAAGGGCCACTCCAATGGAGTCAAACGCCTTCTTGGTGTCCAAAAGGGCAGCAACTACCGTGGTTTGTTGTTCCAGTACTGAGAGCAGACCAAACACTCTGCGTAATCCATAAGAGGTGGACCTCCCAGGTATAAAGCCCACTTGATCAGCCATTACACTCTTAGCCATTAACGGAGCTGACCTCTCCGCCAAAATCCTTGCTAAAATGTTATCTATATTTATAAGCGAGATCAGCCTATATGATGAGCAATCCTCGGGTGCTTTCCCCGGTTTCTACTGCTTACCTCATTGACTCTGGTAACCTCCTATCCGCCAATGCTTGCTGAAACATATTCAACAGGTGTGGATGTTATGGAGGATTCTCAATATCTGCTAATTTCCCTTACCTTTTGAGACCCCCAGCAACTTTGCTGGATTTCTAAAGTTTGATTTTTTTTACCTGGGAAGAGTGTGAGCCTTTTTTCCCACTCTTCCATGTATTTTGTGTGTGTTTTACGTTTGTGTTCTTTGGTGAAGGAGTTCTCCAGTGGCATCATATTTTTCTGTGTGTCACGCAGCACCTTCAGTGTAGTGGCACAGGAGTATCTTTCAGACTCCCCAAGGTTTAAATACCTTCTCAGGGACTGACTACTGTCTCCAAGAGCATGTAAAGTTAAATTGACTTTACCAGTCTCTTTACATTTACTGACCCAGCACACACTATCTTCCTATAGAGTGCTGTAGGGGTTGCTTAGCTTCCCCTGAGTCATAATACTCATGTAACAGTAAAATGTTACCTTTTCCTATTTTAAATGGCTGGTGGATGTGGTTTAGATCAACTACCATGATTTTCCGGACCGCTAACAACGGTAGCAGAAATAGGATCAGCCATGTTTTTCAATATGGCACCCAAGACCTATCTGTAAAAACAGACTCCGGTCATCTTTTTTCACCATTTCTTTTAGGAAAAGTCCTTCTTCTGTTTGTCTCTGCGTGCCAAACCAGGTTTGGTCCCTTTGTTTGTTGGGCTTTGGAGGGCTTAAGTGCTAAAGCCTTCCTCTGGTGCCAGGGTGTCTGGGGTGGACAGGATGTGAGGGAGGTGCCCGAAACTCACTGTGCTTAGTCTCCTAGGAGACCTGAATGCACTCTGGCGTGATTGGCCGGCTGGCTGTCCAGCAAGGACAGCCACCTTGCTGTGTGAGTGACAGCCAGGCTGGAATGAATGAGGGAAAACTGTTTAGGAGCAGGTCTCTGGCACTTGGAAAGCAGAGTCGACCACTGGAACGAAAGAACCGAAGAGGAGAGGAAGGAAAAGGACTGCTGCAAATCCTGGATGACCGGTGAAGCCCTGAAACTCCGACAACAGAGAAGCCCTTCAAGGTTAATTTCTTCCCTTGAGTTTGGTGGGAACAACCAACTCGCAAGCCACCTGGACACCGTCCCCACCTGGTCGAATTTTCATCAGAGTGCTGTTGAAAACCGGATAGCCAGAGGGAAGGAAACCAGCTTGTGGATTTTAAGGCACTCACACCTTAAACCAACGTCTTGCTACAGCTTTTGGCCTCTTCTCTGGGCAGTGCACGAACCTCCCAACATCCTCATTTTTGGCCCCATGACTGAAGCTCAGGAACAGCAAGATCTGCCCGAACTGCCAGGAACAACTGCCTAAGCTACAGCTTTCTTCATTGACAAGGTACTGTGCAAACGCGGCCCGGAAATTTTTACGGCCATCGAGAAAGTGCATGAATCTTTCCTCAACTACGAAGGCTTGTCCTTCCCTACACATTCGTCAAACGTTTTGCCTAGCCAAATCCTTTAAAAATGTGTGGCAAAGACTTAACCATTATATACCAGAACTGTGCTATCCTATACAAAAGACTCTGAACCATTGATTTTGGCCCAGGCCTGTTGAGAGGAATTGCTGGTTGTATTTAACTGAAACCCTTTGCCCATCTTATGAATGTATTTGGGCTGTCTATTCTTATAACTTTGTCTTTTCCCTCCTTTATTAAGCATCTGAAGTGCCATTTTGCTCCCACTTCATTTTGGAGCTAAACTTGTTCATTTACTTACCGGTTGGATTTTTGTGGCGTATTAGTGTGTGATATTGAGCTGCTTATGGTAGAGTAATGTTTTCTAACTGACTGAGTAAATAAATGTATATTCTTTTACCAAGAAACCATGAGTAAGTGTATATTTGAATCATTATATTGGTTGGTCTGTCGTGTAACATGTTCTACTGCTCACTTAAACTCTTGAGATAAGTCTGGCTGCTCAGCCATCGCTACCACTTTACTGTGTAGTACGAGCTTGTGCCAAAGGTGAAATTGTGCTTACAGTTGTAGTCCTAATTGCCTGTAGTGTTCCCAAAGGGTACTGCAGGTGATTCTGCTTAACAGCGAATTACTGATGTTTGTTAAGATGATTGTGCCTGTGATCCAGTTTGAGAATGTACCACCGTATTTACTATTCATATGCTAGGGTTGTCAGAGCTAGATTTTTACAGGTACAGAAGGGTCACCAACAAGCAATCCTTTCCATGCCCCATACATCTACTTTGTAATCAAGCAATGTTTCGGTTACAGAGTGAAAATGTTAGCATGGAACAAACATGTTCTAAATTGAGACATTTGTTCTACTGGACCTGTTTCCAATTTTATATCTTAATGGGTTAAAGTATTGTGCATGTTTTGTGACATGTAAGAATTGAAATAGAACCAAATGGATGTACTGTTACCACCACTTGTTCTGCGGGAATTACCGTCAGAGTGCAAGTGGTGGTAGGTGGTGTAAGTCCCCATTTATTGGAGTCCAAAGGGCTTCATGGGATTTTTGCAGAATTACTGCCAGCTGTTTTAGACATTGTTTTGCCGGTAAAGCAGAGGAATTACCTCTAGCATTCTGCTGTAGGTTTTTCCTCCACCTCACCTCCAATCATTAATTTGGTGGTGCAGGAATGCAGCATTAATGCAATGGTAACTCAGTTACCACTGCATTACCACTGTTGTTGGTCACACTGTCAAACTCATAATTTGGCCCTTTATTTGTCTGTCCAATATGATTTTGCTATTACCTTTGTTCCTCGGCAAAATCATTTATTTTGGGATGCTTTATGTTGGCGGCATACCAAGTATATTGATCTGTATTTTTTGCCTCCAACTATATTGGGGATGGAACAAATTGTAGACCTGCTCCGACTCTTTTGTGAGTGATAAAGGTTAGGTATCTGCACAATGTGGGCCTATTACTTTTGTCCGGGTAATTACCCATTTTGTTTTTTACTGCATCACTTTATTGATCGTGTTGCGACTTGCCTGTGCTTCGCCCATGGATGCACAATTCATTCCGTTTTTCGCAGGCTTGGGATAGTCTGGAGGCAGCCTCATTTTGACCCTGCTTTAGACTTCCACCTACTGCCTTGGCAGAGGGCAATGAAGAGTTGGATTTGGGATCCTCAGATACCCCATAGACAGTTCGAAAATGTGGCCCATGCACACTTAATATGTTAGAAAAACCTCAGCTTTACTGACAGTTGCTTTGCAATTGAGGGTGGAAGATGATGTACTCATGGATCGCGATCAGCACAGCGGCCTTCAGTGACAGGTGGTATTCATACAGTCATGGATTGCATTTGTGGGCATCAGAATTGCAGTTACAATTCATGGCATTATGTGATGCTCGGTGGGCATGTGCTTCTCCATTGCTTTCTGGGTTGAGAGTTTAAGTAGTATTTGGGCACTGTGTGAGTGTGTAGTATATGAATCTGTTCTGATTGCCCACTCTATGAGTTGGCCAGTATCCTGGCTGGCATACCGCCCAGCTTTACTAGCGTTAGCGCACCCCCACACAATGGTATTACCTCTGGATCACCAGTTGGGCGCTAACTGTATGTCTCCTTTCCCCATTGGGCCCAATTTTGGTGCAATTACCTCACAGTATTACCGCTGGCGGTAATTGTGCCAAAAATGGGAATGTCTCCAGTGTGTTTACCCGCACCTCTGAGCTGGGGGTAAACATGCCAGACTCGAAATTGGGCGGACCCTTAAATGAGGCGGTAACAACGTTACCACCGCATTTAAGGGCTTACGCCCAACTCGTGATCCGGCCCAATATCCCCTAATGTGTAGCAGATTCTTTTCTTGCAGGTGTTTACCAGAGAATTAACCCAATCCAGCAATGACTCCTGATTACTTTGTCCACTGTGGTTTGGTCACAGATGCATTACTGTGGATTTGAATGAAGAACTTTCACCCAGAAAGGGATTTCCATCCCCAGGTCTTCCACACATCTCTTGTTCTCCCATGGAGCTGGCATCAGCGGAGTCATCCCTATCATGGGTCAAGAAGGCCAGCATGTTTTTGGGACATCCTGAGTTGGACAATACCCATAGATCCATAAGAGGAATAACTACATTATTAACACATCTCTAACCAGGCCAAGTAGTGTTTGAGATGTGGGAGGACACATCTGGAGAATTCAGCCCACTTCTGGTTACCACCCATGCAGTATTGTTATGAAGTTACCAGGACTCATCTGGAGTACTGGATCCAGCACTCTATGTTGCTCAACTGGAGTATTGTACATAGTTCTGTTGCACACATCTGGTGTATTGTGTACAGTTTGTGAAGGTCGCATCTTGCCCATTGTGCCCTATACTTGGCCATCATTTGGCACCTTTGCATGTGTGTGTGTGTGTGTGTTTTTGGGGTCTTTAGATATTGGGATTAGTTTGGTGCAAATATGTGCTTTTTAACATAAGTACCTTTTTAATGCATTTCTTCTACAAAACACTACATAGATATTATTGCAGAAGAGTGCAGGAAGAGGGGGCTTCTGAGTCCAGCCACACGGTCAGCATTGCCTCCAATCAAGAAGATTATATACTTTTCCTCGGATTTCACCATGCAATAGTTGTAGGGTTGGAATTGATATGATGTGTTGTAATGTGTGTGAAACACCATGCAGTCACCACCTTTCAGCCCACAGTACCTTGCTGCAGCTCACCACAGCACACACCCCACCGCAAGTCATTCTTCTTTACTGCATACATTGCACATTATGCAAAAAAGGTGCACACCCCCCTTACCATATATGTCACAACCCTGCTGTGTACAGGGTGGATTTTTATTTTCTGAGGCATTATGTAGTGGTGGGGGCCGGCCCACCCTGGCTCCGGGAGGACGTGCCGGCTGTATGTTCTCAGGCGATGGGAAATAACACTCACACACAGTCTATCAGTACGTACTCCCGACTGTCCCGATTTGGCGGACAGTCTGGTCTTTTATTTACTTCTGTGCGTTCTGATACTGTCACGTCAGAACGTCCTTGGGTCCTTTTCTCAGGATTCCACAGATTAGAGATGCAGAGTACAAATACAATGTTCATTACCCCCGTAACATTTGTTGGTACTTTCTTTTGGGTTGCGAATATAGGATGAAACAGGATGCCAGTACATTTTTTTTCTCGCTAGGGTCACACGAATAGTGGTAGACTGATGGTGGGGATCGGCAAAACTATTGTTCTCTCCACAATGTAAAAGGGAAAAGCAGAGGCTTATTTCTCAGGTGGCCATCCTGGAAGCTCACCAACGCATGGCCCCCAAAGACTAGATTGACAACCCTGACTGCCATGCAGAAGGCTTGTGGTGCCAGAGGGTATACTCTATCAAACTGAAGGACTGAGAAAGCCGAAGTCTGAGGCTAGACCAGGTAACCAACATGAAAAACAGGTGTTAGAAGGGTGGTCATGTTTGCTGTCACATAGAAGCTAGAAGAACCAGCAGGTATTTTGATTAGAAAGTGACACAGATCATAGTTCAGTGCCAGACAAGAGGGAGCAAGGATGTTTAATCATGGATTATATGTTATACATCCTGTTAGCGCTATTATGCCTCCGGGCCAGTGACATGCGCTTTATAAACATAAATAAATAAATGATACAAGTGATCAAGCAAAGCAAAGGTGCACCAGCAGGAGATGGTGCTCGGTTGATAAAAGGTCGTGAGAACCACTGTCTCGCCGATGTAATGCACTACTAAGGAGAAACATACATAAAGAGACTGTTTTAAATGCTCAGGTCCTCATTATTTCTGACGGGGATATTGTTTCACGTTGTTTCCTTGCCTTGCAAGGACAATGAACTGATTCTGTGAACTGTTGCAAACTGAAATGGCTGAGATTAGTTTTTTTGCTTCGACAATATGAGCCACCAAACCCTCGTGTTTATTTCCCAAA
This sequence comes from Ambystoma mexicanum, assembly GCF_040938575.1. NCBI lineage: Eukaryota > Metazoa > Chordata > Amphibia > Caudata > Ambystomatidae > Ambystoma > Ambystoma mexicanum. Next base: position 196,413,813 of record NC_090935.1, on the reverse strand, counting down.
CTGTAGTGGGAAACAGCCTCTGGGTTACAGCATTTTGGTCCTTCCATTTTTTGAAGTGGGATACACAAAGCTCCAAATACAAGCATCAACCAGAGCGAAATTGAAATCGGGCAATCTACTTAAAGTGAAGACCCCGTGCAGCCCCGGGGAGCTTAGAAGTCTGGCAAGAAGGTTCCAAAAAATGAGCGAACACAAAAATATATATCCGATGCTCCAACCAACCTTGGGTAAACATGATTCATGCCAACTTTGGAGGCTCTCATGCCCCCATGTACGCAAACTATCAAACGGTTTGTCTAGTCTGAGAAAGCGCATAAGGAAAAGTCCCACAAGCTGTCCTGCTCATGCCACGGCCCTACTATCTGGGCCTCTCTCCCAGCAAAGGCTTCACATGCCCGCACCATCCCCTGCAACACTAATAATGTGTATCTTTTAACAATACTGGTCAGATGAATAAAGATCTTGTAAGAGGATTCAATCCAGCACTACAGCTAAATCAATGCCTAGTCTGGGATACTGAATGGAAACCCTTATTGATATATCTTTATGTCCAGTTCATGAGTTCTGGATGACTACCCCTATATAACACCCCTCTCTTGGAATCCCCCTGACCCCACTGAGCCAAGAAGTAGTTCTGTTTTGCAAGTTTAAAAGGTTTATTTGAGAATTTAAACAATATATATATATATATATCACACTTTATAATAAATTAATAATTGAATATCACACTTAATCTGAGCAGTAATCAATAATGGATAGTCTGGCACTAGCACACTTCTTTATAATCAGTGATGAGTGGTTATAGGATGGATAAGATAGCAACAATACTTTTATGGTTTCAAATAGATGCCATGTGGAATGAAAATGCAGTACAGAAAATAACTTGATAGGATTTCAGCAAAAGACAATGTAATCACTTTCTTGGACAATTCACCCCTCCCTTTATGCAGTGTAAGGAGATGAAGAGGAAAGCACACAGTTCTCAGAAATACAATCAAATGTAATTCAGTTCACCCCAGCAAGCTTAGAGAAAACAGGTATGAGTTTGAAATACAAGCAAAAGTGCTTTGAGAGGTGGCAATGAAGTGAGGAATATGCTAAAAATGGTTTTAATTCCCTTTAGGAGGTTCAGGGTGAGTGAAATATACTTGGGATGAGTTCAGGCTCACTTTAGCAAGGATCTAGGAGTAACTAGCAGGTTAAACGAATTTTTGGCAAAGGAAAGCAAGGAAGCTTCTGTTTTCACACGTGGCTGGATTTTTAACCAAATCGTGAATCGCGGCAAAATTCGCGAATGCGTGAATCACGATTACGGCAGAAGTATAAGGAGTAGCAAGTCGTTGAACAGCTGAGATTCTAAGCTTTCAGAGGAAAGTTAAACCAAGTTCCTAGCCCAAACGGTTCCAGAGATACGGACGATTAAATAAAGGTAGTTTTTCGGATTTGAAATTTTAAAAGTTCAAAGCGACAGGTTACAGCTTGCAGATAGAAAATGACAGGTGACAGCTTTGCAAAATAACAGTGAAAGTTAGGAGGCAGTTCTGGTTAGATTAAAATAGTTTGGATTAGATTATTTTAACTAAGAGATTGGTTCTGCACAGTTCTGCTAGGTACTCACAATATATTTTTGAAATAAGCCTCGCCACGGATCTGGTCAGGTTTTGGACTGGACTCCGGTTCTGGTCTCGGCACTTCACAGTGATCTGGGTCAGCTCTCTGGTTCTGCGAACAGCGGTCTGGGTCAGCTCTGCTCTGCTGGTCTAGCCTCTCTGGATTCTGGATGTAACACTGCTTTCTGGGTACTGCTACAGGTTCTGGAGATTGATGGATTTGAAGTCTGGATCTCTGGATGTGAAGTCGTCGGTCAGCATGTTCCGCAGCAAATGGAATTGAATGTCTCTACCTGTCCCAGCAGTCTCTTTTTATGTGTTTTGAAAGTGGGTGTGTGCCTGGGCCTAGCTAAGCCTGCCCCTTTCTACTTGTCATTGGCCCAATTCTCCCCTCTCCCATAATTGGGGGAAGGAAATGTGAGTCAGAGTGATGCTGTAGGTTTTATGGGTCAGAGGATCCTCCCCTGGTCAGTTTGCCAACAAATCTATATGTGACCCAAAGGCATATTTCATAGATACACAGTGGTTTGAAATTACATGCACCCATCACGTATCACATGAGGTATACTCTGTTCAAACTCTGATGTTTCTAAGAGCTTGCATTCAGAAACGGCAACATTTTGCGTTTTTTAACTGGTTTTGCAATATTGGTTTTTCATTAAAAATTATACACATATACACGGCCTGTCCATACATACTCCAGTAAATTCCCATGTCTCTATCTTAAACACAGAGTCTGTAGTATCCATAAATAGCGGGGTTTTGCCCCAGAACATCACACAAATTGGAGTTTGGGCTTGAATCGAAGGTACATTTTTTAAATTAAGGCTCTCAAAGTTATACATTTCTGTCATTTGATTACAAAGAGTTATCAGTGTTTCTGTAAAATATATATTTTGCTTTCAGTTCAGTTCTCAGAGTGTTGGAGTCCGCCTCCAAGACTTGGGTGGGTCAGTGATCACATGGGTCTTCTGCTGGGAGCTCTTTGTGTACAGTCAACAGTCAACATCAGCATATTCTATTCAAGTGCAAGAGCCTATTGTGTGGTCTCCAGGAGGCTGCCAGCCAGTCTGCCTTCTATCAATCAAGAGGTCATGTGAGATTCTGACTCCTGGTGTGAATCTCTGGAGGTGAGAGGTTTCCCAGCCTTTGGCCTGTTAATTAAATCAGATTGTCTTCTGGGAACAGCATGTGGTTAAGATTTTAATTAACTCCCAGCCTTTGATGTAAAGGCCTCTCCTGCAACTCCTGACATGCAGTTTCCCTGTAAGAGTTTAGACCGCTAGCGCCGCCCTCAGTCAAAAGCGGGTTCTGCATGCATTTTTTTGGATCAGTCTTGAATTCAAGCATTTCAAACAAGAGATATTACATGGAGGTATATTGTCCAGGTTCAACAAATGGCATTGGTGTAGTTCTGCAGTAAAATAATTTTGTGCCCATAAATTAGCCATGTTTGACCTGAAGAAAACGAATTCCCAACAGTTATGGGTTGCTTTTGGCAATCAGCATTGCCCCTTTTACAATGGTTTTAGGCTCTGTGCCCTTCTGTGCTCACAACATAGGCAAAAATGGGTGGCACCTTGGGTGACCATCTTGGTGTGCGCACAAACTGCGTGGTTCTCCTGGATTCTGGCGCACATGTGGGCTTTTTGGCCATCTTGGATTTTCTAAGCCCACAGCACCAAATGTTGCAGCATGATAGCTCAAACGTGGGTCAGGACACCCAACAATCTCTCCCTCCACCAACAGCACTACTCTACCGAATAAAATGCCAAGGCAAATTGTGGCATCCTTCCTTTGTAAAGTGTGAGCTACTTTTGAGCTAGGTTTGCGCTTTAAGCAATACAATTAATACAAAAAATAAAATGCATGTACTTTTTCAGGCTAAAGTGTGACAATTTTTAACTGAATTAATTAAATGGTCAGCAATGGACCAAGGGCTAGGTGCACAACTAGATACTGTGAGAAGTAATCTATTGTCAATTATTCCTAAGGTTTGCCCTAAATAGCTGATTGGGAGAACATAAATAACTGTGAACACAACAAAGGACAATCTCCTGCCTATTTCCTAGACAGACAATAAATCACATTCACACAACACTCTGGAAGGAATAAACCCACAGACATGCACAGGTAGCAGAAGCTGCCACTTTTGTCCAAGGTTTGCAACCTAAGATACAGCAACAATTGAAGGTCAACTACGTATTTTGGAAAACAAACAGCTAGCTGAAGTTGTGGCTGCAGCAAATCATTGTTGAGCCTCCCCAGAGCAGAAGAAAGAGAATACTTCAACCAAACCTATGGTGTTGCAGTTACCGAGCTCTTAGGGCAGGAGGAGGAGTTCTGCCAGCAGACATGTGCAGGCATTCCGATTCGCCAGGGTGATACATCTTGGAACAGTACGGCACATAACTGATGCAAGCAAGAATATCAATGTAAGTTTTAAAGTCAAAATTGACCACAGCAAAATATTTCCCGTCCATTACATAATTTACCCTCAACCTGGGTAGCAACGCCCAGCTGAGACAATAACAGGGCTGCAGACTGCTCCCCTCCAAACTATTGGCACCATCCAGAGAGCTAAGAGAGACTTTGAAATCTCTACCAGGGTATCGGAGTGGGGCTAGCTGTAAATTGGTGTCTCTTTTCGAGCTTGTGGTATACTAGTATTTTATCAAACAATGACAGACACAGATCGGGGCAGGTTTAGGGAGCTACTCCCTATGCTAGTTAAAAAAAGACACGTTCACGCCTCAATGAAACGCCTGGGCCCAGTATCAGAAAACAGTATATTATGATGTAATCTGTAAATGGAAAACTATGAAAAATCATAAATCAGATAGTGACCCCCGAATAAGGATAGAGGGGTGAACCAGTGCAGAAGAACAAGCAACACGAATGATTAAGGATGGATATGTGTATCCATTGCTCACAGGGTCTGGGACTTAAGCCGCCTCCAGCTACGCCGGGACCATCCCATGTGAGAAGGTTCTGGGACTTAAGCTGCGTCCAGCTATGCCAGGACCATCCCATGTGAGAAGGTTCTGGGATTTATGCTGCCTCCAACTGTGCCAGGACCATCCCGTCTGAGAAGGTTCTGGGACTTAAGCTGCCTCCAACTGTGCCAGGACCATCCCGTGTGAGAAGGTTCTGGGACTTAAGCTGCCTCCAGCTACGCCAGGACCATCCCGTGTGAGAAGTTTCTGGGACTTAAGCTGCCTCCAGCTACGCCAGGACCATCCCGTGTGAGAAGGTTCTGGGACTTAAGCTGGCTCCAGCTACGCCAGGACCATCCCATGTGAGAAGGTTCTGGGACTTAAGATGCCTCCAGCTAAGCTGCCTCCAACTGTGCCAGGACCATCCCGTGTGAGAAGGTTCTAGGACTTAAGCTGCCTCCAGCTACGCCAGGACCATCCCGTGAGAGAAGTTTCTGGGACTTAAGCTGCCTCCAGCTACGCCAGGACCATCCCGTGTGAGAAGGTTCTGGGACTTAAGCTGGCTCCAGCTACGCCAGGACCATCCCATGTGAGAAGGTTCTGGGACTTAAGATGCCTCCAGCTACGCCAGGACCATCCCATGAGAGAAGGTTCGACACTTAAGATGGCTCCAGCTATGCCAGGACCATCCCATGTGAGAAGGTTCTGGGACTTAAGATGTCTCCAGCTACGCCAGGACCATCCCATGTGAGAAGGTTCTGGGACTTAAGCTGCTTCCAGCTACGCCAGGACCATCCCATGTGAGAAGGTTCTGACACTTAAACTGGCTCCAGCTACGCCAGGACCATCCCATGTGAGAAGGTTCTGGGACTTAAGATGTCTCCAACTACGCCAGGACCATCCCATGTGAGAAGGTTCTGACACTTAAGCTGGCTCCAGCTACCTCAGGACCATCCCATGTGAGAAGGTTCTGGGACTTAAGCTGTCTCCAGCTACGCCAGGACCATCCCATGCGAGAAGGTTATGATTGCACAGGAGGTCGGTGCGACATCAGTCCCTTGTAATGGAATGAGGAATGTTTCCTTCCTCGGGCAGCAGGTGGCAGCAGGTGGCAGAGGTTTGCTTTTGTATCCTGGTTTAACCTATCTTTGATATGTGTAAATTAACCCATCTCAAAGAAGTCCAAAAAGGGCATAGTGTCCCCGGAATATTGGGAACGTTATATTGAAAGGCGTAGAGATTCCTCCAAGAGTCTTAAGGAAGAGCATTTTTTTGATCGAACTTAAGCACAGCTGGCACTTTATGCATTTGTTTTTTCATTTGCACTGAGACAATTAACTTTAATTAAGTATTAGACTGCTTCCCCTAATTTATGAGTAGTATTCTTTTTTACGTGTTTTGCTATCTGGAAAATAAAAAGCAATGGTAATAACACCACTATTCGAATTTAATGTGCAATCGTCTTCTTTTATGTTTGAAGGTTTATGGCGCGAATTGCACATTATTTCTGATCTGAACATGATGGCAGGCAAACAAGAACTGCTATTGAACTTGATTCTGAATATCACATGTACAGGTGAACGGTTCGAGTGGGACGAGGTGTGCGCTCAGGTGCAAGACTTTTTGAATGACCAGCTGTGAACAATCCGTCATGATGAAGATTGTCAAGCCCTGCAGAGGACTCTCTCACATGACTCTGGAATACCACCTAATATGAGGCTATTGTGATCCCTCAGGAAATACCCTGGACAGCCATAGAAGCACTCACAATGCTTGTTTCAGGTTTACCAGTGTGATGAAGGAATGTGAGTGCCTTCCTGACTCAAGGGCCACCAGGACACGTGAGTACAAAAGGAATGGGTTCTTTAATATGTTTCAGGCATCAGGCTAGTAGGGGAGTGGGGGAACAGGTGGGAAGCATCCATCCCATGTCGCTGGTGCATGCATCATGCTGCACTCCCAAAGGAACACACCATTTGACACAGTGTCCCAGGGATAATTCCTGGTGTCTGGATAGGAGTAGGAGGCCAGTGGGAATTGTATACATTAGTCAAGACCATTTAGGTATAAAGTGTGCTGGAGAGGAGTAGGCAAAGGTTGTTCCCTAGATTAATAGAAATTATTTCTGAAATGATATCTGGACATGTGTAGTACCATTAGACACAACATCCACGCAAACAATAAACCATGATGGGGGTGGGGGATGGGGGTGGGGCTTTACCAAGTTAGGTTATGCCCTGGGCCGAGTTAGAGGTTTGAGCAAAGTGAGGGACTTATTGTGAGCTCCGAGGCATTAGCAGAACCGGTAAAGCGCCCCTTCAGAGTGGTTTATTGCTATTGGGAATGGGGGTGTTTTCATGAAGAAAGGCCTGAGTTCTGATCTCTCTGATTGGCTAGTAGCCCCCTGGCCTTCCCTGATTGGTTGGGAGGCCATCCAGCTGCCCTCAGGTTTGCTAATTTACAATAAACGACTAATTCTAAGCATACACTGTCCATTAGCCAGAAGTGAAGGAAAGACATGTAAGCACTAATTATGATATCCCATTTAATTGGCCTAACCTCGCACTTCAACATTTTCAAAATCTACTCAAACGCCTATCACACAGATAGAGACCACTTCAGAACTAGTGAAGCAAATCCATGTTAAATATGACATTAAAGACCGTGCCTTTGAGGCAGCATGTAGAACCGCTGCCCTATGTACTCCTAGGGATATCCTGTGTTTCGCAACAAAGGCAGTAAGTAACCCATTCTCAACATTCCTTCTGGGTCATTTAGTTAATTATAATATTGCTTCCGATTTTTGGGCTGCATTGTTGTTGCGATAAGTACTACCTATGAATAAAATAAAGTAGATTGCCATATGCAGCCTGACTGAATGGAAGTGAAGAGGTTTATGCATCATGAAAATAGAAATCGTTTAACACCATATTAGCAAACTATGTGGGAGCAGGTTCAATAAAATAAAGGCCAGTCAGCATCTGCCTGGATAGGAATAGAACGAATTCTGTAAAATATTGAAAATTAAGGCATATTATATTTTCATGCATGGTTGTGCATGCAGCACCAAAGTGGCGGTGTAGAAGAAGATTTTCACATGAACCGCTATGAGATCAAGGTCTTTGAGGCTCATTACAAGTTTGCCAGTCCAGAAATAGTGTACTGGTAATAACGTATAACGGCACCTTTCTGGACCGGCAAACTTCAAGTCTGGCGGTTAGGAGCCTGATTTACCAGCAGGCCTGACCTGCCAGTAGATCAGGCCCCCACTGGCAGTTAGATGCCTGAATCAGCAGCACCACTACTAACAGTGCTGGTGATTCAGGCAACCCATCCCATGAAGTCCTTTGGGACCCTGTTGAATGGGGAGTAACCGGGGTCTCCGGCACCCATATTATCCCGGCAACACTGGGATAATTGGGGACAGAGATGGAACTTGTAATGTGCCTTAGAATAGTAGTCATGTTTGCTGGCACAGGGGTTTGAGAAGAACCATAAGGTTTAATCAGGATGTTTATTCAGTTTGGACCTAGCTTCGGGAAGCAATGGAGCGCTTTACAATCAGCTTTTGGAAGGCATTGCTATAAGAAAGTGGTAGGGCATTGCGATAAGAAAGGGGCAGGGCCCATGAGGCACTGCGGAGAGAGGGAGCTCAGAGTGACCGATACAACGTGACTAGATGGAGCGAGGATGTGTAATGACGAGATGATGCACGTGACCAAAGTGAAGATGTGCAAGCGGGAGGGTGGTCAATGTTAACAAAAACAAAATTGTACAAGTTGGAGCAAACCACTTTCTCAATGATGTAATGAACTCCTTGTTTGATAGTGTAACTAAAAAAATCGAAAAATGTCTGCTTTGCTCGTTCGGGGGTTAACTTTTAAGGGGATACTGTGCCGGGTGTTTACTTGCATTGCAATGAAAATGAATTGACTCTGCTAACCATTCCAAATCGAAATTGCAACGTGGATTTGTTTGCTTCAAGAATTTAGAGGGTGCCATGCTCGGGGATGAAGCCATCAATACAGTAGCTACGTAAGAAAACCTCTTAACCCAAATTCTCCCCATTGGTCCGCATGTTCACGCTAACACGAACGCAGATTAGAAACGCTGAATTTGTAGTTCTCTTTTTTAGAAAGGAACTTTTTTAAGGCTTGTCTTCATTTGTCATGACTTGTTTGAGTATTGACTGCCAGGAGAGTTTTGGCCATTTCGTACTTTGATGCAGTCATGTGCAGATAACCTTACTCTATATCTCTCGTATGGCAAACATCAGGGGCCCGATTCATAGAAACGGGTGCAGAATGGCGCAAGTGCTGTGCGCGGCGAGGGAACCTGCATGAGCCGTGGCACAGAAAAATAATTGCACAGAACGCATATTCATGGATTTCAAGAAGCATTACTAGCCTTGTGCAAGTAACAACAATCTGCGTGAGGAACGCCCCCCAGAACGCCCCCATACACACCAAAAAGCAAGTTAAAGGACTAAAACGGTTCTAGCCTCCTTGCCATCCCTGGCACAGCATCCAACACCCCGGAGAAAACGTGCAACAAAACATTGCAATCCCAGGCTGTAACCCCGCAAAACGCACAACAAAACATCGCAATCCCAAGCCGTACCTCAGCGAAATCGCACAAAAAAACCTTGCATTCCCAGGCCGTACCCCAGAGAAAACACATGCCCTTGCTCGCAAGCCCAGGCCATACCCAGAGAAAAAGCGTGCCCTCAGTCGCAAGCCCAGGCCGTACCCAAGCAAAATCATGTGACAACACCTCACAAACCCCGGCCTCACCCCAGAGAAACCGCGTGCTCTCCCTTGTATATCCAGGCCGCACCCCAGAGAAAAAGCATTCCCTCCCTTGCAATTGTAGGTTACACCCCTTACATGAATGTGAGTTCCCCCTACACCCTCGGCACCCACCCTGTCCACATACCCCCCTACTACACATGAACCACTGTAGACCACACACCACCCCCAGCTCCCTTCATATGTGACACCCCCCGCAGGCAACCCCCTCCAGACGGGACACATCCCCGCAGCCCCCCCACCAGTGACACCCACTGCAGGCAGCCACCTCCAGATGGGACACTCCCCAGCCCCCTCACCTGTGACAACCCCCGCAGGCACCCCCCTCAAGACCAGACACCCCCATCCCCCCTCACCTGTGACACCCCCACAGGCATCCCCCGCCAGGTGGGACAACCCCTATCCCCCCTCACCTGTGACCCCCCCGCAGACATCCCCCTCCAGGTGGGACACCACCCCCCGAACCCCCCTCACCTGTGACACAACCGCAGACATCCCCCTCCAGATGGGACTCCACCCCAGGCCGCCCATCTATGACACCCCCTGGCAGCAGCCCCTGTTAGGGAGAATTCTCAAGAATGTGCTAATTTCCCTTACCTTTTGAGACCCCCAACAACTTTGCTGGATTTCTAGGATTTGATTTTTCTACCTGGGAAGAGTGTGAGCCTTTTTTCCCACTCTTCCATGTATTTTGATGTGTGTTTTACTTTTGTGTTCTTTGGATATGGAGTTTTAAAACAACTCCATAGGCATCATCTTTTTCTGTGTGTCCCTAGGCCCCATCGGTGCAGTGGCACAGGGATGTCTTTCAGACTTCCCAAGGTACCTTCTCTGGGACTGACTACTGTCTCCTAGAGCATGTAAAGTTAAATTGACTTTACTAGTCTCTTTAAATGTACAGACCCAGCACACACTAGAGTGCTGGAAGGGTTGCCTAGCATCCCCAGAGTCAAAACACTCATGTAACAGTCAACTGTTACCCTTTCCTACTTGAAATGGCTGGTGGCAGTGGTTTAGATCAAACTAGCATGATTTTTCCCAACCGCGAACAACGGTAGCTAAAAATCAGGTCAGCCATGTTTTTCAATATGGCGCCCAAGACCCATCTGTAAAAACAGATTCCGGTCAACTTTTTTCGCCGTTTCTTTTTGGAAAGGACCTTCTTGTGTTTAACTCTGCGCGCCAAACCTGGTTTGGTCCCTTTGTTCGTTAGCCTTTGGCAGGCTTCCGTGCTGAAGCCCTCCTCTGGTGCCTGAGTGTCTGGGGTGGACAGGATGTGAGGAAGGTGCGCAAAACTTTCTCAGTTAGTCTCCTAGGAGACCTGAATGCACTCTGGCATGATTGGATGGCTGCCTGTCCGGCAAGGACAGCCACCCTACTGTGTTTGTGACATCCAGGCTGGAATGAATGGGGAAAAACTGTTTAAGAGCAGGCCTCTGGGACTTGGACAGCAGAGTTGACCACTGGAACGAAAGAACCGAAGACGAGCTGAAGGAAGACGACTGCTGCAACTCCTGGACGACCGGTGGAGCTCTGCTGCAGGTCCGAATTGCCTGAAACTCCATCGACAGAGACCCCTTCAAGGTTAACTTCTACCTTTTAGTTTGGTGGGAACAACCAACTTGCAAGCCCCCTGGACTCCCTCCCCTCCTGTTCAAATTTTCTACAGAGTACTGTGGAAAACTGGATAGTCAGTGGGAAGGCAGTTTGTGGTCTTTAAGGCACTCACATCTGAAACCGACGTTTTGCCAAGCTTGTGGCCTCTTCCCTGGGCAGTGCAGGAACCTCCCGACGTCCTCCTTCTTGTCCCCACGACTGAAGCTCAGGAACAGCGAGATCTGCTCGAACTGCCAGGAACAACTGCCTCAGCTACAGCTCTTCTTCACTTTAAAGGTACTGTGCAAACGCGGTCCGGAAATCTTTTCGGCCACGGCGACAGTTTGTGAAACTTTCCCAACTTCGAAGGCTTGTCCTTCCCTAAACCAACATCTAACTTTTCTTCTGACCAAATTCTTCTAAGATCCGTGGCAAAGACTTAACCGTTTACTACCAAAACTGTGCTATCCTACACAAAGACTCTGAACCATAGACTTTGGGCCATGCCTATGAGCTAAATTGCTGGTTGTAGTTAACTGAAACCCTTTCTCCTGCCTATGAAAGTATTTGTGCTTCATTTCTTATAACATTGTCTTTTTACCCCTTTTTGAAGTAACTGAAGTGCCATTTTGCTCCCACTTCAGGGGAGCTAAACTTGTTCATTAACTTATTGGTTGTGTATTTGTAATGTATTAATATATGATATTGAGCTGCTCTTTCTAGTGTAATGTTTTCAAAATGACTCTGTAAATAAGTGTATATTCTTTTACCAAGAAACCTTGAGTAAGTGTTGGTTTGAATCACTGTATTTGTTGGTCCTTTGTGTAACTTGTTCTACTGCTCACTTTACTCTTGAGATAAGTCTGGCTGCTCAGCCACTGCTACCACATTACTGTGTAGTACAGGCTTGCACCAAAGGTGAAATTGTACTGACACTTGTAGTCTTAATTGTATGTGGTGTTTACCAAGGGTACTGCATGTGATTCTGCCTAACAGTCCCCTCCAGACGGGACCTTCCGAACCCCCCTACCCTGTGACTTCCCCCACAGGCAGCACCCTCCAGACGGAACACTCCCCAAACCCCCCTCACCTTTGGAAGCCCCCACATGCAGCCCCCTCCAGATGGGACACTCCCCACAGGCACCCTCGCCTGTGACACCCCCGCAGGCATCCCCCTTCAGATGGGACACCCCCACAGGCACCCTCACTTGGACACCACCTACAGGCATCCCCCTTCAGACGGGACCCACCACAGGCATCCCCCTCCAGACGGGACACACCCCGCAGTGATCCTAACCTGTGACACCCCCTGCAGGCAGTAAGTACCCTGACAGTGTAACACATCATCACTGCAATGAATGTCTGTTGCTCACCTGAACGTCCGTGGTGTGACCGCACCATGAATTACTACATGAACATGTATCTTGCAAATCCAAACAACTGCAATCATTGGAGGTCCATCCATGAGTGGAGCATCTGTTCACACACCCTTCCAGGCCTTAATCATCCCCCAACATACACATGTGACAAGTGATTGCAAAAACATGTGCATGCTGCACATGCAAAATTGCCAGGGTATAAAAGGACAGTAACAGAATGTGTGCCCACTACAGAAGCAAACATATCAAACATTGCAGCAGAATCCAAAGACAATGGGCAGGGGTGTCGCAGCCTGAGCATGGGTGAGCTGGGGGCAAAATAGCTGTCAGGGAACTCTCACGTGACTCATAGAGACTGGTGAACTGTGCAGCCACTCTGAAATATCAACAATGTGCCACTACTGCATGTCAGTGGTAGAGGTTGACCAACACCTGAGAGAAGGCATTGTGTGATACCACATGCTGCTGAAGGTGTATGCACGACATGTGTTTTACACAGCAATAACAAAGTCATGTGCTATGAGGGCGACCATGGAACACTCCCACAGTGAGCCCACCTCCCTCCACCCCAACCACAGTGGAGCCAAACACAGAGTGATGCAGCACAGGTCAATGGAAATTCAATTAGACAGTGCTCACCCATCTGTCTGGTTGACATACCACCATATGTCAGGCACATGTGCATCCTGCCATTGCCAACCATTCCAGCAACAACAATACACAAGCATGCACACAACCAGACACACGACTTTGAATGGAGAGAAGAACTGGCTCCAAATAGAACTAGCAAACATACAAATGAACAGTACGAACTGAGGAATTTAATTTAACAAACAAAAAAAAATATTCTCAATAAATATGGACATCATACATTTACAAATAAAACATAAAGGTGTCCATGCAAAATTTAGGAAAATATATGATCCTTATGCCTAAACAACTATATACAGTAAAAAATGGGAGCAATGTCCGAAAGGTCTGGTGAAAATAAAAAATAAATAAAGGAAATCTACACCAAAATAACTATATACAGTAAAAAAGGGGAAGGAATGTCTGAAAAGTCTGGTGAAAATAAAAAAGAAATAAAATCTACATCTAAATAACTATATACATAGACAGCAGGCTAGTCCATCTACTCATCCCCAACCTTGCTCAGTCTCTCCACCAGGGTTGAGTCAAGCTCCATGTCCTCATTCCCCAGGCGGGCCTCTGTTGTTGCCTGGAGGGCTTGCAGGGCCTCCAGCATATGTCTCTCTATCCCCTCCACCTCCCTGCAAGTTACCTTCAGGATAGCAGCCTGCCTCCTTGCCCGAAGCAGTGCTATCTCACCCCTGGCCATCAAAACCTTTGCTTCCTGGTCCCGCTGCCTCTCTGCTCCTGGTTGCTGCCCATAGTGCCTGAACACGGAAGACATCCTTTGTCTGAGGTCCACATTTTCCTCCCACCTCACACCATGCACCTTCCCCCTTGTGATGGTTGCCCCTGAAAAATGTAGCCTTCCCCTTAAAGCCTGCTGCTGCCTGCCTCCTGTGTATGCCCTCCCGACTGATGACTACACCCCGGGGCATACGGCCCGTGTCCTGCTTCTGGGTGCCTGCTGTCCCTCCATTGCCGGTGGCCCTGTTGGTGCCTGGGTAGGCACGGTGACCACCTCAGCTGATTGACTTTCAGATGACTGGCGCACAGAGATGGTAGACGAGGAAGATGAGGAGGGTGTCGCATTATTAAACAGCCCACGCAGCACAAACTGGACCAGAAATGTTGCAAGCCAGCTGAGGAGATGGCATACCTCATTGTGATGACATGCAAGGAGTCTATGTGAAGCCTGCACATCATCACGTATGACGGTTGTATGCCTCACCACCCCGGCTTGCAGGGGTATCATGTAGTCCTGAATGGCAACAGCAGATAGTAATGGGGTGTCGGTCTGTGTGTACACATCTGAAACCAGGGGCTCGGCCTGGGTGGAAGCATCCCAGAAGGCGCACACAGCTCCATTTGCTGGCCAAGGGAAAAAGAAGTTGTTTGCACAGGCACCTTCAGGGTGGCTTGCACAGCCTCATGCCCCAGGGGCAGGACTGCAGTAGTTACGCCCACCTCAACACAGCCACCGGACCCCATGGGCTGTGCTTCTGGGCCAGCTCCTCCCCCGCCAACGTGGATGACCTTGGGGCGTCTTCCGCAATGGATTGTCCCTTTGTTGCATCACCTGTCCCCCTGCTGCTGAGGAGTCCACTCCCACCTTCGCCCTCTTGGACTTACCCCCAGCAGCATTGCCCGATGGTATTGACGCAGCCCCAGCCAGCTTGCTACGCAAGGATGTGCTCTCATGGTGGCGTGGCTGGGCCTTGTGTCTCTGCTTGGTGTAGGCATCCCTGTTTCCATGCTCTAGAGAACTGCTTCCGCCCTCTTCTTCTGATGCAACTGTGGAAAAGGAGACACAGAACAGAAACATCAGCATACAGCACTAATGTGTGTGTGACAATACAAACATTCACATGAAGTTGACTAGTCAAGGGAACAACAATCATCCTCCACCCCCACACACATGGACATGCAATCCACATCCATGCACATACAAGTGTGTCCATCACTCCAGACATTCACATCCGGTTATGCGCAATCAATTGTGCATACTACACACACTTGCATCATGTGCTCTTACACACACATCAACACACGCAGTGTGATGAGCAATCACATCAGAGTCCCATCAACTGTATTCCCGCTACACCAGACATCGAAATGCATGTGTTGCATACAGCCATGAGTGATGGCCAGTCATACATTACCATCTTTGCCACACACACATGAACAAGATGCATGCACGTGATGAACACAACACTACCTCAACTGTCACACTTGTCACACCGGCACGTCTCAGACACAAGTAACAAAACATGTGAAGGTCACAAAGGCAGCAGTATAGCACACAATGCAACTGACATCTCATTCAAATTACATATGGTCCAATGCACACATGAAGATCAATGTCTGGGGCATGCATGCAGACATCCGTCTTGGAGGCATACTTGCTGCAAGCCTAAGGGGCTCACTGACAACATGCAGCAGCATCCACATGCACTGTAAAGCATCGCAAGACATGGATACTCACCAGTCGACTCCAGACATTGGCACAACTCACAGACCTGCGTGTGCAGCACCGGGTAAAACTTCTCCAGAACTCACATGTTAGTACTCGACAGCCGGCACCTGCACGCATGGTTCACCTCCATGGATGATTCGCCTCGGTGAAGCTCAGGGCCTTGCTGTGGGTCCTGGATTTCAGATCCTCCCAGAGCTCATGCATGTTCTTGAAGGTCCGGGGTGCCACCTCGTCTGTGTTTATGGCATCACTTATACAGTCCCAGATCCGCTAACATCCTTCCTTGCTGACTTGCTGTCTTATCTTGATGGTCGTGTAGATTATTGGAACTTGCGTCCTCAAGTACCGCACGGGAAGATGTGCAATCTTTGAGACCACAGGTGTTGAGTGCTGTCAGACTGGAACCAGGAACGCCGGAAGGACCCCTGACCACTACAAGGCAAACAATGAGTAAAGATAAGACAATGCAATGCAGAATGCAACCAGGGCACCAGAGAGGAACTCCAATAAGGCATACCTAAATGGGGACGACAGGATGTCTACCTTAGGTGGGAAAAAGGGGCAGGAGCCTGCGGATAACTAGCAGCAGCAGAAGGCGGAAGAGTCTCCGTAGCACTCTGAATGGAAGCTTAACACCTGAGCCGGCAGCGATTACTAGTGGTCAGCGTGATAATGGGTAGTTCCGTAAGCAGTCCAGTAAACAATCCAAAGTCAGTAGCCAGCGGTTTGCGACAAGTCTAGAGGGAATCCAGACCAAAACCAGTTAATGAAGCCAAGAGTCGGAAGGTCCAGGAAGAATAAACAGTATGATGGTTCAAGGGAAAAGACAAAGGAATCCGTGAAGCTGTCCGTAGTCAAGGTAACCGTAGATATCCAGGTAACAAAGCGTCAAACAGTACTTGTAGGAAGTAGCTGTGAAGCGTTGTTTGGGCGCTCACTTGGTCCTTTTAAACTGCACTGGTGTCAAGTGTTCAGTGTTAATATCAGGTACTGGCCTCACCCTGATCACGTGATGCGCAGATTGACGCAGAACCAGGTAGTATCGATGTCCGCGGCACACAGTTGAATGACGACATGGTAATTGCCAGTGGAGGAACGGTTGCAAGGATCTCAGTGTCTCGGTGACAATGAATGCTCAGGCTTCTCCTCTTCCGGGTGTGCCAGATATAATCACCAAGCTGCTGCCGTCGGGTATGTGAAGGTAAACGGGAAACAGAGGGGAATTTAGGTTTCGTGACAGGAGACATGACACTTGCATTGAAGGGTTGAAGATGGCCTTCTCCACCAGGATGTCACTTCCCAGGCAGTGAAGTTGACAGCCCTCTGCCTCGCTGCCATGGGATTGTCACTCTGGTCAGAAGATGATGGTGCTGAGATAGCAATGCCCGAGGCAGGTGTGGGTGGGCTGAGGAGTGGTGGTGGTGGTATGGCACGGTGGGAGTCTGGTGAATCACTTGAGGTGGTCACAGGTCCAAGGACAGGAGCACTGACATTGGCTAGACAGCAGGCAATAGAAAATGCAGGGCAGGTGGGCAGCAGGCACACACACTGGGCTGGCAGCAGCAGATGGCTTGGTAGGAGGCAGCTGAGGGCAGTAGGGGGCAGGTTTAAAGGCTCAGGGGCAGGAGCTTGGGTCTTCCATGTATAATGCGTGGGCAGCCGGAAACAGAGTGATGGTTTCTTTGCACATTTGAAATTAACGTGGAGATGTAAAATTCAAAGAAAGGCCCTCAGCGCTGAACTTACGTGACACGTGCTGCATGCAGGTGTTGAGTATGCCAGAATCAGGGTACATAAGTACCTGTAGAAGCTACTTCGACCGTACATACAAAGTGAAGTAGACAGACGAGTGGAAAACTGCTATTCTTGGGGTGCCACGCAATTCGTTCACTTCTGGGACTGTGCAAACTTCTTCTTTTGGTGCAGGATTTGTCTCCACACCTATGCGTGTGTACTTTTTTCTGAGGCTGTGTATCGCGTACCTCTATTCTTACCTTAACTGTAGCTTTCTGGCCTTCGCATACGCATTTTTTGTATCGCTGGGTGCCACTGTGCATCGCTTATCTTTTTTTTCTGGAAGCTATCCAGCAGGTCTTGCATACGCTATTTCCCTTTATTTGGGCTACCTGTGTGGTACGCATCTTGTATTTTTGTCACCCAGGGTACATTTGAGCTTTGCTGGACCACAGAAGTACATTTTCTATCACAATAGCTAGCCCCCTCACTCTAATTGCCCAGGACAATTGCTTGGTGTGCCTTCCATTGTTCACTTACACCTGGAACATGAGTGGAAAGGCCTCAAGAGGAAAAGGTGGCAGAGGTGGCCATGGTCAGGGACGTGCAGCAGAAGCAGCTGTCCCAGCCCAAAGGGTCCCGGGACGTGCAGTGGAGGCTGCTGTCCCAGCTCAAAGGATCACAGGACATGCAGTGGAAGCTGCTGTCCCAGCCCCAAAGGGTAAGGGACGTGCAGCTAAAGCAGGTGTCCCAGCCCCAAAGGGTAAGGGACATGCAGCTAAAGTAGCTGGCCCAGCCCCAGTGGGTGATGCCATGGTCCAGGCAACTAGTGGTCTGGCATGCGGGGGCCCAGAGTGGTCCAAGCCACACAGGGTCAACGCTGACACCACGTGCCAAGAAGGCAAGGCCTGCACAGCAGGAACAGCTCAACCCCATGGCACGGCACAAGAGACTGCCACGTTGAGGAAGAGGAACTTCGATGATGAAGAACTCCAGATCCTCATGGACTACGTGACTACAACCAGGGAGCACACATACACTGGCTCAGCGTATGGTGCATTGACAGCATGTCACAGATGAGATCAATGCCTTAGGGTATGAGTAGCATACTGCTGCTCAGGTCATGATGGGTGCTAACCTTGCCTCTGCTATGGCAACTGGAGGGGGGTCACCAGAGGAGGAGGAGCTCACCCCGAATGAGCACGCTATGAGCCAATTCATTCTACCGGAACAGGTGCAAGGTGAGGGAAGCCTGCCAAATTACGAGGGCACGTCTGGTGAATTACCAGGATTGTGCATCCTGAGTACGTGTAGTGAAAGATAACAAAGATGTATGATTGTGTAGCGCTTCTGCCAGCATTTCAATAACTGCCCTGGGTGAAGCATGATGTGGTGTACTGACTTCTGTCCAGTGTACTCAAGAGTTGATGCAAACCGTGTGTTGCACATCAGTTGCACATGGCCGTGTGATAGTACTAATCCCCCATTAGCATGGCCAGCCTACATCAACATGATACCACAATGTGTAATTTTGTTAGTTGCATCAGTGATGTGAGTCACTCTGCCTGACTAGACATGTGCTTGTGTCTGAAGCACGAGTTACACTTCATGCACTGCAGGATGTAGATTCCACCAGACACCGACAAAACTGTAAGTGCTGGCATGGGTGGGGAGTAGAGCGATTACTCTACTCCAGAAAGCTCCTGCCACTCTAGTTTACCTTTCAATGGCCTGCAGTATAATGTTAACCAGTACCACACCCCGAGAGAACCACAAAGATTAGCCTGCACCAAATCTAAACAGAAATGTGGTTGTCAGGATATGCCGCACTTAGATGGAACTCTCAACCTTAGCCCACATCGCATCTAGATAGAAATAATGATTGTTAGCATATGCCACACTTAGATGAATCTCAAGTTTAGTCTGCGCCAAACCTAGACAGAAATGTAATTGTCAGCAAAAACCGCACCTAGATGGCATCTCAGAAATGTGATTGTTAGCTTATGTGATTCCTAGCATGCACCACAATTAGAATTATGAACCTAGCTTGCACAGCATCTAGATAGAAATGTGACTCTGAGAAAAGCTGCATTGAGAAGTATACCCAATAGCCTATGTCTATTTAGAAGTTGAGCTCAATAGCCTCTATGTATTTAGAAGTGTACCCAATAGCCTCTCTGAGAAAAGTTGCATTCAGAAGTGTACCCAATTGCCTATGTGTATTTAGAAGTTGTGTCCAATAGCCTCTCTGAGGAAAGTTGCATTTAGAAGTGTACCCAATTGCCTATGTGCATTTAGAAGTTGTGCCCAATAGCCTCTCTGAGAAAGTTGCATTTAGAAGTTGTGCCCAATAGCCTCTCTGAGAAAAGCTGCATTTAGAAGTTGTACCAAATAGCCTCTGAGAAAGTTGCATTTAGAAGTTGTGCCCAATAGCCTCTCTGAGGAAAGTTGCATTTAGAAGTGTACCCAATAGCCTATGTGTATTTAGAAGTTGTGCCCAATAGCCTCTCTGAGAAAAGCTGCATTTAGAAGTTGTACCAAATAGCCTCTGAGAAAGTTGCATTTAGAAGTTGTACCAAATAGCCTCTGAGAAAGTCGCATTTAGAAGTTGTACCAAATAGCCTCTGAAAAAGTTGCATTTAGAAGTTGTGCCCAATAGCCTCTATGTATTTAGAAGTGTACTCAATAGCCCCTCTGAGAAAAGTTGCATTAAGAAGTGTACCCAATAGCCTATGTGTATTTAGAAGTTGTGCCAATACCCTCTCTGAGAAAAGTTGCATTAAGAAGTGTACCCAACAGCCTATGTGTATTTAGAAGTTGTGCCCAATAGCCTTTCTGGGAAAAGCTGCATTTAGAAGTTGTGCCCAAAAGCCTCTCTGAGAAAAGTGAGATTTAGAAGTTGTGCCCAATAGACTCTCTGAGAAAAGTTGCATTTAGAAGTGTACCAAACAGCCTATGTGTATTTAGAAGTTTGGCTGGTTCCAGTATGGTCTGGAATGCAGGGAACGTTTGGAAGAGCATGTAAACCCACCATATCACACCCCACGCTTACTCTCTCCTATACATCACCACTCAAATAGAACACAGAGATGCTATGACACCATTCGGTATAACTGTTCTCATACCAACACTTCTCGCTCACTCCCCATCACTCTAAGTAAACACTGCTGGTTACACTCCCCCCAGCCAGGCGTTCTCCTCAGGCCTAACGCAGCCACAGTCGGTCTGGATAAATCCTGCCAGAACGAACACATACCCCTGATATCAACCACCACACCTACCGCTAAGAAGCAGCTATTTCACAAATAACGCACGAGCTGCACACATACCCGGTGCGCACACGCGCCGTTTGACCCTCCCCACTCTCTCTACTGACTTGAACTTCAGTTCCCAAGGGCGTTTAACCTACCAGCCCCTTCAGAGCCTACCAATGGTATATAAGGCGCTATATAAGTGCAAAATAACATAACACATGTAGGTAGGTGCTTCCATGCTACATAGACCTTCCAAGGAGACTACCAACATACCTTACAGATTGCCAGGAGTGAGTGTCCATATTTATAGACAGTGCACATCCACTCTGGTGCTATGGCAATGACTTTGGAGTTGATTTGCTTTGAAGCCTGACCCCTGTTACCCTCCCACACTCACCACACACCTCTTGTGGGTCACTGTACCTTCTTCCTATCTCCAACTGCATTTAATTACTCTCTCCACTTCGCGGACCATTGCTAGGTGTTACTACTTCAACTGGGAATGTTTCATTTTAGGGAATGTTTCCATTGTGTGCAGTCTCGGTGACACTTTAACACTGGTGTGGCACTCCCTTTAGCAGCACTTACCATCACAGTGGGTAATGCAGGCTGCTTCCTTTAGCAGCACTTACCATCACAGTGGGTCATGAAGGCCACTTCCTTTAACAGCGCTTACCATCACAGTGGGTCATGCAGAGAGCTTCCTTTAGCAACACTTACCATTATAGTGGGTCATGGAGGCAGCTTCCTTTAGCAGCACTTACCATCAAAGTGGGTCATGCAGGCTGCTTCCTTTAGAACCACTTACCATCACAGTGGGTCATGCTGGCAGGTTTCTTCATTAGCACTTTCTGATACAGTGGGTCATGCTGGCAGGTTTCCTTCCACAGCACTTACCATCACAGTGGGTCATGAAGGCCACTCCCTTTAGCAGCACTTACCATCACAGTGGGTCACGCTGGCAGGATTCTTCATTAGCACTTTCTGATACAGTGGGTCATGCTGGCAGGTTTCCTGCCACAGCACTTAGCATCACAGTGGGTCATGAAGGCCACTACCTTTAGCAGCACCTACCATCACAGTGGGTCATGCAGGCAGCTTCCTTTAGCAGCACTTACCATTATAGTGGGTCATGGAGGCAGCTTCCTTTAGCAGCACTTACCATCAAAGTGGGTCATGCAGGCTGCTTTCTTTAGCAGCACTTACCATCACAGTGGGTCATGCAGAGAGCTTCCTTTAGCAACACTTACCATCACAGTGGGTCATGAAGGCCACTCCCTTTAGCAGCACTTACCATCACAGTGGGTCATGCAGGCCGCTTCCTTTAGCAGCACTTACCATCACAGTGGGTCATGAAGGCCACTCCCTTTAGCAGCACTTACCATCACAGTGGGTCATGCAGGCAGCTTCCTTTAGCAGCACTTACCATCACAGTGGGTCATGAAGGCCACTCCCTTTAGCAGCACTTACCATCACAGTGGGTCATGAAGGCCACTCCCTTTAGCAGCACTTACCATCACACTGGGCCATGGAGGCAGCTTCCTTTAGCAGCACTTACCATCACAGTGGGTCATGAAGGCCACTCCCTTTAGCAGTACTTACTGTCACAGTGGGTCATGAAGGCCACTTCCTTTAGCAGCACTTACCATCACAGTGGGTCATGCAGGCCACTGCCTTTAGCAGCACTTACCATCACAGTGGGTCATGCAGGCCGCTTCCTTTAGCAGCACTTACCATCACAGTGGGTAATGCAGGCCACTCCCTTTAGCAGCACTTACCATCATAGTGGGTCATGCAGGTTGCTTCCGTTAGCAGCACTTACCATCACAGTGGGTCATGAAGGCCAATCCCTTTAGCAGCACTTACCATCACAGTGAGCCATGCAGGCATCTTTCTTTAGCAGCATTTAGCATCACAGTGGGTCATGCAGGCTGCTTCCTTTAGCAGCACTTACCATCACAGTGGGTCATGAAGGCCACTCCCTTTAGCAGCACTTACCATCATAGTGGGTCATGCAGGCCACTCCCTTTAGCAGCACTTGCCATCATAGTGGGTCATGCAGGCTGCTTCCTTTAGCAGCACTTGCCATCACAGTGGGTCATGAAGGCCACTCCCTTTAGCAGCACTTACCATCATAGTGGGTCATGCAGGCCATTCCCTTTAGCAGCACTTACCATCACAGTGGGTCAGGAAGGCCACTCCCTTTAGCAGCACTTACCATCACCAAAGGTCATGCATGCTCCTTCCTTTAGCAGCACTTACCATCACAGTTGCCATGCAGGCCACTTCCTTTAGCAGCACTTATCATTACCAAAGCTCATGCATGCTCCTTTCTTTAGCAGCACTAACCTTCACAGTGGGCCATGCAGGCCGCTTCCTTTAGCAGCACTTCCCGTCACAGTGGCCATGCAGGCCACTCCCTTTAGCAGCACTTACCATCACACTGGGCCATGAAGGCCACTCCCTTTATCAGCACTTACCATCACAGTGGGTCATGCAGGCTGTTTCCTTTAGCAGCAATTACCATCACTGTGGGACATACAGGCTGCTTCCTTTAGCAGCACTTACCATCACAGTGGGCCATGCAGGCCGCTTCCTTTCGCAGCACTTCCCGTCACAGTGGCCATGCAGGCCACTTCCTTTAGCAGCACTTACCATCACAGTGGGTCATGCAGGCAGCTTCGTTTAGCAGCACTTACCATCACAGTGGGCCATGCAGGCTGCTTCCTTTAGCAGCAATTACCATCAAAGTGGGCCTTGCAGGCCGCTTCCTTTGCCAGCACTTACCCTTACAGTGGGCCATGCAGGCCGCCTCCTTTAGCAGCACTTACCATCACAGTGGCCATGCAGGCAGCTTCCATTAGCAGCACTTACCATCACAGTGGCCATGCAGGCAGCTTCCTTTCTGCAGCACCTACCGTCATAGTGGGCCATGCAGAGAGCTTCCTTTAGTAGCACTTACCATCACAGTGGGCCATGCAGGCAGCTTCCTTTAGCAGCACTTACCATCACAGTGGGCCATGCAGGCTGCTTCCTTTAGCAGCACTTCCCGTCACAGTTGCCATGCAGGCCACTTCCTTTAGCAGCACTTACCATCACCAAAGGTCATGCATGCTCCTTCCTTTAGCAGCACTTACCTTCACAGTGGGCCATGCAGGCCGCTTCCTTTAGCAGCACTTCCCGTCACAGTGGCCATGCAGGCCACTTCTTTTAGCAGCACTTACCATCACAGTTGCCATGCAGGCCGCTTCCTTTAGCAGCACTTCCCGTCACAGTGGCCATGCAGGCCACTTCCTTTAGCAGCACTTACCATCACAGTGGGTAATGCAGGCAGCTTCGTTTAGCAGCACTTACCATCACAGTGGGCCATGCAGGCTGCTTCCTTTAGCAGCAATTACCATCAAAGTGGGCCTTGCAGGTCGCTTCCTGTGCCAGCACTTACCCTTACTGTGGGCCATGCAGGCCGCTTCCTTTAGCAGCACTTACCATCACAGAGGCCATGCAGGCAGCTTCCATTAGCAGCACTTACTATCACAGTGGCCAGGCAGGCAGCTTCCTTTCTGCAGCACCTACCGTCATAGTGGGCCATGCAGAGAGCTTCCTTTAGTAGCACTTACCATCACAGTGGGCCATGCAGGCAGCTTCCTTTAGCAGCACTTACCATCACAGTGGGCCATGCAGGCCGCTTCCTTTACCAGCACTTACAGTCACAGTGAGCAATGCAGAGAGCTTCTTTTCTGTAGTACTTAACATCACAGTGGGCCATGCAGGCAGCTTTCATTAGCAGCACTTACCAACACAGTGGGACTTGCAGGCAGCTTCCATTAGCAGCACTTACCATCACAGTGGGCCATGCAGGCAGCTTCCATTAGCAGCACTTACCATCACAGTGGGTCATGTAGGCAGCTTCCTTTAGCAGCACTTACCATCACCAAAGGTCATGCATGCTCCTTCCTTTAGCAGCACTTACCATCACAGTGAGCCATGCAGGCATCTTTCTTTAGCAGCATTTAGCATCACAGTGGGTCATGCAGGCTGCTTCCTTTAGCAGCACTTACCATCACAGTGGGTCATGAAGGCCACTCCCTTCAGCAGCACTTACCATCATAGTGGGTCATGCAGGCCACTCCCTTTAGCAGCACTTGCCATCACAGTGGGTCATGCAGGCTGCTTCCTTTAGCAGCACTTGCCATCACAGTGGGTCATGAAGGCCACTCCCTTTAGCAGCACTTACCATCATAGTGGGTCATGCAGGCCATTAACTTTAGCAGCACTTACCATCACAGTGGGTCAGGAAGGCCACTCCCTTTAGCAGCACTTACCATCACCAAAGGTCATGCATGCTCCTTCCTTTAGCAGCACTTACCATCACAGTTGCCATGCAGGCCACTTCCTTTAGCAGCACTTATCATTACCAAAGCTCATGCATGCTCTTTTCTTTAGCAGCACTAACCTTCACAGTGGGCCATGCAGGCCGCTTCCTTTAGCAGCATTTCCCGTCACAGTGGCCATGCAGGCCACTCCCTTTAGCAGCACTTACCATCACACTGGGCCATGAAGGCCACTCCCTTTATCAGCACTTACCATCACAGTGGGTCATGCAGGCTGTTTCCTTTAGCAGCAATTACCATCACAGTGGGACATACAGGCTGCTTCCTTTAGCAGCACTTACCATCACAGTGGGCCATGCAGGCCGCTTCCTTTCGCAGCACTTCCCGTCACAGTGGCCATGCAGGCCACTTCCTTTAGCAGCACTTACCATCACAGTGGGTCATGCAGGCAGCTTCGTTTAGCAGCACTTACCATCACAGTGGGCCATGCAGGCTGCTTCCTTTAGCAGCAATTACCATCAAAGTGGGCCTTGCAGGACGCTTTCTTTGCCAGCACTTACCCTTACAGTGGGCCATGCAGGCCGCCTCCTTTAGCAGCACTTACCATCACAGTGGCCATGCAGGCAGCTTCCATTAGCAGCACTTACCATCACAGTGGCCATGCAGGCTGCTTCCTTTAGCAGCACTTGCCATCACAGTGGGTCATGAAGGCCACTCCCTTTAGCAGCACTTACCATCATAGTGGGTCATGCAGGCCATTCCCTTTAGCAGCACTTACCATCACAGTGGGTCAGGAAGGCCACTCCCTTTAGCAGCACTTACCATCACCAAAGGTCATGCATGCTCCTTCCTTTAGCAGCACTTACCATCACAGTTGCCATGCAGGCCACTCCCTTTAGCAGCACTTACCATCACACTGGGCCATGAAGGCCACTCCCTTTATCAGCACTTACCATCACAGTGGGTCATGCAGGCTGTTTCCTTTAGCAGCAATTACCATCACAGTGGGACATACAGGCTGCTTCCTTTAGCAGCACTTACCATCACAGTGGGCCATGCAGGCCGCTTCCTTTCGCAGCACTTCCCGTCACAGTGGCCATGCAGGCCACTTCCTTTAGCAGCACTTACCATCACAGTGGGTCATGCAGGCAGCTTCGTTTAGCAGCACTTACCATCACAGTGGGCCATGCAGGCTGCTTCCTTTAGCAGCAATTACCATCAAAGTGGGCCTTGCAGGCCGCTTCCTTTGCCAGCACTTACCCTTACAGTGGGCCATGCAGGCCGCCTCCTTTAGCAGCACTTACCATCACAGTGGCCATGCAGGCAGCTTCCAGTAGCAGCACTTACCATCACAGTGGCCATGCAGGCAGCTTCCTTTCTGCAGCACCTACCGTCATAGTGGGCCATGCAGAGAGCTTCCTTTAGTAGCACTTACCATCACAGTGGGCCATGCAGGCAGCTTCCTTTAGCAGCACTTACCATCACAGTGGGCCATGCAGGCTGCTTCCTTTAGCAGCACTTACCGTCACAGTTGCCATGCAGGCCACTTCCTTTAGCAGCACTTACCATCACCAAAGGTCATGCATGCTCCTTCCTTTAGCAGCACTTCCCGTCACAGTGGCCATGCAGGCCACTTCTTTTAGCAGCACTTACCATCACAGTTGCCATGCAGGCCGCTTCCTTTAGCAGCACTTCCCGTCACAGTGGCCATGCAGGCCACTTCCTTTAGCAGCACTTACCATCACAGTGGGTAATGCAGGCAGCTTCGTTTAGCAGCACTTACCATCACAGTGGGCCATGCAGGCTGCTTCCTTTAGCAGCAATTACCATCAAAGTGGGCCTTGCAGGTCGCCTCCTGTGCCAGCACTTACCCTTACAGTGGGCCATGCAGGCCGCTTCCTTTAGCAGCACTTACCATCTCAGAGGCCATGCAGGCAGCTTCCATTAGCAGCACTTACCATCACAGTGGCCATGCAGGCAGCTTCCTTTCTGCAGCACCTACCGTCATAGTGGGCCATGCAGAGAGCTTCCTTTAGTAGCACTTACCATCACAGTGGGCCATGCAGGCAGCTTCCTTTAGCAGCACTTACCATCACAGTGGGCCATGCAGGCCGCTTCCTTTACCAGCACTTACAGTCACAGTGAGCAATGCAGAGAGCTTCTTTTCTGTAGTACTTAACATCACAGTGGGCCATGCAGGCAGCTTTCATTAGCAGCACTTACCAACACAGTGGGACTTGCAGGCAGCTTCCATTAGCAGCACTTACCATCACAGTGGGTCATGCAGGCAGCTTCGTTTAGCAGCACTTACCATCACAGTGGGCCATGCAGGCTGCTTCCTTTAGCAGCAATTACCATCAAAGTGGGCCTTGCAGGCCGCTTCCTTTGCCAGCACTTACCCTTACAGTGGGCCATGCAGGCCGCCTCCTTTAGCAGCACTTACCATCACAGTGGCCATGCAGGCAGCTTCCAGTAGCAGCACTTACCATCACAGTGGCCATGCAGGCAGCTTCCTTTCTGCAGCACCTACCGTCATAGTGGGCCATGCAGAGAGCTTCCTTTAGTAGCACTTACCATCACAGTGGGCCATGCAGGCAGCTTCCTTTAGCAGCACTTACCATCACAGTGGGCCATGCAGGCTGCTTCCTTTAGCAGCACTTACCGTCACAGTTGCCATGCAGGCCACTTCCTTTAGCAGCACTTACCATCACCAAAGGTCATGCATGCTCCTTCCTTTAGCAGCACTTCCCGTCACAGTGGCCATGCAGGCCACTTCTTTTAGCAGCACTTACCATCACAGTTGCCATGCAGGCCGCTTCCTTTAGCAGCACTTCCCGTCACAGTGGCCATGCAGGCCACTTCCTTTAGCAGCACTTACCATCACAGTGGGTAATGCAGGCAGCTTCGTTTAGCAGCACTTACCATCACAGTGGGCCATGCAGGCTGCTTCCTTTAGCAGCAATTACCATCAAAGTGGGCCTTGCAGGTCGCCTCCTGTGCCAGCACTTACCCTTACAGTGGGCCATGCAGGCCGCTTCCTTTAGCAGCACTTACCATCTCAGAGGCCATGCAGGCAGCTTCCATTAGCAGCACTTACCATCACAGTGGCCATGCAGGCAGCTTCCTTTCTGCAGCACCTACCGTCATAGTGGGCCATGCAGAGAGCTTCCTTTAGTAGCACTTACCATCACAGTGGGCCATGCAGGCAGCTTCCTTTAGCAGCACTTACCATCACAGTGGGCCATGCAGGCCGCTTCCTTTACCAGCACTTACAGTCACAGTGAGCAATGCAGAGAGCTTCTTTTCTGTAGTACTTAACATCACAGTGGGCCATGCAGGCAGCTTTCATTAGCAGCACTTACCAACACAGTGGGACTTGCAGGCAGCTTCCATTAGCAGCACTTACCATCACAGTGGGCCATGCAGGCAGCTTCCATTAGCAGCACTTACCATCACAGTGGGTCATGTAGGCAGCTTCCTTTAGCAGCACTTACCATCACCAAAGGTCATGCATGCTCCTTCCTTTAGCAGCACTAACCTTCACAGTGGGCAATGCAGGCCGCTTCCTTTAGCAGCACTTCCCGTCACAGTGGCCATGCAGGCCACTACCTTTAGCAGCACTTACCATCACAGTGGGTCATGCCGGCTGCTTCCTTTAGAAGCACTTACCATCACAGTGGGTCATGCAGAGAGCTTCCTTTAGCAACACTTACCATCACAGTGGGTCATAAAGGCCACTCCCTTTAGCAGCACTTACCATCACAGTGGGTCATGCAGGCTGCTTCCTTTAGCAGCACTTACCATCACAGTGGGTCATGCAGGCCACTCCCTTTAGCAGCACTTAGCATCACAGTGGGTCATGAAGGCCACTCCCTTTAGCAGCACTTACCATCACACTGGGCCATGGAGGCATCTTCCTTTAGCAGCACTTACCATCACAGTGGGTCATGCAGGCCACTCCCTTTAGCAGCACTTACCATCACAGTGGGTCATGCAGGCCACTTCCTTTAGCAGCACTTACCATCACAGTGGGTCATGCAGGCCACTCCCTTTCGCAGCACTTACCATCACAGTGGGTCATGCAGGTTGCTTCCATTAGCAGCACTTACCATTAGAGTGGGTCATGAAGGCCAATCCCTTTAGCAGCACTTACCGTCACAGTGGGCCATGCAGGCATCTTCCTTTAGCAGCATTTAGCATCACAGTGAGTCATGCAGGCTGCTTCCTTTAGCAGCACTTACCATCACAGTGGGTCATGAAGGCCACTCCCTTTAGCAGCACTTACCATCATAGTGGGTCATGCAGGCCACTCCCTTTAGCAGCACTTGCCATCACAGTGGGTCATGCAGGCGGCACCCTTTAGCAGCACTTGCCATCACAGTGGGTCATGAAGGCCACTCCCTTTAGCAGCCCTTACCATCATAGTGGGTCATGCAGGCCATTCCCTTTAGCAGCACTTACCATCACAGTGGGTCATGAAGGCCATTCCCTTTAGCAGAACTTACCATCACCAAAGGTCATGCATGGTCCTTCATTTAGCAGCACTTACCATCACAGTTGCCATGCAGGCCACTTCCTTTAGCAGCACTTACCATCACCAGAGGTCATGCATGCTCCTTCCTTTAGCAGCACTAACCTTCACAGTGGGCCATGCAGGCCGCTTCCTTTAACAGCACTTCCCGTCACAGTGACCATGCAGGCCACTCCCTTTAGCAGCACTTACCATCACACTGGGCCATGAAGGCCACTCCCTTTATCAGCACTTACCATCACAGTGGGCCATGCAGGCTGTTTCCTTTAGCAGCATTTACCATCACAGTGGGACATACAGGTTGCTTCCTTTAGCAGCACTTGCCATCACAGTGGGCCATGCAGGCCGCTTCCTTTCGCAGCACTTCCCGTCACAGTGGCCATGCAGGCCACTTCCTTTAGCAGCACTTACCATCACAGTGGGTCATGCAGGCAGCTTCGTTTAGCAGCACTTACCATCACAGTGGGCCATGCAGGCTGCTTCCTTTAGCAGCAATTACCATCAAAGTGGGCCTTGCAGTCCGCTTCCTGTGCCAGCACTTACCCTTACATTGGGCCATGCAGGCCGCCTCCTTTAGCAGCACTTACCATCACAGTGGCCATGCAGGCAGCTTCCATTAGCAGCACTTACCGTCACAGTGGCCATGCAGGCAGCTTCCTTTCTGCAGCACCTACCGTCATAGTGGGCCATGCAGAGAGCTTCCTTTAGTAGCACTTACCATCACAGTGGGCCATGCAGGCAGCTTCCTTTAGCAGCACTTACCATCACAGTGGGCCATGCAGGCTGCTTCCTTTAGCAGCACTTCCCGTCACAGTTGCCATGCAGGCCACTTCCTTTAGCAGCACTTACCATCAACAAAGGTCATGCATGCTCCTTCCTTTAGCAGCACTTACCTTCACAGTGGGCCATGCAGGCCGCTTCCTTTAGCAGCACTTCCCGTCACAGTGGCCATGCAGGCCACTTCTTTTAGCAGCACTTACCATCACAGTTGCCATGCAACCGCTTCCTTTAGCAGCACTTCCCATCACAGTGGCCATGCAGGCCACTTCCTTTAGCAGCACTTACCATCACAGTGGGTAATGCAGGCAGCTTCGTTTAGCAGCACTTACCATCACAGTGGGCCATGCAGGCTGCTTCCTTTAGCAGCAATCACCATCAAAGTGGGCCTTGCAGGTCGCTTCCTGTGCCAGCACTTACCCTTACAGTGGGCCATGCAGGCCGCTTCCTTTAGCAGCACTTACCATCACAGTGGCCATGCAGGCAGCTTCCATTAGCAGCAATTACCATCACAGTGGCCATGCAGGCAGCTTCCTTTCTGCAGCACCTACCGTCATAGTGGGCCATGCAGAGAGCTTCCTTTAGTAGCACTTACCATCACAGTGGGCCATGCAGGCAGCTTCCTTTAGCAGCACTTACCATCACAGTGGGCCATGCAGCCTGCTTCCTTTACCAGCACTTACAGTCACAGTGAGCAATGCAGAGAGCTTCTTTTCTGTGGTACTTAACATCACAGTGGGCCATGCAGGCAGCTTCCATTAGCAGTACTTACCAACACATTGGGACTTGCAGGCAGCTTCCATTAGCAGCACTTACCATCACAGTGGGCCATGCAGGCAGCTTCCATTAGCAGCACTTACCATCACAGTGGGTCATGTAGGCAGCTTCCTTTAGCAGCACTCACCATCACAGTGGGCCATGCAGGTCACTACCTTAAGCAGCACCTACTGTCACAGTGGGCCATTCACACCACTTCCTGTCCACTAGGATTGCTCCATAAAGGCAACAGTGTCACCTCCCAAGCCCTTAAGATGCTCTAAAAGCAATTATGCCCTCCGAGCCACCCACCCGACACTGCAGGCCCCGCACTTACTCTTAAAAATTTTTATTTTTTATTTTTTAGCCTTGCTTTTAAAGCATGAGTGATTTATGCTTACCTACGGTCTCCCCCATTTCTATCTGATGCTGCATATAAATACATAGAGACTCACTCATTCCCATGGAACTTGCTTCATGGAGTCGCACTCAATCCTGCATGTCTGGCCTCACACACTTACCTACAGTCTTCCTCATTCCTACCCAATGGCTGCACAAAATTACATAGAGAATCACTCATTCCCATGGGACTCAACCTCATAAACTGAGTGAGGCTGTGCTCATTCCTACATGATTAGCCTCATCCACTTACCTACAGTCTACCTCATTACTACCTGATGCTGCATATAATTACATAGAGACTCATTCATTCACATGGGACACGTCTCATGCACTGCATGGAGTGGGACTCATTCCTACATGATTAGCCATATCCATGTACGTACAGTCTCCCTCATTACTACCTCATGCTGCATATAATTACATGATATGACATGGCATTCATAACGCGCCTGTACACAAGTGCTTCTAGGCGCGATACTCGCCTATTCCCATGGGACTTGCCTCATGCACTGCAAGGAGTCAGACTCATTCCTACATGATTAGCCTCATACACTTACCCGCAGGCTTCCTCATTTCTACCTGATGGCTGCCTATAAATAAATGGAGACTGATTCATTCCAATGTGACTCGCCTCATGCACTGCATGGAGTCGGGCTCATTCCTACATAACCAGCCTCATACACATACTTAATGTCTCCCTCATTCCTACATGATTGCTGTGTATAATTACATTGAGACTCATACATTCCCATTGGACTCACCTTATGGAGTCACATTCATTCCTGCATGATTAGCCTCATCTGCTTACCTACAGGATCCCTCATTTCCAACTGGACGTATCGAGGTGAGTGCTGCAGCGGAAAGACGCTCCTGGGCCTTGAATCCTTGCTCCAGCAGCCCCCGTTAATCTCTCCCAACACCCGCGTGCACCCTGATTCTTTCTCCGACCCTCCGTTGCTGCTCTTCCCCTTCCCCACCCTCCTCCCGCCTCCCAGCCCGCCACCCTCCCCTGATTGGGCATTTGTTTTTAACTCGTGGGGCCTAGACCTGTGCAGCTCACCTCGATCGCCACTTTCCATCTTGGCGTATCAGGGTGAGTGCTGCAGCTGAAAGACCCTCCTGGGCCTTGAATCCTTGCCCCATCAGCCCCCCCTTGAGGCCCCCAGCACCCGCGTGCACCGTGATTCTTTACCTGACCCTCCGTTGCTGCTCTCCCCCTTTCCCACCCTCCTCCCGCCTCTCAACCAGCCCCCCTCCCCAGATTGGGCATTTGTTTTTAACTTGTGTGGCCTAGACCTGTGGAGCTCACCTCGATCGCCACTTTCCATCTGGGTGTATAGAGGTGAGTGCTGCAGCTGAAAGACCCTCCTGGGCCTTGAATCCTTGCTCCATCAGCCACCCTTGAGCCCCCCAGCACCCGCGTGCACCGTGATTCTTTCCCTGACCTTCCATTGCTGCCCTCCCCCTTCCCCACCCTCCTCCCGCCTCCCAGCCCACCCACCTCCCGCGATTGGGCATTTCTTTTTAACTCGTGTGGCCTATTTTTATTTTATTTATTTATTTGTTTGTATAGCGCTAAAGCCCGCAAGCATCGGAGCGTTTACGAATAGACAGGACAACAGATTTTCAAACGGGACAAAGTACCTGTGGCCTAGACCTGTGGAACTCACCTCGATCACCACTTTCCATCTGGACGTATTGAGGTGAGTGCTGCAGCTGAAAGACCCCCCTGGGCCTTGAATCCTTGCTCCTTCAACCCCCCTTTACTCCCTCAGCACCCGCGTGCACTGTGAGTCTTTCCCTGACCCTCCATTGCTGCTCTCCTCCTTCCCCACCCTCATCCCGCCTCCCAGCCCACCCCCCTCCCCGGATTGGGCATTTGTTTTTAACTTGTGTGGCCTAGACCTGTGGAACTCACCTCGATCACCACTTTCCATCTGGGCATATTGAGGTGAGTGCTGCAGCTGAAAGACCCTCTTGGGCCTTCAATCCTTGCTCCATCAGCCCCCTTTGACCCTCCAGCACCACGTGCACTGTGAGTCTTTCCCTGACCTTCCATTGCTGCCCTCCCCCTTGCCCCTTCCTCCTGCCTCCCAGCCCGCCCCCCCTCCCCTGATTGGTCTTTTTTTTTATTTGTGTGGCCTAGACCTGTGCAGCTCACCTCGATCGCCACTTTCCATCTGAGCGTATCAAGTTGAGTGCTGCAGCTGAAAGACCCTCCTGGGCCTTGAATCCTTGCTCCATCAGCCCCTCTTGAGCCCCCCAGCAACCGTTTGCATCGTGATTCTTTCCTTGACCCTCTTTTGCTTCTCATCCCCTTCCCCACCCTCCTCCTGCCTCCCAGCCCACCCCCTTCCCCTGATGGGCTTCATTGCTCCTCTTCCCAGACCCACCCAGGTCAGCCCTCTGCCTGTGCAGCCCCTCGGCTAAGGGCCCCAAAGCAAAGGGCGGCTCCAACAGAGGCAGCTCCAGGAAGTGTCTGCAGGTGTCCACAGGGGAAGCCAGTGAAGCCAGCGACCAGCCGTCAACCAGCAGCAACCAAACAAGTAAGTGTGGCAGGGGTTGGGAGTAGAGCAATTACTCTACTCCGGAAAACCCTGCCACTCAACATTACCTTACCTAAGAACTGTGAATGTTAGCAATGCCGCACTTTGTTAGAAATGTGAACATTAGCCTGCCCCAGACCTAGACAGGATTGTGAATGTAATGCTGCTCATCATTTAGAGAATTGTGAACATTAGCCTGCGTCAGACCCAGACAGGATTGTGAATGTTAACAATACCACACCTAGTTAGAATTGTGAACATTAGCCTACATCACATCTAGATAGGACTGTGAATGTTAAGTAGTCCAACATTTAAAGAGAATTGTGAACATTTGGCCTGCGCCGGACCCGGACAGATTTGTACATGATAGCAAGTGCCACATTTGGTTAGAATTGTGAACATTAGCTTGCGTCACACCTATATAGGATTGTGATTGTTAGCATGCGCCACACTTAGAATTCTGAACCCTAGCTTGGTCGCATCTAGATAGAAATGTGATTGTTAGCATGTGCCTCACTCAGTATTCTGAACTTTAGCTTGCGTCGCATCTAGATAGAAATGTGATTGTTAGCATGTGCCTCACTCAGGATTCTTAACATTAGCTTGTGCCGCATCTAGATAGAAATGTGACTTTTAACATGCAGCACACTTAGAATTCTGAACCCAAGCTTGCGTCGCATCTAGATAGAAATGTGATTGTTAGCATGCACCACACTTAGAATTCTGAACCCTAGCTTGCGTCGCATCTAGACAGAAATGTGATTGTTAGCATGTGCCTCACTCAGGTTTCTTAACTTTAGCTTGCGCTGCATCTAGATAGAAATGTGATTGTTAGCATGCACCACACTTAGAATTCTGAACCCTAGCTTGTGTCGCATCTAGACAGAAATGTGATTGTTAGCATGTGCCTCACTCAGGATTCTTAACATTAGCTTGTGTCACATCTAGATAGAAATGTGACTCTTAACATGCACCACACTTAGAATTCTGAACCCTAGCTTGCGTCACATCTAGACAGAAATGTGATTGTTAGCATGTGCCTCACTCAGGATTCTGAACTTTAGCTTGCGTCACATCTAGATAGAAATGTGATTGTTAGCATGCACCACACTTAGAATTCTGGACCCTAGCTTGTTTTGCATCTAGATATACATATAATGGTTAGAATGTGCCACACCCGTATGGAATTCTTAACTTTAGCCTTTATCGCATCTAGATAGAAATGTGAATGTCAGCATGTACCGCACCTAGATGGAATTCCATAATTGCAAGTACAGCAATGCCAACTAACCAACAAACTAACAATTCCATTCCTCTGCATACACCTCTCAAGCTCTAACCAAATTCAACCACAAGCCTAAAACGCAGCAATCCGCACAAACTTCACAACAATGCAACAACAAAACAAACCACACATAGACTTGCACAACAGCACACAATGACTACGGACCGTAAAACACCCCCAAGCCCAGCCAACGGACCCACTGGGCTGAGGCTGCCAACAGAACATCATTGCTCTCTTGCACTTTTCCAGCTTACTCCCACTAACCCACCCCCTCTCCTCCCCTTTTTCAGAGCCGCCAGAGTGCCAGGGGACCACTTCAGTGGTGATAGTGTGCGGTACAAATGTCCTTTAACATTAACATTAACATGTGTTGGTTGCATAGAGGGTGTCAATGAGTGTGTTTGCCTGTTGACATGTCATCTAATAGCATGTCATCAAGCCACATGACCATGGTCATTTCTCAGGTATTTGTCAATCCTTTGCAGTGGCGTGTGCCATAATGTGCTTGCTAAGAACCATGTTTGTTCCAAATGTGTCCGCTGGCTGCATGGGCCTGAGCATGTAAAGTTGTAGCCAGTTTGCATATAGCATGATCAGATGGCTTCTTGTACATAGTATGTGAATGATGCTTCTCACATGGTGACATGCCCTGCATTTTGTTGCATGACATCAATGTGATACACATGTTTACTGTAGACACATTTCACATGACTCCTCATGTCTTTTTCTGTCCTTGTGCAGGTGAGGAGGCATCAGATGCAGAGGGGGAGGAGGAAGAAGATTCTGTCCCAGTCCAAACCACCAGTGGAGGACCTGGCATCACAGGCCAGGGGAATACACTGGTGCTACAGACCATCCTCGGAACAACGCCACACGACACTGACTCTTTGAACTCCAGTAGCTCTGGTACTGAATCGGATGTACAGTCCTCAATGATGGTGGAGGTAAGTGCACCAATTGTTGGTACAGTTAGGGCCCATGAGTCTGCAGCCATTGGTGTCAGGGCCGTCTGCGGTGGTTACGGATCCAAGACCACGCTCCCATATACTGGTGTTGGTCCTAGGACAGATGTCCAAGGGAGGGTTGCAGTCCTGCAGCCAGAGACAGTGGCATCACAGCAAGGGCCATATTCCCTTGGGTTAGGAAGGCGTGGGCCCCGCACACGTGGGGGACGTGTGCAGCCTGTGTAGACCGAGTGGGAGCAGCAGATGTTGCATTCCGCACACCAACAGGGTGCTGCCTATGAGAGTTTGGCTGAGGGCATGGATAGGGTGGTGAGTTCCATGATCCCACCAGCAACACAGGTGGCACAACAGCTGCAGGTAATGCGGTCCACATGCGCTTCCACAGGATGCAAATGGAGGCCAACAGCAGGAGCCAACGGGCCAATATGAGGTATCTACGGGCAGACCAGCTTGCAAGTGGGCTGTTTGACTGATTCTTACTGCCTGCCTTTGGGACCTGAGACGTGCGTCTGCAAGAGGAAGTAACAGTTTCTTGCTGCACCATAACAAAGAGGGAAGCCCTGAGGCAAGAGTTGTTGTCCCACAGAGCTACAGTCTGTGAGGAACAGGCAGCCACCAGGAGACTTTTCCAAACAGAGATGCAGACATTGAGGCAGGATGTCTTCGGAGGGCTCTGTTCACACTGTAATGTGCATGGTGACCCCCAAGCCCTCAGTGTGCTGGTGCATCCAGAAGTGTCATGCATGGCCGCTACCACTGAGGATGAGACCAGGGCACTGTGTGGTCAGCCTCTAGCACCACTACCACCTTCTGATTCAAACCATGATGTCAGCAGAGACATGCCTCTCGGTCAACCATAGCCATTCAGTCCATGAGCTCATGGAGGGTATTTTTTTTTTATTCCAACATCCACCCATTTGGAGTTGGTATGCACCCTGGCCCTCCCCACTCATGGGTGGCCTCCCCGTCCCCTGGTCCATGATGGACATTTTTTCTTTTTTTTTCTTTTTGTGATGTTTTCTTTTTTTCTTTTTTCTTTTTAAGATTCTTTTGTTCACCCCATGGCTGGATTTTAGCATTTTATTTTTGAGTTGCCTTTTCATGTTTTTTTCTTTTTTATATTTTGCTTGAGGTGTGCTGTCAACATCTCAAAGCCACAAGCTTTGCAGTGGTGGACATGCAGGCATGCATAGTGAGTTCAACTTGCATGGTGGGGCACAGGATTGCATATGCAGGTAAATATGTGTTCCATGGCACATGTGTGCTGTGTGAATGGTACTCACTATGCCTGTTGTAATGTCTTCTCCCATGTTGTTTCAGTAACCCGTGCTCTGGTGGTGACTGCTGTCCTGGGGGAGACACCCTACAGCCTTTGATGTCCATGCTCCCCATGCCCTCCACCAGGCATTGTCCCTCCTGTACCTGTTTAGGAGACACAGTTCTGGTTGAAGGTGATGCGGGAATCACACCATGCTGATGCAGTCAGCAGGTAAGCATGAGCACTGTCTTGCATGTTGAGCACGCATCATTGCTGCATGTATTACTTAACTTATATGTGATTTGTATGCCGACATGCCGGTATGGTTATTTTAGTGGTGCTCATGTCATTGTGTTATCTACCTTGGTGAATTCCTCTCTGGCCGCACCTACTGTGCTGTCGTGCATGTCATTATCCATCTATAATCTAGGCAGTGTATTCCTTGATGTGGCATTGCCTTGGGCTTCCCTCTCAGTGTCGCTATCTCTCCCTCTCTCTGTTGTGGTACACTGCACTCCTGGGCTGATCACAATTTTTGTACTGTCACCCTCTGGCACCCTCTGATGCTCCTTCAGTGTGTGGTCTCTGCATAATTTCTGTTGCAAATCATGTGTTGTAATGGATGTGCATGTTGTTACTATGCATGTGATTGCAGTTATGATGCACCCGGAAGTGACCTGCAAGTGGGCTGTTTGACTGATTCTTACTGCCTGCCTTTGGGAACTGAGACGTGCGTCTGCAAGAGGAAGCACCAGTTTCTTGCTGCACCATAACACAGAGGAATTTTGCTGACTGTCTTTACCAAGTAATCTATTAGTAGTGGCTTATGAACATTTATGTGCTGGGACTTGTGATGGGACACATGATTCGATAGTTACAGTTTACCAGCTTACTCCTTCTCTTTCTCTCAGCGTTCTAGTGACGACGTGACTCCGCCCCCACGCTCACCTAGGCAGCCTACAAAATACCTAGGGTACGCGCACGCGCACCCTGAAGTGGCCTACAGGTGGGCTCTTTAGCTGTTGGGCGGTGAGGAGGTGAAGGATGCGGGGCAGAAATCAGAAAGATAATTTTCTTTTTCTTTTTGCTGTGATTATTGCAGAATTTATTGTCTAGTATTTTATAAAGGGTTATAGTGCCTTAGATTTGCTTACATTTCCTTATTTAATGGTGTGACTCAAGTTGCTTTTCCCACTTGTTATTAAAATATGTCACGTAGAAGGACTAGTGTGGAATACATTTACCCAACAAACTTTGTGGGTCCAGCTACTCGTAGTGCAAAGTTACAAGGGGCGCGGATGTATGATGACTTTTTATCTGCACCCCTCGTATTTAAACCAGTAAAACACACAATGCAAATGGCTTTAAACATGCCCCTTCCTCCATGCCCACCGGACCCCAGTGACTCAGTCCTTTTGGACTCAGAAATGGAGGCCCATTCTTTAATTATCTCAAACTCTGGTCACCCTATTTTTGAAAATGGGAAATATTCTGCGTTGCCCTCTAATCAAGCAGGAAGAAATCAACCTTTTATCTCAAAGGTGTCATTTATGGATACACCTCCGGATTTCCTCCCGGTGGATGCATCTTTATTAGCTCTATCTCCGCATTTAGAAGAATCATCTATCCCGCTTTGGGAACAGGGGCGCAACGTATGTATTGCGGAAGGAAGATCTTTGCTGCAGGTAATGAACCTGTCATGATTCCTGATCCTCATGTCTTCAGCGCTCCAAGATGTCAGGCTGGAGCCAGGCCACAATCACCTACATGGCTCTCAAGGGCCTCTCCATCCCTCCAAAGACCCACTTGGCGTCAGACTTGGCGCTTGTGGCACCAGACTCACTCCCTCCCATAGGATAACATTGGGGAATTGGACTTGTAGTGCATTGATGGGGACAAGATGGATGCCCCCACATATTTCGGTTCCCAGAACTGCATGTGCAGTCTAGTCTTTTGGGTGTGGTTCAGCCCAGAGACACCTGGGATACCCAGAGACTATTTAAGCCACGCCCAGGCTGAGAAACATGCTTTGCGTTTTCTGCACCTGCAGCGTGACACTCACCGTGTTCGGATCAGTCTCCAGCAGGCTTGCATCTTTCTTCTGCGCTCAGCTCCTGCAAGAACAAGAACACCGTTAGGAACAGCCTTACCTTGCAGCGCTTCTGCCCATCATTCATCGCTCCTTATGTTCTGCGGGCATCTTCGGTGGTGTCATTCCTATCCCGCAAACCTCCAGGTTATCGTGGAAACATCTAGAGGCGCTGCATACCGCGCTTACTCACCGCATTTCTTCTTTATAACCGGCATCCACGCTGAAAACATCGTGGCACCTAAAAGACACAGAAAAAGAACTCAGTTCAAAACAAATACGAAAGGGTTGCACCGCGCATCACGCTCTCACTCACCTTAAGCGCTACTCATCTCAGCAGCACGTCGCCATCCCCGGACACCGGCCATCATCTAAGGAAGGAAAGGAACGAAGTTAGAGAACTGTTCAAAAGACTCATTATACTTATCTGTCGGACTCTTGCCAGTGAAGCAACTTGGCATCAATTAATGCGCCCCTGTGCTGAAAGCAGGATGGAGAGCACACTTTCCAAGAAAACAAGGTGAGCTGTGGATCAAAGGGAAGGGTTGGACCCCGGGGAAGAAGCACACACAGACAATAGGGGGTTAAACTCTACCAACCCTGTGTTTCAGGCCCAGTCTCCAGTCGAGTAGACTCCAGTGAAGGGTTCGAGGTCGTAAGAGGTCAGAACAGGCTGTGTGACGTCCCCGTGGATCCCAGGGGAGCGTTACAGATCCAAGTGTTAGAGGAGTTGAAAAAACACTCCATTTGTTTTATGGACATTCGGATACTCCTAGAAAGATTACTGGGTCTGGCAAAAACTTCCTCTACTGGTAACATTACTAAGTCCACATTCGACTTACAACCTCCTGTGGTTTGGGTCTCAAAGGAATCTGATGAGGCAAGGGGAGATCAAGGCCTGGGGCTTACTAAAAGTGTTTTGGGTCCATAAATACAAATATCTACCTCCATTGAACCTCCCCCTCAATGACTTTGGCCCAAACGCTATAGAAAAAGAAAATAAGAATAAAATAAAAAATCTTAATGGTTCGTTTGGCAATAAAAATAAAAAATCTTCCAAAAATTCATGGCAAAATTTTATTAGGGAGGATATAGACCAAACGGAAATCTTTAGACAGGGCTTGGATTGGATTGGCCAAAACATGCAGTACAGTGAGCAACTTTTGCAAGGGGCTAAATGCTTGGGAGCCCAGAGTGGGCGATGTGAGGTCATCTTCCCACTCTGTGACCAGGTCTAGGATGATATGGGGGGGAAACTATAACTGCCATAGACCTGGTCGTCAGGTATCCCAAAAAGGCTAGTCCTTGGGTGGAAGATCCTGGCCCCTGCGGTGTCCCAGGATGACTGCTGCAACAAATGGTGCATTCATCGTGACTGTATAGGTGCGGTTTTTGACCGTGCATGCTTTTTATGCATTTGTTTGCGTGCACGTTGACTTTTATGCTTGCTATCGTGTGGCATATGTGTTTCAGGATTTGCACATATTTTTTGCGCACCAGCAACCGCTTTCAATTACCTGAATACTGTAGTTTTGCACACTTATGGGCAGTGCGATTGTTTGACTGTGTAACGCCCACATTTTCACTTGTTGTTCCTCATTCCACGTGTTCTGCTCCCTTTTTAGGTGCCTGTGCAGGCCCAGCCGGCCCTTCGCTGGGAGTCTCGCGCAAGGCCTTTGCGGCGTGGATTTCTCCAAAATCCCAGGTAAATCCCAGGCACATTGTGTTCCATGTATCGATGAACAGGGATTTGCACGTGATTCTGCGCCCAAGTCCCCGATTTTCCACCCATATATTTCCATAAATCGGGCCCAAGGTAACGTAAACATTACTGGTAAGGCAGCTCATCTATTAGGCGACTGCATGGTATTCCAACCTTTGCCGAATGGTTACATTGCCAAATTCATTTTTACCACAGATGGTAAGTACTGGTAAGGTAAATAGAAGCAGTGGCGGGCAGGTGGAAGGTAGGATTGCTGGGGTGGGGTCCCCCACATTCTGTGAAAAAAAAGTGGTAAAAATGGCAAAAGAAAATCCAGCGAAGTTGCCATTTGGCAAAATAAAATCAGCAAAGCTTAATAGATCCGATTGTATCAGACGTCTGTATGCAACCTGCAGGCACAGGTTTGAATCCTGGCAGGGCGGACTAAGTTTTTCATAGCTTTAATTTGAAGAAATGAAATACCATTTATAAGGAAAATAACAAGTCCTTTTATTTCAGTGTTTAGAAACGAGAGCACGCGGGCAAGAAACACTATGTAAACACGTGTTGTCATGTGGTACTGTCGGTGATGATTCTGGAATCTGACTTTATAATCTCTGATTAACCTACAGAATAACCGACTGATTAACCTACTGATCTATTTGCCTAACATGATTTAAAATTGAACGTTGCAGTTTATAGGTCTTCCAGGGCTGTTGGAATATATTACTAAATGACCATTGACATTATATCCTTCCAACTGTGTGATGAAAATTAAAGCACACATTAAATACAAATTACACTTTTGTAATATTAGCAGTTTAAATATGATAGTATCCTATTATTTAAAAACTCAGGGATTGACAGTTGTGCCGAAATATGGCCTCCTGCGCGCGGCTCCTACGTCCGTGGGGAAGGACGCAATGACGTTATCCTGCAGTTGATGGCCGCAAGAAACATCAGCTTTGGCAGCATTTCATCTGCATCCCTTTCATCTTATTTCAGACACTTATACAGATTTATGAAATGCCATCTGTATAGCCGCTGCCATGTTAATCTAGTAAAAATGTTCCACTTCCTTCTTTGGGAAGGTCAGCTGTTACTTAAGGCTACTTGATAAAGTAATTTTCTTTTTATCATTCTCTGCAGGAAATCAGGTTGAGGTCATATTGTCTTACAGCCTTAGCAGTGTAGTCCACCATCTAGTGCAACACATTACAGACAGGTATAGGGTAGAGCGCAGACAGACACAATTCAACCCATGCCATCGCAGCACACAGTGGACGCGGTGCTGCTGAAATCAGATCTGTGCTGATGGAAAAGCCCAACCTTGCACTTTAAAAAAAAAAAATGGTGGGCCGCTAACTCTCCCCACTCCAGCCCCTTGAATTCTACCCTGCCCTATCACTTTTCCCTGTGCCCTCCCTGTTTGTTGGGGGCAATGTTAATATTTTGAACAAAAGCAAAACATCATGAGTCTGTTGCAATAATGGTGGGATTACTTACCAGTAATCTTCATTACTCCTAGTCCAACACTTTCTCGTCCCAGTACACATCATAAGGTGTCCCAACTCCCCTAGCAACCCTTTTTCTATTTCTTATGTTTACCCAGTGTCCCACCACTCCCCTGGGGAGATAATCGCCCCACAAGCAACCTGAAATCAGTTACACAAGCCATAACCCATTCACCCACGTCGGGTGGGAAAGGCGGAACCTGATAGTGGGACAAAAAAGAGCTGGACTAGACGTAATGCAGATAACTGGTAAGTAATTCCCACATTACGTCCACATCCCTCTTCCTCATTCCAGTACACATCATGAGGTATACCAAATGGACGTGCCAAATGGGATCAAGAAACACACAATGAGAAAACGTGCACGCCACCCAGAACCACTTTATTAGAAGTCACAATGCGCCAATAGTAGGTTCATCTGGTACCAACTCCCAGAAACCCAGCACCAGAGTCACCTGCAACCACCCTGCGAAGATTCAGCAGGGAGTGACATGCACACGTATTGGAGTTGGCCCAAGTGGGCGCTCAGAAATATCATCAATCGACATCCCCTGGGCCTCTGAAAAAGATTTCATCATTGCCCTTGCAGACCTGCCCTGGATTCACAGAGGAGAAGGAACACTATGTATCTCTCTCCCTCTACCTTGCTGATGTCCCTGACTGCTCTGCACTCTGGTCACCTGGTCACCCTCTGAACTTCGGGTCCATGCTCCTGCATGTCCAGTGCCTTTGCACTGCCTCCGGGCCTCCCATGCACTTATGGGTCTATATCGGCAACCCTACAGTCACCCAGATTCTCTGTACTTATGAGCCACTTACCGGCAGAACCTATGAGCTACCTGCACTCCCCCCCTCCGGAACTTCCCCCATCCCGCCCCCCACACTTGCGCAATCTGAATGACACAAGGCAGAGTAAGATCATTGTTTTGTCCTCCCTCTTTACTCCCTTCCTTGTCTTGTCGCGCCTAGAAACACATGTGTACAGGTGCGTTGTAAATGGCTTATCATATCATATCAAAGGCCTGATCAGCCAAGGAGATGGCATGCCTCAACTACCTACTCATAGTGGGGACAGAAGTCCTAGACCAAGGTCTATTTTGCCAAAGTTGCCAAAGAGCTTTCCAGAAGGCACTCGAACAATCTAAATAGATAAGGACTGCTTGCCTTATGTCAAGATGACTCAAGGTAATTTCCTCCTGCAAGACAGGATCAGTGAAGAAGGCAAGCAGAACCCACTCCTGAGAATATGAAAATTCGACATAACCTTGAGGAGGAAGGATCACAGCGGAGAAACAATGCATGCTCTGAAACCAGCAAATACAGGGGTCTGCAGGTAAGAACAAATATCTCTCTGATTCTCCTGGCTAAAGTAATTGCCACCAGAAGAGTAGTCTCAATGGACAGAATCTTCAAGTAAACATCCTCCAAAGGCTCAAAAGGATCTGTCTTCTGGACCTTCAAGACAAGGGGAATATCCCACGGGGTCAGCCCGAAGCCAGAACAGGATGCTCTAGGGAGAAACTCCTCAATAATCTAACCACCCGGGAGAAATCATCCAGAGGCAAGCAAAGGGGCCTCTAAAGACTCTAATGGTTGCCCACTGAGCCCATATGGTGTAAATCAACAATCCCATATCAATGCTTCCTACAATAACTGCAGAACTCCTGGAGTGGGTAGCTGGTAGCAAGAAACCCATGCTGCAAGCACCAGCAGTGAAATACTTCTTTGTCTGGCATAGGATTGCAGGGTGACTGGACACCTCAGCTAATCTACAGGACAAACCCCTTCCTGAAAGCCTTTCCCTTTCCCTTTCAATATATAGATCCGCAAACTAGATCAACACCTGAGCCTAAGTATCCAGGATCGGACATGAAGGAAGTAGAAAATCTGGGGAAACTGCTTACTCCAAGAGAAGATGAAACAGACTTCTCTCAGGACAAAATGGAGAAACCAGATTGACCACCACCACAGATTCCCTGACTTTCACCAAAACCCTGGTGAGCAAGTGGTGAGGAAGGGAAGGCATACAGGAGGCCCGTCCGACATGGAATAGCCATTGCATCTGTCCCACACGCCTCTTGAGAAGGGAACTGGGCACAAAACTCAAAGAGTTTTCTTGTTCAGGGGAGACAAACAGATCTAACCACTGCGCCCTAAACCTCTTGCAAATACACAGGAAGACTTCATTCCCCAGTACCCAGTCCTTGGCCAGGAAAAACCTGCTGAGTTTG
Organism: Ambystoma mexicanum; assembly: GCF_040938575.1. NCBI lineage: Eukaryota > Metazoa > Chordata > Amphibia > Caudata > Ambystomatidae > Ambystoma > Ambystoma mexicanum. Next base: position 196,369,003 of record NC_090935.1, on the reverse strand, counting down.
TCTGCAATGGAGTTGTCCCAGATGTGAACAGCACTGAGGGACAATAAGTTATTTTTCACCCAAAATCCCAACCTTGCTATCAACAGGCCCAGATCCCTGAACCGAGAAACCCCATTGTTTGTTGATGCGAGCCACTGTTGTGGTATTGTCCGATTGCATCAAGATGCCCTTCCCTTTCTAGGCTAGGGCAAATGCCCAAAGTGCCCAATAGGTTGCCACCAACCTTCTCCTGTTGGAGGATCTCAATGCTTCCTCGATTGGCCATTCCTCTTCCGGAGACTGGTTCCAATTACTACTTCTCAGCCCCTCATGCTGGCATTAGTGGTAACAGTGGTCAGCCAGGGCTGCGAAAGTAGAAATCCTTTCAATAAATTGGGCAGATGAAAACACCAATGCAAGTTCTTTCAAGGATGCTGGAATCGTCCTCTGATGTTCGATGTTCGAAATCCCAGCTGTATTCACTCCTGAATCAATGTAAGTAGAACATCAACAGTCTCATGTGGAGGCAAGGCCATGGTACCAGGAAAAATGCACAACGCCATATGCCCCAGATACCTGAGGAACTCCTGTGTTTGTCCCTGAGGAGAGGACCACAGAGAATGTATTGTTGTCTGTTGGTTGGAGGCTTTTGCCATCGGGAGAAGGACCAATCCCCATTGAGTCCAGAACGTTGACCCGATGAACGGCAGGTCCTGAGACAGGACTAAATGGGATTTGCACCAATTGATGAGGAGGCCCATCTCTCCATGTCAGCTGAATATGATGGCATAACTCTTCCCTGGAGGAAGCGTTGAGCAACCAATCGTGCTGGTAGGTGAAGAACTGATCACCCTGAAGGTGAAGATTCACCACCACTGGTCCCATGATCTTTGTAACTACCCTTGGAGCAAACGTCAACCCAATTGTGAGTGCTGTGAACTGGTAGTGTTTTCCCACTACAGAGAACCGTAGGAATTGCAGGTGAACTTTCCATATAGGGACATGGAAATATGCATCCTGTAAGTCCAGGGAAGCCATGAAATCCCCCTTGTGGGCCCAGTGGAATCATTGTTTGCAGACATTCCATCTTGAAGGGTTGAATAACAATGGAGAGGTTCAGGGCCTTCAGGTTTATGATCAGCCTGATCCTACTCTCCGGTTTGGATACTTGAAAGACAATCAAGTAGGTACTGATACCTTGTTCCTACCACATGCCTGCTGTTATAGCTTTCTTCTTCAGGAGGTGTTTTACTGTGCTGCCCTTTTGGTCTCGTGTCTGGGCAGAGTGGTTGTACGATACCCGAGGGGGTTAGAAAGCTCTTGACTTTGATACCATTGCTCCAGCCCACTGTGCGATTGGCCCACGTGTCTGTGAATTTGTGGAGCCACACCCACCAGAACCCCTACTGGTGACCCCTGACCAGCCTGGTGCCAGGACTTCTGAGTTTTGTGAGGTAAAGACTGTCTCTCCCGAGTCTGCAAAATGAAGATCCAAAACGATGAGGCTTTCCCACAGAGGAGGCCTGTGGTTTATGTTTTCTTTCTGAGCTTTCCAGCATGCTTGTCTGCACAGAACACCTTGTGTACCTTGTCTTCCAAGGTATCACCAAATAGGTATGCCCTTCAAACTGGGATCTGGTCCATCTTGTACTGTCCTTTAAACAGTGCACAGACCTCTCAGAGCCATCTCAGCAGTATACGCAGAATATGTTGCTGACCTTTGGGACAGATGAGCCCTGTCGTGCACTTTCCATAAAATCCCATCTACTTTCCTGTCTGCTGTATCCTTGATAGCTTTATCAGGCACCATACAGGACTGTCCCACTAAACTCAAAAGAATGGAATTGATCCGAACAGTCAGAGGCATAAGCTTCTCCAGGAATTTGGGGATCGCGACTCTGTCAGACTCCCTCCATTCGAAAAGGGTCTCCTCCTTTACCTCAGTTAACAGCAGCAATCCCATCTTCAGGGTCTTTCTAAACTGCAGGGAGGGATCCTGGTAGCAGCATCCATAGTCAAGGGGTATGGTTGTACAAACCCCATATAATGAGCTACCTGGATCAGGACACAGGCTACCAAATCCCTATCCAGATATTTCCCCTTCTGGACACTGTCTTTGGACCTCAGGAAAAAATAAAAACAAAAAAAGAACATTCTTAAAAGGTCTTGAAACATTCGGAACATGCAAGTTCTATAGTATGAGACCTTGCCCAGGGGAGGGGGGAGGAGGGGCAACTGCAGGATGGCGAGAAAGGGATGAAAAACAAGAAAACACATTCCTACTAGGTCGTGTGGTGATTCGGATCATGCAAGTGCTGAAACATGTAAAAGGAGGGAGAGGTCGAGGAAGGAGAGTTACATTCATGCAAAACACAGTAACTAAAGTGCAGGTACAAGGTAAGTCAAATGCAACATTTATTTATTTATTGGTTATTTGGAATGCGTACCATATAGCAAAAATTGTGTTTCAAGGCACACTTTTCACAGTGACCGCCTACATGCACCTTAAGCAAATTGTGCTCTCCCCCACGCACAAGAAAGGCAACACCATAGACTTAGGGCCTCATTAGAAAGTCTGGCACCCACGAATGGGCAATGAATGGTGTATTCCGGACCCACCGGACCCTGTAATTGCCCTTTCGCGGGTGCCGGATTTGGGTGATCCCTATTCGGGCTCAATGGGAATGGGGATGCCTGTAGCACCGGCACAGTATATAGCGGTGCCTGTGTTACCTGGCAGAATGAAAGGCACCCGTAAGCACAACTCAGAGTTTTCCGGTCCGGATACAACGGTACCAGCAAGCTTTTGCGCTCTGAAACACTTGTGTACGGACCTGATAGAAATAAAATATCAATATCAATACTGTTGTATAAAATAACAATATCAATATCGTTGTATATGTAATGAGGCCCTTAGTCTTCACATTGTCCCCCTGCATCAGCTGTACAGACCTATTTCCCTTGACTGGTCTGACCATGGCCCCATCCCATTATCATTCACCCACTCGACTGTGATATGGCTCACAAAGGTCAGACTTGACACCCACTCACTCAACACATCTCATTCAAAACCTTCCTGGTCAATGAGCTGAAAGAAAACAAACTTTTCACAACATAGAATGCCTCGGGCCTTCTGGAGTTATTCAGCAACTCTGCTTTGAAACTGGTGGGCACCCATGCCTCCCTAAAATCCAGCCGGCAAATCCATCCACCCCATGCTACACCCCCAAGCTAGCCCCCAACAAATGTTCAAACAGAGCCCTAGAGAAGCGGTGGCGCAAAGACCATAACTCAGGTGACCTCACTAACTTCAAATCTCCCAGTGCAACCTGTAGGATTCTCTGAGGTCAAATCTGCTTACTACTCCACTGCCATTGCGGCAGCCTCCAACAGGATCAAAGCCCTCTATATAGTAAAGCATTGTACCATACCCTCACCCGAACCGAGGTACCAGCAACTCAGGCAAAAATGCGATGGAATCTAAACATTTTATATTGAAAAAATAGATAAAATCAGAGAGACCATCGAATCAACCTCTCACAGCTTTAGCATCCCTAGCAACCCAGCACGCACACTGCCTCTTTGAAACGGATTCTCTCCTCTCTTTCCCACAGAGCTTCTAAAAATGATTGCATCCCTCAAACCTACTTGTTACTCTAACAATATCATTCCGGCCACCATCTTTAACCAATTGACGGGCCCGGTGCTCAATACGCTCCTCACAATCATCACCGCCTCCCTTGCAGAAGGATCATTTTGGACACCCTCAAAACTGGTCTCATACGACCTCTTTTGACCTAACAAAATACCGACCTATTACGAACCTCCCATTTATTGTGAACATCTTGGAAAGAGTGGTTGCTACACAACTACTCACCAGAATCTAACAACTCCATCTCCTAAATGACTATCAGTAATGGTTCCGCCCCAAGTGTAGCATTGAGACAGCCACCATACAGGTGGTGGGTGATGCTCTCCAAATCATAGATAAGGGCGGCTCATGCCTCTTCATCCTCCTTGACCTCTCGTCTGCATTCAACACTGTCGACCACAGCATCTTTCTCTCCTTCCTTGCTGACAGGATGGGATTCTCTGGCAATGTTCTGAAATGCTTTACCTCCTACCTCTTAGGCAGACACCAGGCTGTTCAAATTAACTAGTTGTGTTCTAAGTGACTCCAGGTCTCCTGCAGGGTCCCCCAGGTTTCCATCCTCTCACCAATCCTTTTTAACCTTTACATGGGGCCCTTGGGCACTCTCTGCAAAGATCCCAAAATAGCAATCAATATACAGACTATACTCAGTTGTATCTGAGAGTAAATAGCGCACAGGACTTCATTTGTCTACATGATTAGCTAGCCATCATCCAGTCCCAGATGTTGGCTTCCTAGCTCCAACTAAACCCATCTGAGACTGAATTCATCCTCATTGGTCCACCCACTAAAAACAACTTGTGGGATGTATTGACCCACTCTGCTATACTATGTGGCATCACTCCGCTATTTATGGTTCAAGAAACAGCAACAATGGTGGCAAAACTCTTGTGCGTGCCAAAACCTCCAAAACCGTGTTTTCCAACACACAAAAAGATGGCTGCACAACCTGCCACCCATGGTGCATGTGTGTTGGAATAGAGCACACACTGCAGAAAAAGTGCCAGTGGGCTCCATGACAAGCAAACATAGAGTACAGAGGGAGAAGCAGCGCTTTGCAAATGAAACTTAAAAATGTGCCTGTAAATGACATTTACTTTGCTGCTAAAAATCCAAAATGCCTGTACATTACACTTCCCAACACTCAAAATCTTGCTTGGTGCTAAAATTAATTTAACCTAATGAAGCACTGTGAATGTACTAAGTCCTGAAATGTGAAGAGCAAAATATTTTCTCAGAAAAACTGGATTGCCTGGGAATGACAGCCCCTGTCAAAATCTGTGTGCAGCACACTGGGCTACCTGTGAATGACAGCCCTGTCAGATGGGCTCTCCTGATAAAACTTCAAAGTTATCTAAACTAAAAGTATGTTAGATTAGCAAACATAAAAGGATTGGTGCTAAAAGGAATACAGATCTCAGTTGCTTTTGATTGCACAGGTTTAAAGCTAAGAATGTAATTTGTATATGTCATTTGATGCAACAAGTTTGGTTTCTGCTGGATTTTAAGTGAAGAAATTAAGAATAAATTAGCCTGGCTGGACCTGCAAGAAGTGGAAAAACAGGTTTCCCCCAAGGGGAGGGACATCCTCTCAGCAGAAACTCACTGACATATGATAATTGTGGGTTAGGCCAGACTTTCGTCTATAGCCAGAGAAGGAACAATGGCAGGTCCTCCAGACCAGGAAATGGATGTGTGAAAAGGTTGTAAACTGCTCCTTGAAGGAATTCCCCAAAGGAGGGGGCTACTCCTTGAGCTCCAGGGAGAGACAAAAGGTGGACCTTTTGCTGACAAGAATTAATAATGAACAATTTTTAGATACTCATATCTTATCCAAAGTGGTGAAAAATATAAAAAGAACAGATTTGTTAGCCTAATTTTTGGCTTTACGTTTTAAGAGGCGGTTGAACTGTGTAACATATTCTGGACAAGAATGGCAATATATGTGGTTTTATGTGAACTGTATTAATGCTAGAATTGTTAAACTTTACACACACATCCCCATGGTAAACATACATATTTGTGGAAATTTGCAGAAAGTTTGGAAAATGTGTTCATGGCGAAATGGACAAAATTCTGCAGAAAAGTGAAACAAGGTGTTACAGCTGCAGGATTTTGATGAACAGATACTACATAAAATATGGAATATTTGTGTGTGAATTTTGTAGAGGTTACCAATGTATATGTATTTAGGACAAAATTCGATTTTGATACTAGTGGCTAGGGGAGGTTTCTAAGGACTGTAAAAGCCAAACCATAAATGTGGCCTCATCCGTCCTTGATCCAATCACTAGGATGCAAGGAGGAGATGAGGCCCTGATCCAATCCCAGTCCCCAGGGGCCAGCTTAGTTAAGCCGGCCCATACACCCATTTTTGTGATGTCATTTGAAAGGATAAAAAGAGACAGATGACATCACATAGGACTCACTGACTCACTCACTTTTCTGATTCCAGTGAAGCACTTTGTTCCAGCATTCAACATCCAGCCTTTAACATCCTTCCAGATCTAGATGCCAAGAAATAGGCCAAGCAGTAGCTGAACCATTTTCAGCAAGGCCTCAATCCTCAAACTTATTCTTACAACCTGGTGAAGTGCTGTGGTGTGAGAAAGCATTCTAAAACTAGCTCCCTGAAACTATCTGGCTTGCTACCATAAGGATTGCCTGATGAACTCGCTATCCCGCCGATTTTAAATACACAGAAACAAGAAGGGCAGATCCTGTGCAATTCCGATGACCGGCTGAGCTGATCCAGTCCCGCGCCTGATGTGCTGTCCTTCCTTGATAGACCCAATCCATTGACCAGAACCATGACTGTCCAAAATTCTTAAATCCCAGTGGATTGTGAGTATTAATAGGAGGCTACAGAACTATTGTATACCTTGCTTATCTTGCTCCACTCTAATCTCTGAACTATCTCTCCTTTCATAACCTGTAACAGTGTCACAATCTTTAGTGCTATCTTATTCTGTCTTGCTGCTAAAGAGCCATTTTCATAGTCATCTTTATTTGTGTAACTCTGATCCATAAATCCCACTTTGTGTCTTTGGACTGGTGCCGCCGGGGAAGGTGATGGGGATCTGTTACTGAAGTCATGAATCAGTCTCAGAGCTTACTGTGTCTCGACTTGGTTGCCTAGCTAAACGCTCTAGCCATGAGTAAAAGCATAAGCCATATTTTCCGATTCTAAACTGAAGTCCTTGTTCAAATTCGTGTCTTTATTTTCGAAAAACTCCTTTCACTAAAACCTCTATAACTCCCTCAGTTTTAAAGATAGAAGCGAAGGCCACTTGTACCTAACATCCTTAGCTATCTCTAGAACCCCAAACCACAGTGCGAAACAGTGCGATTGACCCATTATATCAAAAATCGCATAAGGAAAAGTTTGCCGCAAATTGACATTTTGAAAAATTTTACACGTGTGAATTAGCTTTAAATTATTTACCACTTCGACTTTGAGATTCTAATTGTTTTCTTTTGATTAAATCATTGCTTTTGTTTGCTTGCATCTGTTCAAAGCGGCTCCCGCAGAAATGTATCATAATTTAAGCATTTTTGACCACATTTGGTGTTTTTGCTCAGCCAATTTCAAAGCCATTCTGACAGTTGAAAAGTCAATACCCCTTTCTCTTGTTTTTAAAGGGGGAAGGTGGGAGTGATATTCTGTTTGATCTGTGCTATTCCTGAGTAGCTCCTCCTTCCTCACATCTATTTAAATTGCCTATTGGTGGGTTGAGGGGTGTTGCAGAGGGAACCCCTAACCATAGTGCTATCTGTTCCAAACCCACAGAAAAGCATTCTTTGCTGTGCTCCATTTGTTTTTGTGATCATTACTTGATTCCTAGTGCATTAAATATATTATTCAGTGTTCTGTCACCTCATTGGTGATTGTTGTTACCTGTTAAAATATATTGTGATTTAAATTCTAAATACATAAATAAATATTTACCTTTGCAAACTACCCTGATTCCTGGTTCAGTGTGACCGGGGGGAGTGGTCTCGGGAGAAGGGTGTGATATGTGTGGTATATCATTCAGAATATTGAACCTATAGATAAAAATAAATAAGGGTTTCATTTGCGCACTACATGCATGGCGAGACTTGGGTGTGTGCCAGATTGAAATCACTTACAAACTTGTTCAAAATTGGCTCAATGGTGTGCGCCTAGAAGGATTTGATCCACACTTATCAGGCTCAGCAAAATCCTTAGGCTTCACCTTTGACAGCAGTGTGTCCTTCCAGAAACACATAGCTGAGAATTTCCAAATAGCCTGGCTCCAAACTACACACTTCAAGATAATCAAACCCTTCATCCCACCGCAGGACTACCAGACCAAAGTGCAGGCCCCTGTGGTCTTGCACATCGATGGGGGAAATGCTTTCCTGACATGGCTAACAGCTTCTCACTTGGCTCGCAGCACGTCTTAATAAATGAGCATGGTAGTTTGACTGAATTACTCCCATCCTACTTGAACTACATTGGCTTACACTCCAAGCCAGGATACTGTTCAAGACTGCATGTATCATTTACAAAGCAGTCACGAGTACCATACCAGCGTAACTGGTGGTTAAGCTCCACATATCTGGTGGCACACACTTCTCGCACAGCAAATCGTCCATCCGGCTTGAATCACAACTCTTCTGCAAAGAGAGGGATACTGGATCCCGGTGTCAGCTTGGAATGCCCACACAATTCTCCAATTTCTCTCAAAACATGGCTCTTTCAACAACACCTGACCAATGGCTAATTCCAATGGATGCACATACCGTCACACAGACGTCACAGTACTGCTCTACTATATAAAGATGGCAGCCCACATCCTTGCTACCACACTCAGTATAGCTCGCCGCTGCTTGCGAACTAGGTCTGCGCCTTGAACAATACAAAAGAAATACCTACCACCCAGCTGCTGACCACTTTCTCCCCTACACAACGGGACCAGAGGAAGGATCAAGCCCCATGGACTGCACACTGAAGTGGGAGAATGGAACAAAAGGCTCCCACCAATCCCCTCACGCCCCTGGCCTAGAGGATCGCGGCCCAGACACCCGCCACAAGAGGAGTTTGCCTATCTACCAGACGACCAAATACCCTGGTACAGGAACATACGGATGTGCCCACCAGCATGCCCACCAGCCTGCCCTCCCCATGCCGACACCTGCGGCATGGATGAACTCGACTGAACCATTCAACAGTAAATAAACACATCGTTAGAGATGCCATGACGACCTAGCCAACGGTCAGCACTCCCGTGCAAACATGAACACTGGACACTCCCACACCAATCCACACAAAGAACATATTCAGTGCTATGACCTAGGTGACGGACACATCCACTGACGCGCATCTTTATTATTTTTCACATAGGTTTTTCAAAATGCAGAAACGCAAGACGCACAACGAACTCATCTAAAATGCTTGCTGACTCTTCTCCTAACCCATGCATTGCAATGAGAAATATAACAAAGTCATGATACTGGGGATAAAGCAATATGATACCATAACCTAAAGCGCCGTGCATCAAACATCCCCACCTATGCACCAGGCCCAAGTAGGCCGCAAGCAAGAGCCTCCATGAACATTGAACGAGCAAGAGTACAATTGCGGACCCTGCAGAGTGAGCCCAGCGAGAACAGACAGTCAAGGGCACAATGTTGCAAACTCGCATGCCACAAGCCGAAGCCAAGGTCACACCTGCAAACTAAGCCAGACACACAGTGGAAAATGCAATATTAAATGTGCAGAATTCTGCCTCAACCACGGTCTCTCCTCACATTACCAAGCCGAACCTGACAGGGTGCCAGACCCAGGAGGACGGAGGCGCCTGGATCACACGTTTTGAGACACAGGCAGCAACAATGAAGCGACTCAATGGACATCTGCGGCGGTGGGAGTTGTCTGCCCTCCAGCATATGAACAAATCCTCGCATTGTCTGCACATACCCATAGTTATACATTGTTGCAAATGACAGGTGCACCGCGAGCTGGGAACAACGATGGTCCCAGACTGGGGGGCTCGCGAGTGGACCAATCAGAACATGGGGCACTTATCACTGACGCCATTAACATTAGCCAGTCCTCAGGGGTCTTCATGTAACAATTTTCATGTATCTAATTGAAGGGACAACCCAAGTATACCACCTGACTGACCCTCAACCACTAACAGCGTTCTCTATACGTATACTATACTAACCCTACCACTCGAGGAACCAATCCAGAGTGGCGATAGGTTTTTTGCTAACTTTCCCAGGTGACGCAAGTAGCGCGTCATACTGAAGTAAAAAGGGCCTGCGAGCCCCACGAAGAGAGAGAGTCAGGATGGACGCGTACGATCCTTGACCTATCCCTGTCGTTTTTTTTAAATAAACAGCAGAACCACCTTGCTTCTTGCGTGTGCCTCATACCCATTTTTGGGATACGCGGGAGGAATTGGGGCCTCCCTGCCCGGGGGTCCGCGGACGGCCAGCAGACCCCGGCAGAATTTCCCCCCGACAACAGACTTAGAGTTAAAAATAGAAAACATAATTTCCCATCACAACCTGCTCTGGGTGACCTCTCAAGTCAGCTAAACAGGTGTCCAAGCTCCATAGGCAGTTAGTTTGAAGTTCTGTTATGCCTTAACGGCTCACTTTCATGGAGTCGTGAGGTAAGGGCACACAAGAGAATGCCTGTATAAGCCTGGTTGAGGATCTGTACATCTCATCACCTGCCTTCTATCCCAGATATACTCCTGCCCCTGTTTCTTATCTTGGTGGTCACTCCACTGCACAGAGGGATAGCGCTCCCACTATAGAATGTTTATAGAAAGCTTAATTAAGACACTTCCTCGGACATGTAGAGTCTTGGTATTAGCAAAAGTAGCCTGTAGGCCCATTCCATGTTATCTGGTCTATTCCATTTCAGGTATGTTGTCTGTCTTGCCAAGAGTAATACAAGAGTAATCCTGATCTGATAACAGATAATGATTTGAGCATAATCTGTCTGACCTGGTTGGCTGAGCACTCTTTGCAAGTGCTACACACCCTAGCGTCAGGATAGCATTCCATATGGTCAATAGAATGATCAGAGGAGAGGGTTTAGCATTTACCACTTATTACCAATTCGCCAAAAGCAGTATTGACATATTCCAATTTAAAAGGCTTCTTTAGAAAACATTCTGACCTCTCCCCCACTCATTTGTATTTGTATTTTTATTTGTATTTATTGAGTTTTATATAGCGCTTTTAAACAAAGCGCCTTACAGAGAACAATATGCAATACATAAAACAAGCAATGTAAGTCAATTTTTAGAATCAAGTAGCAAAGAAGAATATGCAGAAACACATTCCAAAGAACAGTCAGTAATACATACATCAAGCAGTATGGATCAATGTTCAGAATCAGCCATTAACAGTCAGGCAGGTGACTGAATTAGGTGCGTTTTTTTTTAAAGAAGAGTGGAATGAGGAATAGGAAGTAATGGAGCGGAGTGAGAGAGGGAGAAGGTTCCAATGGAGAAGAGCAAGAAGTTGGAAGGATCGAAAACGAGATTGTGCACAATGGGCATGTGGTACCCACAACCAGCCTGAGGAGGGTATCACATTCAAAGGTTTTACTAACTTCTAGAATTCTGTTGTCACAGACACTCACCACCTATTGACCACAGAAAACTCCAGTAAAAAGAAGAAAATAAACTCTATGTGGTCCAATGGCCAGCTTCAAAAATAAATGTAAATCCACTACCATAGATATGCAAGAAAAGGCAATAAAAGACTATAAAGGCAGTCTAAAACAATACCAGAGTCAACTTGGCTGCTAAACATAACTGATTGGCATTCTCGATACAGCCAATTTTGAATAAAGCTTGAGAATTGAGCATCATTTTCAAGGATTTTGCCTCTCTCAGGTCCCTGGCTGCTCTGCCCCTCCGTCTGTGGGGCTTGAGAATTTTACTCACAGGATTCTCCCAACAAATTTTGGAAAATAAGGGCTTCTCTTTTTTTCAATTCCTGAGATATTGCTGAACTGCATTTCAACAACCAACTCCATTGCTGATACCATTATTTCCTGAGGGACTAGGGATTACCTTGGCCACTTTTATGACGGTTGTAGTCATATTATTTTTCACCCTTCTCTAAAGGGTTTATTTCCTCAAGATTTAAATATGCTTTAGTGTATCCATTAATAGAAAGACTCTTCTCTAGAGCCTAATGACAGCACCAACCATAGCACGGATTTCAATTCGACCCCAAGTTTCCAAGATTCTGGAAGGTAAGGCCACTAGATTGATGCACTGTTTTACCTCCACCAATAAGAGCCTGGGTGCAGATTGGGCTGCCGCAAGCCCCAAACATGGGTCAGTTTCAGCATTCCTTACCATGTGGGATGATGCTATTGCTGCTTAGGATGACGGTGGAGCCACTGTAGTCTGCCTACTGGACCTTTCTTCTGCCGTTGATATGGTAGACCATAACATAGTCCTTTATCAGCTGCAGAAGAAAGCCCATTTGGCTAACAGGCGGGTCACTTCATTCCTGTCCAGGAGTTCTAAGCAGGCCATGGTAGTACCCTGTCCCAACATCTGTGGTATCACCCTAGTGTGTCCGCTTTCCTAAGTCATTTTTCAAATTTATCATATTCTTAGACTAATCCAGCCATTGAGTATATGCTATGACTACTATGCAGAATATACACAGCAGCTTTACATCAATTGTTCTAACTCTCCAGATAAGGTCTCTCAGTTGGGTCTCTGCCTTGGTAAAATGTCAAACAAAGCTAAACAGACTTTCTTGCGCTAGGCCCTAATTAAATTAACCATAACTGCCTGACCCCTGAATACCTATCTTCATCCTTTGTGAACAGCTCTCGTAGCATGTGCACAGTTTATAACCTGCGAGAGTTACTAGACTGTTCTACACTCAGCCCCCATCTCGCTCTTATCAAGAAAAGCTGCTTTTCTCAGCTGGAAAAGTTAAGGCACCTTCTTCCCTTCATCCATGCTGAACTGAATGGTCCATGATGAATTCCCTCCTTGTTTACTGTAGCTCTCTATAAAGTGGTGTAGATGCTCGACAATAACTCTTCAGAGGCCCCAAAATGTTTCAGCAAAGCTTATCCTTGGCCTTCAAAGGCTGAATCAGAGATTTGTCCAGAGATCTCCTCATTGTCTGGGAAGCTATGAGAGGGTCCCTGTTACATGAATTACCTTAGGGAGCCTGCTACAGACCATTTGCGAACAGAATTTCAAGCTACTTGGGTGTGATTTCCTGATTCTGGCCTTCTGATTGTTCCTACGTTTGGTGTTGAATGCCATTCAGAAATATGCTATGAAGCCCTTCTTTTTCGAAGTGGGGGTGCCTTTACTGTCTCCTCTGAAGTGATGACCACTGCAAAATGTCATCGATTTCACAATGTATGCTATACAGGTGATTCCACTCACTCGCTGACTAATTCGCTCACTTATCCCCACTGGCTCACTCACACATTTGCTCACTAGTTTATTCACTCACACATTCACTAACACTTTGACTCACACTTTCTCTCACTGACTCACACTTTCACTCACTCACTCACTCACTCACTCACTCACTCACTCACTCGCTCACTCACTCTCTCACTCAATCAAATATGTATCAGACATACATTCCTGACCTTCTTCATGTGGGCAGGTAATGCCATGTGGTATGCATGAGCACTACCTATATGCTCTGTCCACAGCACTTCTTTTTAGTGTCGGTGCCCTCTGGAGGTGGCGGGTGGGTGTGTCTGTGTGTGTGTGTAACAGCATAGAGTGTCAGGTGATGACATAGCCAGCAGAGAGTGTCAGGTGATGACATAGCACGAGCAGTATTTCTTCAGGCCATGCAAAACAATTAATGTGGGTTTGTGATTGGGTGAAAGGGTGGGGGGTTAGATATATCTGTTAAAAAGCAGGTTCCAGGCTCTTTAAGTTTTCTTCAGGTAAGTTTATTTCCAAGTTCTTAGTTGCATATCCACATGAAGGCATAAAGGACATAAGCTGTGACAACACCGGCTCCCATCACCCAGGGCCAGCCAGTTGTAACCGCCTCTACACAGAACACTCACTCAGAATATTCCATCATCCATACATAAACATTCCACATGACATCTCAAGCAACCTCACCTCAGACAGGCACAATACAACACACCTCCCTCCTTTACTAAACCATACATGCACAGAACAAGTCACATACCAGAACAACACAACTACCACCTTCCAAGATATACGCACACGTAATACTCAACTGGCAGACAGACACTTCCATGGCCAAACCCAACCGTCAAAACATCACACCCTGACAAACTACATTCCATGTACCAATAACAAAAATACTGTCATCCATCTGCCTGTTCCTGCCGCAAACAAGCAACTGGGCTCTCACCCCAGGACCTGGCCAACCCTGAAACTGGGCTACTTCACCTACTTTCCTGAACAACCACAAGACTGCTACACCTCCTACCACCTGCTCCCGCCTACAACAACGCGGGTGTCCAGGCTGCCACCCTGGAACCCCAGCTGGCCTCTAGACTGCCACTCTAGAGAACTGAGACCTCAAAGCCTCCAAAAAGACAATCACAACCTCACTCCAACAGGGATTCACAAAGTGGAAACATACAACATCACTGAGATCACAAACACCCATGGTCTTAATACCATACTCATTACACCAGACCCGGATGTACAAGCCTTCCAAACCCATTGGGAGCGGTGGCCACGCACTCCCAATGCCAACATCAATGACTGGTAAAAACTAAACGGTCTTATAGCAAGGAAAACATCCTAACCCAAAACAAGCTGTTGAACCCTTGGATACAACGAAATCCACAATAAATACCACAAGTAACATAGAAAACAATTTACTCATCATCTCAGGACTTACCTCTCTCAATACCGACGGGTCATTACCCCGGGTCCCCAGCTACCCCTTTACCACCAGTTACCTACTGTCCAATGTAATGAGAAGGATACAAAAAACCCTAGAGGAGGCGCTACCTCCCTCACAGAATAACCTCATTGCTGTTCAATCTTTACCGGAATCAGGTAACCCCTATAACCAGACCAATCCCCTCACATGAAATTAGAAAATCCTAACATCCTTAATTGAAAGAGTCGAGGTGCTACCTCCCTCACAGAACAACCTCATCGTTGTTCAACCTTTACCGGAATCAGGTAACCACCCAAACCAAACCAAAACAATGTAAGGAAAACTATATACCCCACTGACATTACCCTAACCATTCAAACCATGCATTTCACACTGCAACACTTCCATGCTGAATGTGAGTTCACCCAATACCCAACACTCACTGACTCTCTCCAACCTATCTGAGTCAGATTCATCCTAACATACATTCCAAAATCATAGAATACAGCAACCATATGCTGTAAACAATACATAAACCGCAATAAAAACATTTGCGTTGCGCACATTTCAATACAAAACCATGTTGCTCATAGTAAGTAAAATCCCCAAAACTAACAATTTTATGAACTAAAACGTCCATAGCCATTAGTAGGCTCTTAAGCGAACCTGAGTCCATAGCCATTTACACAGGCTCTACTGACATGTGCAATATAGCTGAAAATCCTCAAAATGATTAAAGCTATCACACTCATACACATACCACCCATCGTACACTAACAGCAACAATTTATGCAAATTAGTGTCCATGTGCCATGGTGCTTGGCACTCGAATTCCTCAAAAGAATTATGCTAAATACCCTTCAATACAACATATTACCACACTATAATGTCACCGTTTCACTTACCCATTTACATAGAGAACAGCGCCGTTTAAGATGCATGTATATCTTCTATAAACACAAACTCATTTGCATCCTCGCAGTGCCCCCATTCTACAGATTCACATCGCACCAATGCACTCACCATCCTGCACATGCAAAATGCTCCATCAGTTTTAAATAGGTATATTAAAGTTCCAAACTACCCAACATTATGGCTGTTACTCTCTGCACAAGCCCATACCCCACCATACTATCATGACCTAAAAATGTCACCTTATTTGTTGGCCGCTACCTGTCGCCTCACTAACTGAGACGGAGCGGCATGCCAGCATCACAATCCACCGAAAATGTCTCTTTTGCCAAGCAGAGACCACAGCATGTGGCACCTAAACAAACCATGTCTCTTGGATCCGATTTGCATCATAGGCTTCCCATGTTCTAAGCATTGTTCATTCCTGCCTTAATATAGCTGCACACATATTTTGCTTCCTTCCTTCTAAGACACATGTCTTGCCAAACGTCATATTCCTTAAAGTACTTTCCATTTTACATCCTCAGGGCAAACAGCACTTATAATACGAAGCTCTAAAAATAGCACATTCCAAAGAACATTCTACGCTTCACAATCTACCCCTGCTGGATGTGTGACATCATCAGTCACTACTGCTCAGCAGGGCTATGCAGAGCTTCATAGGCCAACGGTCATTCACCAGTGGTGTAACACAAAATGTGGGGCCCCCCTGCGAGCCATGCTGAGGGGGCCCCCCCAACTCAGCAACCAATCACTGGTCACGCCACACTCTGGGCCGCCATAAATCATCACGCTTCTGCAATACCCAAGATTGTGCTGCTGAAGGTATATGCTGCACACTGCACTAGCAGAACGATATACATATGTGTTTTAATGCACACACCCTCGCTCCAGCCTTGGCCGATTTCTGTAATCACACTTTCACCACTGGCACGTTCCCCTCTCCCCTTAAGCACTCCCTTATGCATCCACTCCTCAAGCAGCTGTCTACGATCCTGCCTGCCTGGCAATCTATCGCCCAATCTCCATCACCCCTTTCCTGGGCAAACTGTTGGAAAAGCTGTCCATCTCCCAGCTTACTCTCCACACAGAATCTGTTGGTTGTGCTGCATGACCTTCAATCTGGCTTCAGAGCTGCCAGAGTCACGGAAACTGCTCTCCTGAACACCTGTGAAGATCTGCTCTCTAACCTTGATTCCAGCATTCCTTCTGTCCTCATCCTCCTTGATCTTTCCTCTGCTTTCAACATGGTAAACCACGCCATCCTGATCAATCTGGATCAATCGACTAAATGAAAATATGGGCATCACGATTCAGGCCCTTGAGTGGCTGTCCTTCATCCTCTTGGACAGCCCCTCCCAGGTCCAACTTGGTCCTGTTCTCTCTGCTCCATCCTCTCACCCTGGTTTTTCAACCTCTACTTGGCCCCTTTGGCCCACCTGATCTCTACCTTCGCCTCTAACTTTCAGTGTTATGAGGATGACACTCCGCTTTCCTTCAGGCTCCCCTCAGACTCACCTCCTCTCTCGTTCATTCCTGACTGTCTATCTGTGATTCAGGATTGGTGTGCCTCTAATGATCTCTGCCGTAATGTCAGTAAGATGGAGATCTTTCTCATTTGGACTCCTGCCCCTGCTTTTCCTCTCTCACTCTGGCCGCCCAACTTGGGCCCTCTTCCTTCGACATTCTGTGAGGCAAACAACCTTGGTGTCATCTTTGACTCCACTCTCTCATTCTCTCCTCACATCTCGGACGTCGCCAGGAAGTCCCACTAACAGCTGCTCCTCCTCAAAGGTACTCTTCCCTTTCTCACTTTCCCCCAGAAGCTCACTGTCACCAAAGCCTTGGTTCTCTCTAGGCTGGACTACTGCAACAGCCTCTTTCTCAATCTGACTTCTGCTACTCTCCACCCTCTGCAACTAATCCAGAACAGGACTCAAGCCCAGGGAAACGTATCTCTCCAGCCCTCTCCACTGGATCCCAGTTGCTGCAAGGATCAAGTTCAAGACCCTTTGCATTGTCCACAAGGCTTTCTGGGCCTGGGGCCCACACTACATCCAACGCTCTCTTATAAAGATATCTTCTTTCTTAAGCCCTTTCCTCTGTTACCTACAACTCTCTAAGGGTTAAACACTTTTCCAGGCAGAGAGTGGGTGGTAGATCTCTCTCCTCTGCAGGCACCTCCCTCTGGAATAGCCTCCCTAGATCAAACCTTTCCTCTTCTCTTCTGTTTTCTCTCTCTCCCTCCCCTGCTGGCCTACCTGACCTACCTGTCTGCTGTACCGACTGGTTGCTTGGCTATCCTCAGAGTCTCACTGAGTCCAGACTCTTTCTTGACAGTCACCCTTGCACTGCCTCTGGGCCTACCACGAAATTAGTGACTGTAAAAGTAACCCTACAGTCCCTTGTTCTCCTTGCACAACCCAGAGCCGCGCTGCACTTAACCTGGTCGATCTTCACAGCAGTTGCCAGACAGAACAGGACACAAATCTTAAATGGCACCCGGGTTTTGCTGTTAACAAGAGCCCAGCAATTACTAACATAAAGCATTTCACTGTTAGCACCTGCATTCAAATGCCACATTTTTTTGGCAATTGAAATCGTGATGTGGGTTTAATACTTGCATGCCAGCGGAGTGATTGGAAGGGAAGGAAGGCAGCAGGAGACCGCTCAGTCTCACAGCAGTCCATATGTGGGTGCTTTCAAACTTAAAGGAGAGAGTTAACTGCTTGTAACATTGAAGCTGCACTGGAATAGTCTCATTAAAATGCGTAAAGAAATGAGATGCCCCAAACAAATAAGTTTGCCCCTCCCTCACTGCCCATGAAGTTAGCGCCTCTCCCAGCATTTGAAAGGTTAGCCCCCCGAAATGTAGATTTGTTGAGCCCCTGAACGCAAGCACACACACCATATACACACACGCTCACCCAGAAATCCATATATTTAAGTGTGCATTCTTTCACCATACAGGGACACCCAAGCAGCTATCCATACATTTAAATGTGAACCCTTTCACCATACAGGCACACCCATGCAGCCACGCGTACATTTAAGTATGCACCCTTTCACCATAGAGGCACACACTACCAGGCACCCACCCATACATTTAAGTGTGCACCCTTTTACCATACAGGCACACCCAGGCAGCCACCCGTACATTAAAGTGTGCACTCTTTCACCATACACTGACACAGGCAGCCACCTATACATTTAATTGTGCAGCCTTTCAACATACACACACACACACACACACACACACACACACACACACCCCCCCCCCCAGGCGGAACGAAACACATCCGCAGAGTTTTCATGGAAGCACCGGCACCATTGTTAATGGTGCCGGTGCTTCCGTGGACCCCATTCCCATAGAGTCCAATGGAAATGGGGACTTATCATTTGCCGGCGCCTGACTCCCCAGACTGACGGGCTTGTAATCTCCCTGTGTTCCCGAGAAGTCGGGCACCGGTAAATCATTACGGGTCCGGAGGCAACCTGCCGGTAGCACCGGCACAGTTACCATCAAACCCGTAATGAGACCCATTGTTTCTTTTTGAAGTCACTCTGACTTCATAAAGAAATTATTTCCGTTAAGGACCGAACCATAACGGCAGTAATTTCTTTTGGAAGGTGGAGTGACTTCAAAAATAAACTATTTCTTTTTTCAGTCATAGGGCTCCCTCCACCCCATGACATGGAGGCCTCCAGCCTAGGGTCAGCCATGCCATGGGGGGGCCAAGCCCTCAGACTTCAAAAAGAGCATTTCTTTTTGTAGTCACTGTCTTCATAAAGAAATGATTTATGTTACAGAAATCATTTCTTTATGAATGCAGAGTAAATTGAAAAAGAAAAAAAAAATTGGAAAAAAAATATTGTTCTTTTTTTATCCAGGGGGCCCCCCCACACAATATGTGCTGGCGGGGCCCCGTGCACCGAGGGGGGTGCGGGGGCCCCTGTTACGCCAGTGTCGTTCACTTCCCAGGAGACCTCGCCACGAAAGACTCATAAATCACCAGAGTTTCAGACAGCCAAAAACATGATGTGCACGATAAGCACAGTACGGTGCTGCCAGGCTCCCATAACTTCAAAGCCTGCAATTATCTTGTGAGAAAGACACCGTTTAAAACAACAGCTCCCCATTGCTATGAGTGCACAAGACATGGGAGCGATGTGTAGTCAGGCAAACAGTCCTCCTTGTTCATGTCAAATTCACATCCATTTCCCAAACTCAGAGCAGCGTCTCTTTTTTTCTATTGCCATTCTAACTTTAAAAAAAAACGTAGAGTAGCATCACATTCCACGCAGTGGGCTAGCTCTTCATTACATCTCACGGAGGACCAGTGTACAGCGTTTGCTTTTAACATCAATTTCCCAGTATTGCCAGTATTATCTTTCACCTGTTGGTCCAGCGCCATCTCCAGCCCCCAGGGCAGAGCTCTGCCTCCTACTTAGGAGCTGCCCATCCAAAAAGGGGCCTCTTTCTTGGGCTTACCCTGAACCCTGGGACGCAGTCCTCCTTCCTGCTCCTGGAGCTGATCCCTCTGCAATGGGGCCCAATTCCTGTTCCTGCCCCTGCGCTCTGGGAAGACATGTCAGGGCTTCTCCCTGAAGACTGCCTGGGTCCCAGCTTGCCCACTACTTATGTGCGCCGGTCCCACCAAAGATGGTGCTTTAATCCTCCGGCTCCCCCTGCACCCTGGGTGATGGGACTTACAGTTTTCAGATAGCAGAGATGCCATGCGTGAGGGACAGAGGTGTATATTGATCTTGGTCCTGCAGTGAAGCATGCATGAGCAATGGCAGATAATGTCAAGCATTGATAGTATGCATGCTGTTTAAAAGTAATAACCATGCAGTGGTAGTTCATGCACACTAGTGAACATGCATGTTCTGTATTCAGTTAGTTTAATGTCTTCCCTTGGGAGGCAGAGTCAGTGAGTGTTGGTGGTCAGGGAAGGATGCATGGTTAAGTCAAAGATAGACTAGAATGGGTGATTAACTGTTAATCTTGAAGATCATAACCACCTGTGGTCGTCAATACCAAACTTAATTCCCCTAATGTAGGTGTTAGGGGGAGGGGAGTTGTGGTCCATTGCTTAAGCTGCCAACCCAAGATATGTAAGTCCCTGCTTCTTTACCTAACCACAAACTTTAATCCCTTTATGTGGTTCTGGTGTTCTGTGTGTTTAAGGTATTGCACGGGACTAGATATTTGCAGTATGATAGATAAGCTGCTCACAATGGTAATATAGGGTCAGTTTACTCAGAAAACCTTAAATCAATGGCGAAAAGATACCCATTGCTCCTGGATTGCACAGTGAATGGCACGAAATAGACATTTTGAAATAAATTGAAGAGATCGGGTGGCGGGGTGGGGTACAAAATAAAATATGGATTTTTGGCGTGCAGCATTACTAACCCCCATTCCTCTGGTAATAGGAGATACAAAATGGTCATCAAACATCTATTTGCTGTCAATGTGATTCAATTCTTTTACAACCAAGACTGTTCATCAAAAGCAAAAGACTTGGTAGCTTTTGTCTGTGTGCTGGTGGCTAATCGTCCATTGCGTGACATGTCTACTTATGAGGACAGTGCCCGTAGATGCACTTATGCCAACAGACGTGGATTTGATGTGTTTACGTTAAAGGCAGCATGGTGGGAACAATGCATGTAGCCTAGACATACCAACACACATATGTGAACTCGTTGAAATAATCATAAAAGCTACTTTTCTCCTATTGCAAAGTTTATATCACAATCCCCATTCATAAAGGAATATAATTCTATAGTACGGCACCTTATATCCAAAGACGTTTAATATGGTGCCTTCCATTATTGCTTTTCTATCTGAAAAGAAAGGTTGGGTTCCTTGGTCCTCTGTGAACTCCGGTGTTGTTTGTTTGAAAGAACGAACGAACGAACGCCATTAAGAAGAGGACTCAGCAGTGTCAGCCAATACCCACGAAGATGACATGCAGGGAGGTCAAGCTCCCAGCAATCGCAGACTCGGGAAGTGGAAGCACGCCATCGAGGCCTCTTCCGGTACAAAGGTAGGGCCCCTTGTCCACCTTCAGTTGCTCCTCAAGACGGTGCATTTGTTGGTGAAACAACTTGGAGTTCAAGGAGTGAGATGTAAAGTGGATCTGAATTCTTAAGATCTCAATACTGGATATTCCAGATCAGGCAGAACAAGACCAGTAGTATGCGCCTCATAACACATGGAATAAAATATAGCACATGGGATGACTTAATTCACTTTCTGAACCCTGAACACGTCAATGTCCAAATTGTATTTTATTCTGGACGCGTTTTGATGTGATTACTGGGAAGTTGTTGCCAGCCGATATTAATAAAACATGCATACTGCGTGCAAACCACTGCTGACGCCCGGCAACTAAAACACAAGCTTCATTTCGCTACAAGCCATTAGAACATACAAGGATGAAAAATATGGTTAACCGGTGACTTGTAAAAAGTAAAGTGTCCACGAAAGAAAATTCTCAACCTTTCAATAAAAAGAGTCCCCATCAATCACTGAGACAGCCCAAATGATTCCAATACCTTATTTTAATGTTTTCGTTTATCTTAGGTTTTAGTCATCGTAAAAAGTGTGTGTTTAAAATGCCCCTTGGGGGGATGCAGGCCAATAAAGTGCTGCAATGGAATGACATGTGATAATGAAAATATCTCCACAAAGTGAAGCAAAATGAGATTTTTTTATTGCTGATCATCAAATTGTTTTCCCCCAAGGTATTTTTTAAACTGCACATAAAACTGATTTGGAAGGGGGTGTACAAAGATGTAAGCGTACATGTTTCAAGAAAAGAAGAAGGTTTTGCAGGAATTAAAAGAAAGCACTGTTTTGAAGGAATACAAAAAAAAATCAATTTTACATTATCGGTATGCATACTGTAGTGTAAGAAAGGAAAGCAGAACACCACCAAGCACCACAATACGAAAACTAAATAACTGCACAGGGACACACACATACAATAACATTCAAATGAACCAGCCAGCCCTCCTTCCCTGCTATCCTTTATCTATCAAGATCTTCCTATCCTTTTCTGGAGAAAAAAATGCACTTTCACCTCCTCTCTTTTCCCTTTGAAAAGGGCTCCGAGATCCTCTGAGTAGGGCCAGTGATGCATACAAGTTTAAATGAATAAAAACCTTACCACCCCAGAATTATTCGAAATTCTTACCCATAACTACATCTTTCACTATGACCTTGTGAAACAGTGATATTTCAACAAACCATAAAATGTTGTTTGAATATTTAATCAACTTCTTATATCAACAAATGATCTCAGCTTATTTAAAGTGCTCTTGCTTTGATCGGTGCCTCCTCTTTGGTTAATTCACACGTAACCGCAGTTCCTCTCGTGAGAGATCTCAACCTACCCAAAAATCTTTCCCACCGGCCAGCTTGAGCGTAACTCCATTCTTTCTGACCAGTCCCTTGCCTCACTTCACAATCTACACACTCACTCCTGTGGTAACACGTTTGACCTTATCTTACTCCCCTCCCCCCTCCTAACATCTGCACTCACTGTTAAGCCCTCAGCTTCGGATCACTCCAACCTCAATATCAGCATCTTTATGACTTTCACTTACTCCACACCCCCAACACCTCAATCTGCAAATATAAGTTCAAATCGGATCCTGCCCCCTTATCTAGTGGACCTTCAGTCTTCCATTCTTTCCCTTGACCAACCCGGCCTCTACTATTGAACAAGCCTTCACTAATGTTAACCTTGCTCTCTGCTTCCCCTTTCACAACCACTATCGCTCTACCACCTTGGCCTCTTATAGCCCTTGACCAGAGCCCTAGATTACCCCTTATTATGGTATTATTGATTGATTGATTGTTTATTTGTATAGCGCCTATACCCAATGTGTTTCAAAGTGCTTCAAGGAGGGAGCGAACATGGGAGAATACAGTTACATTCTTGAAGGTCCTTGAAACAAATACAGAATGTGAGAATAACTATCATATCATAACAGATAGTACAAGTGCATGAAAAACATTTAGGGAGAAGTGAGGGAAGGAGAAAAAGGAGACATAACTAGCAGTAGCATTACTATGCCTAACAGCAATTTTTGCAGTGCAAGAGTGACCTGAGGAGGGGGAGGAGGGGAAGAGGGGGTAGGAGTCAGAAGGGAAGAGGAGAGGAACAAAACAAGTGACTATCTTAAGGGTCAGCGTCTGATCAAGGTAGTACTGGGGGGGAGGGAGGATAGGACAAGGAGGGCAAAGGGGACAGACAAGCTCATATTATGGTCAGGGGTCAGTGATAAGTGTAAGTGCAAAGGAAATAGAAAGGAAAAAGGGAGGGGGGATTATAACTGCAGAGGGCAGGAAGCTACAAATTACTATGCCTGACGGCAATTGGGGTAGTGCCAACCATGAACAGGAAACAGGGGTGGGAGAGGGGGAGGGTAGGATAGGGCACGCTGGTGAAAAAAACAAGCAGCTACAATTACTATGCCAGACGGCAATTAGGGTAGTGCCAGAGTTTCCCAGGGGGAGGGAGAAGAAGGTAGGAGGTATAGATGGGGTAAGAGAGAGGGGGTGCTGGAGGGAAGGGAGAAAGAGGGGGAAAGGTCCAGGATGGGTAGAGAGCACACACGTTGACACGGGGGCATGAGGTATTTATGGTAGTTATTAAGCGTGGACCTAGCTTTGAGCGGCAACAGAGCACTTTACAGAGTTATACAGCAATACAGAAACACAACAGATCGCTTCAGAGAGGTATACAACAGTACAGTTGCATAACAGAGTGCTTTTCAGAGAGAACAACAGAACAGATATACATCGGGGTATGATAGAGAGGGGCGCCCAGGAACGGTACAGTTGTACAGGATGGCAGGGAAGAGAGGGGCAAATGGCGTCTAGCGAGTCAGTTTGCATGGGTGGCAGCGTGATGACCTAGGTGTTGAGCAGGAGAGACTTTTCACAATGGAAATGTAGCAACACCTTCCCTCTGTTTCTCCCAACTTGACCACTACTTCTCAGAAATAAATGGAAACAATATTGTCGCTCCCTCATCAATCTCCTAAACCTTCCAACCCATGCTTCCTTCTCCCCACCGTCTATCTTGACTACTTGCTTCTATGCTTATTTCCTCTTTCTTCACCCTATGAATTGGCACCCATCTTTTTGCCTGCTAACCTTTTTGCTGCACCTTACCTTTTTGCACGCACATGGCTCCAAAGCTTGCACTACTCACCTGTCCCTACATGTTTGTCTTTTTCTACCTCTCTCTTTTACTTGGGATCATCCTTGTCTGCCTTAAGTTAACAACATTGCTACCAATCCTGAAGCATCTTTCAACTGACCCAATAACCTGTCAACTAAGGCATGACCTCTCCGCCCGCTGTTTTGAAAGCCTCAAAAAAATCATGTTTAACAGGATCTTCGCTTACCTGGACACCATCAAGCTCTATAGCGTTCATCAATCATGATCTTGCATTCATCTCTTTAGGGAATTGGCCCTACACCATATCTCCAAATTTCTGATCTCTGCTAACCACTGCACACCAGCCTATATCATAGTACTTCTGTACTTTCCAGCTGGGTTTGTTGCCAGGGACCACTAGTTTGTCCTTTGGACCCTTGCCACACTTGTCATCCAATACACATTGCTGGACTGTTTACCCTCTTACCACACACTGACCCTTCAGTAGCTCCTGTAATATGGGCACCTCTGATCCAATATCCCACCTGTTTGGCATCCTTAAGGCTCTGTACTTGGTTCCCTACTATTCACTCGCAGACACCTCCTCCGTTGGCCCATTGATCTCCTCCTTTATTTTCTCCTACAAGTTCTTTGCAGATGACATGCACCTTGTGTTCTCCTTACAAATGTTTACTTATAACCTCTCTGCTCATATCCCTGCGTGTCTCCATGCAATCTGATCCTTCCTTGGCTTATGCTTAACTCTTCCAAGAATGAAGTGACCTACCTTCCTTCATTTAATGCCCTCCTCTCCTTCCTTAACCCATCTATTTTCCACCTTATGTACTTCCCCCATTTTTAAGGCATGCACACCTGAGAACATTTTGATGGCAACCTTACCCTCCACCACTTTATTACTTCAACCTCCACTATGGCCAGGATTAACCTGCTTGGTATCAGGAGAATCCATCTTCCTCCTCACTTTCAACACTTCCTAAACCCTCATTGCATCCTTAGTAATGAATGGCCTAGACTACTGTGCTAGCCTCTTCCTTGACCTCCACATGTACTCCTTTGCTCCACTCATCTCTTCCAATTAGTTGATTGCTTACTTTTCCCTCAATCTCCTGTTCCTGCTCTACATTCTTCTCTCACTGCTCTCAAATGTGATAACTATTTTTCATCTAAAGTTCTTTCCTCCCCTCATAAAGCTGTTTGCTCTTCTTCCAAATCTCCTCAATCCTAATCCTAGTCTTCTTTCTCTCCCACCACAGACTCTGATATTTCTAGATTTCTTTGCAGGGCTCATCTGACTGCCTCTCCTGATGATCATCTACTGTCTCCTCTTAGTCCTAAAGTCTTTTTTATCCCATATCTTACTGACTTTGTTAACGCTTCTCTCTCATCATCTACTTTTCCATCTATCTTCAAGCATGCTAATATTCTTCCCATCCTGAAAAAACCTTCTCTTGATCCTTCGTTCCCATCTCATTACCATCCCATTTCTCTTCTCCCTTCCCTCTCCAAACTCATTGAGGGGGTCATTCACATCCATCTGTTTGACTATCTTAATCTCCACTCTCTTCTTCCTCTTTACCAATCTGTATTCTGCCTCAAACAATCCACCAAGACAGCCTTACAATTGTAGGGGACTAATACCCCTCTGCGCAAACCACTCTTAAATTCGTTATTTGATCTGATTTCTTGAATTAAAGTGTATTATGATATGCTGTTGCTGCAGGGACTACTACCAACAGACTCAGCATCCCCCAACAAGCCTGACACAAGACAGTGAAAAGGTAAACGTTTGGTCTGTCCATTGCAGATATCCGTCATAGTTTCTATCAACAAATTATTTTAATACAGCTGTTGCTGTTATCTACACATTATTAATATCTAACCACTCTTTGGTATCAATTAAACACTGTTCATGTTTTCTTTAAAAAATTAATTGTATTTAATCCATTGTGGTGATTTTCTTGATCCTGCCAACATGTGTTTCGACCTCAAAGTAAATAGGTCCTCATCAGGGCTGGTAATTGACATTTTTTTCTATTTAACATTCATAAGATTTGTCACCTCCTGTCTCTGCCGGTAATACCCCAATTCCTGCATTTGTTTTCTCCCGTTTCTTCTAGTGTTCCTCTTTAGTCCATGGTCTCCTTGCTTACCAGCTCTCTCCTCTCTGCTGTATTTACCATATTTCCAATCACATTCTTCTCTCCCTCAGTTCTCACACTTGTATTTCCTCATATCTTCAATCTCTCTCCTGGTGTTCTTTTGAAGTTCGCCTTGTTTTCATTTTTTTGTATCAACTGCAAGTGTCTCCATGGCCTCTCCTCACCTTACCATTCATTTCTATTTAAATGTCACTTTCCTCATTGCCTTTTCTCCTTAAGTGTCATCATGGCCTCTTTTCACCTTATCTTTCATCTCTAATTTAATTTGACTCTCCTCGCTCCCTTCACTCTAAATCACTCTTTCTTCTAGTCATGCCCAAGCCTCCCTGTGCTCATCCTTTTTTTGTTCATTTTCCTTCCTTGCACCTAAACAACAATATTCTCTTCCCCTCTTAATCTGCTCTTCCTTCCACTCCCTGTGTTCCACTATAGGATCAAAGCCTTTCTCCTCTGTTCTGCTTCCTAAATATTTTTTCTGATCACCCATTGTTCTCATATTCATTTTCTCTTTATTTTTGTTCATCACTTAGGAGTAAGAGCAATGTCAATAGATACATATAAATACACTTAAGAAAGTCTTTAACTTTGTGACACATGTCTGCTACAATTTTCATCACTCTTCAACCTTGAACCATAGCCTCTCTGCAAGTTGGATGTCCTAAAATAACTGACCCACCATAAACTTGTATCCAAATCTCTGCATAGGCTTGCACCAGACCTTGAAATTAAGATTGGAAAAGCAAGAGCTACAAGCAGCTATCTAGCAGTAACCAGTCTCCAGAAGCTACCACTGGGGAACGAGGAGCTAGTACATAGTGTTATGCAAATCTAATATTCACATAAGAGGCAAACATATAATTGTATCCATTTTATTTATGACCCCTTATGCTTTAAATTCCATATAGATGTTTCCTAATGTTTATGTATAGATTGTCCTGAAATTAACAAAGTTAAATTCAAATAGTTGTGCTTGTTCGCCATCAGCCGGCCTGGTAGCCAAAAGTTGCTTCTGGTAACTGTTTGTTTTAGGCTAACCAGGCTCTTTTATGCTCAAAAGTGTGGGGCAACTCCCAGTAATCAGATTGAGAAAATACAACCCACCACGGAAAAAGACTAGGTGCACCCGCGTTTGAGAATAATGAGAGTTTTATTTTTGTATGTAAAAAGGAAAATTTGCCAGGGTCTTATCAACCCTCTGCCACAGAGCTCTCCGATGTCTTTCAGGCAAGATTCATGTTATAAACACACAAACCGTCACTCATGATGCACTCAATATACAGTGTTAATCCCCCACCCTCATTAGCTGCCGCCTATTTACCTGACAATTATCACCTATAGCCCATTCTCCCACTAGTCCCATTATCTTCTCACTCATCTTCACCACACATGGGTATCGTCCTCGTCCATCATGGAATACTGTAAGGCAATTGGTTAACATCAATTGGCAACACCCTACCTTTTTATCCTAACCATGTTACATGCACCTGGTTATCAATATGTATTCGGTGGGACTCTTCGGGGTTAGACTGGCCCTTGCAGATAAAGCAGCCCTTTTCTCATCCCAGACATGCTGGCACCCCAATCATGCCCTCTCTATGCTATGGGCATCATTCTTGGTTCTCCCTGGCACAAAACAGAGATCATATACATCTCTGTTTTCCCTTTTTATCAATCCCCCATCCCCAAAGGTGAACTTAGTGTCCCACTAAACAATCCAGTTCCTGAAGGATTTAGAGTATATTTCCCTGCACATCTGGTAGTTCAAATAGAGTGACAATCTTTTTGGAGGGCGCTAAATGTTATTCAATTATTGTTTTGGCATCTCAAGACCTCTGCCTTTACTCCCAAGAATACGACCTGCAGTTAGTGCTTAGGCGAGTGCTGTTTTGCTGAGCCCACCTATTGTCTACGAGCTATGAGCTACACGTTTATCACTCCCAGGAAGGATTTTTCTTGTGTTGCCCCGCCTTCTTTTACCCATAAGCCCTATATAAGCAAAGGGCCACGCTCATTGCGTGCATGCATCGGGTGAGTGCTTAGGCGAGTGTTGTTTCGCTGAGCACACCTCTTGTCTCTGAGCTACATGCTTATCAGCCCCATGAAGGATTTGTCTTGGTGTACTGGTAGGATTATCTTGAAGCTGTGACCGTAAA
Source organism: Ambystoma mexicanum (assembly GCF_040938575.1). Classification (NCBI taxonomy): domain Eukaryota; kingdom Metazoa; phylum Chordata; class Amphibia; order Caudata; family Ambystomatidae; genus Ambystoma; species Ambystoma mexicanum. The sequence continues at coordinate 196,340,079 of NC_090935.1, read as the reverse complement.
CCATTGTGTGAACTTTCATTGACACTAAACGTTTAGTGAAAACGCTTAAAAAAGCCTCTTTTCTATTCTTTAGCACTCACTGTGTTTCCCCGCCTTCTTTTACCATAAACCCTGTATAACCAAAGGGCTGCGTGGATCGCGCGCGTGCATTGTGTGAGTGCTTAGGCGAGTGCTGTTTCGCTGTTCTGTTGAGCAGCGACCAGCGCCTCCCCTAGCACTATACCTTTGTTCTAAAGTGTGAAATACCCACAGGTTAAGCCCAGATTAAGATTTCGTTAGAGTCACATAACTATGTGTATCTGCACCTTGAAAACAGATATGCCGTTCTTTTGCAAACCAGCGGCTATAACCATGTTTGAACAAAGCGCAGCCAAATACTCTAGTAATAGCAAACAAGAAAAAAGCGTTTGAACTAAATCGCTATCGTCTGACTTAAGAATCATCTGGTTACCTGTGCCCAAAGCACAGTTGAAACAAAATGAGACAAAAGTCGATTCCCTCTCAGCAAACACTGTCTATCCTCCTCCCGCCTCCAGCAAAAAAGCTACGACTAACGCGATCACAAATAATCCCTCTGCGCTGCATATTTCTGATGAAGAGAAATTCGCATGCCCATCGCAAGAGGGCCCTAACTTCAATACGAAACTGCCTGAAGCAAGACAGTCTAGAAATATTGAACTTACTTGCGAATAATCAAATACTGCGGCATTGATATATTGCAACAATATTGCCCTGCCTTTGCTATACTCCCTAGTTGTTAAAAGCAAGACGTTAAATAGATCAATAACTGAAGAAAACATTGTTTCCAAGAAAGTCACAACTAGCAACCATATAACTTTTTAATGCAAATCCCAGGAATGCGCTTTATGCGATTCTCACCAAGACGGGACACAAGTTCAAATAAGATTGCCACAAAATGATATTCCTGTAGTCATGGGGGTACTTGACACACTGTTATGTTCTCCAATACTGCATAGATCCATGCTTTCGCAATCCCCTACACTGCAACCAAATAAATCAGTTTTCTGCACAACTTCCTCAATAGTCTCGGAAACCTCCTTTATCAAGCCTACTCTGAGACGTTCATTTGGCTTAATGCAACCACCAACTATTGCCTTTGAAATCTCATTATCTGCCATGAATAATGGACTGTAGAACCTAACTCACTTATATGACACGTTGGAAAAGATATCTTTAGTTCAATCAGATGCGCTGAAAGAGATCGCAGAGAAAATCGACAATCTTACTGTGGACCTTCAAGCCTTTAAAAAGAATATTGCAGCAATGCATCCTGGCAAGGAACAACTAGCATTGAATGACAAGTGTCCCTTTTTGAAGTCTCAGCCAACACAAACGCCGATCACAGAGATCGACCTGAGCCTCTCTTCAGCTAAGGAAAAAAGATGATGAAATACTGTTAGAAATAATCGACACCCAAATCCCCAGAAGAACATCTAAATCATTTGGAAATATGAAAGACTCTGCGTTCGAAGTATTCAATGATACGATAGGTTATTTATAATGCGCTTAATTCCCAGAGGTTTCTAAGCGGGACCCAGGGATTGAACGTGTGTGACTCCATGTTGTCTTGCTTCCACTGCCACTGAGATATCCTCCCAATGGATACAAACAAAATAAAAAATTTCCAAAAACAGAACAAATCCAAAAAGTATCTACAAACAAATAGAACACTTTGAAAACTAAAAAATTCATAAATGCTTTCTCGACACCTGTAATTAATAATATGACTGAGCCTATTAGTATACATCAAAATATGCTAGAGGATAAAATGAACAATAAGGAAAATAACCCTGATAATGATATAATGAGTAGCAATTCCATACAAATCCAAGATGATGAAAATTAGATGGAGCTTCTGAACCTATCAATCTACCCAACGTCAACGTTACAAACCAAAGACTGCATAGCAATAACTGATGCCCAGGAGTTTAACGAGGTTGATTTAACCAATGCACCTTGCAAACAGCGACTATATGACAAATCAACCAACGACAAGTTCTTCTTAACATTAGAAGAAAAAAAGAAACTTTAAACCGAAGAACAATAGACATGATATCGCAGATGAAATTGTCCACCGCAAAAGACAGATATCTCAGACCAATTATATTGATACACCTAAAGTAATGTAAAAAAAACTGCCAGTGAATTACAGCATAACCAAACTAACCAACCAACTAACCAACTAAATCAAGCTCCTTGAATATCGATCACCATGACAACTTTGTCATAACTATGTTAGATAGAGAAAGATGTGATCCATATCCAAATAGGGCCACAATACTCACGACATTTCAAACAATTCTGAATCTAAAATTAGTAGAATCAAGAGACATTCAAGCGATACAAATCAGCAAAAAATCAGCAACACTCGTAAAATGGATACAGCCACACATATCATTCCTTCAATAATTGTGAAGGAAAGAATATGGAACTCAAGAGAGTCATTAGCAGAATATGGTTTGGAGCTTACAATCAAATGTGCTTACTCAACACACAATAACAGCTATCTTCAACGAAGGCATGAAGATAGAGATGAAGAAAGCAATAAAAAATATGTATCTCAAGAACTTTTAATTAATTAATTGCAAAGGCCCCAAAGGCAATCTTAAATGTGCATATTCTGTGAATACAATAAATCAACGCCACTCACAAAAAAATGGTCTTGGCTAAAAGAAGCAATTAAGAATCACAATCACTTTAAACCCTACTAGAGCCATGCCCCGAAAGCTAAGCATATGTTCAGAATAGCTGTAAGGAACACTGGCATATAAACCCTGATTTACCACTAAACAAATATGATCTCATCCTACTTTAAGAAACCTGGATCACTTCTCAGCCTACCTTGCCTGACTATGACATATGTTGGATTCTTGCCATAAAACTACCCAAAGGAAGACGGATGGCAGGCCTTTTCACCGCCTGCCGAATCAACTCCGGAGGTATATTAACATCATGGCTAAACCCTCACCCATGTATACAACTAGTTTAAATAGAATTTTCATCTACAACAAACTCACCTTTCATACAAATAGCCATCCTAAATATATATTGGAATTCTGCTGCTATATCAGATTACTTTTTTCGTCCTTACTTGATATTATCGACACAGACTCCAACTACTCAATAACCATAATAGCAGGCGATTTCAATCTACATTGGTTCGGGGCAAATAATACTCCTACATCGACTAAAGTATCCAGGTGGAAGAAATTGATGAAATAAAGAAACATCACTTTCTTGAATGGCACTACGCAAAATGACATACCTCTCAAACCAACCTGGAAAAGAGAGCAGGCTACAGCCATACTGGACTATGTATTCATATCTACTCAAGATCGCAACAAAATAGATAAGTTCCGTCATTTCAGCTAAATACAGTGATCATAATCTACTAGACATCATTTCAATACTATGTGAAACACACTGAGACAATGCAATCAAAAAGATCTGACATTAAAAAACAGAAGAATCAGAATAAAATGGACGAAAGCCAAATTGCGTCTCTTAAGATCACAAATGACAGTTAATAGCATACATACGAACAAACTCCGACAGGGTATGCAAAACTCATCTTATAGTCACTTTCTAAGCATGTTTCAAGAGAAGCCTCAACAAGGCTTCCGACCTTTATTAATGCACACATATTAATATGATCTGATAATCAAACAAAAAAAAATTGAGATGAGAACTGAACCCCCAAAAATAAGATGCACTGGGATAGAGGAAAAAAAAAAAGAAAAAATCTCTGTGCTAAAAAAAAAAAACATATATAATCACTGGATAAAACAGTATAAAGCAACAAAAATACAGACTCATAATGAGAATATGATAAGATCAATAACCACCAAATCAAGTGCTCAAATCTGGCTCCTTTTGAAGAATTCTAATACTAATTCAACTCCATCCCTGATACTGAACGTGATCAATGAAACTACGTGGATAAAGTACTACAGGGTCCTATTTGTTGAATGCCAAGAAAAAGAGCTCAAATTTGAAAACAATATCAAACATTTTAAATATGATTATCATGACATCATGACCCAAATAAAAAGCTGAGCTCATCCCGCGCCCTGACGGTATAATGAATGCTGGCCTAAAAATGCACCTCGAGATATGGACTGACATTTTAACCATAATATACAAAGGTATCAAATTTACTGGAATCATACCCTCTTCATGGAAGTAATCCATACTAATTCCAATTTTTAAAAAAGGCAACAGAAAAGATCCTCTCAATTATACACCTTTAGCACTACTAGACTCCCCAGTTAAAATCTACCCCAAACTTGTACTTCACGATATACAAAAATGACTAACTCAAACAGAAAGAAATGATACCGTGCAGGCAGGTTTCATCCCAGGAGTGGGATACTGCATCTAATATACTAGCAGTCGCAATCATAAATTAAACAAGCAAGAAGATCTGAACAATCTTTATTTCAACCCTTTCTTGATTTCAAACAGGTTTTCGATTCCATACCATAAATAAGAAAAAGCGGGCTGACAAAAATACATATTAAACATCATATACCAGCGATACTCTAATATATCTGTAAGAGTGAAGTTGCAACAGCAAGGCCTATTATCCAAGCCAATACAGACTCAACACAGCGTCAAGCAAGGTTGCCTACTTGCAGCGACCATATTTCATTTCTATATCAGCGATATAGGCAATCATCTTCGATCAGCCAAATCCTTTACACTGAAAATTGGACATCATCGCGTTGCATGGCGTAAAGACGCCGAAGGGGGGTGTCTGTACTTCTGCTCTATATATGGTAGAGGAGAGGCACAGAAGACCCCAGCCAAGATTCTCTATTATTGGTACGTGGTCAAGCAATCAAGGCCTAGCTTCTCAGGAGGTGATGCCGGCTGGTTCTTAAGTACAGTGTAGTCCCCAAGCCCCCACAAAGGAATGTCCAAGCTTATGTACACTATCACAATAACTCAGTTTGTGCTCAGAAAATCAATAATGGTAAATATATACAGTTTTAAAGTGGTACCACAATTATTATCAGATCTCATTAAAGTGCATCAACTATACCATCAAGAGGTCACACGGATCAATAAAGAGGAAACCAGCAGTAGAGAGGGGAAGGAAAGCAAGATGGTTGAACAATTGGCAGAATACTGGCCTTTACCAACAAGGCATGATTCTGTGTGGAGATCCCCCCACCTGGGCAACCTGTAAAGCAAAGATGTATCACAAGCCCAGTCCATATATTGTTCTATGAGTCTTATTTCCCTCTACAATAGTTCTACAGCCCCAATGTACTTGTAGCGTTCATAGTCAGGGAATCGACGGCCCTACTTGGGTGCCCTCCCTTTAAGGCAGGAGTCACGGGTCGCCGAACATCCGACGGAGAACAGGGTGAAAAACGGCGGTGAAGTGGCAGCTTCTATCCTAGCGGTACTCGTGGAGGGGACAGCGTAAACGTCCTCAAGGAAGAGGTGTGCGGGGCACCTCGATGACAATAGTTCTGGACCGCAAAGAGCATGAAGAACTGTGGCCCAGCAAGGGCGTCGAGTCGTCGGCGTCTCTGTGGTCTTTGGGTGGCGGGAAACCCACCGGCGGATACTCCTCAGCGCGTCAACGGTCTGGCCCTCTCCAGCAGGATCAATCAGGCGACGATGCGGACGAGAGCGTCCTTGAATCAAGAGTTCTTAGGCAAACGGGAGCGCTGCAGCTCCGGTCAGCGACGGCGGTCATCGACAGTGGCGGACAACAGTCTGGGCGCTTCTCCTTGTGATTACGCGGTGGTCCCCATCTCGGGTCGGCAGCCTTTCGAAGGTCTGTCTACCAGGGAGCTTTGGCAAAAATCAGCTGGTGCACAATGGTCCCTCGTAGCTCGGGAAGAGGGTGCCTTACCAGGTCCTATCTGGGTCAGTCCTTGGAGACACAGCAGCTTTCAGATTGTGAAAGAGAGCCATAGCAATTCTTCTCTTCCAGCAGGGCTTCAAGGTCAAGCTTCAGGTTTAATCCAGTTATTCGTAGTGGACTTCAGCTTCTGAACACGATTTCTAGCAGTGAGAGGCCACCAGATATACTAGTTGATCTCCTATTCATTCTGCTGGGTCACACTCAGGCAACCAATCAGTCAGATGGGCATTAATGCAGGCAGGCAGCCAATCAGGTGCATAGTGCATTCAGGCCATTCACTTCTTTCCAGACACTCACAACAAGTTATGAGAATTGGTACAAGTACCCAGCCATTCAACACTCCACACTGCATTCATAGCAGTTTCGGGCAGGGCTGTCTCAGTCATTGTGTCAAACACCAGATACTAGACACCCACAACACAGAATGCATATTCGTCACACACTCCATTCACCCAGGTCCCACCCACAGGCGTACCCACAACATACAATCATTGGGAAGGCTCCAGCCAGTCTGGCCTGACTTCACAACAACACCGTATATGGAACTTCCACCCAACAGCCGGTCAGGGGGAAGGGACAGAGTCAGGGCTTCCCAGGACTTTGGGAAAACAAGGTAACAGGCAATAGAAAGCAAGAGGCCACAAGGGCCATCTTGTTTCCTATCAGGAATCAACTGATTCCAATGGCAGGGCATGGGTATCCCAAAATGGAGGATCCTCAGGGCACTGGTCAAATTCTGCATGGATCTGCCACCAGCCCATACCCTGCTCTGTGGGCCACACACAGGTGCCCAAAAACATACACTAGGGGCACAGGGTTGTACCCCCACCCATGGGTGCCATAAGGGTATCTCATGGGTCTGTTCACCAAAACTAAAAGAGAGAGCTGCACCGCCAGGAGTCCCACATGAACTCCTGCATGGAAAACACGGCAGAACACACAACAAAAAGTAGTAAAGGACAAGGATACGTAGGCCCTATCCGTCCGATGCATTTCCAGCATCACACATGGTTACTATATGAAGACGATTTAGTCCTGGCCCATCAGGTCCCTATCAGTCTGCAGAGACAACTACTAGCCCAAAAAAAAATGTGATGGAAAACAAACTCGAAATAAATGTGGAGAAAACTAAGATCATGAAGTTAAGTTTTGGCAAGCAAGCATACAAATGTTAAGGATCTCAATCAGGCACACACCCAGGTCTCGCCTAGCATGTAGTGCGCAATGAAATACTTATTTTATTTGTGTCTATAAGTTCACTATTCTGAATGCTATACCACTCATATCACATCCTTCTCAAAATACCACCCGGGTCACACTGAACCAGGAATCAGGCTAGTTTGTAAAGGTAAATATTTATTTATTTATTTAATATTCAAATCACACATACATTTTAATATACACTTTTTTAAATGTATTTATTTATTTTATTTTGGTTGGCTAATTAATGAACCTTTCAAAACAAATATATTATGATAATACAATAACACATATTCTGAGCACAAAAACATAACATCATCACAAATATGATACCGAGGAATAAACCAAAGATACAATATATAACAACAAAACATTGCATGAGTTACTTAACGGCATCAAAATGCAGATCTAAGCTCCATCTGCATACGACACCTTCACCATCAAAAATACCCAAATTAAGGTCCTAAATAAGGTTAAAACCTTGGGGATGATGCTAGAAGCATCCCTGGGATCAGATGCCCAAACCCTTTACGTTAAAAAAACGTGCTCATACCACCTGCGCCTACTAAAAGCCATAAGACCCTACTTATCTGAGGAAAATAGCGCCACGGTCGCAAGAGCTACCATCTTATCTCGCCTAGACTATGGCAATGCCCTAATTCTAGGATCTAATAAAAACTGCTACCATAGCTACCAAGTTCTGCAAAACAATGCAGTGAGAATCATTAAGCAAAAAAACCAGGAATCAGCACATCAGGAACTTCACTGGCTAAAAATTTAAGAGGCAATGGCCTGGTTTCCAAGTTTTGGCGCATCATTCATTACTTCCATAAATTCAACTCCCAAATCAAATATAAACAAGTTAAATAAAGTTGAGGCAAGTATGCAGCCTTGTTTCAGGCCGCGTTTGGTATGAATTACTTCAGATAACAATCCATCCAAATTCAATTTTGACCTGCATTGATGTGTTTGAATGAAGCAGGTTTATTATCGAAATAAGTGAGGATGGACAGCCAAAACATATTAACTTTCTAAGAAGTAACTGGCGATCTACCGAGTTAAATGCAACTCGAAAGTCTACATAGGCTAGATAAAGGGGTTGATTTCTTGTCGCATAGAGTTCTTTAATGGCATTAAGTGTCTTAATGTTGATAGCTGTGCCAAGACCTGCAACAAATCCAGTTTGGAAGGGATCTCGACGATTCTCATTCGTAGCCCAGAAGTTAAGGTCTCTTAGAATAATTCTACTAAAAATCTTCCCAGGTGCATCAAGAAGTGGTATCGGTCGATAGCTTGCCGGATTTGCGCGGTCACCTTTTTTATATATTGGCACTATTACAGCTTTACGCCAAGATGGCGGAACACTTTGCTTCGTTTGTATGGCTTGGAAGACAGCATATAAGTTGGTTGCCGATAGTACAGAGTTCTGTTTTAAAACAACATTTGATAAGCCGTCTGGGCCAGGTGCTCTTGAGGAACTGGCCTTGTTTATATAAAACAGGACATCTTCTTGATCAAATTTGAAAGAGAAAGAGGTGTTAGCCAAGTCATGCGACAATTGTGAAATACTATTTTGTGGAAGATCATAAATGTTTGTAAAATAGCTAACCCAAACTTTTTCAGGGACGCCATTAAGCTGAGATGTCAGCTGCGGGCATGCTGATCCAGCATTAATCAGCTTCCAAATCTGGGAGGTATTTTTTAACCACCTGGAGCCACCGTTCACCATCATTTTGGTACATTTCTGCCTTATGAGCTCGAATTTAGTTTTTATAACTTGTCTTTAGCTTACGTAAAGATGGCTCACGATATTGCAACGGAAGAGATAATATCTATCTTTTTTGTTCATTACGGGAGCGCAAGCCTCGTAATGAGGCCCTATGTCTCAGTAAATTACAAGAATGTCAATCTTGAAAAATACAAAAAACAAGCTTAACTTAGGAGCAAGTAGGGAGTGCACATATGTGGCATTTATAATAATGAAAAAGGACTAAGGACTGGTAACATAACTCATGATCTGTGAGGAAATAGGGGACACAATGTAGTCCTCTTTTTGTATCCTACAAGTGAACATGGGAGTCCTTCCTCACTGTTTGATATACGAGTCGAGTCGGAAAAGAAGGCGAGCCGCCATTGGAACGGACGCAGAAAAGCAATTACAATTTGTGACAGAGGCACGATTCATGTAAGCGTTGTCTTGGTTGCAAGATATACGAATGAAGTAGTAGGGTGGCATTAATATGATGAAGAGATCGGGGCATGTAGTTCATTACTTCGAAATACAGGAATATAACGAGTGATCATGTTGAAATGTACAGGTGAAATGTTACATTGCTGACACACGAAAGAGAGTTATTTGGATGAGTGAAAAAGACGGCACAATTATAGGGTGATAAAATACACACGGATATGGTGAAAAGAAGGGGTAGTATGGCCTGTGATACCCAGACACCCAAGCGCACGATGACAGCGAGAATATACGCGTTTCGACTCAGCCAAAAGGCAGAGAGTACTTCAAATGGCATAATGTGAGCTAATAAAACATAGTGACGTTTGTGACCGTAAAAGCAGTAGGTAAAATATTATGAAGTCAATAGATGAGGAGGAACTCCCTGACAATATGTTCCCATTTGATTACAGGGTAACACTTCCCTGTGACGATGGAATAATCATTAACATTAATGATACAGGAGAAACCACAAAACTAACACTATCCCATGGGATTGTTTGCCCAGTGTTGAGCGAGATTCGGTAAGTTTCCCCTGGTTAAATAAATTTAATATGAAAAATTCCAATAAGTATGACGCTGATGTGCAGTAGCTGGATACAATGCAGATGACTCATAGATACATGTTCCCCTGATGTTTCAGGAGGAACAGGCAAGAAGGAGATATATCTGTTATGTGTCGGGGCAATTGAGTAAAAAACAAGCAATTCCAGAACGTGACCTGCATCGAACTCCAGGTATTAATGGTTAATGATAATATGGATATGTTGTAAAAATATGAAGACAAGAGTGAATATATTGGTGATTCTGTGTATTTATTCTTGATAGGCCCGAGGTGAAGATACCACTGTCTGGATCTAGTGAAGGATTTAAACCCAGTTCACCTTTCTTGCATCTCCTATATTACATGTGGGCGTGAGTCAAGGTGGGGGCAACCATGTATAGAGTTCATTTACACAATTATAGTGTTTATAAAAAGAAATATGGATGACAAGATGAAGGTGCAGGTTTTAAAATAGTGTTTATATATGTTTGTGTACGTGGAGTGCTCATACCAGTCCATAGAAGGCAAAGACACAACAAGATCTTTGTTCAAACGTCCTGAAGAAGGTCGAGAATTTGAGGGATGCACTTTTAGTGTCCGGAAAAAAGACTGAAACATATGTCGACGATGATAAACTGCTCAAAATGAGAATGAACAGTGAACAACACCTGTAGTTATGATAGGGTTGACAAATTTATAATGAATATTGCAATAGTGATAACAATTTGTGATATCACTGAAAATTGAAAAGAGTTTTTGCCAATGTGGATAATATGGGAATACATGAATGTGAGAGAAATGTGTGTGTGAGTGGTACTTTGGTTGTGAATTAATGATCTATGTCAATGATTATTAGAAATTGGTTAATGAACTATGAGAACTGTTTTAAACATATAGAGATTTTTGTATTTGTATTGAATAAACATTATTTTTAGCATAAAGGAAAAGTGATTTATTTTCTTGTCATCCTCTGGTTCAAACTCCCATATATTTTGTTTGATACCTGGATGGACTAGTTGATTTATACTACCTGAACTAAATAAGGTATATCTATAATTCATAGAATTACATTGAAGTGTATATAGAGACCCCTTCATGTGATGAAGGTACCCCTTCATGCAATCATAGGTTCCATGTTATTGAAACTATGATTATATCTCTAGGTGGATAGATAGCTGCATCAATTAGAAACAGTCATTCCCTTGTTAGGTTCTGGACCACTTTGAAGGTTTGAATACCCAAATATCCCAGGGTAAGACCATGACTTTTCAATGGGTTCTAAGGAAGGCTAAGAGACATATTTGTGTTGCTATGTGAGGCATCGGTTGCTTTGAAGCCAAGTGCCTAGAAGGGGCACATTTTATCTGTGTTACTCTGACACTTTAGGCCAAGTAACGATTTCTCAGAGGGCGACCTGTAGCAGGGCTCCATGAAGCACTCAGATGACATCACTGTAAGCAGTAGGTTGCGGGGCAGTGGATGGTGCTGGTGAGACAGGGCCCACATCAGCTGGTGGAAGCAAAGCAGAGAGCAGAATGGAGGAGTACATATTCAAAGCATATTTGTAAAATCAACAATCCAATAATAACCCATCTTTTTGGGTGCAACCACCAATATCTGACAACAACCGGTGAGCTATTCCCATACAATGTGCATTGGCACTTCTGAAACAATTTTGATATACTGGTTGGCTTGCTCCTTAATGATTCGAATGTCACTGTCAACCCTATTTGATTGATCCACATGAAAAAAACATGAAGGATTTAGAATGGCGCATACACCCCAAGATGCAAACAGACAGTCTAAAGCAAGTCTGCTTGGCATGTGACGGTGGCCAGCACGTATACCTCATACTGAATGATGGTCAAGCATTCAATGGTGGCATTCCAAAAGTCTCTAGTGATGCAATGTCCTTTCCAGTTCAACCACTCCCAGCCATTCCTGGGAAGATACTCCTAAAGGCTTGGTGGAAGACAGAAGGACAGTCAGCAATGATGCGGGATGCTCTGCAGTGTCAAACAGAGGTATTAGCTGGAGGTGGGGGAGCGGGGCCACACAAGTCGGTCTAGAAAGATTTATCTGACTGATCATTTGCCCACCCAGGCATTGGTAGTCATCTTCTATGGAGTGGGCTAACAGAGCCAATACAGCCTGGAAGTGAGGTGAGTGATTGAGAAAGTTTTCTATTGTTGGAAGCCCTGCCAGCATTTGTAGAATGGTAGTTCAGAGCAGGAAGGCAAACTAGAGTTTTTTGTAGTGAGGCGGCTTTCAAATTTCCTGCCTTAAATTCATATATATCGCTTCATTATCAAATTGTTATACTGGTATCCCTACCAGGAAATAACAATCTCTAAGCAATCTTTTGGCCATTGTAATAGCATCATCATGTATACAGTGATGTATGTGGTTAAGCGGGGTGTGTTCAGTGTGAGCCACCATTACAAGCAATCACTGATGCTGGAAACATACAACTGGTTGTTGATTTGGAATTGTCCTGGGCACCTTCTCCTCTCCTACTTCCTTCTCCATCTGTGGCATCCCCTTGGGTTCTATTCTCTCCCCTTGGCTCTTTAACATCTACCTTGCTCTGCTGGCACGCCTCAGCTTCTCCTTTACCCGCAACCTCCAGTGTCATGCAGACGACACTCAACTCTTTCTCAAATCTCCTGCTGACCCCTTTGCACATTCCATCATCCCAGACTGCCTATTTGTCATTCAGTCCTGGTGCACCTCCAACAATCTCTGCCTCAATGCCTGTAAAACTGAGATCCTTCCCATCGGGACCCTTGTACTCTCTTTCTTCCCTTCACTCTGTCCTTCCTCCATGGGCTCCTTCTTCTGAAGTCAGACACCTTGGAGTCATCTTTGACTCCTCTCTCTCCTTCCTCCCTCACACTCAGGACATTGCCAAAAAGTCCCACTCTCATCTACTCCTGTTCAAAGAAATTCTCCCTTTTCCCCTTTCCCCCATAGGCTCAATGTTACCCAAGCCCTGGTTCTCTCTAGGCTTTACTATTGCAATAGCCTCCTCCGGAGTCTACCTTGTTCTACTCTGCACCTCTCCAGCTAATTCAGAATAGGGAGCAAGACTTATCCTTGGCCTTAAGCACAGGGACTGCATCTCTGCATCTCTCATGCCCTAAAAAGTCTTCACTTGCTCCCGGTTGCTGCACGGATCATATTAAAATCCCTCTGCATCATCCACAAGGCTGTCTGGGCACAGGGACCTCACTATCTTCAACTTTATCTCACTAAATACTCTTCCTCAAGACCTCTAAGTTCCTCTGGCACCAACTCTTTGTGTGTAAAGCGGTTTGCTAAACAGAGGGCAGGAGGGAGATCACTTTCATCAGCTGGCTCCCTACTATGGAACAACCTCCCCCTCCCTTTGCGCCTTGAGCAGGACACCCTTACATTTTGGAAACTCCTCAAGGATTTCCTCTTTACCTCCTCCTTCCCATCTTCTCTCCTCTGCTAATCTCACCTCACAATGGCTGTGATTGGTGTCCTGAGCCCTTATGCATCCTCGGGCCCCTGACCTCCCATACCCAATTGCCCAGCTTCTATCTACTCTCAACACTTGCCTTGGAATTCCCTCTGCCTTGGAGGCTCACAATTATACCCAACATGTCTCCAGGCTGTGTAGCACTTACCGCACCATGCACTTAATCTATTTCTCACTCATTAGCACAGACATTCCAGCACCTACCCCCTCTTCCCTCTTCCTTGCTGCACTTGCACATTCTGAATACTCACAAGAAATAGTAGGTCTGTCCTTTTTTCCTTTCCCCTCCTATGTTGTGTATTCAATATGTATCACTCCTGTGTCCCCCCCCACCCCTTTGCCCTGTGGGTGCTTTGAAACAGTATGTACTTGCTGTATAAGCGGCTAACATGCGAAACAAGAAAAATCCATGTTTGCCAAGGGCCAGCACGTAAGGGGCGTTATTGATTAATGAGCAGGCAGAGATAAGGAAACATATCTCCCCACAGCACCCAAAATCAATGAAATACCTCAAATGATTATCTACTATCTGTGTACACATTCCCTTCATGTTCTTCAAATAATGATCCATCGACTGTAATTTAGTTGACGATCCAGCCACAAACATATTTACTGCTTAAGGCATTGCATTGTCTGTGACAGCCTCCTCGGCCATAGGTAGTGGCATACACTACCTATGAGCAAACATCTTTATCAAACAATTCTGTTCTGCCAGAAACAGTGCAGCAATTGTAAATGGTGAACTCCTCTCAACCTGTATGTACATTTGTTGAACAATACCTCTTTGTATTTGAGCTGTCATTCCTAAGAGAAGTTTTAAGTTTTGTTCTTTAGGAAAATGGCAAAGATTTCTAATACAATGCTAGCATGTTGTTCGATGCACAGAGGCAATTCTGCTGCTAATGGGCCGAGGGCCATGCAGAAATAATCCACTGTTCTTGGGGTGCCCCTATGATCCTGTAACAACACCCCAGGTGGCTATCCATCCTTTTTCATTACAGTAAAATAAGCAATGTTTACCATACATTCTTGAATGACTTTAACAATGTGGATATCCACACACTAGAGTCAGGGGTGTGTCCAGAGAACCTGTGTAAGGAGTTAACAGTCTGGGATGAACCCAGGCAGGAACTGATGACAGCCATGAAACCCAGAACTCCTGTGGTGGAGTGTGGTGCACTGCTTCTTCTCTGTGGGTCTAGCGCACAGTAGCCATTGTAACGCACATTGCCCAAATTACTTCAAAAAGACAGATTTGCATTTGTTATACCTTGACTCTTTGTGTTCCTGGCTTGAATGGTGAGCAAGGAGGTAGAGAGTGAACTTCCAGAGGGAGGTTCATATGCCCTGCAACAAGGTCTTACTCTTCCTCTGAATGATCAAATAAGGCTCTTCCCTGACCATTGTTCATGTGACAAATGGACAGCGGGAGTACAAGGATGAGTGGAGGCTCACATGCCTACTCAGACCTCACATTTCTACAAACTAAGAGGAAACCCAATAATAAAGGTAAAACAGGTACAGTTAAGATATTTATCTTCGTCTCCTTTTGTGGTAATATCGGCCAAGGGAAGGCTATACTCTCAAGAGGAGTGTGAATTTGATTCAGTAGCAAACCAAACAACAAATTATAAGAGTACAAATAAAGGACTTTCCAATCAAGGTTCTATAAAATAACTTATATTTTACTGAATCACACCATATGCACCATATTTTCTGAGGGAAGAGATGTGAGGGGAGTGTGAATTAAAAAAAAACAATGGTGTGACAAAATTACATCTGCTCAGTACATGTACAAGGATGTCTAGTAGCTAAACGGCCTACTCATCCCTTAATCTTCTACCAAACAAGAGTGATTCCAATCAGAAAGGTGAAACAGACACAGGCAAGACATATACCCCCGTTGCCTTATGTGGTAAAGCTGGCCGATGTCAGGCTATATACTCTTAAGAGGGGTGTGGAATTGAACCAATAGCAACCTAAACAGAGAAGTATAACAGTCCTAAATAGAGCAATGTCTAATCAAGGTTCCATAAAAATATGAATACTTCCATAAGAATATAATGACTAATTAAACACACCAACCCAGAGGAGTCACAGGAGCCCTGTGACATCTCATGCCCATCCCCTCCCCTATCTGGTGCTACACTCCACTTCCCTCGCCCCGACCTCACCTGCCTCGCCAAACATTGCCCACCTACCTAACACCATCTCCATCACATCAACTACCTCCAAAAGTCCTACCACATCAACCTCCTTCCCTTTGCTAAGCTTGTCGTGTCTTGCCCTTTCCTGAGCCATTGCCTCAAGCCCCTTCCCCGCTGATCCCCACTCTCTCACACATTCCCTCAGCACTCAAACGCGCTAAACTCAAAGGTGGACAATGGCCCTCTCCCTCAACTCTGCATGCCTCACCTGCCCTGCACCTCTCTATCCACCTCCCCTCTCCTCCCCCCACTATGACATCCCCTCTACCACCCTTGCCTCCCACCCCCCTCCTTGAAGAAAGTAACCCCCTTCTCTCTGCTTCAACCCTCATCCTCTCCCCTTTCACAGCCCTCATGCAACGTCTCGTAACAACACCTAGCCAGACAACTCTGAACTATCAACCACCTCTCACCACCACAACTGAATCTTCCCAGCCTTTCACTACCAACTGAACCGCCCATCCCACTGCACTACTGAGTCAAAAACCTGCAACTGCCCGCCCTCTCTTCCCATTCCTTAACCACCCACGACCCTCTATGCATCCACTACAGTATCCCCCTGACCACCTCTAGCCGTCCTATTACACTGCCCTTCCCAATCGACTCCCTCTCCACCACCAACACCAACCTTCTGATGACCCTGACAATCCCAGCCCAGCGCAGCCAACCCCAGACACCCGGGAAAACACCACCCACTCTTCCTCATACAAAGTCACCTGCCTCCTCTTCAATGCCCACTCTGTTGCCAAGAACAAACACACCATCTATGAACTTCTAACCTCTGAGAACACCAATCATATCTTCTTCACCAAAACCTGGTTATAGGGTGACCTTAAGCATATCACTCGAGAATGATTCCAAACCTGAGCACTCACTTATCACACACAACAGACGTTCCAGAGGAGGCGGAAGTAGCCATCCTGCACAAACCTCACATTTGTATTACCTCCACTGGAACAAAACCGGGACAGCTAACTGTGAATCCCTCCTAATCAAACTCTCTCTCTTGCCTACTCTCTCACACAGCTTCCTTCTTGTCTACAGGCCCCCAGGCTATGACAGACACTTTGCCAATAGCCACTAGCAGCCATTCTAGTTAACCACCTGGCACTCACCCTACTGGGAGACTTTAAAACCTGTTTTGACCTCCCCAGCAACTCCATGACTCTACCCCTGGTCGACAGCCTAGAGGCACTCAACCTCACTCACCATATCAGAGGACCTACACATAGTGCTGACCACAACCTCAATGCCATATTCAGCTCTTCCGACCTCATCTTCACGTTCAAACCCACAAACCCCTCATCTGGTCAGACCACTCTGCCATACCTTTCTCCACCCTCACACCAGAGCCAGCCCCCAAGCCATCCTCTATCTCTAAATCCCAGTTCAATTTCTGGAACAAGGTGAAGGTACAATTGGACCTGGTCGAGGCACGGCTAAGTGCCCTCCCATCACTCCAGGCCATAGCTAAACCCTTGCCCATAGAGCTCTTCGACTCCTGCCTAAATGACTCCCTCATTCCATTAACCCCCTCCAAGTCTACTCAGTCCCACAAAGGACCTACTCCCAAATGGTTCACCACCCATCTGAAGACTCTAAAAACCCATAACCGCTGCCTTGAGCGCAAATGGTGAGCTTCCAGAACCCTGCAAATCAAATCAGTACTAACCCACCACCACAGAAACTGCAAATCAGAGATCTGAAAGGACAAAAAAGCCTATTATAATAAAAGGATCCCAAACTGCCATAGTGGCAGCAATGAGCTTCATAGGATCATCACAGAATTCCTGAACCCGCCCTGCACCGCCACCCTGACTTCCTTCTCACAAACACTCTGCAACTCCCTGTCTGAACCCATCTACAAAACAGCCTTAGACAGGATGGCCACCCTCTATGCCAAACTTTCCTTTTTGTCCACACGCTCTACACCTGCTCTAACAGACCCAACCTGCCTCCTCCCTGATAACCCTTCTTTCTGCTCTTTGTACCGTATCTTGAGCAAGGATTTCACTATTTTCCATCAGCTGACCCTCCGGTTCATCCCTTGATCCTTGTCCCACCTCTCTCTTCAAAGAAATCTTCACTTCCACCAGTGCAGGAGAGTTTACAAGGTTCATTCTTAATTGACTCCCTTACCTCTGTCAAGTTCCCAGACTCCTTCAAAACTGTGCATGTCAAACCTCTGCTTAAAAAAGCATCCTTCGACCCCTACTACCAATCAACTACATGCCAATCTCCAACACCAGATTCCTGGCACATCTCATCGACTGCACTGCTTACTCACAGCTCGATGGTTTCATGGAATCTGTCAATCAATCTCCTAGACCCCGCGCAATCAGGTTTTCGTCGATGCCACGGAACAGACACCAGGCTGATCTCTGTCGGGGATTACCTCAAAGTGATAACAGACTCAAAAGGATGCATAGCTCTTATTCTTATTGACCTCTCAGCAGCATTTTATACCATTAACCACATGATCCTCCTTGACAGACTGCACTACTTGGGAATACGTGATTCAGCACTCACCTGGATCCCCTCATTCTTCACTAATAGACAGCAAACCACCCATCTCCCCCCTTTTCTCTCTGCTGCACGTCCAGTAAGCACTGGAGTACCCCAAGGCACTTACCTCTCCCCCCTTCTCTTCAACCTTTACATGACCTTACTGCCCAGGATCATCCGCTCACACAACCTCACTTGCAATAACTATGCGGATGACACACAGCTCATCTTGAGAATGCCTAAATCAACCACCTACCCCAGTCCTGACCTAGCAGCATATCTCACAGATGCTGATGGCTGGATGTCGACCGAAAATCTCCTTCATATCCTAGATAAAAAGGAGATCATGGTATGTGGAAATACTGCTCTATTCCCCCAACTGATTCCCTGGCCACCCTCACTCTGCCCCCCCAACCACCACCACTGTCAAAAACCTCGGCTGCACAATGAACTCTGACCTAACTCTGTCTCACCACATCAACAATGCATCCAAATCCTCTCATTTCCATCCTATGCTCGTGAAGCGTATCTTCACTTACCTTACTTAACCCAACAGACATGGCCAGCCTTGACTATGCCATCTCCTTCTTCTTGAGTGCACCGGCCTACCAGTTAAACAAATTCCAAAGAGTATAAACGCAGCTTCCAGACACAAGGAGTGAAAGGCAATGAATAACTACAATGTGTCCAAGAAAAGGGATTAAATGTGACCTAACAAGTCTCTAGGGGCCAAATGTAGACGAAGGGGGAATTTAACACTCACCTTCCCTCTGTTCTTGGCAGTTTGACTGCATTGTACCAGGCTTCTTGGAACTGTCTGAGTGGTTCAAACCAGGCTCGAATGTGGTGATTGCTGTGTTTCAAATCGGCAGACTGTGTTGCGTTGGGATCGATCTGAAATTTGCTGTCATTTAGAATGGCATTGAAAGGGTGCGGATCGTGAGGCCAACAAGGGTCAGTGCAGCGTCCAACAGTTCGAAGGTGAAGATGCTAGAGACTGGATGTGCAGTTTGAGACTCGCTGGGTCCATGTGGTCTGTTCGATGAGACCACCGGGGTTAATTTGACTATCGACTTGATTGTTGATGAAGATGCTGGTGGTTTGAAAGTCTGCTTTAATGTGGCAGGTGCAGAGATGGGCTTCTTGTTCAAGCAGAAGTAACAACACGTTCAACTGGCATTTATGCAACACAGTGGTTAGAAGATTGGGAGAGTGCCAATGGCAGCCTTAGAGGGCCCAGTTGCTTCAATTGTGTTGAATGTTTTCGGAATGTGGTTCAAAGTGGTTCAATAGTGAAATACATGAATCTTGTCTGATCTTGCTCTCAGTTTCCTGTGAGTCACAAAATAGGGACTCCAGGACATAAAAGTCCATTGTTCGCTTTCTCCCAAACAATGGGGAGGCTGGAAAACACCTGCAGTGGTCCTTCACCTCCAGTGCGGTCCTGGCTACTAGTGTTGTTGGCAGAGAGTCAGGTTGTTCTCCAGCAGCAGGTCATCCGCTATGTGCCCTTGGGATGGTTAGAGGGAGTAGCTTGCCTCTTCCTTAGACACTCAATCTTCACCTTGCTTGCAAAGATCTTTGATAAGATCAAATCCACCAAAAGAGGTAAAATTAATTCTTTCTTCTACCTGCATGGTCCAAAGGTGAACAAAAGAATGAGTGGTAGACCCCCTCTTTTATAGGGAAATGTCCACATATGACTGAACAAAAGCAAGCCTGCTTAAAGGCGTCCAACCCATGATTATGTGACAAGTGGTCTTTGCCTTCTTGCATCATACCAAAAGTGCTTTGCGCTAAAAGTAGTGGAGGAGACAGGACGGAAATAGAGGTACAGAGAGAAACAATATGGTGGAACTATTCCCCACTTTTATTTAGCTACCTCTGGCTACACTAACTTTGCCCTCTTATCAGACCCATAGCATCATAGGGCCTTGGGTATGCAATACTCAATTGCAATGCCAGTCATTTTGTGTAGGGTATGACTTTTGATTCCTATTTCCCAGAGAAGCTCTTGCTGGGGGGCTGCCTTGCTGGATAGCGGCGCTACCTGACATCACATAATATCCAAAGGGCATCACAGTATTTCAGTCTCTTGTCCTGCTGACTAGCAGTGACAGGCTGTCTGACCAGAATATGCATAAGCCTGCCACAGCTGGCCTGAGTCACAGTGATATTCATACCCGGGGAAAGGTGCATAGCCAATCATGTGGCTGGAACAGCAGGCGATAATAAACATTGTTTGCCCGCTGCTCCCATCCACCCGAAGTCCTTCCCACGGGTGGTGACATTTTTCTATTTTTTTTCATGTGGGGAGACAGCAAAGACCCTCTCCCTGTTGCCTCTCCACCTCCCCACCCCCACAAAACAATCCTTAGCCGTTCGTCACCCCCTCTCTCCCTCCATACTCAACTGCTTGACCAGAGCGTTGTTCTCCGTTCTTGGCCCTCCTCCCATTTCCCTGCCGCCATGGAAATGGAAAAGGGACTTAGTCCATTTTCACTATGGTGTCGGACATCTTTTTTTCCATTCTTTTTATCTTTGGAAAGATTGGTTGCGCAAGCGGCATCAATCACCTAAGGGGTGAAAACATTTGCACTCAGGGTCAACCCCCGGGTTATGAATGACTTTCCCGCTGCTCTGGGGGGCAGAAATGACCTTTAACGGCCCACAGCCCTCGTTGAGGACCTCCCTTCGCCTGGGCCTATCTGGGCTCAGGCTGGCGGGCCATTAAAGGCCATCGTTGCCCCCCACGGCAGGAGTGAAAGCCATATTAATCAGACAGGGCTCTTAATAATTATGTGAACCTTCCGCTGCCATATCACATGGGGTAAGGCATACATTTTCAGTTTACCCTGCCACCAAGTGAGGGGTTTATCATAATCATATGGAATTTGAAACAGAGGAGTAAAAATAAATCAACCTCTGCACTGATGTGCCTTGGCTGTCACAGAAGCTGTCAAAGAGTGTACCTGTGACCTCTGAACCTGCTCTGTGCTACTGGAGAGCAGGAGCTGCAGATCAGGAGACTGGTGCAACACTGCAAGGTGTACACTATGCTTTTGACATGGAGATTATGAAAGGGGGTCTGCTTAGCAGGTCAACCTTTCTGAGATGGAATTACCCACATACTTTCATTGATTAATCAAAATTAAAAAGCCAGGGTTTCTCCACCCTTGCCAGGTGGCAATGCCTCACGACTAGAGAAGTAAACCTTGTTGTAAAATATAACATCTGACATTTTAAAGTGAGTAAACAGAAATCACAATCCTATGGAGTGATAAAATACCCCAACTGTGCAAGAAAGGGATTGTGTAGGTCCACTCTGAGCTGCAAAACGTCTAAAGGCACCCTGCCTGTCGCCTTGCGCCTTATATTGCCACAGAACTCCTCAGGGACTTGTCATCTCCTTTACATGTACGGTTTCTCCTACCGTTTGCTGATGAGGGGCGTGTGCAACCTTTCCTCTGCTAGGCTGGGTTTATTTTGGTTCATAAGATTCTTCTCTACTGTTGGATTCGGCATCCATCACATTTTTTTAAATGGGATGGGGGCTTTATTTATTTCATATCAGGCAGAGAGAACTGTGTTGTTATGCTGCCATGCTGGTAGTGGGTGTAGCTTTGCCCCGAGATAAGCCAGCACAGATTGCTGCTGAGATGTGTCCCGGGGAAGGCTGCTGTCAGATCAGTTTTTCTCTGCACTGAGGAACTTCCTTCTCATATAATCCTGACACTTAGACCGGTTTTCCCTGAAGCAAAGGAAGAGGGAAAGGAACAAAGCAACGATAGGAAGGGAGATGGAGGAAAGAGAATGCATAGACACAATGGTGCAACGACTCCAAGAGAATGCAAGAATGAAAGAGGGGAAATGTTAACAGGTGGCTAACTCTGTGGCACTGCACTTGTACACACATTAAAACATGCATTGGGCAAGCCAGTGAGGTTTGCCTGCTACATATCAAGTTCATCTTGAAAGGTTCCATTTCGGGCCATCACAAAAGGACATTCACTATCAGGATCATTAAAGTGCTTAACATAAAACAGGGTTACACACTTCCAACACAAAAGTATGAAAAAACATATGCCAAATAACACTGCATTGTATGTGTTCTGATCTACGTTGCGCCTGCATCCTTTTTCAATGTACCACAGATATCACACTAAACCACATTTAAGCGATTCAATAAACTACACGCAATGGTGTTTCCATAGATTATATCACAGCTCTGTTGATGCTCCACAGACAGCAAGATTTGTGTACTATCATCTTTAAAAGAAGTCCCATGGTGTATGTTAAAGCTCTTATGGTGTGGGGGTGCCTGTGCCCTAAAATATATTGGATGTTCACACATTGAACGTCAAGCTCAACGTGTTTTCTTCCAAAATACCACTCCAAAAAATGAGGGAGAGGGAGAGAGAGCGAAAGACAGAGAGAAAAAAGCACATCAAAAAAAGAATATTGCAATTTAATTTGACATGTTTAGCTGCTACTCATGTTTTTAGGATATGGCTAGGCAGGCCCTGACATCTAGTCCTTTTCCCAAAATGGGGTCAGGAATTGGCCTAACGTTGAGCTTTCCCGCCGTTACGCAGCCTGCTCAAAAGCAGGAGATTTCTGCCACCTCTGCAGATATTGGTTTCTGCGCTCAAATCTAAAAAGCACATGGTGTTTTCCAAAGGACTTTGACAGAGATGTTTTATGATCATTGTGCAGACTTTTCAATATGCTTTTGTTGACACAAATCAAAAGGGAGTGCGGACCCCTCGCTGATGCTAATACTCCAGCCTGCTGTTTATACCAGTCTGGGTAATTTGGCTAGGACAAACAAATGTCTGCTCGTGCCCTATTCATCTCGATTGAGATAGATTATGGATTCCAGCTTTCCTCTCATCTTCAGTAATTGATCTTCTCCATTTCATGCACCCCTGGTGGGCTGCTCAACATTTAAATTATGCTAACCGCGCCTATTGATCTTTACAGCTTTAAGCTGTCAGCGGAGAGCCATTTCATATTGAAATCACCTATAGTATCTCGCTTTCCTTTGTATAATTTGTTTCTGGAAGGCTAATAATGTTTCAAATGCAGTAAAAGTTATTCGGGCGCCCGGGGGTTTCTAAGGCGTACCATAAATACAATTAGTGAGAGGGATAGTCGCAAGAGCAATTCAGATCCCATGATTAAACAGCAGCACTCGGATGGAGAGAGCTGTCGTTTTCCCACTTGGTCGCCTGCACTGTTCATTTCTCTTTCTTACAATTTTCTGCCACAGTAGTTTTCCAGTTTATGTCGATTCATTTGCAAGATTCCTTCTCTTAAGGCCGGGCTGGAGGACCCACCAAATGGTGCAACTCGTCCGGGATTTCATCAAACTTCCAGGACCTGACTCCGCTTTATTATGTGGTGGTTTGACAAAGCCAAACACCACACTAAAATCCATAATCCATGTGTAAGTAACCTACTGAACTTTCACCTCTGTATCTTCTATTGAACTTCTATTGAATATTACAATTAAGACACCTTCAATCAATTTTCTCTTAAAAATGTATAGCAAAGTATTATGAACAAGAGATTGCTCCAAGGATAACATAAGGTAATACTGAAATTGGGTGTGGGTAAAATACATGCTGGTAAACCCTTCAGATAGAACGTTTGACTGGCAGGGGTGTGCTATTTCTACAACTTCAAAGCCATGGGTGTCAACAAACAATCCGCTAAGCAGTAAGAAGTGTGCCGGGAATCTTTAAAATCTCTGAGATTATGAGTGAACTGAAGGAGGCCATGGGGTGAGGAAATCCTGGGCTCTTGTGCTATGATCTAGGGACAGAAAATAGGACTGGGACGGTATATCCTTTTAGTATTGAATCTTTCACTTGTTTCCTGTTCTTCATTAATGGCAATGTTGGGCCTAACTTCCCTCCCTTTGTGTTTTAGATGCCTTTCCTCATTGACCGTCTAGGATTTCCTCCAATCCACCCCAGGAGAACATACATATGTTTGTACTTGTTCGCATGATCTCAAGTCTTCTCTTGTGTCCACACCATGATAACAAAATCTCAGAAGTGGGATCTACAAAACCAAGAAAACTGCCCAGAAAACCACTGCTCCTTCTGAAGCTGGTTTAATCGTCATCAGCACTACCTTATGAAGCAACCCGAGGCATGAAGTGTTCGCTTGTATAGCACTGAAGATAATGTGGTCCTTGCCAGGGATTGACTCTTAGTCAAGATCAATCTATACATTTTAATTTCTGTTGGTACATATACTCAGGTTGCACCTAATTTGCATTAGCAGCCAATCGTGGTGTAGATATAGGGGATGATAGACAGAGGTTACTAGAGACATGTCAAGGCCTTGTTGTTCAACTATGGGACACAGCCGTACCATGTGCAAAAGGGAAGCTTATGGTCACCCCAAATATAGACGAAATGCAGGAGTTACCACCCACTAGGTGAGGTCCAGAGGAGTTTAGATCCAATCACCCAGGCAAGGTTCGCAAGCCCACTCATGACCTAGTTTAGAACTCATAGGTGCCTACAGACTTTGCAGCCACTAAGAGTAGCGATTCCATGCTTAGGAGTACATTTGCGCATGCCTTTACAGTGGCAGAATGAAAGGAAGTACCAAAAGTGAAGACAAAAGTGGGCCACCCATAAAAGAGGGTAGGCCTGACGGCCATAGAATGATCTCATAGTCAATAACCCTCCCTATTTGTGCGAGTGAAGAAACCGGATGGAAGTTGGCACTTCGGAAATTGAAATTACGAATGTCAGTGATCTTTCTTAATTTGAGGCTCACCTCAATCCAAAGGTTAGAGAGCGGCAAAAGAGCTCACAGAGATAAGGGCAGGTAACTGGGACTGAGGGCATCATTCCAAATTTGGTGGTTATTCAGTTTTAGTTCCACCAAATCGCCACCAAAATTGATTTCCATCATTGACACTTGGTCCCATCAGTCTACCACAGGATTATAAGTGGCGGGAGGGAAGTCTTATTCCCCATTTTTGGAGCCAATAGGACTCAATTGGGTTTTTAGAAGAATTACCAAAGGTGCTATTTCCACAGTAATAATTCTGTTGATTTTTTATGAAACACCGAAATAGATTAAACAAGTAATTTGTCGTAGGGACCATTTGTGCGGATTCGGCCAATACTAAAAGTACGAAGCGCAAAATACTGAACGTGAGAAGCAGTGGTTGTCGGGGTGTCCCCCGGTCCCTGTGTTTTGTATTATGGGCTTCAGGGTTTATGGGGGTATCCCCCACTTCCAAGATATTGGAAGTGGGGGGGGGCAAAAAAAATTGAAAAAAGAAAAGGGGACCCTGCGGCGTCAGATCGGCCCACGTTTTAGGGACATAACGGACACCGCAGCGTTACAGGAGAAGCAGCAGCGGCCATCAAAAAGGTAAGTAGGGGGGATTTGGTCAACGGCCACATTTGGGTTGTTTAGCCCAAGTGAAAATGGATTTGCTGTGAATTGACTACAGTCCATTCCGCCACGATTGTTTTTACTTCGGTAAACAACCAAATTCAATTTTTTACATTAAAGTGGAGGATTTGTCTCCAGCATGGTGTTCAAGGTAAAGCCTATACTTCATTGCCAAACTCTGGATTTTGCAGAGTGGCAGAAATGACAGAATGAGGCCTTAAGTCTTTGTCCATTTGGGGAGGCAAAGGGTTGATAGGAGCGCACAATGAGTTAGCACTGCAAAGGATGCTACAAGAAATGTGCTTCAAGTATAGATTCTGAGTAGATCATGTATTTCGAGTTTTGGAATATGAAGAGGCCGAGCTGAAGAGTCCTGCCACGTTGGCTCCATCAACCTTAGGTGCTCTACACATGGTGACTAACGTGCTGGTAAAAAACTGTAAACATATGAAGTGTGAAATGGAACAGAAGGTCAGACACTTTCTTCAGTACACTTAATCTGCAACCAATTACTTGCAGGTTACAACATAATAAGTAATAAAGATTATAAACATCAGGCTGAGCAAGATTGTGGGAATCGTTCATTGCTTACTACAGACACAAGTTGATGAGTGCATCGGAAAAGCCCCCTGGCCAAACTGATCAATTAAATCTACTCTTGCGGAAGGAGCAATTATTTGTTCTTAATAGCAGTTCACTGTTGAACACGTGGAGCACCATCAAAAAATGGAAACCAAGAAACGACTATGGTAATGGTCAAAGAGAGCACTTAGAAAATGGAAGGCGAACAATAAAAATAGATCACTCTGCCATTATTTAGAGGAAGGGTGATTGAGGACAGCATTCAAGGCCAGCAATCCTCCCACGAGACTCACACAGATGGGAACCAAGACTATACCTACAAATCTGGCAATAACAGGGAAATAGACACCTCTAAACTATCAAATAGGGAAATCTAAGCAATAGTGACACAGGAATGATGATGGTGACCTGCTGAGTATATGGGTCATTCAATTCCAAGTGAGGACTGTAAAAAGCCCATCCAAATCAGGATTGGAAATGATGCTTGAGACCAGGGATTGAATTATTCCTTTGATAAATAATACAATGATGGAAGATGTAGAGGTTGTTGAAGATCCTCCAAAAATAAAATCTTCACTTAGTTCAAAAACTGTAAGGAGCTAGATAACCAATTACACAAATAATAACGCGCATTGCATAATCAGGTAATGGTAGCTCCCCGCAGTAATACTCTCAGTAACTCACACAGCAATCAATTGGTTTTAGAGGATGTCTTTAGTAATAATGATCAACCATTGAACTATGCTTTAATCCTTCTTACCTTTCTTACCTTACCTTTCTTACCTTTCAATCTATTTCCATATTACCTTAATCACAACTACTTTTGCTGAACTCTAGTGGAAAGAATGATATTGGATTACAGGGAGAATTTATGGTTCATGAGGTTTGATGTTCTGATGGTTGAGGACTTCAATGACAAAAAAAAAAAGTATGCAAAGTGTGACTTTTAATGTCATGGATGTTATTTGCATGTTTTGTTTGAAAGAAAATGCAAATAAGCTACTGATGAGCCTCACTAGCAACTTTAACAACCCCCATATTCTGCTAGTGTGGATGACTGGAAGTGGTTCCCAGCCATGCAAGACACATGGTAAACTACACAAGTTGCTATTGACAGATAAATGCTTTGTTGGAAATAGGCCCAAAGGGTCTCCAGGGTAGATAGAATGGGGGATTACTCCTGGTAATAAATAACTGCATTCACTCGGAAGATATTTTGGGTTACAGCGCAAATTGTAATCTTCAAGGTATTAGCTATAAAAATGGGTTATAGCACAAATGATCATCTTCGAGCTATTAGTTATAAAAATGTGGCTCACAAGCAAGTTAAAGGTTATAAATGTTTATACTCCCTCGAATCATTGCAAAAAGAATTATTTGTTCAAAACACTGGTTGTCATTCTGGACATTGGGTTGCTATGTTTTCTGAGGCTTTAATATTATTTTGAGGTGATTTCATTGCAAGATGCCATGGAACATTTATGTTTTATGAATTTAATGCAGAAAACCATGCCCAGATTCCAGAATCAATTATGTTAGAAAAATATGCAATCATTCAGTGTCCCAATGGGTTGAGTTTTTTCAGAGTGGGGCCTCGTAATACTAAAAGGGTGGTACACAGATGATATTCTGGGCAATTATTTCCGGAGTTAATGCTGAAACTCTGTTGACTATCAATTATTACGTCATCAAGATTAACCACTTTGGTTTGATCATTTTGTAACATTTGATTAAGACCAGCGACCCTGTATATTTAACACAGAGAATGGAAATCACATTGAATTCTAAAGTACATCAACTGAATTTGGCGGTTACAGAGAACAATATAAAGCGAGATTTGGTCGAATTAGAACCTAAAGGCATTTTCTAAATAAATGAGCATCATAGATCTAGAAGTGTGTTTAGATATATTTATTAATAAGCCAGTCAATATTCAAGAATATCCGGTATTAATTCAGCAATGCTCTTCAGGATTTACAGCTGTTGATAGTACTAATATAACAATAAATTAACTAAGGATCCAAAAATATACTTAAAGAAAAAGGAATCGAATACTGATTTACTTTCCATTCAATGAGTTGACTTGACAACAGCTCTTGTTTAAATAAGAAAACAAGCTTTCCGATTTGCAAAACTGGTTAGGGAACTACTGAAGCTCATACTGGTAAAAGATATTGAGAATAGTTGCAAAAATTAACAATTAAAGCTTCTGGAAAAGGATTAAACAGGATAATAACAAAATGAAAGCGTGGCAAATCACCATTATTAGTGCAGATAGCTCGAAGATATATATTAAGGAGAATTTTCAAAAGTGCAAAAGAGTTGATAATCATGATTTTGCTAGTTGTGACTTTATAGAAGTTTATAGATCTCTGTCTTCGGCCGGGGCCTCCCTCTGGAACAGCCTAGATCTCTGTCTTTGGCTGGGGCTTCCATCTGGAACAGCCTCCCTGCCACTCTGAAATTTGAGAACCATCTCTGGTTCTGAAAGCACCTCAAGACCTTCCTCTTTGCTTCTGCCTTCTCTCCTCCTCTGCCTTATTGATCTGTTCTGTCCCAGCATCGTGCACCTGGTCACCCTCTGACATCGGGCCCAGGTACTTGTTCACCCTGCCACCCACCCGCACTGCCTCTTTGGCAATCCCTTGCACTGGGGTCTGTATCTGTTACTCTACAGTACCCCATCCCTTTGTTTTATTAGACAGACCCTGTGCCCTCAACCTAGGACTTAGCTCTTGTTGGCTGCACATCCACTGCCTGCTGCTTTTAATGTTTATTAATTCTTGTTTTATTAATTTGTTTATTTCCTTTTGTCCAGCACTTTCCACCTCCCCCCCTTCCCTTGCACTTTCCCTTTTTCCGTACCGATGCACTTGCACATTGTATGAGCGCAATATAAATAAAATATCAATATCAATATCAATAGAAGTTGACATGGATGTGCTTGAAAATTATGACATTCTCTCTACAATTAAGAACATGAAAAAATCTTGGGATTCTGGTCAAGATGGGTTGGGCATTAGACTATTTGTCATAAAACTGAATTTTCGGCCTTGTATATGCTTCCTATGTTTAATGGTTGTTCCGATATTTAAAAATTACTGTAGATTGGATCCCCAGGCAGATCACCTAATATCTCTGTTATACACCATAAGTAAAATGTTTGCTGCATTGGTCTTGAAAGATTACAGCGGTGGGCAAAATGTGGCAAAATTCTTAAAATAGGGACACCATACATAATCTCTTGATCATGAATGGCCTTTTGAAGACTGACTCAATGAAAGGGTATCCAAAGCTTTACATTGCATTTATTTATTTCTCTCATGCATTTTATTTTACACATCATACTGGAAGTGAATGATATCAAAATTATATCATGCAGGGCTCAATACAACTTAGGGTGAACAGAAACTTTGCACAAAAACATCTAATAATATATGATTACGTGCTGGGTGAAGTTTTACAGAGAACAGCCTCCCTGAAACTTGAGGAGAACCATCTCCGGTTCCAGAAGCACCTCAAGACCTTCCTCTTTGTTTCTGCTTTCTCTCCTCCTCTCCCCTGCTGAACTCCTGGCTGAAACCGCACTGGTCACCTGGCTACCCTCTGATCTCAGGCCCAGGTCCCCTCCACTGCCAACTGCATTCCTGCACTGGCTCCCAGGCAACCCCTGCACTTGGGGGCTGTATCTGTTTCCCTACAGGGCCCCAGCTCTTGACACTTGATGTCTGCGCTTACCCCTGCACTTGCCACTAGCTTTTTGCACCTTTACCCACTTTTTTATTTATTATATTTATTTTTACTGTTGATCCTATGTATTGCACTGCCTCCTGTCCTCCCACACTTTCCCTTCCCCACTCCCCTGCACTTGCACAATCTCAATGTCACTTGGCCTACTAAGATCACTGTCTCTCCTCTGTTCCCCATCGCTTGCCTCGTCGCGCTTTAAAACACTTGTGTATGGGCGTGTTATAAATGCCATATCATATGATAACATCAAGACCAAAACTAGGTGTAAAAAAGACTATGTGCTAGCACCATTTTTATTCAACAGTTATAATGATAATTTTCGAATTTGATATTCTAAAAGCCTGTCCATCCAAAGATGGGAACCGCCCATTTGAAGTGGCTATGCTACGCTGATGATTTTTTATTTCATCATTTAACTATTAATTCAGAGGAAAATAAAGTCTTAACAGTTTCTAAAGATCAGAAGAAAACTAAATTTACATCGAGGCTGGCAGACTAAAAAATCAAGGAAGTTAATTACGATAAGCGTTAAGGTATGGAATTTAATTATCAAGCCTCTGAAATTTGACTCATCCACTAACCATCGTAATGTTAATTAAAGTGGTCTCAAATAGCGACCTTCCAATAATTTTAGCCCTGCTGCTCATGGCTCTGTAAGAAAGGAGGGCAGTGTGTGTTAGTCTGCTAAGGGGAAGGCAGATGCAAAAATCTTTGGTGTAGATGGAAGCAGGTCAGAAGTACCCATTATGTATGTGTTGATATGAAAATCTCTGTGGCTAGTACAGACCTGGCAAGTTTGTAATATGGGCAGCACCCCGGATTGTTGAGTGCAATCATTAACAGCATGGTTGTTGGTAGAAGATCGAGAGGGTCTGAGTCTGCTAAGTACAGTGGATCTAGAAATTCAGCTGTAGGTTTGTGGGAGGTGTAAGGATGCAAGATTGTAACAGTGAGGAGTTAGTTGAGAGATGAGGGTTGGAGAGTGTGGGTCAGGGTGTTGTCACTTCACGGCTCTTGGTGCTTAATTTCACTCAGATTAAAAGTGCAGACCAGTGCCATGCAGGACAGATTTCATGAGTCAGGTTGGTTTCCTGCAGATGGTAGAGCAAAGTGTTTTGAAAAATACTTGTCGTAAATTAGCCCACGTTCCTGGTGCAGAGTTTTTAGTTGGGTGATATGTTTATTGAAAGAATAAAGAAGTGTGGGTGTTTGATATGATATGATATGGCATTTGGAGGCTGCTATACATGGATGGAACAGAAAATATGGTGGCTTCTCGTTAAGCCCAATGATTATGCTTCATAAACAGAAGTATATTCCATCCATTAAATATGGCTTAGAAACTTTAACAATATATTTGCAAAATAGTTCATTAGGATGGAATGGAACATATGGAACCTTCCTTGGGGTTACGCAGATTTACTTCCATGGCTATAATTAGATATGTACTTGGCTTAGTATCCCTCGATAACAAGCTTATTATAAGAAGAGGTCCTTGTTATATTAAAATAAAATTGACTGAGTGACGTGATTCTTATCACATCTAACTCCCAGAGCCTTTCCTCCACCCCAAGCATAGTGTACTAGGAGGGCTCGCAATAGGGGATGTGGTAGGACTAGAGGTGTTGAAAAGCATATACCTGTCACTATGCATCAACAAAGAATGAGTGGGCAATAAACCCCTGCCGTGGGTTAGCCACCCTCCCTCATCCACACAGTACTGATTTACTAATGTCATGTAATTTGTGGAGGGTCTACTGTTCAGCCTTCTACCAACTCCTACCTTATCAAAACATGCACCATACACAGTAAGAGAATATACAGTACTTTATCTAGATGCCCACACTCAATACACATGCACAAATGCTTATGACTTGATTCCCAATAATGAATACTCATTGAATGCTCTCACAATCTCCTGCAAAGAGCATTTCTTTTTTATTAAGAGAAATAAGTAATAGAAAAGCATTGCCACTATTTTTGTAACTACACATAACGCACTCAATATAAATAAAAGGCTTTGAATGAAAATACTGCTATCATTTTGTAGCCTACATGTCTGGGCCAACCATCTCAAAAACATATTAGCCTATTAAAAGCAATTATATGCTCATCAAAACCTCATCAAACCGTTCATGAAATGAACTGCCTTCTAAATACC
Organism: Ambystoma mexicanum; assembly: GCF_040938575.1. Lineage (NCBI taxonomy): Eukaryota > Metazoa > Chordata > Amphibia > Caudata > Ambystomatidae > Ambystoma > Ambystoma mexicanum. The sequence goes on along the minus strand of NC_090935.1, from coordinate 196,308,068 downwards.
TCTCCTCTTCCCCAATGTGATAGTAAACATGGATACACGGACTGTCATATTCACTACATCCCTCTGATAGTAGGGGTAAAAGGGGTAAGAGAGCTGAAGGGTGAATTAGTGGTGCCTGGGGGAAGGATTGCTGTCTTTACAATCTAGAAAAATCCCAAAATATGAAATCTAATGGCAAAAGATGTCATGGTGCATGTCCCCAAAACCCTGAAACCCACGAGCCCAGCCCAGATTCTGGCTTCCTTTGGGACTTCCCAGGCCCCAGCTAGGCTCACTTGGGCTCAGTCCTGGCGCCGCTGGCACCAGGCTCATAATAAGTGTTAAATACATGGTCCATTTATTTGGCCCTGAGGTGCTGAGCCATTCAGTACAGGGTGTGGCTTGGGACTACTTTTCCTGAGAGACAGGATACGATGAAGGGGACTATTTTCCTGGAACTACTTGTAAGGCTATTTAAACCACACCCTGCAAACTGAACACGCTTCGCGTTAATCTGCACTCCAGCAGCGTAATGCTCACCGTGTCAGTTCTTGCTTCCTTTCTGCCACGCCCGTCCAGAGTCTTATATCCATCGGCACCTGTGAAAATAGAAGAACAAGAGTTATTCATGCATTGAAGGCCTTACCTGCAGAAAATCCCGACCTCGCCTTCACGCTTATCCAAGGGCTGCTGCATCTGTAGAAGATCAGAACAGAAGGTACCCTCTCGGGTAGCGACGCACCTGACTCAGCCTCCTCCAGGAACTCCAGCGAGCAGTTCTCCATCATTCTACATCGCGCTGCATCTTGACACTGTCAGTCGGACCTTCCATCTTCTTCCTGGAAAAGCGCTGCACCTGTCGAACAGAAAAGACAAAGCAGGTTAGTCGCACACAACAAGAAGGCTAAAATAAAGCAAACTATTAGCGCATCTCGCACAGCGCTCTACTTACCGGCAAGAATCCTGCACATCATTGTCAGGAGAGTCATCCATCATCCGAAAACCGCTTTTGTGCCGCACCTGAAAGACAAAACAATGAACATTAGATATCTTGCATGCAAGGACTTAAGGCAGCTATATCAAGGAGTTATTGGAATAGAGACTTAACTGCTTACTCCGGTCCATCCTCTTCAGCAACCTCCATTGGATCAGTTAAGTAACTCGATCCTGGAACTACAGAGTAACCGCGTCCCTGCCAGAGAGTGTGCAGGACGGAGAGCTCACCCATATAATAGAAAAGGTGAGCCAGGGAAAGAGAAGGATAACACGGAAGGAGGTGAAAACCAAAACCAGCTCCACACAGTTGGCTAATATCTTGTTTCAACTTGCAGACAAACATCTCCTGAGGCAAGACAGAAGGGAAGATGCAAGCAGGCCCTCATTAAGCAGAACAACACCAGTGCAGACATCATCCTTCGCACACGAACACGCCCCCATGGAGACCAGGTGAGCGTGACAAAAAACACCTATCAAAACCACCATGGTCTCTTAATGGATCTAGCAAAATGCCCTAAAAGATTTAGTGTCAATTGGAATCGATCATGATGCAAACATAAGCCAAATCGAATAAAATAATTCACTCAGTACTGAGCTAGCTGCTATAGGTAAAGGGGCTTCCCGAAGCAGCTCAATCAAAAAGAGTAGTTCTCCCAGAAAGCAAAAAGAAATGGATTTCCAAGCCTATGGAGCCCAAAAATGCATTTTCAATGCTTCAGTGTACAAGGTGAAAAAAGGAGTGGATTCAGCCCCTCATTCCCAGATAGGCCATAATGGGGAGCGTATGTGCAACCTGCTTCAGGTCCTCCAGCTCTGTTCTCCAGCATGACAGCGTTTCTCCAAGATCAGTGAACAGTTATGACTTCCTCTCCCAGAAATTGGCTTTTAATAGATTCTAATTCGTTTGTTTACCAGAATCGCAAGGGATATGGTAAACAATGTTTATTTCTACAGGCGCCAAAGGATTCTGACCTTGCTTGAGCTGAAGGATTCTGACCTCGTATGTGCTACGGGCACATTTATCTCCAGGCTCATTAGTCAACAATCTTCCTCGCACATGGGTTAGCCTGGAAACAACGTCAATCTTCCCTTTTAGTCCATTGCAGTCTTTTAGGGCTTAGAAATTGTTTACTAGAATACCAGGTCCTATTTACAAAACAGTTATTGGAACGCAGCCCAGACCACTGGGTTACAGCCCAGATGCTATGCTACTTGCAATAACCCTGTGTCTTACAAAACAACTGATTAGCTTGGCTTGAAGCCCAGACTCACACAGGCGATGGTAATAACTATTCATAATTGTTGATATGTGCTCAATGCATGAGTACATTTAAAAAGAAAACTAAATATGCTATATATGGTACTAAATATGTGTTTGTTATAACTGTATTCTGCCCACTTCTGAACAACCATTAAATGGTACTCACAAGATACCTAATTCCTTAGGGGTGTAGAGGAAATGGCGACAAAAAGGGGAGAGGAGTGTTACTTGTTCACTCCAGAGTATTAATCTAATTGCTTTTATCCAGGTGTATCAAACAATAAGTACATCCCTCTCTGTCTGTCTACCAGTTTCGGTGGAATTCCGCGACCTTTACCACCTCCATCATGCCAGGGGGTGCCTATGGATTTTTGACCCTCTCTGTTTCATCTGCCATAGGGGGTCATGGCAGAAGCTTTGTGCTGCATGTTCAGTGCCATTTTTAGCACATTTTGATTTCTTTTGAAAAGCCACTTTTTAATGTTTGATGTATTAAGATTAAAACAGGGAAGTTGTCTTCCTGTCTATCCTTAGATAGGCGGCATATCACCTCCACCTAGGGATATATCTAACCATATACAGGAACTGTTAGTACCTTTGCACGGCTTTCCAGTACAAATACTAGTGGTTTTCCTCTCTTCTTTGTGTTGCAGGAGTCAAACAACACCAGGTCCATGATGACGATTTTCTGGCTGCCAACCACTCAGACCCTAAGGAGAACCCAGAACCTGAGAAAATGAAACCATGCTCACATCCGCAGAGGAGTAACTACGAGTCTGTAGTTGGCTCCTGCATAGGAGGGTGACCCATGGCTGGTGAATGAAGATAACTTCAGTCTTAAATTCTGTGGGTGATTCCTGCCATAAAACTCTATATGTAACCCTTACACCCAGAGGGATTCATATACTGGTAGATTTGTATTTGTATTTGTATTTATTATTTTTATATAGCTCCTTAATCCAAGGCGCTTTAAAGTTTAACACCATGAATACATCAAACATGAACAGTAGAAGCAATAATAATATACATGAATCAAACCAGAAAAAACAGTAGTAGAACAATTTGCATATGAGGATGAAGAAGATAGGAGGGGTGGGGAAGGAAGAGGGAGAAAGAGTAGGGAGTAAAGTGAGTAGTAGGAAGAGAGGAGAACTTAGGAGAGATGGGGAAGATAAAGAGAACTATGATAGGGGTATTAGAGGGGGAGAGAGAAAGGTGAAAGGGGGAAAAGGTGTCAGGGTGGGGAGGAAAGACAGAGTGATTTGAAGGAGGAGCGGAAGAAGGAATAGATAGGGATGGAGCGGATAGAAAGAGGTAGGGAGTTCCAGTGTAGGGGCAAGGAGCTGAAAGGAGTGGGAACAAGAAGACCTCCCTATTACTTCAAAACTGTACAGGGAGCCTGTTGAGCAACAGTCAAGACTTAAAGGTGTTCTGGAGTGCTTTTTTAAAAAAAAATTAAATGTTTCTGGTATATTACCTAAACCTTTACACTTATACAATATCATACATATTTAAATTAAAATAATTGTTGTCTTAATTGTTAGGCGGAAACCTGTGCAGTTCCCTCTGGGACCACTGCAAAAGATTTAGGACTACAGGTGTTGCGATGAACCCACTTGGTAGCAGTCTGTACCACACAGATTCAATTGGTAGCTGTGGCTGAGCAGTCAGACTTCTCTCAAGAAAAGTTGGTCAGTATAGGGAGCATACAATATAGGGTAATTCTTCGCAGCAAAACGAGTAAACACGCAACCAGGCTTTAGTATAAAGATAGTAAGTTATTTATTGATAACAGAACGTCTACGAAAAATACTAAAGCGAATCACGGCAAATAACTCAAAATACAATTACTCTGCAAAATGGAATAAGCTCAATCCCCCGAAACACACTATCGACAACTCTAGGTTCTACGGCACCACTTATTTTCAGACAGAGGTGTATACCTCAACCCAGATGACACTCGAATATTTAGTGAGGAAGGGAGAGAAGAGAAAGGCAGGTAATGAAGTCAACACGGTTCGTACTGAAGCAGGTAAAAATGCAAGGCAAGAAAGCATTAATCACACTAGATCATACAGTTCGGCGCCCAGGCCCACTCGGTGAGAGGCAAGGCACGATGTCCTGGAAAGTCTCTACGGATGATGCATTCAAGTCTTGTTTAGCAAATTGGTTAGCATCAGGTTGAACCAGTTCAGAACAAAGAGTGAATAAAGCTTGGAGGCAACCCAACGGAATGGGGAGGAATCAGATACCTCACACGAACCGATCGAAAAGGGAAGCCAGGCGGGTACGGTACCTTGTTGTGGAAGACAGCTCCGACGGGGGCAGTTGTTCCTGGTGGTGGATGCACGACGGGTCTTGGCCAAGAGAAGAGATGCTCTCGTCGTCGAAGAGAAGATGTCCGGTGCACCACCAGGGAAGAAACCAGCCGCGGAGTGCTCCGTCACAAGGCACCACCTTTCGATCACGGTGCAGGAGTAGTGGCTATCCGGTTGCCGGGTGCTCTGCACGGGCAATTCGACCACTGCGTCCTGGGCGACCAAAAAGCACAAAGAAGAAGAAGACTGGTTGTTCCCACCAGCCAGGGAAAGAGCCTCTCCGGCAGGGAGATCTCTTCTGTCGTCGGGAGATTGTGAGACGATTCCGCAGGGCTCCACCGGAGGTGTCGTCGTGCAGGTCGATTCAGCGTTACCCTCGTCGGATTCTTTAGGTCCAGTGGCGACTTCCTGAAGATCCAGTCCCAAAGGCCCTGCTTTTATGCAGACGTCCCCCATTCATTCAGCCTAGCTTGTCAATCAACACATGCTAAGTGGTGAGCGGGAAGGCTCACCACCTGGGCCAATCACTTCAGAGTGCGACCTGAGTTGGCAAGGCAACTCGGTCCAGGGTGTCTAAACCCCCTCCTACACCCCTGAGGTAACCCAGACAGAATGGCGCCACCTTCGCGGGTCTCTGTCCGGAGGCCCGCCAAAAGTGGAACAAAGGGCTCAACCTTTGGTTTAGGAGTCACAGAGAAAAACACAGACGCCATTTTACAACCCGAGTTCTGGCAGAAAATACCACTCGATAAACCTATTTAAGATAAGTAGATCGGTGGTACGTTGGAGATTAACGAAAAACAGTATCAATCTTCAACAATGGGACGGATCCCATAGGGTTATGCTCGGGGTCGAACATAACAAGTAGTTTCCACTGCCACCAGCCAAAACTCGACGAGGAGGGACGGGACAGTGCCCCCTCGAGTAACAGATCCAGGAGTAATCGTATTACCCCTACTAGCACGTCCACAATAAGATGGTTGCTACTAGTTCTGTTAGCAAATTTAGGTCTAGTAAAGCCAATGGTGACTTTACATGCCCGGGGAGACAGTAGTCAGTCCCCGGGTATGGAGTCTATGGTGGGGGGACCTGCTAGGGCGCCCCCGTGTCACGACACGTAGGGTGCAGAGTGACACACATAGAAAAACTTATGAGACCCTATGGAGTAAAAGACCCCATAGCCCATCGAACACATTGACATCTCAAAGGAATTACACACATACATGTCCAAGAGTGAGAGGAAAAGGGTCACACTCTTGGCAGGATGGGAAAAACAAACTCCAGAAATCCAGCAAAGCTGCTGGGGGACTCACTAGGTTAGGAAATTCAGCCTAAACAGAGAATTCTCCCTAACACTCGCCCCCCCCAGACTAAGGGACATGAGGATTTAATCCACTCCTGGATGAATCTCATACCTCTAGTCGATGATATACATCCTAGAGAGACCATCAGCATTTTGGTGGTGACACCCTGACCTGTGCTCAATGGTGAAATCGAACCCTTGCAGGCAGATCGACCATCTCAGTAGTTTTGGGTTTTCCCCTTTCATTTGCATTAACCATCTCAAGGGTTGGTGGTCAGTCTGAATAATAAAAGTAGAACCATACAAGTACGGTCTAAACTTCTTCAGAGCCCACACGATAGCAAAGCATTCTCTTTCGATTGTTGCCCACCTTGTTTCAGGATCCTTCAGCTTGCGGCTGATGTAGCAAACGGGGTGCTCCCTACCTTTCCCATCCAGTTGACTGAGTACGGCACCTATCCCTACATTGGAAGCGTCTGTCTGCACAATGAAGTGTTGGCGGTAATCAGGAGCTCTGAGTACTGGGGTTTGGCAAAGAGCCTTTTTCAGGTTTTCAAAAGCCTGATTGCACTCCTCGTTCCATTTAACCTTTTTAGGGAATTTGGGCGAGGAGATGACATTCAGTGGAGAAGCTATGGTCCCATAGTTCTCTATGAAATTCCTGTAATACCCGGTGAGGCCTAGGAAGGCTCTCACCTGAGTCTGAGTAGTCGGTGTTGTCCAATTTTGCACAGCTTCAATCTTACTGAGCAAAGGCCTTATTTCGCCACCGTCTACCTCATGCCCAAGGTAGACTACCTTACTCTGTCCAATTTGGCATTTACTCGCCTTTACGGTCAGATTGGCTCGTCTAAGAGCCTGCAAAACATCTCTCAGGTGGGTTACATGTTCGTCCCAGGAATTGCTGAACACTGCTATGTCATCCAAGTATGCCATGCAGAAGTCCTCCATCCCGGTTAGAACCTGGTTTACCATCCGTTGAAACGTAGCAGGTGCATTTTTTAGTCCGAAAGGCATTACCGTAAACTGGTATAAACCAACGGGGGTAGAAAATGCAGTTTTCTCCTTGGCATGGTTAGTCAGGGCTATTTGCCAATAGCCTGACGTCAAGTCAAATGTGCTGAGGAACTTGGCGGCGCCAAGTTTATCCACCAACTCATCTGTTCTTGGCAAAGGGTGGGCATCAGTCGTGGTGACTGCGTTAAGAGCTCTATAATCCACGCAGAATCTAAGTTCTTTAGATCCGGCCTTTGGTACTAACACAACTGGGCTAGACCATGGACTAGTAGAGGGCTCTATTACCCCGAGATCAAGCATCTTGCTGACCTCACCTTTGATGTGGGTTCTTACGTTTTTTGACATGCGATATCCTCTGCTTTTGACAGGCAGACAGTCACCAGTGAGTATCTCGTGCTGGCCCCAAGGGGTCAAGCCTGGTGAGAGCGAGAACAGAGAGGCAAACTGATTCAACATAGACTTGCACTCTTCTTGTTGCTCGGGTGTCAGATTGGAGGAGAGATTTACTCCTTCAATGTTTTCATCTAAAGGTAAGCCTCTGAGGAGATCCGGAAGAGCTTCACTCTCTTCTTCTTCCTCGGCCGATGCTAGAAGCAACGCTCCTACATCAGGTCGTGAGACATACGCTTTAAGTCGGTTGGTGTGAAAGACTGTCGGAGCCTCCTTGGGGTTGCCCAAGTCCACCAGATAGTTAACCTCACCGAGCTTACCCACTACTCGGTAGGGTCCCATCCATTTATCTTGCAAGGCCCTCTGCCTTGTGGGGATCATAACAAGAACAAGCTGGTTTTGAGCGAACTCAACCATGTTAGCCTTTTGATCGTGCCAGTGCTTGACCAATGCTTGTCCAGCTTTCAAGTTATCGCTTGCTTCTGTCATCAGGTGCGACATTCTCCTCCGGAGACCTATCACGTAGTCAGTCACTCTGACTGGCTTGGGGGAAGGAGCACTCTCCAACCCCTCCTTAATCAGGGCCAACGGACCTCTGACGGGATGACCATAGAGTAGTTCGAAGGGAGAGTAGCCTACTCCCTCCTGAGGGACTTCTCTATAAGCAAAAAGAAGGCATGGCAATAGAAGGTCCCACTTACGCTTAAGGGGTTCTTCTAGAGCACCTATCATGCTCTTCGTGGTTCGTTTGAACCGTTCTACCAACCCATTGGTTTGTGGGTGGTAAGCCGTTGAGAACTTGTAAGTTACCCCGCAGGTTTTCCACATGGCTTTCATGTAGTGGGACATAAAATTTGACCCCCTGTCAGAGATAACTTCCTTAGGAAATCCGACCCTAGTAAAAATACCAAGGAGGGCCTTAGCCACAGCCGGAGCTGTAACAGTCCTCATAGGAATTGCCTCAGGATACCTAGTAGCATGGTCTACTACAACAAGTATAAACCTGTTGCCTGAGGAGGTTGGAGGATCAAGGGGACCAACGATATCAATCCCTACTCTCTCAAATGGGACTCCCACAACGGGAAGAGGCACTAATGGTGCCACATTCTTGGACCCAACCTTACCAGAGATTTGGCAGGTATGGCAGCTTCTGCAGTGTTTTTCTACTTCGGCCCCCATTTTTGGCCAATAGAAGTAGAGTGAGAGCCTTTCCTTAGTCTTCTTGAAACTCAAGTGACCAGCCAAAGGAATCTCGTGGGCTAACTGCAAGAACTGTGGTCTGTTCTCTTGGGGTACTACAAGGCGTTTGTAGTCTCCAGGTGCAGACTCGGTTGGTTCACTATAGAAGAGGCCATCTTCCCAGTGCAACCTATGTTTCCCAGGCTCTTGCCCTTCAGCCTGAGTTTCTGCCTGACGGCGAAGACCTTCCAGAGTTGGACATTCTCTCTGTCCCTTACTGAAGTCTGCCCTGCTGGGTCCACCTTCTGCCAGTAACGACTGCAGCTCAGGATGGTCAACAGGATCCAGATCTCCAATGAGTTCCTGGCCTTCCATTAGCTCTTCTTCAGAGTCTAATTCTACCATACAGGGTTGTACTTCCCCCTCAGCCTCAGCTGGAGGTGGAGTTACGGGTGTGACGTTGGACAACCGCGGGGAAGTCCGTGTCGGCTGCATCGGAATGTGGGCTGTTGGTTTCGGTTTAGAAGTTTTAGGTTTCCCTTTTACTTCTGTGTTCCTAGAGACAGCGGCCGCCATTTCCAATGGAGCAGGAGTGATTTCTTTCTTCATCATCTCCCCGAGAGTACCGCGCAGGGTCCTCTCTCTTGCAGGTCTGGTTAGCTCCTGTAACCGTTTACTAGGAGGTCTGGGAGTATGCGATACAACTCCGAGAGTTTTCAAATCGTTACCCAACAGTACGCGTCCTGGTACCTCACTCTGTATGCTGACAGGTATCTTTACAGTCATGTCGTTACACTGGATGAGAACTGGTAATTGGGGAAGCATCTGCACAGGCCCTCCAGCTAACTTGGTGAGGCGTTTGGGTGCCTTAGCAACATCCTCAGCCTGAAAAAACGATTTATCCACCACAGCTATGCTGGCCCCAGTGTCCCTAATGGCAGGCGTCTCCTGACCATTCACCTGGACACTGTCCTTATAATACTCTTTAGTATTATCGGGGATAGAATTATAGACATCTAAATTCTGTTGTTCCCACAACCCCAGAGATACTAAAGAAACGCTGGCTGAGACTCCAATGGGTTCGTCAGCTAGCAGTAGAAAGTTTCCACTTGCCATTTGGACTTCCTCCTCTGGAGCGAAGGCTAAGGAGACAAGCTGGACCCCTGAAGGTTTACCCTTACATCTGGGATCTCCTTTCACGTGATCAGTCGAGCCACAAACAAAGCATTTCCCGAATGCTTTCTGGAATGGTGGCTTGTTCTGACCTCCTTCCGGTTTGGCACCAGAAGACACACTATTCTGCTGTGGTTTTCCCGGTGGCTTACCCTTCTGGTTTTGTTTGGGGCCCTCTTTGGAATGTGAGTTATTCGAATTCTCTTTTGAGTCTTTTTTAGGCTGTTTTCCCTCGTCCTTTTTCTGAGTTGCCCCAGAATCCTTGTGAGTAGCCCTGTTGGCAACCCACAAGTCAGCAGCCTTAGCTAGAGCCCTGGAATCTAATTCCTTCGAATCAGCCAAGTGCTGTCTGAGCTCAGGAGAACAGGCATCATAAATTGACTCCAACATAAAAAGATTTCGCATACCCTCGTAAGTGTCAACTTTGTAACCCTTAATCCATCCCTCTAAGTTTTTCAACCCTTCACTCACCCAGGTAGCCCAAGGGGTACCGTCATGCTTTTTGAGGGTTCTAAACCTCTTAAGATACTGGGAAGGGGTCTTCCCGAATCTAGCTATCAAAGCTAGTTTCACACTTTCGTAATCCGTCTTATCCACCTCCCCCAATTCCATTACCACATCAGTCGCAACAGGAGGAAGCCTAGAGAACAACCAGGGAAGCAACGCATTCCCGGTGATGTCCTGGAGCCCATGATTGTATTCAAACAGTTTCAACCAATCCAACACATCCAATCTCGGTTCGTACATACCCACTAATTCCTTCGGCATCCGGGGTCTTTTGGGACTGGAGCTCCCAGAGGAACCAGAGGAGAGAGAAGCATTTTCCATAGACAACTTTTTCATTTGTAACTCATGATTAAGCTCTATTTCCCTGAGTCTTAACTCAGCTTGTTTCTGCTCAGCCTGGGCATTCATTCGTCTGAACTCGAGCTCTTGGTTTCGTTCAGCTTGAGCCAAGAACCGTTTATATTCTAATTCGAGCTTCATTTTTTCAAGTTCAAAATAAGCAGGGTTACTTGTGGGACCTGGTATGGGCCCCGTAGGCACAGTTGGTAAGGCAGGTAGAGGAGCGGGGGAGACAGTCTCGCTAGTCTCGCCGTCCTCCTCAGCCTCTTCATCGCTATCATCAGAATTACGATTCAGATCAACACCATTACTGTTATCTACAGTTGCTGGAGAGTTTGGTTCCTCTGAACCAGTACCCAGACTTTGGTTCGCCAGCAATCTCTCTATCAGTTCTAACTTCTTGCCTTTTACAGGAAGATTCTCTTGTCTACAGAGAGCTCGCAGACTCTCAGTATTTTTATCCGACAAAGACTCTTGGCTGTAAATTTCCATTGTAGACATGTTTTTTGAAAGTTGCTTTTGTAACGTTTTGTGGTTAGTCGTCCTACAGCGTTGAAAAACACTCTAAACTGTATCCTCGATACTAATCCCACCGCTGTACACCAGTGTTAGGCGGAAACCTGTGCAGTTCCCTCTGGGACCACTGCAAAAGATTTAGGACTACAGGTGTTGCGATGAACCCACTTGGTAGCAGTCTGTACCACACAGATTCAATTGGTAGCTGTGGCTGAGCAGTCAGACTTCTCTCAAGAAAAGTTGGTCAGTATAGGGAGCATACAGTATAGGGTAATTCTTCGCAGCAAAACGAGTAAACACGCAACCAGGCTTTAGTATAAAGATAGTAAGTTATTTATTGATAACAGAACGTCTACGAAAAATACTAAAGCGAATCACGGCAAATAACTCAAAATACAATTACTCTGCAAAATGGAATAAGCTCAATCCCCCGAAACACACTATCGACAACTCTAGGTTCTACGGCACCACTTATTTTCAGACAGAGGTGTATACCTCAACCCAGATGACACTTGAATATTTAGTGAGGAAGGGAGAGAAGAGAAAGGCAGGTAATGAAGTCAACACGGTTCGTACTGAAGCAGGTAAAAATGCAAGGCAAGAAAGCATTAATCACACTAGATCATACAGTTCGGCGGCCAGGCCCACTCGGTGAGAGGCAAGGCACGATGTCCTGGAAAGTCTCTACGGATGATGCATTCAAGTCTTGTTTAGCAAATTGGTTAGCGTCAGGTTGAACCAGTTCAGAACAAAGAGTGAATAAAGCTTGGAGGCAACCCAACGGAACGGGGAGGAATCAGATACCTCACACGAACCGATCGAAAAGGGAAGCCAGGCGGGTACGGTACCTTGTTGTGGAAGACAGCTCCGACGGGGGCAGTTGTTCCTGGTGGTGGATGCACGACGGGTCTTGGCCAAGAGAAGAGATGCTCTCGTCGTCGAAGAGAAGATGTCCGGTGCACCGCCAGGGAAGAAACCAGCCACGGAGTGCTCCGTCACAAGGCACCACCTTTCGATCACGGTGCAGGAGTAGTGGCTATCCGGTTGCCGGGTGCTCTGCACGGGCAATTCGACCACTGCGTCCTGGGCGACCAAAAAGCACAAAGAAGAAGAAGACTGGTTGTTCCCACCAGCCAGGGAAAGAGCCTCTCCGGCAGGGAGATCTCTTCTGTCGTCGGGAGATTGTGAGACGATTCCGCAGGGCTCCACCGGAGGTGTCGTCGTGCAGGTCGATTCAGCGTTACCCTTGTCGGATTCTTTAGGTCCAGTGGCGACTTCCTGAAGATCCAGTCCCAAAGGCCCTGCTTTTATGCAGACGTCCCCCATTCATTCAGCCTAGCTTGTCAATCAACACATGCTAAGTGGTGAGCGGGAAGGCTCACCACCTGGGCCAATCACTTCAGAGTGCGACCTGAGTTGGCAAGGCAACTCGGTCCAGGGTGTCTAAACCCCCTCCCACACCCCTGAGGTAACCCAGACAGAATGGCGCCACCTTCGCGGGTCTCTGTCCGGAGGCCCGCCAAAAGTGGAACAAAGGGCTCAACCTTTGGTTTAGGAGTCACAGAGAAAAACACAGACGCCATTTTACAACCCGAGTTCTGGCAGAAAATACCACTCGATAAACCTATTTAAGATAAGTAGATCAGTGGTACGTTGGAGATTAACGAAAAACAGTATCAATCTTCAACAATGGGACGGATCCCATAGGGTTATGCTCGGGGTCGAACATAACAAGTAGTTTCCACTGCCACCAGCCAAAACTCGACGAGGAGGGACGGGACAGTGCCCCCTCGAGTAACAGATCCAGGAGTAATCGTATTACCCCTACTAGCACGTCCACAATAAGATGGTTGGTACTAGTTCTGTTAGCAAATTTAGGTCTAGTAAAGCCAATGGTGACTTTACATGCCCGGGGAGACAGTAGTCAGTCCCCGGGTATGGAGTCTATGGTGGGGGGACCTGCTAGGGCGCCCCCGTGTCACGACACGTAGGGTGCAGAGTGACACACATAGAAAAACTTATGAGACCCTATGGAGTAAAAGACCCCATAGCCCATCGAACACATTGACATCTCAAAGGAATTACACACATACATGTCCAAGAGTGAGAGGAAAAGGGTCACACTCTTGGCAGGATGGGAAAAACAAACTCCAGAAATCCAGCAAAGCTGCTGGGGGACTCACTAGGTTAGGAAATTCAGCCTAAACAGAGAATTCTCCCTAACATTAATTGATTCATTAATTCTGTTGGTCAGTAAGTGCAGTATTCTCTGAGGTTATGTCTGCCCAAAAATGGACAATTGCAGTCACCATTTTTCTGTTGTTTCCCATTAGAATGTCACTCCAACGTTCTTCCATTTCCAATTCATGGGGCGCAGCGGCATATCTTTTGCTAAAAATTAGTCTTTTTTGATTTAACGCTTCACAATCCATTCTTTCATGCCAAATTGTTTCTGTTACATCACTGATTTTGTAGAATCTGTAATTAGTACTGTTATCTGAGAGTTGCTTCCATTTTCCCAAAATTTGTCGTGTTGGAAGGAGGTTCTTCCTAAATCGTAGAAACATATCTCTGATTTGGCAATCGGGAAATAAGTTTAAGTAGTGCGGTAGTTGGTTCATTGTTGTAGATTCTCCATCGCATGTAAGGTTTAGCTTATATTGGTTCTTTTTGTTTTGGGTTTCAAACCAGTCTAGTCTTGATATTAGCTTTTTGGCATGCTGGGGCCTTTGATCAACATTTCAAGCGGGACTCCCTTTTCTGAGCATATGTTCTCGACTGCTTCTCTCCATTTTGTCAGTGCTGTGTTGTTTGGCACTACAGATGATACTATGAAGATGTCGAGTGTTGGTATATTGTCTTCATTTTCCAGTTCATGGCATATTCGAGGCATAGATGTGGCTTGCTGAAAAGAAAGTGGTTTCCGCCAAAAGATTGCCTCCAATTGTGTCCATATTGTTTGGTCCATTTTGATCATTGATTCACTTACGTATAATATTATGGCAGTTGCTTTTTGCTTATAGAAGGTTAAAACAGGCTTGATTGAAAATTTCCCGAATTTTCTGTGAATCATGACGCCCTGTCTGCCCAATGCTTTGGCTTTGGATTTTAGATGGATTATCCATGGTATTTCAGTCATAGACTGGTTGATCCAAATTCCTAAATATTTGTATGTTGCTACTTGTTCTCATTTTTGTGTCTGGAGGTAAAATGCTTGAGGTTTTTGTTTCTTTTGTGGTTTCCGAGTTAATGTCAAGGTTTTTTTTTCAATGTTTATCGACAGCTCATTGTGTTCCATGTATTCTAGCATTTTGTTCAGAGCAATTTGTGGCCCTCGAGGTGTTTTGGCTAGAAGTATTATATCATCGGCATATATTAAACACGGGATCGCATTGTTATTCAACTTTTGGGGATTGATGGTTGGGGTATAAATGCTTTCTTCGTAGTCTGACGTGAACAAATTGAATAAAGCAGCAGCAAGTGGACAGCCTTTTTTTAGCCCGTGGCATGTATCTATTTCATTGGAGACTATCCCATCTGAAGACATTCTCACCTGAATTTTTGTGTTTGAGTAGAGTAATTTTATAGGTTCTAGTATGTCAATGGGACAGCCCCATAGCTCAAGTTATTTCCAGGGTAGATGTCGATTGATTTTATCAAATGCAAGGAATAAGTGCACATATGCAACATATATTTGTCTTCTTGAATTGGCTACTTCATGTTTCAACAGATTCATAGTTAGCAAATGAATGCCTGTGCCGATTCTTCGAATGAATCCTGTTTGGTGGATTGCTTTATGATTCGTCTGCTTCGACCAAGCATTGAGTTTATTGAGTAAATGATTGGCAAATATTTTTCCCAATGGGTCCAAAAAGTGGCAACGGGCGATAGTTCATAGGATCTTTGGTTGAACCCTGCTTATATATGGGGATTATAGTTGCCAATTGCCAAGATGTTGGTATACTTTTGGTATTATTGGTTAACTTTTAATATCGCATTCGATATTCCGTCGGGACCAGGAGCTCTGGAAGCATTCAGTTTTTTAATCGAATTTTCAACATTATTGTTCTCATAGGTCAAATTCCATCTTATTTCTTTTGAATCCGATTTTTCGTTCTTGCATAATTTCCTTTCTTTATATAATTCTGTGAAATATGTATTCCAGACAGCATCCGGTACATCGACTATCATGCTCTCTTTTGTGTGTAAGTTTAGTTATTAGCAATTCCCATAAGCGTCGCGTATTCTGGTTTTTAATCATAGCCATCATATTTTCAGCATTTTCTTGTTCCTGTAACATTTTTGCATTTTCTAACCATTTTTTGTATTTTTATTTTGCAATATGGATTTTTGTCTTTTTATTTTCACAGCTTTTTACAGCGATTGACTCTTTGTAAGTATTTTTGTGCATTGGTTGCTGGTGCATTTTCGGAACAATCGTCAATTTAAATTGATTGAAGAGCCATCCATAATTTATCTTAGTAATTTCATCTAGCTCAGAGCTCTCAAATGTTGTTGTCAAATTTTTTAAACTATGTTGAGTTATTTTGAGACGATTCATTAAGGGATTCAGCTTAATTAGGGGGGTGTTTATTCTTTTTGGAGCAGAGCAAGTTATTTCCCAAGTTCGTCTCAAGATATAATGATCGCTGAGTTTACTAGGGATGTTTTCCGCATCTCTCATAGCTTTAGATATTCCTTTCATCACATAAAATTAATCAATTATTGATTTCTTTTGTCCACACGACCAGGTGTAGGCCGGAATCGTCGGTTCTCTGGAATGCATCTATTCGATCTAAGTTCCTATGACTTATTTCACTTGACCATCTACAGGCTCGGTGTTCTAAAAGGTGTTCTTCTAACTTGTTGCCCACCTCATCAAATAGGTGGAAGTTAAAATCACTGTATATGATTTGTTCTAAGCCTTCATATTTCTGAGAATTGATGTCAATTACAGATAACTCTGTGTCAATTACATGTTCATCTTACTGATTTCTAGGGTTCCAATATATGTTGGTAGTACTGAGATAGTTTCCAGATGAGTAGGGTTTAGTTGCATTTTTCCCATGCTTAGAGATGTTTCGCTTCTTAAGAATTGTATTTTGATCCCACCAATCTATATTTATATATTCAATAATTTCATAGGGCAAATCGTGTTTAATCATGGTAAGGAGGTCAGCTGAGGGTCTACCTATTTTCCTTGCTATTGCCGGGTTTGTTTGTGTGAAATAACCCTCGCAGATTGGCAGCTCGTTGAGCTAAGTCTATTGTAGACAAATTATATTGGATTCGTTCAAATCCGGATGTTCTTTGTGAAAAAGATGTAAATGTCCATGTGTATTCCATGAACAACATATCATGAATGCTTTGGTCTCTGTGGTTCGTTGTTAATTGGGTGTTTTGTTTTGATTTCCATTGAAGCTAGTCATTGAATCGAAATCTCTCCAAAAAGGCGTTTGATGTGATTCTCTCCTGTTGTGTGTTCCTCTCCGCCATTCTTGTTCTATAGGAGCTTTATCACAAGTTGCATTGTTTTCTTTAAATGTGTTTTCATGTCCTGTTTGGTTCACACTATTTTCAAGGTTGTCAAAACTTCTGATCTCTAAGTACATTCTAGTAAATTCTTGATCGTTTACATTATGTGTGTAATCTTGTGTCTGGTCAGCACACTCTTCTATACTCAGGTCAAAACCAAGATAATTTATCTCTTTTTTAGAGGATTCTATTTTCCTCAGCGTTTCTGCCGTATGGCAGTGGATCCAAATTTTATCAAGACTGTTTTCATCAATGAACTTGATTGTTTTTAGATCTTTACTGGAAATGGATCTTAAGTTTGGTATTGCATGAATCAGTTGAAGCATATTTGTTCTATTCAATTTCGTATTTCGGTTAGATCTTTTTTCTAGTCTTAGTAGGTATCGATGTGTTCTTTGAAAAGGATCAAGAAATTTAGGATAGATAATAGATCTATCTTGTTTATTCATGCTTAGATTATCTTTATTATTTGGGTCTTGTTCAACAGATATTACAGTTTGTTGATGAGAGAATTTCTCTGAAGGTGTTGAGGTTGATGAGAGAGTTGCAAAGCTGATTTCGTCATTTGATATCTCTTCAAGTGACAATTCAAGAGATATCTGGGATCCAGTTGCTGTTTCTTCATAGCAATCTAATGTAATCATTGCTGCCGTATTTAATTGATCCTCTTGTTGAGAAGATTTCAGAATGTTTCCAATCTCGTTATCTTCTGATTCCTGTTCAGAATAAGTAGATGAATTCATTAGAGATTCCATGTTTATAGCACTTTTCTCTATCGACTCTTCAGAGTTTGTGGACTCACTAATTGGATTCGGAGTTTGACAAGATCGTATGTTAGATTTCTTTGATTTGTTTGATGCTTCAGGTTTTTTGCATTCGTAAGAATTCATTTTGGTGTTGTCAGTTCTTATTTCTTGAGATGGTGGCTCTGTGGCTTTTTTCACCTCATTTACATTATGCATCAAGTTTCTTAAAAATGCTCTGGAGCCTCTCTGTTGTTTTTTAATTTGGCTCTTTACATGTCTTGCTTTCGATGGACGTCGAGCATTTTGGGGCTGTTGTTCAAAAATGCTATAATTCTGATTCACTATATTTTGCTTCACTTTTGGAACTATTTCTTCAAGGTTTTTTAAAGTAGCAATCGAGATTTATTTCCCCACTTCACACAGGGTAGTATCGGTTGTTAGGTCAAATAATAATATTTCTCGCTCAGGTTCCGTGTTTATTCTTAAAAGTTCTTCTTTTTTTTTGCAGACTTGGCTTTTTTTCTGGTTTGTAGTTTGGGTTCTATTTTCCAGTGGATTTAGATGCCAGCTTTTGAAGGGCTGTTACTTCTATTTGAGTATTCATTCGAGGAGAAGCTGAAACGGTGATTAATGCTTCAATTAGTTGAGCTTTATCCCTTCTGTCTTGACCTGCAATATCAGCCAGGTGTTGCTGCCATGTGTAGCTGATTTCAGCTTCTGTATTGAGACGTTCAAGGAGTTTGAATGTAAACTCTTCTAATTTCTTTTGTTTGTCATGAATAGAGTTTAATAGTTTGGAATTCTCTTTTGCAGTTTCAGTATAGAGTTCCAGAAGCTTTATATACGGTGTCATCGTTTGAATTGTCACTGCCATTAGCATATTTTGCAAATTGACCATATTAGTTGCAATAGATTCGTGAGATTCATGACTATTGGTTGTACATGTGCATTTGTTTGCATTATTCCTTTGCATACAATTGTCTTTCATCGATTCAGTGATCGGCGAACAATGTTTACCAGTCAATGGGGGAACCAAGGGAGCATTTGTCTCCATTCCCTGACTTAAGTTATTGACTTGGTTTTTTTCATTGCTTGTTCTTTCCATTCTTTTCTTGTAGTTCCAATAGTGCTTCTATTTCAGACAGATCTAAAGATAAGCGCTCCATACGCTTAGGATTGAGAGGGAGGACACTCTTGGCGTTGTAATCCGCTTTCCTCAAGCTTTCATATTAATTTGTCCACAACATTTGCGCATTCATTGCTCTTTCTTTCTGTGATATTGATCCGGGGAGCATGTTCCAATTTTTTCCCTCAGGAATTGTATGTCAGGAGTGCCTATTAACCTTGGCTCCTCCTTAATTTCCATTTTTTCCAATGGATGGAGATCCTCATTATTTCTCGAGACTTCCTTCAAATCCATTGCACTCTTGATGTTAGTCTTTGTGATTTCATTTAGATGGCTTCCATGAATCACGACAGGTATGATATTGTCTTTTGCAGTGTGAGCCTGTGCTTCTGTCAGGGACATCGAATCTATGGTAGTTCCTTTTAACTTAGATGTAAGTTGCACATGTCCTTGTGCTCTTAAATGGTTTGTATTGAGATCTGTTTCCTTTTCTTGTTGTGTAAGGTTACTTGTTGTTAGTGTCAGAATGTCCGTTTCATTTGAATAAGGGCAGTTACGCGCCGAGATGCGCATTTCTTCCATGATTTTTTACTTCATTCTTGTGTTCGGATGAAAGTTAAATGTGGTCATTTCCTTGTTTCCTGACATATTTATAGTTAATCGAGTTTATAGTTCAGGGTGGTTCGATAGCTGGCAAAGTCGCCAGTCAGGACACCCACTAGGCGCAGCCGAGGTCTCGCTATCACAGAATTGCAATAGGAGACACTCGCATCTGCTCTGCAATTTCAATGCTCCGCCTCATGTGCGCGCTTTCGGCTCTCCTCCAGCCGCAGAAGAAACCGCCGACACAGCCGGTCTGCGAGGCAGATCCGGCCGAGGGGCAGGCGGCGGGCAAGGAGACACTTATCACCCGCCCGCCACTCAGCGGGGTCCACACCACGTCCTCCATTCTGTTTTCACCTCGGGGGACGGCCCTCCTTCCCCGCTGAGTGTCGCGGCTGAAATCGTCAACAGTAGCAACGACCCAAGTGAGTTGAGTGATTTCTTATGGGGGTGCGGGAGGTGAATGGAACCAGCGGTGGGTGGGTCAAAAAATATATCCACAGTCCCCACTCGCCTGATACCGGCACCAGCACTCACACATGACCTCGTCTCAGAAATGGGCGAAAAGTGGCTCAAAGCTGAGGCAAGTAATGAGGGGAGGAGTGAGGTCGCGTTCAGGCTAATTGGGCAGATAGTCTTGGTAGCATATTAGCGCACTCAGTCCTTTCTTACCTGGTGGTTCCAGCTTCCTCATATCCCGCGGACTCCGGCAGACTCCACACTCGGCCTCCACACTCTGCGGCACGCTCCACGGCCCGGTGTGGTTTATGTTGGGTAAACAGGCTCCTCCTCAGTGAAGCAATAGAAACAGAAAAAACACTCGGTCAACTCCAGCAGACTCCACACTCTGCCTCCACACTCCGTGGCCCGCTCCGCGGCCTGGTGTGGTTTATGTTGGGTAAACAGGCTCCTCCTCAGTGAGGCAATGGAAACAGAAAAAACACTTGGTCAACTCCGGCAGACTCCACACTCTGCCTCCACACTCCACTGGAGTGCTTTAAATACCTTGACACAGTGAGTGAAGTAAAGAAGACCTGGGGTGATGAACCTTGGCCAACGTATGCATCGCTTTCTATTTAGCCTTATGTCCTTTACCCCATAGATCCAGTAGGAGCTCCTCAAACCCTCACTGAGGGAAAATAAACGTCTCTCAGTGTCTTGGGTTTTATGTTGTAGAGACACAGGGACGTGCATGACAGGAAAGGTCTTGTTCTTTCTTTTTTCCCTTGCATTTCTTATTTTTAAATGTAGTGATGTTGTGGCATCTGGTGATGCATTGATCTCCTAAAATGGTGAGTTTTCTGGCTGGTAGGGTGGTGTTTTGTTTGTGACAGCTTTGTAGGTAATGTGCACTATCTTGAACTTGATGAATGCTAAAAAGTTAGTCACTGAGGCTCCTAGAGAATGTTGGTGACGTGGTCAAATTGTCTTTGTCCTTTAATGATCTATGCTAGGTAATTCTTGTTTCCTTCCAGAAGGGCAGATGATATATCTTGGTCTCTTTCCAGTAGGGCTTTGCTACTGTTTAGTTGCAAGATATACAGTGCTTAAACAACTACTCTGAATCTCTGGGCAGGGATGTGGAGCTTGTCCATAATCTAATTGTTGGGCATTATTTGATTTGTTCCATGGCTCTCAATTATCTCATTTCCATTTTTTGTGTTAAAGGGTTATCTACTATATACAGTAGTCATTCAAGGGATAGAGCTGTTGATATGATCACTGATGCAGCAATAGTTCTCAGCAGTGGTGATAGTGTGATTAGGCTTACACAAGCAGATTCAGATACTATTATTGTACACTCCCACTCACCACACTACGCCAGTTATTAGGCACCCCCCCCAACTCCCTTTGCTGTGGTACATTTTCATGATGTATGACTTCAACTGCTTTTGTGTGAACTTCCAGAATTGCAAACATCTAAAAAGTAGCTTGAAGCACGCCATCAGACTCTGGTTATCCAATACACACTGTGCGTTCCTCCCTCTATAGCCAAATAACCACATTAGTAGCCCATTCCTAGATGTTGTGGTTGGCAAGCAAGTAAGAAGCACATAGCAAATAACAGGCTCGCAACCAGGTGCTATAATGGGCCAACAACCGGATTCAGTGCAATTAGGTTGATTAATTACGGATTAGCTCCTTTAACTCTATTTGCCTCTTTTCCTCCTTTTTCCACTTGTTTCACTAGTTTCTGAATTCAGCAGACAGTGCTGTAACATCCTTTGTTATTTTTTTCTCATTTTTTCCATAAGACAATAGGCTATGGATGAGGCTACTGCAACTTACTCACATTGTGACCCTCCCGCTCAATTGGAAACCCTCTTCTGCAACACTAGAGGATTATGGCCTCAGTCTGAGAACATCATTTGCTCCACCCTACCTGACCCAAAGAATCACCAAGCATACTGCCACAAGACCCTTAAGAAAGTGCTACTCCAACACGATTGTCACGCCTAAAACGCGCAAGGTGCGCCGCCGGTAGCTCCAGTTTTCCCACCAGGCAGCCACTCACTGGAACGCACTGCCACCTCATGTAAGAATGATTGAGTCCCACCAAGCGTTCCACAAAGCCATTAAAACCAAGCTCTTTGTACGAAATGCACCTGACATCATTATGTAACTGTATAATGCATATCATGCATCATGTGTAACTATGCTATCATTGTAACCAAGAGACCTCTGGTCACTTGTCGAATCTCTGATTCAAAAGTCCAACAACTTCTTGTAACAGCGCTTCGATGCCCCTGGGCTGCAAGTGTGCTATACAAATGCAAATAAATAAAATAAATAAATGCACTCCACTATGTTTTCTCTTGTTTTATTCACTTGTCAATGCACCGCACCTACAAGAATGCTGCAGCATGTACCTGCCCATGGCACCCTCCAATGCCATGGGGTTCTGATCTGCATATTGTTAATAAATTGGCAACACAGGTAATACATGCCTGCTGGTGAATGATGCCACTGGGGCAGTGCAAAGGTGCCTGGCCAGTACTATACAATGGTTGGGGGCTTAAGGCTGCTTTTCCAATAGTGTCCCACTTTGAGGAACCTGCTGATGCTTTTTCATTGCCTCACCACCCCCTGGGGGTGATGTGAATGAGGGGTTCTGTAAAAGATGACTCTATGTTGGAAAATCAGGCTGTGGTCTTTGTGGGCATCCTGGAAGCTGTCACCCTGTTTAGCGTGCACCATTTTTCCTTCCATACGGATGCTATCAGGGCATTCTAGTTTTCCCGGAGTACACATGTTGGCTGCTGATCGCGGCTTGCCTTTTCTTAAATAGAATGCTGACACAGAGGACTCGCGCCTCAACGATCAGTAAATCTTTTGGCTAGCTCAGATCTACTTCCTGAAATGTCCTTCCTTTCATGACCTCTCCTAGCTTACCCTTCCTCTTGCTACATCTTGTTCCTGGTTCTGTGGGATGTATTCACCCACTCCGCTGTGCTATGCAGCATTACTCTAATACTAAAAAACTGCAACAATGGCGGCAAAACCCTTGTGTGTGCCAAAAACATACAAAAACTATGTTCTGGAACACAACAAAAAGATGGCTGCACAACCTGCCACCCATGGTGCATGAGTGGTGGAATAGAGAACACCCTGCAGAAAAGGTGCTAACCCTGCAGAAAAGGTGCTAGTGGGCTTCATGACCAGCGAACAGAGTGCAGAGAGAGAAGCAGCGCTTTGCAAATGAAATTCCAAAATGTGTGTATAAATGACATTTGCTTTGTTGCTAAAAACTCCAAAATGCCTATAACACAACACCCTTCGACATGCAAAATTCGTGTAGTTTTATGAAGCATTGAGAACATACAAAGTCCTAAATGTGAAGAGCAAAACATTTCTTCAGAAAAACCAGATTGTCTGTAAACTGACACCCCCTGTCAGAATCTGGGTGCAGTACCCTGGGCTACCTGAATGACAGCTGTCAGATGAGTTACTGATGAAACTTTAAAGTGATCTAAACTAAAAAGTCTGCTGGATCAGCAAGCATAAAAAGGATTGTGGCAAAAAAGAATATAGATCTCAGTTGCTTTTTATCCCACAGAGTTAAAGCTAAGAATAAAATGTATTTATTTTTGATGCAACACGTTTGGTTTTTCCTGGATTTTCATAACACTAAATTAGCTTGGCTGAGCTGCAACCCTTTGGAAGGGGACAAACAGGTTTCTCCCAGGGGGAGGGATTTCCTCTCAGCAGAAGCTCACTGGGAGGTGTTAATTGCAGATTAGCCCAGACTCTTGTCTACAGAAAGAGAATGAACAATAGCAGGCCCTTCAGCCAACACATACATCCAAGACAATAGGCCCTGCCTACAGCCACTGCACCATATTACTGCCATAGATCAGATGTATAGATTCGAGTGTGTATGACATGTGTGAAATTATACTTACTGTTTACTTTGTTGAGATTCAATATTTTTCTTACATGACTTTAGTACTTGGCAGAAGTATCTTTTTTTAATTTCTGTGATAAAAGAAAAGAGCATGTCAGTATTTGTATTTTATAAAGACTTATTACATTGTGCAATAGACATTTTAGCTTTTTTTTACCCTCATATGTACTTTACAAACCAGTGTACTGTGCATTTTCTCAGTTTCTGTGTTTGTTTTTCAAATCATTGGGTCTGGGGGAAAAAAATCCTTGTCGGATAAAAAAAAACCCTTTCTTTGCTATGCTACAAACTATTTCTTTGTTTATTTTGAGTGTTCACTTGTTGTTTCTGATTAATGTTATGTATGTTGGCTTGTTGCAGATTTTTTAAACAGTTAGATACCTGTTGGAATATTCTAACTGTGTATTTTTTGTTACGGATCTGTGGTATTCATTTATGTATGTGGTTATTATACACTCTTGGGCAGTTAGATACCTGTTGGCGTATTCTAACTGTTTATAGTCTTTTACTTGAAGTTTTGTTAATGTTGAAGTGCACATTAGTTATTAGATTTTGGCTTTAAGAAAATTAAATATGCGTTTGTAAGATAGGCTGGCAATCTCTGATTTAGAGTAATGGTACTATCATTGCATTCAAACCATCCACATTTCTTTTTAATATATGCAGTGTAGTGACCTGCATTGGTTGTGGCTCCTGCCTGGTAGATTATACCTATTGTTGTAAAGGTTTTCTTACCATGTGACACCTGACCGTGTGAATCCAGTCAGCTTGCAGTTGTTTTTGGTACCATCGGCATTGTAAGAGAAGGAATTGAGCTGTTGTGCGCCCTATCCTTTTCACTTCTGAAAGTTTGTCAAAGCGAATATTAACAAACTGAATGTTGTTGTCACGTGGGTATGTTTGAAAGCCAACAACTGTACCCAGTGCCCCATTAACAAGCCCTTGCTCCACGTCAAGGTTACGTTTAAGCATTACTCTACAATATAAGGATAATTTTAATAATTTTTCCAACCCAGCTGTGTTGGAGATTTAGGGGGTAATTCATAGAATTCAGCGCACAAGTGGAGCACGCGGCTGGTGCACAGTGTGCGCGTGAGAATCCCTGCGCCAGCCGCGTGCGCCAAAATACATTTCCGCGCACAGCGTATTCATGGATTCCAGCCACCAAAACGAGCCGTGGTGCTCAGTGGCGCAGCGACCCTGCAGCAGCGCCAGTTACGCCCCCAAAAACGCCCATTGCGCAGGGAAAAGCCATCAAAATCCCCAATCCAGCGCAAAGGGCTGCGCTAACCCTGCACCAGCACGGCAAGCGGGGTACGTGTATCACTGGGGTGCGCGGGAAGTTCCTCACGTTATTTCAGCTGGGTACGTGTATTTCAGGGGTGTGCGGGAAGTTCCACACGCGATTCCATCAGGGTACGTGTACATCAGGGGTGCGCGGGAAGTTTCACACGTGAATTCAGCAGGGTACCTGTATTACTGGGGTGCGCAGGAAGTTTCACACGCGATTGGCCCTGTGCGAGCATGGTACGTGTATTTCAGGGGTGCGCGGGAAGTTTCACATGCGATTCCATCAGGGTACGTGTATATCAGGGGTGCGCTGGAAGTTCCACACGCGAATGTCCTAGGTACGTGTATTTCGGGGTGCGCGGAAACTTACACACGTGAATTCAGCAGGGTACGTGTATTTCAGGGGTGCGCTGGAAGTTCCACATGCAAATGTCCTGGGTACGTCTATCTTGGGGTGCGCGGGAAGTTTCACACACGATATCAGCAGGGTACATGTATTTCAGGGGTTCCGTGGAGTACTACACGTGAATTGGCCGTGTGGGTCCTCCCAGGTGTTCGCTCCACAACCTCCACGGCCCCTGCAGGCAGCCCACACCACGGGGGACTAGCCTGCACCCCCACTCATGTCCCCCAGCACCCCCACCCCCCAGCACTGTGGGGCACCCTCCACCAGGCCCCCAACTCATGTCCCCCTGCACCCGCACCCCCCAGCACTGTGGGGCACCCTCCACCAGGCCCCAACTCATGTCCCCCTGCACCCCCAGCCCCCAGCACTGTGGGGCACCCTCCACCAGGCCCCCACTCATGTCCAACTCATGTCCCCCTGCACCCCCACCCCCCAGCACTGTGGGGAACCCTCCACCAGGCCCCAACTCATGTTCCCCTGCACCCCCACCCCCCAGCACTGTGGGGCACCTGCCGGCAGGCCCCCACTCATGCCCTACTCATGTCCCTCTGCACCCCTACCCCCCAGCACTGTGGGGCACCCTCCACCAGGCCCCAACTCATGTTCCCCTGCACCCCCACCCCCCAGCACTGGGGGGCACCTGCCAGCATGACCCACTCATGTCCCCCAGCCAACATGTCATCACAATCTAGATCCCTGGTCCCTATGGTCAGCCTCCAAATGCCAAAACCCACCCGAGTATTGCATCCACCCACTTAGAAATGGCAATAACATGATAGAACCCCAATTGCAAGTTTGGAAATGAACACATGTTCCTCACATACACCCAATGGGTGTCAGTGAATCTCAAAACCCATATCATGATATGCATGAAACCAATGAGATGATACTACACATTGAAGTTTGAACAAAAAATATGTATTAAAGGAAACATAAATTGAATCAAAAATAAACAAAGAGAAATGGGAATTAAAAAAAATAAAAAGCAGCATGTCCGTGAAATAATGCAAAACCAAAAATCATAATCCAAAGGAATGGTGTCCAAAGTCACAGTCCACAAAAGTAAATCCAATGGAAAATTATAATTGAAAGCCATTGCTCCATGGGTAAATTGTAAAAAAAAAAGAAAATCCAACAGTCAACTATATACAGATGAACAAGCCAGGGTCCATGATCCCAACAGAAGACATGACACATATCTAATAACACTACCTAATAAAAAAAAACTATATACAAAAATGTGGCCCATTGTCCAAAAGGTCAAAATGCAAAACCAAAGGTAACCTAACACTAACTACAGAACTATTTACAAGGGCAGCGGGCTAGTCCGACGGCTCACTTTTGGATGTCCCGGGCCAGGGCATCATCGAACTCTTGCTCAATGTCCCGGAGGCGGTCCTCCTCCATTGCCCCGAGGGTCCGCAGGGCCGTCGACGTGTCCACCTCCAACCCCCTGCGGATTGCCTCGAGGCACTCGGCCCGCCTCAGGGCCCTCCGGATGGAGTTCTGCGCCCTGACCATCGTGAGCCGTGCCTCTTCCGCCTGCTGCCGCTCCACATCTATGGCGTGGCCCAACCGCTGCCACACGGAAGACACTTTCTGTCCTGGGTCCTCCTGCCCTCCGGCCGATGCCTGCCCCTCCGATGTCGAAGGCCCCGAGCCATCATGGCTCCCACCACGTTGCTGCTGCTGCTGTGCCTCTGCCCGTGCACTGCCTCCTGCTGCCTGCACATCCTCCGCTGGCTGGGGTGCAGTCGTTGATGTGGCCACCCCTGCTGGACGTCCGACTCCCGACTGTGGCAGGGATGCCTCCTCCACCAGCCTGTCCGCACCGTCAGAGGCAGCTCCACAGGGCACCCAGGTGACTGATGGGTGGGAAGATGGCACGGAGGACGACTGGCGCATAGGGGGTTCAGTTGAGGAGTGGGTCGTAGCAAGCCCCATCAAACAGAGGAATCCCGCCTCGGTGACCTGTCCCAGTAGGCCGACGTGGTCAACAAGCCATTCGAGATGACGTGCAGTCTCCTCATGAAAAGACTGCAGGTCACCTCGCATGGCCCGTTGACGCAACACCACACCAGTCAGGACAGGCTCAACCCGGACCCGGATAGCCACGTCCTCAGGCAGAGGAAGGCCAGTTGTCGTGAGCTCATCCCCTGCCTGAAAACGGGTCTGGACGTAGGCATCCCTGCTGGTGCAAGATGATGCAGGGACAGGATCAGGGACAGGATTGCACACAGGCACCTCCGCGGCGGCCTGTGCTGCCTCCTGTCCCTGGTCCTGCACTGCACCACTAGCACCAGTGGAATCTCCACCTCCAGACCCCGTCTCTGTTGCTTGCATGGCCTCCTCCTCCACCAAACCCCGCACCAACCTGGATGACTCCGTGCCATCTTCCCCCGTTGGGCCCTGTGGGATCCCAGCTGCCCCTTCTGCTGCCGAGGAGTCCAACTCCAACCTCTGCCTCTTGGACCTCCCCCCGGCAGCTGCGGCCTGGGACGCGGCACCGGACTCCTCACTCCCCGACGAGATCACAACCTGGGAGGGGAGCCGGGCCTTGCGTCTCCGGCTGGGGGTGGGATCCCCGCCGCTGTGCTCCACAGTACCTTCTCCGCCCTTTTCATCAGTTGACGCTGCAGAC
Source organism: Ambystoma mexicanum (assembly GCF_040938575.1). Taxonomy (NCBI): domain Eukaryota; kingdom Metazoa; phylum Chordata; class Amphibia; order Caudata; family Ambystomatidae; genus Ambystoma; species Ambystoma mexicanum. The sequence goes on along the minus strand of NC_090935.1, from coordinate 196,280,338 downwards.
AGGGAGAAATAAAAAACAGGCATCAGGGCATTGTACAATGGACACATACACACATGACAGTTGTACATGAGTGGCATTGGCAAACCTCAGACATGCCATCACAATCCCCAACACACATGTCATTTCAACTTGCACACATGAGCCATACCACAGCCATATCGCAACTGCCAGCACCATCCATACACATACAACAGCATGAGCAGGCAATGGTGAGCCAGACATCACATGCAACACAGGGAGTGCACTACACATGTACACACAGCACCACACTTGCATGCATGTGTACACCTCTGCCAAGTGTCGCAGTGTTCAGATGGGCATCCATGTCACATCTGCCAATCAGGCTTCCACATCCCCCTGTCACATGCATCCATGTTGCATCACTGTTGCACACTTGTCAAATACACACACATGCACATGTACACAGTGCTGATACATGCAGCTGAAAACAACATACATGCGTGACATCACGAACATGTCTACTTACATACACATTCATCCAAACATGTATGCCCACACAACTGCATTTGGCATGCAAGCCTACACACACAAGCACCATCCATGTCTCACACATGACAGCTCTCGCATGTGTTAGCCTCACGGCCCTGTACACCCCCACCCATACTCGACCCCATACAAACAGATGTGCAACCTGCACACTACTGAAACATCACCACACGCACAGCTTACAATCAGGATGCATGTACACTTACAGCTCGACTCCAGACGGGTCTGCCTCTCAAGGACCTGGACGTGGAGCGCTGGGGATATGTGTTCCAGGACCCTCATCTGACGCCGGGCCTTGTTCAGGGTCCTGGACCTGAAGTCCTCCCAGCGCTTCTTGACATGTTGGAAGTCGCGGACTGCCACCCCCTCCGCGTTGATGGCAGTCACGATGTCCGTCCAGATCTGAGTCCGTCCTTCCTTGTCGGCGCGGGAACTTCCGAAGAGTCCATCATACTGCCCCAGGACTTGCTCCACCAGGACACCAACTTCCCTGGCACTGAAGCTGGTGCCCCTCTGCCCCTCTGCCTCTCTGGCCGGTGGTTGTCAGTGGTGCCAGATGTTGCAGTGCCCGACATGACAACCCCAGAGGCAGGAGTGGGTGGGCAACTGGGTCCTGGGGCTGGGCTGTGGAGCGATGGAATCCCAGTCGGGAGTCTTCAGTTCCAGCAGGGGTGGTCACAGCAACAGCACCCCTTGCTAATGTGCATTCAGCAAATGGCAGGGCACGTGGGCAGCAGGCAGTCAGGCAGCAGCAGATGGCAGGGCACGTGGGCAGCAGGCAGTCAGGCAGCAGCGGATGGCAGGTGGGAGCGTGCTCGGGGCTCTGGGGGGCAGTAATTCGGCCTTCTGGGCAGGAGCGTGGTCTTCCGTGTGCTTATGCGTGGCCAGCTTGATACGGAGTGATTTGGCATGTGAAAATTCTGCACGTCAGCGTGTAATTCGAGGAAAGGCCTTTAGCGCGTAAGCGCGTCTGCACACATACGCAATTTCATTGGACAGAAGGCCCTTCAAGCGCAAGAGCCCCTGTGACGTGACGCGCGCAGGCGTGCATGGGCGTTTCAGCGCGCGTGAAAAACTGCACGTCCGCGTGTAATCCGAGGAAAGGGCCCATGCGCGTAAGTGACTTGACGTGCACGGGTGTTTCCCTCAGCACGGGTTAAAGGTGAGCGGGGCCAGCAGTTCGCTGTACGTGCCTTTCGTGGAGACCGACGTGTGTTGCTGCTTCCTGTTGTTTCGCGCGCCATCACAACTTCACAGCTATCAAGGACGTATCTCTTCTTTTGGCGGGGGTATTGGCTACGCGTGTTTTTCTGCATCGCGCTAGTCAGACGGTGAGTCGCACATGCTCTTTTTCCCACTGTGGGTGCCCCTGTGTATCGCACCCATTTTCAATGTCATAGTAGCCTGCGTGTCCTACGCGTACGCGTTATTCGTGTTACTGGGTGCCAACCGCGTACTGCGGGAGGTTGAATCCACGCACGTAGGCTGCAGGGTTGCGTGCACGGTTTTACTGCAGTTTTGGGGTGCTGTTGCGTGACCCGTCACTACATCACCGGGGTCACATACAGCCTTGCAGGTGCAGGGGGGCTGTTAACATCTTGCTTCCCACCCCCTTCACCCCAATTGCCCAAGTCAATTGTGGTGTACACCTCCCATTGGCACTACTCCATCTGTGCCAGCACTACTACATCTGTGCCATGGTTGGGAGGCCACCAAAGGTGAGGGGCGCCTCAGCTGGGCGTACTCCTCATGGCGGGCGTGGTCAGGGACGTGGTCGTGGTGACCAGGGAGAAGGGGGACTCCAGGGTGTCCAGGGGGGCCACAGAGGGGGAAGAGGCAGGGGTGCGCCACTTGAGCACAATGTTGTGCCATGTGTCGGTGCAGTCATGCCACCACCCCCTGTGGTTCCGGGGGATGCAGCTTCTGCATCTGGCACTGGTGCCTGTGTGACCCAGCAGTCCGTTCCATCGACTGCCACGGGCCCAAGGGTAGTGGTAGCTGCAGGTGCAGCTGTGGACACCGCCACCCAGGCTCAGGGTCTGCCAGCGCAGGCTGCGTTGGCACTTGAGGAGCCCTTGGTAGATCTCCAACAGGCCAGGGGGGAAACCATAGGGGCAGGCCGGGCTGCTCAGACCAAGACACGTGTCCCTGGGGCAGTTATGTCATCTGCTGCCCCGAACAGCCGGGTGTTGGCAAGTGCAGGGGCAGATGCACCCAACAACACCCCGGTTGTGAGTCTGCCAACCAGGACCGTTGCGGTCAATGACCCTGCCACAGCTGATGTTGCTGCGCAGGGTTCATTAGAGGGCACCCAGCTGCCACTGACACAAGTCAGGCCTTTGGTCGTCCCTCCACCTGCCACTCCCTTGGCTCAATCCACCGAACCCACTGGCCATACTGGTCAGGGCGGCATTAGCCAGCCAGGGTCTGCGCCACAGTCCAAGAGGAGGAAGGTTGCACCTGCAGCACAGGCTGGGACCCCACACATAGCCACGACCTCCTGCACGTCGAGGAAGAAGCCTTTCTGCAAGTAGGAACTGGACTTCCTTGTGGGCTATGTGCGGGGCCACAGCCGTGACATGCTAGTGGGTGCCAATAGTCAGACTACGGCTGCTCAACGTGACACCCACTGGAAGCATGTTGCGGTACATGTCAGTTCATTCGGCCATGAGGTGCGCACGGCGCAAGAGTGCAAAAAGCGTTGGAATGACATCAAACGCAGCACTAAGGCTAAGCATGCCTCTAATTACAACTTGACTCTGGTGACTGGCGATGGGCCTGCAACAGAGGAGGAAGAGCTCACTCCGCATGAGGCACTCGTTGCGGAGTTCATACCACCTGAATTGGTCGAAGGAGTGGGAGAGATGCTGGACTTTGATGCAATGCTTCCGTGATGCATGTCTCCTCTGCCTGCATGCGGGGACTCCATGTAGGCATGCTCCCTTGCCCCTCCTCCGCCACTCTGCACCCCAGTTCCACCTTTGCACTGGTCTGCTTCAATCTTGCCAATGTGTACTTTCTTGTTCATGCGTCCTGTGTAGATACAACTTCCTGCGTAGAATCTGCCAGAAATATGCCATGTGGTACAGCCTTAGTACTTGATGCAGGGTATCTCACTTGTACTGTGCATAGGTAAGATGTCCCGCAGGGACATGAGTGCCCATTCATGCTCAATGTGCATTGCACGCATGCCCCTATGTGTCCTTGACAGGATGATCACTGTAATATAAGTCCTTGGTTACATACATTGCATGGCATCTCATCAGCCTTCCCATGTCAACTGTGGCTCAGTACTGCGTTGCACACATGTGTAGGCTCTGACAATCTGTGTGGCTCACAGGCCTCAGCCTGTTCAATGGCCAATGACTCTGTCCAACTGTTGTTGTGTCTTCTTCACACGTGGGCGGCCTCCAGAGTTTTCATCATGTGTCCTGCTTACTGTCCCATCATCATTTGCAGTGTTGTCACTTGAATCACATTAAGCTGTTGATGCCAGTCAACACTGCCTGTCAATACACAGGTGTATGGTCAGCCTTTTGATACCATGCTAGGCATCCCTGCTTTGGTACTGGGGTGGAGGGATGCTTGGCTTCTAGATATGGTACACATTGAATGCACAATGCACGTGATGCCTGAATTTGACCTTGCACTGCCTTCACATTTCCTGGCACACACCATGGAGTCCTTGTACATGTAGGTAGTGAGTGGCGTACACATTTTCTGCACTGCATAGACCCACTTCCATGGAAACTGCCACCTTTCAACAGGTCTGATCACAGAAGCAATTCAAAGTTGACCCAGCATGCATGCCAGGTTATATGTTGTGTGTCACATGTCTGCCTGATGCGTTTGCTGTCGGTGTGTGTGTTGTGTGCTTCTGACATGTGTAGTGACCTTTTTTCTCTCTATTTTTCAGGTGATGACGCAATGGAGGCGGAGGATGGTGTTGTCATGCCAGACACAGGGTTGTTACCACTACATCAACCCGGCACAAGTGGGGGTCGTGGGGTGTTAGGCCACAAAAACCCCCAAGTGCTACAGTCCATCTTGTCTCTAGCTGCCTATGAGTCCAGCCTTGATGACGACTCTGACGTCCATGTTGAGTTGGATGAGCATCAAGTCCATGTGTCAGGGGTGAGTGATTCTGATGTGGACACTCCTCTGTCTGCGACACCTGCACTGAGGGATCAGACAGTCTTGGTTCCTCTGCCGGTGGTGGATCGGGACGCAGGGTCACCCTCCACACTAGTCACTGAGGTGCCTGGGACATCACGTCGACGGGGGCATGTAGTCATGCAGCCGCGGGTGGTGCCAACACAGCGAGGACCCCCGGTCCTTGGGTCCCGCAGGGGTCAAGCCCGGCAACGCGGTCGCCGCGCGCAACCGCAGTATACTGAGTGGGAGCAAGACATGACTGCCAATTCAGAACGGCAGGGGGCAGCAATGGAGAACATCACTGAGAGCATGGAGGGTGTGGCCCGATCTGTGCTCCCCCCTGCTAGGCAGGTGCTTCTCCAGCAGCAGGCGGCACGGTCCACGGCCCGCTCGCTCAGGCTGGGCATGGCGGCCTCAGACAGGGCAAGCCATGCTGAAATGTCGTCTCTGCGTCAAGCAATTGCTGCTCACGCAGAGGCGCACATGGATGCCCTGAGGGAGGAGTATGCTTCCCTCAAATCCACCCTGGGTGTCCTTATGATATCCCAGAGGCAGCGGGCAGAGGAGAGGTTTGCACAGCTTGAGCGTACCATCTCGGCTGAGCTACAGGCTTGCCGGGAGGTGCAGCGGTTGTCCAGCCAGGCCTTGCAGGAGGAACTCCGTGTTACACATGCTACCTTGCAAGAGGAAGCACGTGTATCACGTGAGGTTCTGCATGCAGACCTACGTCACATCGCCACACAGAACCAGGCTCACCCGTCCGGCAGACTTGCTGCCGACGAGGGGCAAGCGGTGGCTAGGCGTGGCCAGGCTACTGTGCCACGTCCTCCTTTCCAGGATGAGCCAGACTCGGACGACCATCTATCTCCCACATAGGTCGGGCTGTGCAGGCGTTGAGCCCATGGAGGTTTTTTTTTTGGCTCAGCATCATCGCATGTGGGTGTTGAGCAGCACCCTGTACCTCCCCCCTCCTGGGTGCCTCCCCTCCCCCCCGGGTAGTATGTGGCCATTTTTGATTGTTCTTTTAGTTTAGTTAGTTAAGTTTCTGTTTGATAGTTAGTTTAATTAGGTAATGTAGGTTTTCCATAGTTAGTGTAATTAGTTAATATAGTTTAAAATTGCTTGTCTATTGTGCTTTCATGTGACGGTGCGGTGCTTTGTGGCTTTTGAAGGCATCCACTGTCTGTTCCAGCTGGGCCCTTCAGGCTTGTCTTGTGTATGTGTTTGCTGCTTGGGATCCTTGACTCACATATGCCACTCCTGCCTCCCTTATCCATGGGCTCGCAAGAATGGTTCGGTGTGACAACCTATTACACAAGGGCTTTGGACTGTCATATCTGTGGCATGTCTGGTGCTGTGTGACTTGTGTTGACACCCCTAGTGAGGATGATTTTGGTGTTATTGTCCACTGTTCAGCTTTTGCTAGATGGGGTGTTTCATGATTAATGTGTACATTCATTGCTATGCATTGTGTAGTATGTTTCTTATCTTTACTGTACACGTGCTTGTTGCAATTCATGCCGTAGATAGTGTGTTCCACACTTTGGATGTGAAAGACGGACTGATGGTGTGATTTCTGATGTAACTCTCTGACATGGTCAAGTAATGAGATGCCTAAAGAGACACACACAGATGACTTTAAAGCATTAATCATGTGTTTCATGCCCTTTCTGCAGGGGGATGAGCCTCCAGAGCACCTTTGCCAGCAGACATGGCCCATTGGACGTCTGAATTCTGGACACGTTTGTTGGTGCACACATGCACATGTGTGCACAAGCAGAGGCACAGGGATTGCAGACCTACATCCTAGAACTGCTGACGTGTTACAAGGAACTCCAGGCAAGGTGAGCAACACAGGGGGGCCACAACACAGCAAAGCTTACACCAGGCGAGTTGCACATGCCGGCTTAGTCACAGCACTGAGGGTGAGCTTGGACGAATATTGGTGTTCAAGCACACAATGCAGCTCAGATGTGTTGCTGCACTGATGGCTGTTGATTGTAAGGTTGTCTGGGGCACCTGCAGGGGCAGTGGCACATACCCACCGGTACACCAAGGTCCATTGAGGCACTTGTATCAACCATGTAGCCTTCCGAGACATGGAAAGGGGCAGCTCACAGGGACATACAGCAAGGGACATACTCGGGTCCAGTGCATTTCATTTCCATGTAAATTTTGATACATGCACTGCCAACTTTGTTTCGATCATTGTGGAACACAACTTGTTCTGAAGTCATGCCTTGCTATATGGGTCTGTCTGCTTACCCAGGGAACATTGCATGTTGTGTGCATTGTGACACATTGGTGTTCCATTTGCCACGCACCCACCGGCGGCTGACTTACTTCATTGACTGTGTATGACCCATCACAGGGGTAATGTTATATATGGGTATGAAGCATCTACACCAGATTGTCTGTTTGTAGAGTAGTTTGATGCTATGGGGCATGTTTGGTGGTGTGTTTTTGTGTAATGGGCACACACAGGTTATTGACTGTGGCTCTCTTTGCAGCATTGCAGTGCTCCTGTAACCGGACCTGAGAGTGCGCAGGCAGGAGGAGGCCAGCACTCAAAACCAGAGCTAAGTGTCTTGTTGTTTTTCTTTCAAACTGCTCTGCATAGGCTTGCTGGGGGGTGCACTAATGCATGGATGAATGTGTAATTCAATTTGGTATGTTTTTTTCCCCTAATCACCCGGAATCCTATCCAATTTTAAACCCTGTACCCTCTACCCGGTGTTCCTGCTTCCCGTACCTATCCAAGCAACGTTCCCTAACCCTCTTTCCCCGCTGGGGTTGTGGATGCCTGTGTAAGCCCCAAACTTGCAGGCGCCTAAACCCTAGAGGGGGTGGTTGGTTTGTGCCACTCCTAAGCCTGGACTACAGAAGGCCATGACAATGATGTCCAAGTTTGTTTGGATTGTGTATGTGTTCATGCAGGTAGTACATTTTCGTGCATTCCCTACTTTCATGTGTCATTTCTCCTCCCCTCTCCTGCCACTCATTCCAGTTATCCAGTGTGCCAACACCTGTCCCGACTGCATATCCCTGACCCTCCTTCCCCACCAGGGTCTCAGAGGCCTGTGTGAGTTTGACCTTGCAGGCACCCGGGACACGGTGGGGGTGGTTGTTTCGTGACACTCCTGCGCCTGTACACGGGACCTGTGACAGTACACATCCGTTCATGGTGCATCATTCTATGTTATGTACCACACATGGTTCACATCCTGTTGTGACATTGTTTTACTGTGCTACCTTGGTTGTTACATCATTGTGGTAGTACTTGGCCTTTGTGAGGTACTGCAACATCAAGTCATCTACTGGAGGGTGTTCTGGTTCGTTTTTCCGGCTTGGATTTTGTGATTTTGCAAATGAGGGTGGACTCTGAGGGTGCAGGCACCTTTTTACACACAAGGTGGGAGATGGTGACGAAGGGGAAAGGTGATCCTGTGGCCAGGTGGAATTGAGGGTTGAAGGCTCCATGACCCAGGTGCAGTTGTTCAGTGGGTCATGGTCATTTGTGAGGGGGGGGTTGTTGTTGATAGTTGCCTTGCCCTGCAGTGTGATGGGAACCCTGACATTGTAATGGTGGTATCCTATGTACATGTTGTGCTCTGCTGATCAATGCCTGTTCATGTGTTGTGTTTACCTTTCAGGTGTGAGGGGATAGTTGTGGTTTGACATGCTGGTGTGTACACATGGTGAATGTTCACATGTGATGTGTAGAGGACACTGATGGTCACTTGATTGCACATGCATATGTTGAGTGCATGTCCTTACTGACCCACACACTTGCACTCTGATGCACTACATGTACAACCACCCTTGCATATCCACGTGTACACTGTTTGCCTTCTGGTGCCCACTGTGTCCCTGCAGCACATGTTCTGTGACCAATTATGGATCCTGTACATGCCTAATTTGCTTTTTGATGTGGTCTGTCGCTTAGATGTGATGCTCAGGGTGTGCATCACACACAATGGCTGTTCACTGTGCTGTGCGCTGAGCAGTGTGTTGCAGGAGTTGGACACAGCACACAGAAGCTGCAGTGTTGATTTTGCAATGCACAATGTGCATGTAGACAGGCATTCATTGTTATGTTACGTCTACAACTCTTGTAATGCATTTGGGAATGACTTATTTTGGGTGGGAGGTTGTTGGTCAGTCATTTCATCTGATTCCATGTCAGGCATCATTGTCTGATGCCACTGTACATTTTGGACATGGCAATGTGTACCTTATTGTTACTGTGTTGGTGTATGGGTATTGCTTGCCATGTCATGTTGTGGTTTGAGAGGGTTTCAGTGACATAACAGTGATGGCCATGGCCTGTTTTGCAGGTGTGTGTGATTCACACCTTGCATGTCAGGGTCATCCACTTCTCAAAGCAACTAGCTGGGGGTAGATCTCTCTCCGCGGCAGGGGCCTCCCTCTGGAACAGCCTTCCTGCCTCACTGGAACTTGAGGAGAACCATCTCCGGTTCCGGAAGCACCTCAAGACCTTCCTCTTGGCTTCTGCTTTCTTTCTGCCTCTCCCTTGCAGAATTCTTCACTGGAACTGCACTGGATCTGCAGCTGGGCCACTCTCACCGACCTCGGTCCCTGGCCCAGCCACTCTCCACTTGCACTGCCTCCCTGGCAACCCCTGCACTGCGGGACTGTCTCTCTATCCCTACAGCCCCCCCTTCCCAGCACTTGTCTGCACTTACCTTTGCAGTTGCCACCAGCTGGCCTATTTATTTGTTTTTTAGTCTACTTACCCTGTACTGCACCCCCCCTCCCCTTCCCCTTGCACCTTTCCCTGCCCCCTATCCCTGCACTTGCACAATCTGAATGACACCTGGCCTAGTAGTATCATTGTCTGTCTTCCCTTGTTCCCCCCTCCCTGCCTCATCGCACCTTGAAATACTTGTGTATAGGCCATATCATGTCATGTCATATGTGTGCCTTTTGGTCACACAGGATAGCTTGTGTTTAAGTAGCTAGGGATGCAGACAATGTGGCACTTCCATGGCAACTATCTCAGGGTGGTAGGGTTGTGACAGTTGACTGTCTCTTTGTCATCATCGATTGTCACCTAGTATGTGCCAGGCCTGTGTGCACTCCGCAGGGGTGGGAGTTTAGGTGAAAAATGTGGCCACAAGCTGGGTCCGGGCTTCCTCGCCACGTGCCCTGTCCCTTCCCATGGGCAGCGCCTGTGCCTGTGGTTGGGGATGTGGGGGCACCACCATGTCCACCGGTACGCCCTGCCGTGTTGCAACATTGTGCAGGACACATGCTGCCACAATGATCCTGCACACTACTGGGGGTGCATAGAGTAGCTGCCCGCCAGAGCGGTCAAGGGAGCGGAAACATGACTTGAGCACTCCGAATGTGCGCTCTACTATGGCCCTGGTTGCAATATGGGCGGCGTTGTATCTTACCTGGGGTGGTGTGGTGGGGTTCTGGATTGGCGTCATCATGTGGTTGCTCAGAGGGTAGGCACTGTCCCCTGGGGAGGTGTAAATGGTTGTGATTATTGGGGTTTGTGTATTTGTGTGTGTGTGCGTGACATGCATGCATGTGCAAGGGCATTTGTACTCACCTAGGAGCCAGGTGTCGCCATGCTGCCCAGCTTCCAGGGCCCGGCTCAGGGCGGACATTCTGTATATGAAACTGTCATGGGTGGAGCCAGGGTAGTTTGCATAGACAGAGGTGATGATTCCCTTTGCATCGCATACCACCTGTACATTGATGGAATGCCAGTGCTTGCGGTTTCGGTAGATGTGCTCAGTGTCCCTAGGTGGACGTAGGGCCACATGGGTGCAATCTATGGCACCGAGCACTTTGGGGAAGTGTGCCACCCTGAAAAAATCCAGGACAATGGCCTGCTTTTCTGCAGGTGTTCTGGGCATGTATATGTGCCTGCGGACTGAGGGGCGCGCTGTCATGATTGGCAGTACCTGGTGTAGGCAGCGTGACTGCGTGGCCTGTGAGACCCCCCCCCCACTATGGCAGTAGTCCGCTGAAATTACCCAGTGGCCAAAAAATGCAGGACATTGAGCACCTTCTCCAAGGGGCTCAATGCTTGGGAGCAAAGGGTGGGGGATGTAAGGTCATCTTCCCACTCCCTGACCAGGTCTAGGATGATATGGGGTGGAAACCTATACCTGCCGTAGACCTGGTCGTCAGGCATCCCAAAAAGGCTTGTCCGTGGTGCGAAAATGCGTGCCCTGGCTATTCTCCTCCTCCTGCGGTGTCCCACGATCAGTGCTGCGACAAATGGGGCATTCATCGTAGCTGTATATACGTGTTTGTTGTTTGCGCGCACTTTTATACTGTGCCGAGGGACGCTTCCGCCTGCCTTCGTGTGGCGGACGTGTTGACGCCTGTGTGCGTCTTTTGCCGTGCGTGGGTTTCCCGTATTCGAATCCATGCATACGGGTGGTTGGCGTGCATGTGGGCGTTCCGTGTAGTTCCCTGCAGTACTTCCCCAGTTACGCCTTCTTTTTCACGCGTTATTCCCCATTCCACGTGTTACGCCCACTGTTCCGCCCACTTTGGTTGTGTGCGCCGCGCTATGTGCGCTTTTGCTGTGCACGTAGCGCACGCCGTGTGTGCCCGCGTGCGCCATGGCAGGATTGGGTGCACGGACAGCGGGAAACACGCGCAGCGTCTTCCTTGAATCGCACGCATGCGCGTGCGCTGCGTTTCTCACGCTTGCGCCACTTTGCGCTGGGATTTTCGGCGCACGTTTGCTCCATGAATCGACCCCCACATTTTTTAAGGTATTTAGTCTTGTTGTGGCTTGCTGATACATGGGTAGTGTCATACCATATACGTGAAGTTTGTATGTGGAGCACATTTCCATTATTGGGTGCATTTCTTTTTTTAACATTGTTTCATTGAATTTGAAACAGCTTGCAAGAGTTGGCATTAAGGCCATACAATTGACATTTTTGTGCGCTAATTGTTCCATAACATCAGTAGCACATGCGTTATCGCCATAAAGTGCATGAATGTGCCATTTTTTCTATATTGCTTGTGCTTCTTGAGATAGTACACCAACTCTAATACTTTTTAAAATGTTTTCGTGAGTGAGATCTGCAGATTGAGGCATGTTTTCTGTTAATTCTCTGTATTGGAAATGTTGCCGAAGGTTGACATTTCCTATGCTGCCAACAGTTTTACGGCAGAGTTTGTGTCCTAAGGTTTTAAAAATAGGTTCACCTTTCACTGGTTCAATTGTAGAAGATCTCCGAAAACGATAATGTGTTTCCCTGCAAAGAGTTCTTCGTAGTTTGTTTTCAGTGCTTCTTGCAATCTGAGGTGAATCAAAGCCAACATTAGACTGGAGACCATGCTCACTTCATCTATTAGTAGCATTTTCATGGAACTCTGCGTAGTTCCATTGCAGCTTCTGCAGAAAGTTTGCAATAGTCTAATTTGTTTTGGTGTTCTACTGGAAGGAGTAGTAATCGGTGTAAAGTGACACCGCCTATGTTGTAGGCAGCTAAACCTGTGGGGGCAGTCACAACAGCTGACAGTTTGTTGTTTGTCAATTGTTGAAGGAACTTGCTGATGATTTTGATTAAGAATGTTTTTCCTGGCCCAGCTTCACCACTGACGTACAGCAGTATAGGTTTGTAATTTTGGCTGGTACATTCTTTATTTTCGTGTTGTACACCACATGCAATTTCTTTTCTTACTTCTTCAAAAATGGTGCGCTGATCTTTGTTAAGTTTTGATTGTAGTACAGTTAAGTCTTCTATATATTCTTCATAGTGACACATGGGGTTTTCCACTTCTGTTATAACTAATTCTGCCTCATTTGCTATTAGTGGCTGTCCTAGTGGTTTTTGACTTCCTGTTACACAAGGTTGATTACTGTCAGAAGTATCCTTATCTAGTTGGGACTGAAGTTGTTGTTCATTGTGCAACATTGTTTTCTACTGTGTTTAGTTCACATCAGTGATAGTGCTTTCATTTGATTTGAAAGCATCTTCATAGCAGTCATAGGCCCTCATTACGACCCTGGCGGAAATCGTGGCGCAAAATGCACCATGGAGCACGGCGGAAAGCTGCCGATAGCGCCATGGGGGTTGGCGGATTTGCCGCCCCATTCCGACCTTGGCGGGGCGGTAAATCCCCATTCCCCATTTTACCCTTCCCCATTCCCATTTTTGCCCCATAGGGTATAATGGGAGTGGGGAAGGCGTTAATTACGCCACCGTAAAATACGGTGGCGTAATTAACAACAAGGTCCCGTAGCGCCATGGATTTCTCCGCCCGGAAAAACCAGGCGGAAAACGCTCCATGGCGCTACGGGAACTCGTAGTAGGGCGGACGGGTCCGCCGCGAATACCGCTGGCGTAAACCCACTCCGCCAGGGTCGTAATGAGGCCCATAGTTATCTAGTATCTCTTCCGCTTTTCTCCATGGTTTTAGAAGTTGTAGCGGGGACATGTAATATAGTTCTTTCTGTTGAGGAGTTTTTAATGACAATTTGACATGATTAATCAAGCTTCGTTTGGTAAGTTTCACTAAGCTGCCTTCACAATCTGTCACTCTATATCTACCTTTGCTTTCATTGGGTTTTATATTATGTTTGTATGCAAAGTTTTGAGCTACGTGGTATAGACAAATGGTTTCCAAAGTGGTACTCCTGTTCGGATAGTATGTGTCCAGTAAATTGTTTTTTAAAATGTCTTGGCTTTTGGGATCATTTTTGTCAATTGTTTCTATGTACTCATATGATTTCAAAACTCTTTTTCTAGATTTAGCAGGACCACGACTTAGCTATACTATGTTTTCTGATTTTCTAAACACAGCAGCACTGGTTAAACGATCTGCAGCTTCATAGGCGCCACATTCTCTATGAGAGAGCATTGTTATGCCTACACTGTACAATTTCTGAGATAGTGTTTTGTCTGATGATAGGTCATTCCAGAGGTCTTGAAGCTCTGTCTTTTTCTGCTTTTGTTAAGAAGGCTGTAACATATCATGCAACCGCAGTGGAATTGTCTGCAATGTACTGCACATCCATGTTTGCATTCCATAAGAGGACAATGATTGCATTGTAATCATTGATATATTTTGATTCTTCTGTTCTTTTTATGTAATATGTGTTCTTAGGAGATTTACCTTTAACACTATGTCGAACTGAAGACATGAAGTTGTTCACTTCACCTGTTTCTGTAAGTCGTCTAAGGAAACCAAAGCGGCATTTGGTGTAGTATTCCCTTTGCTTTTGTATTTGCAACAACAATATTTGCCACATTTGTGACTTTGAAATTGTAAAATCTCTCTATGAAGGTCACTATGTGTCCGTTGTGAAGGGATTTCACAAGTGACATATTTTGGGATGAACTGCAAAACAGTGGTGTAAAGTTCTGGGTTCTAGCAAATGACTCTGACATCAAGGTGTGGGTGAGTAACTTCTTTAATCAGTTTCCAAGTGTAACATCCAGTTTCTAGAGTCATTATTCATTAGATGGTAAAGTCCAAATCTCATAGACAAGCACCAGCATCCTCTCTCTCAGGCTACATCTCTCAACTCCCTCAAGTGAACACTAGTCACACATAAACATTCTAACCAGTAACATTCCATTGTCAATCATGACACTCACTCCAGATTCCATTAGGATGCAGGACAAGACCAGATCCTTACATATCTACCCTCCTTAGAGATATCAAAAAGACAACCAGTTAACTCAAGCATAACAGCTATATACAGCACACACACACACAAACGCCCACAAGTTCGAGGCATCTGCATCATCTCTACAAACTAAGAACATTCTGCTAACCACTTCCTATATTCCATTAACATCCACACCGCCGTGTGACACAACTACAACCAATGTCCCTTCCTCTTTCTAATAAGTGAATAAGAGGCATCCAACTACCAAAAACCATTACTGCACTTTACAAACATAGAGGCACCCATACCTCTCATCCAAATCTTAACTCCAACGTCCCCCAATAGAACACACACACAACTCCCTCACACCCTTCAATCGCAAACCGGTATGTGCCTTAACACATACCACCTCCAACTAGGCTGAGTATCCCTGATACTCGGGTATCTACTTCACTACTCAGTGACTCCATTTCCCCAATTGTGCCCATGTTGAAAGTATTCCTCAGTACATCAAGCTCCTTTTTGGGAGAACCCCACTTCATACACCCAAGCAACACACAAACATCAATAACTCTGCTAAAATAACTACTGTAAAGTTTCTAAGCACAACAACCATTAACTTTGCTCAACCATCAGCACATATACACTTTAACATAACCAAACTCTCATTAATTCTGAATGATAAAAGTCCCACCTGTGGAGAAAAACATTAGTGCAGAGAAACTCTACTTTAGTTTCCACATACCAAACTCTAGCAATACTGACTACGCAACCTATACTTTAATTAAAAAGTCCATCTGTGGAAGGAAATGTGTGTTAGTTAAACATGCCAGTAACACTCTATTCCACTACTAAGCATTTGTTAACAGAGGCCACGACTTTTACACTCCATCCTTCCACACCAATCAATATCATGCACCACCACGTGCAACAGGCCCCCATCACAAATGTTCTTAAAACACAAATACTGAGTAACATTGCAAAATATCACTAGAACTACGCATGTTTCAATCACTTCCTTCAAAAATGTCACTTTAAACCTCCTTTAAAACCATTCTCATCAGGATTTAAATCCAGCACACCTCTGGCTGACTGAGCACAAACATCTTTGAAACCTAAACTCAAAACAAATTTTGTAAACAAAATTGTAAACCTTGTTCTCTGCTCCTCAGCATTCGACCACTTTGATGGAGCACCCAAATATCTGGACAACATATCCCACAAGAAACTACAACCATCAATTTCTAGCTCACACTTTCATGCACTCACGCTCTTTAGATGTTATACAGGCCTCACATGACATTTATCACCAAACTAAACATAATCTGCTATTCCACTAATAAACAAATCCTCAAAAGCAAAGAAAAATGAATAACTCCGTTCCTTGCTCCTCATGTCCACATCTTTAAACAAACAGTACCTTCGGGGGACACCGCCCCTCCTCGTGTCCACTTCATTAAACTAAAATACCTTCAGGGACACGGCCCCTCCTCATGTCCACATCTTTAAACTAAAAGTACCTTCGGGGACACAGCCCCTCTTCTGGCTCAATGATGCAGTGCTCTGCATCTTTGCGATATTGCTTTCATAACAATGCGACAGCAGCACACCATAATCCAATCCCTAATTGAGAGCGCAGACTCTTCCAACTTCTCCTTTTTCCACTCTTCTGTACAAGGAAACTTCCTACACAGCGCAGGCCGTTCCCTGCACTTCTCGCTGGCACACATTTTGCAAGCGTGTCACTCTGCCTGAAAACAGCCAGTTCCAGAGCCTGATATATGCAGCCTTTTCTCCTCAGCAAAGCCAGAATTAAGAGCCCCTTCCAGCACTGTAATGGGCTCTAACTTCCTTATGGTGTTTCTGCATATTGGTTCTGAGCCCCTTCATAAGCATATTTGTAACTCCAAATACCTCCAACTGTGCCATGGGCTCCAAGCCCCCAAGTGTATTCACGGGCTACAAGTCCCATCCAGTTTCTAGACTCATTATTCACCAGATGGTAAAGTCCAGATCTCATAGAGAAGGACTGGCATCCTCTCTCTCAGGCTATATCTCTCAACTCCCTCAAGAGAACACCAGCACACATAAACATTCTGACCAGTAACATTCCATTGTCAATCATGACACTCACTCCAGATTCCATTAGGATGCAGGATAAGACCAGATCCTTCCATATCTCCCCTCCTTAGAGATATCAAAAAGACAACCAGTTAACTCAAGCATAATAGCTATATACAGCACACACACACACACAAACACCCACAAGTTCAATGCACCTGCATCATCTCTCCAAACTAAGAACATTCGTCTAACCACTTCCTATATTCCATGAACATCCACACCGCCGTGTGACACAATTACAACCAATGTCCCTTCCTCTTTCTACTAAGTGAAGAAGAGGCATCCAACTACTGAAAACCATTACTACACTTTACAAACATAGAGGCACCCATACCTCTCATTCAAATCTTAACTCCAACGTCCCCCAAAATAACACACACACAACTCCCTCACACCCTTCAATCGCAGACTGGTATGTGCTTCAACACATACCACCTACAACTAGGCTGAGTATCCCTGAAACCCAGGTATCTACTTCACTACTCTGTGACTCCATTACCCCAATTGTGCCCATGTTGAAAGTATTTCTGCATACATCAAGCTCCTTTCTGGGAGAACCTCACTTCATACACCCAAGCAACACACAAATTGCCTGACCAAATTTAGGTACACCTTTGATCCATAAAAGCATGTGAATATGTGGTGCTCCTCTGGCTTGGTATTCTCTTCTCCAAAAGAAGTGTTGCACTTCTCCGAAGGGAGGAACCGTTTTATTACAAATAAAGTGTAGCATAGCAATGAAACGATGATGAAAATATCTTGACACATTAACAGGATCTAGACAGCAAAGTTCTCGAGGTGTTAGTATATCTATGTTGGTTTTGTTGTTGTTTGATATGCGTAGGAAATCATGTAAATCTTCCCATGCATACTCTGCACAACTTAATGTAACAAACCAAGTGGGTGGTCCAAGGTTTCTGATCATACAACGTACATCTCTGTGCCGTCGGAACCAGTATTCATTCGTACCACGCATGTTTGCAAACAGATTTGTTATACTTGATTGTAAAACCTCATCTTTTTCTTGCACTTTTTGTATTAATTGCGTAGCTGACATATTTTGAAAGTGGGTTCCAGATTTCAATATGTGTGCAACTCCATAACATAGGGCTGCTATTTCACTTTCAAAGAGTAGGTGGAATATGTATTCCACATTTTGTCCAAATCTGGGATCTTGAAAATACATTCATAATGAGCTGTATTCTGATGCCATAATCTGAGTGGGTCTATCATCGTATCTTCCGCCTTTGCCAGTAGGAAATAGCAGTGGAAAAGCATGTGCTTCTATACTTTTTTCCCATATGCTCATTGGTGACCCTTTGGTTTGTCGCATTTGGTAAGTTTCTAGTGCATCATCTAAGCTCTCATTAGAGTGCAATGGATGAATTGTGTAATGATCCAAAAGAGTGGATACTGCAGCAGTTCAAATTGACTAGTTTCTGATGACTCTTGAATTATTTCAGTTGTTTCCCTTAAGCTTTCTTAAATTGACCAGTTTCTGATGACTCTTGAATTATTTCAGTTCTTTCCCTTAAGCTTTCTTCAATATTTATTTCTTTGTAGTAATCGTTATTGTCTTTCAGATATTGCAAGGCTTGTCTAACTTTATGTACGTCCACCAGTTGTTGCCAATTCTTTTTGTCTTTTGTTGGTACACCATTTACTAAGACAATTAAAGAATGTTCTATTGGACGTTGCACTCCTAGAGTGTGCACATTTTCTGTCAGATCTAATGGCAAATAAACTACTTTGCCACAAATGCCTTTCACCAATTCAGAGGGAGGTAATTTTGCTGTTTTTGGTTGAAGGCGTATTATTGCTTGAAATGGGTGAACTGTTTGAATTATGATGCTCTCATACAAATTGACTTGTTGCAGGGGTTTTGGTAGTGGAAATAATTCCAAATTATTTGTGATAGCACGAAAAAGAGTTTGGTTGTTGTCCAGTTTTGTAGTGCAATAACTGCAACATATTAGGGGTTCACTTATTTGGTATTTGTTTTCTGCTAATAGGTAGAGAGCTAATTCAAACCATTTGGAATCTTCATTGTCTTCTATTTTGTATGTTACGTCTATAGTTTTTGTGTTCCTTTTGTAAAACGTTCTGCAGCAACACACACACACATGGTTTGGTACTTCAGCCGATGTACTTTTGAATTTTAATATTTCTTTTTTGTATGTGTGTAATATAAGGTTGCTATGTGCAGAATTGCTGCTAGTGTGTTCTAAAACTATTGCATTTTGTAAGTGGCTTTCACTTCCAAAATATTTTCTCTGGATACGGTCGACTTCTTCTTGTAGGTATTTGGGTGTACCATGCAGAAGAGTGTTATTTAAATTGGCTAATTCTAAAGCTGGACTTTTAGCATAGTGCAGTTTATACACTAGATTTCTTACATTTGAATGATGTATTGATATCCTTTTAATATCATGGAAGGTGCTTTTGCAAATAGGTCCTGAAATGCAGGCTAATGAATGTCCTTGTAGTCCTGTGTATTTGCGCACTGGACAGATATCCATATTTTGCAGCACTTTCATTTTGATTTTGTCTTTACCTTTCACATACTGATTGAGGAACTGATGTAAAGATTTGAAATATTTGTTAGGAATGTTACACATTGTCATGCACAGCCATTTGTATACTGGACAGTCTGGTTCAGTCGAATGGAGAGGTAATTCTGAGTTTTCAGGGGATACTTTTGTAAGCAGTGTTTCTTGTTTCATGATGGTATTATTGATTTTTTCATTCCCTCGTCCACTGCTTTGGATTGCAATAGTTTTTGTTTGATTTTGTTTGTATGCTTCTTCATTAAAATATGGTTCTGTGGTTGTTGTGTGACTCCATTCACCTCCACAAATATTTAAGAAGTTATTTTTGTTGACATTCCGTTTATTGAGAAGTTTAATTTGTAGTTTAGTACTTAGTTTTGTTAGTGTTTTCATCCTATTTAACACTAAAATAAATAACTTCTTTTTGAGAAGGATTGCACTGTCTACGAGAGCTTGTAGGATTAATTTTTTATGGTAGGTTTTAAGGGTTGAGGATGATTTTGCTCCTCTTCGTATTAGATTCTGAAGGACTCTGTGGCGAAACATTTTTGCTAAAATACTTTTTTACTATGGGTTCTTGCTAGTATATCAGGATTCATAGGAGCATTGTTAGCAGTACTGGTAGCCGAATTTTTGTAAAGCGTTTTCTGTTTCGTGCCACATTTTGATAGAGGAGACAAGGTTTTGGTAGTTGAAGCTTCCTTTGTTTCGCTAAATGACTGTATAAGCTGGTTTGTTTCAACGTTCTGTATAAACTCTGCTAGAAATGGATGCTTACTTTGGTCACTTTTATTTTTATTTGCTCTATTTCTGCATTCCTTTCTATGGACTTGCTTTTTGGTAGGCATTCTTTGGGGTCTGTTAAAAAAAAAGAAAGCATGGTTTGGTCTGTTTTACAATGTATGTGTGCTGTGTGCATGCGTGCATGGGTTTGATGGGGAAGCTGTTTGTGGTGGTGTGTGAATGTTCATTGGGCAGTTACAATGAGTTGGGAAGGCTATTTTTCTGTGTATATATTACTACAATGTGCTTCAGATGAGAGTAGAAAGTGATCTAGTGGTGAGGAGAAGCATTTATATTAAACGTAATCGTATAAAATTAAAACAGCTATTTGTTTTGTAGTACTAACATTCTAAGGCTTCTGTATGGTATTTGTGTTCCGAAAACACAGGGATTTGTGTGCCATTCTGTCTATTATTCTTTGTTTAATAAATGTGGATTTGTGGGTAGAATGGTTCAGAAATCAATGTTTTTTTTGGCGCACAAATTACATAAATTTACCCACACAGTCTCTTTGAGGAACAGTAAGAATTTTTTGCGGAATGACTAGTTTTCTTCGGATATGTTGTTTGCAGTGTAGATGCTGTTGATTTTCAGGAGAGTAGTCTTCACTGCAATTGTAAAAGGAAGAAGTTTGTTAATTTTGTGTGTTTAAAGCAGTGATGTTAATGTACATGTTAATTTTGCATCTTTCGTCGGAGTATTCTCCTTTGATATCTGAACACAGTGCATGTGTTCATTTAATTTCAGTTTGTGCAGCCTTTATATGTTATTTGCAGTATGTTGGTTGAACCTGCTTCACCAATGAGTACAATTTTCAGTTCATGAAATTCCCTTGTTTTTTTTAAGCTGTGTTGTCCATAGCAGAGAGGTACGAATGCGAAAAATCGGGAGAACCTCAGAGGGAGATGTCACCACAGCAATCGTGACCGTTTATTTTTCTCATACGATCGCATTGGAAGTAGCATTAATTTAGGCGGAAAGACAGTAAACAATTGTGACATTTTCTAATGGAAAATTGAGTTTTGCGCCTAAATCGGGAGGGTTGTTACGTTTGTATAGGTTATGCTGGAGACAGTAAGAAGTAGTATGGTTTCTCAATGAAAAATCGGAAGTCTTGCACTTAAATGGGGAGCGTTGGTATGTATTGGCTATGCAGATTTAGTGGCATTAATTTGTTTAAATGGAATCATAAGGGTTGCACATGTTCTCTGAATAAAATATGCATACCTGTACTTTGTACTCATGCATGTGCGTATGCATGGAGCTGTAAGTATAAATCCGCAACAGTTGTACAGTAATTTTTGAAGTAGGTGCTTTGCAATGATATGCGACTTGCATTCAGAGTGATCAACAGTACATTTGAAGTGCGGAACTTTGATGATGGAGTTAGATGTAGAGATCTTGAATGTGATTGGTGGATGGTTGTGTGACTGCTTAGCTGTGTCCAATGAGGGAATGGATTTGTGAGTGATGTGGAAAGGGTAGAAGGACTGGCTAAGAGTTACGTGCCGCACGGAGACCGCGCTTGTCCGCGGGTAGTGCGTGCCACATACAGGGTTCTATAGCAAAGGGTAAAGGAGGGTAAGGAAGGGACACCAACCACGGGGTTAAGAAAGGGCAGGTGGAGAGAGAAAGTTGTAGGGTGGGCCTCATATAGGTAGGGAGCAGTTCTTCTGGTGCTCTGTGACTGTAGTCTCAAAAGCACTCTCTCCCCTGCAGAGTACTGCGTCGCAGTACATACACAATATTGTGACCCTCAAAAGGTAAGGGTCAACAGCATCGCGAATGGCCTGTGAGGCAGCTGGAGGGATTCGCTCTCCCACAGGAGTGTCTCTTGTGGTGAGAGGATTGGACACAGAGGATGCTGCGGAGGAACTCAACCTACAACGTTCTTCACATGGTACCACCTTGCGAATGTCCGCACTGTGGAACGAAGTTTGGTGTCGCTTCATGGTTGTCGTACCAAAGCTGTACGCACCAGATCTCCCGTGACTCAGCACCAAATTGCACTGGTTACACATGACCTGGTTTGCACGTGCTTTTAGTACGTTTCCAACAACGGTAAACAACCGCCACACCCACGACTCCCGGCGAGTGCTTGTAGTGCGGAGTTCCTCAACCTCATTCTCTTCTTCCTCTCCTTCCTCGCTCTCTACATTCTCACGCATATTTCCCTCTGCAGGCCCTTGGGGAGGTGGTGTCGGTGGAGGGTTTGGTGGTGGTGCTGTGGCTGATGAAGCAACAGCAGCCATGGATGCCATTAGGGTTGGTCGGCTAATCTTCGATACAGCAGTAGAGACAGCAAAACTCAATCCGCTATAGCCAGAGGTACAATGAAGATGCGCGCGGGGGTGTGGCCTTTTATAGGGGTGGAGGGGTGCGCCTCGTGACCATATCGATCACTCAAAAGCGTTGCAAAAATTCTAAACAATACGTTGAAAGGTAGGGCCATTGTATGGGACATGTGAAAAGATGATTTTATACTGTAAAATAATTTCCCATGTCTGTATAAGTTCTTTTGAAATGTTGCGGAAGCAGACAAACTGTGCAAATTAAGGCACACGCTCAGCATGGGTGCGGACACATGATGACGTTGTGATCACATCCACGAAGGAAATGGGTGCCCGCTGGACACCAAATGCAGAGTAACTGACATGCGCATGCGTGCCGGTGTTCTACGGACAGTGTTTGGGTCCTGAAACTAATTAAAAGTGCAACACTAGTGAGATGGACAGTTACGGACAGGCACAATGTTCGCAGTACTTATGGGTGTGGTGCGCATGTGCATAGATGTTCTGCTGACTGTACGGCCAGGTACAGTGTCCTTAGGTCACCTCCATTTTGTTTGACTAGGGACATGCCGGCCACCGCGCCTGTTCTACGGACAGTTCCATCTTGGCTGCGGACGGTACGGACAGGTATAGTGTCCTTAGGACACTCCCATTTTGTTCATTTACAGATATCCCGGACAACTGGTGTGTTCTAAGAACAGTTTTATCTTGGTTGTGACCAGTACGGAGAGGTATAATGTCCTTAGGATGCCCCCATTCTGTTCATTTACGGACAACTTGGACAGCTGGTGCGTTCTAAGATCAGTTCCATCTTGGTTGCGAATGGTACGGATAGGTGTATTGCCCTTAGAACATCCATATTATATTGATTACGGCCAGCCCGAAGAGGCGTGCTGTCCGCAGACATTTGAACTCTTTTAAAAAAAAAAAAATATCCAAACCATTCCACTACTAACTAACATAAAAAATGTTTTAATACACACACATACATCAATCAAGAGAAAGAAGGGGAAGCAGCTACTGATAAGAATATAGGGGAATTAGGGTTTAACACGGGCTGGTTGTGAGGGGTTGAAGGGATGGATGTTTCGTCAAAATGTTTATGTTCTTCTTGAGGATTTGGGGATGGTTCACTAGGAAAAGGAGAAGGGGGACAGGTACAGGTGGGACAGTGATATCTTATTTTTCCTCTCACGTATTCTTCCACAAATTGCCTTAACCCGTTAAAATTCTCATTTAGTATGTCCATTTTCTCTTCTATCTGTTTCAGGCTGTCTTGCTCTGTGTCCGTTGGTGGACTTTCTTCTTTTTTTACCTCGTCTGTTAAAAATAAATATATATATGTTAAATGCCCATAAAATACTGACTGTTAATTTGCTTATGCAGAGAAGTGTGTACCATTATTATCGCTATCTTCCGACATTTCCCCATGCATAAAATTCTCCTCCAGCCACTTCAAAGTACTGCACATTTCTGTGTCAAAACAACAGAAATACATTATTTGTTATGCACCTCATACATAAAAGTACACACACATATGAGAAAAATGAAGTTCACTTACTATTTTCTTGTAATTTGTCTTCGTTGTGCTGCGTGCATCTACTGTCGCTCCTGGCTGCACAGTTTCTGTGAGGTAATTACGTTGGAGGCATATCTTTTTTTGTTATGGTATAATCCATTTCATTCTACATGCTAATCAATTGGTTACTTATTAGTATTTATAATGTGTTTATGAATTCTTTTTTAAACTGGTGCATTTTTCATATGGCACAATAGTACAATTTCAGATACCCCCTGACTGTTTGGGTAGTGTTGATCTCGTCCGCGCCCATCCGTAGACAGGCGCTCTGTCCGTGCCTTTCAAATATCATTAGTGAGGGGGTTCAGCATGTTCTATGTTAAATGTATATAAAGTAAGGGATTTATAGTACATATCACCCAATTTCACATGATGAAAGTTTATATTTAGTAAAAAAACTTTAATGCGGTCATGATTAAATTGCTCTTCTAAAAAACTATGAAATTCAGTAAAAGAACTTTCTTAAAGGGATATTATGGTTCAGTTGCCCTTCTAAACATCCGTACCATTCACAAAAAAACTACTTTATGGTTAAGTTGCGCTACTAAAAACCTGTGAAATTCACACAAAAAAACCGAAAAAAAAATGAAATTCACCAGTTATGGTAGGCTAAGCAACCATAACTGCCCGCACCACTGTGCACTGCTAACACTAACACCCAGGACATCAAAGATGACATCACAAATGTCATTGATAATAATTTTGCATTTATATAGCGCTACGAACCCTCAGGTATCTGAGCGCTGCTTATTATTACCCACAGTGTGTGGTGCTCATTTATCGACCTCGGAAGGATGAAAGGCTGAGTTTGGCCTTGCCAGGATTCGAACCTGCTTTAGCAAGCTCTGCACGGATGTCAAAGCGAGTGCTCTACTCGATGTGCCACTTGACTTGCTAATGACGTCACTGATGACATCACATGTGTAGCCACTTCATTTTTGTTTACTGCCACATCTAGGCCAGTGGGTTTATTTACTGACAGTCAGAAACTTAACTTTAAAAAGGTATTACATTTATAAATATTGCTATTCTCACATGTTCTTACACTACTTTCCTTAGAATTTAATTGCAACTTATGATGTACATATATAGGGGAAGAAGCAGGCCTGAAACACAGCAATCATTTTTGTGCGTGAATACAAGCATGTAGATTATACACAGTGCTAATGATACTGCCTCATGTTTGCTTACTTTACTCTCCATATATAAGTCCCATATTTGTATGCATTGTAGTCTTTTTATGCTGTGTGTGCATTACTAGAGGTATGTAGTAAGTGATGCATTATTAGCAACTTAGTACATGTTTCACAGACCAGAAAAGTCTGATACAGAAGCATTCACCATTTTATTATATAACTTTGGAAAATTACAAATATAGCACCTCTGTGGTGTATGCTGCAGCCAATACCTACATTTCTGTATGAGTAGGTTCCTGTACTAGAAAGAACACTGCAATGGAATTTTCTTTAGAACACTACATTGCGTGATGAATATGTAGTTTACACATGTCCCAATAATTCCTGATACTTTTTTGCCAAACTTACATTCACAACCCCTTGTCTGAAAAGTAAATGCACATGTAATGTCACCAGTGATGTCATCAATGACATTTGTGATGTCATCTTTGATGTCCTGGGTGTTAGTGTTAGCAGTGCACAGTGGTGCGGGCAGTTATGGTTGCTTAGCCTACCATAACTGGCAAATTTCAGGGGTTTTTCAGTTTTACTTTGAACCATAATGTCATGTTTATAAAGTTTTTTTTAGTGAATTTCACAGGTTTTTAGTAGCGCAACTTAACCATAACGTCCCCTTAACAACGATTTTTTTAGTGAATAAAATCATATGTGCATGTACAGCAGCACTGTGTCACATTTTCATAAAATAAGGGAAAATCAGATAAAATAGACATGTGGACCATTTTGAAGTGGCACTTAGTGTCTCACAGTTCAACATTTTGCCAGCACATGCAAACATCCCAACATCACCCATTCCAAAGTATAGGTGTTTCTTAAGTCTTTCTTTTTTACTTTGCATTCTATCACTTCCATTTGACTTCACCCATTATAAATCTGAAACTACAAGTCCCAAAATGCAAATAAAAAGACACGACTGAACTTCAAGATTCAAAACTGTGACATGTATAGCAAATAAACACATGAAATGCTGTGCTTTTCAAAATATTATTTTGGAAGACCTTTTAAGAAAGTTAGAACATGCATATCTGCATTTCCAGCAGCACTGTGTCACTTGTTCATAAAATAAAGCAAAAGCATAAAGAATAGATGTGTACACCATTTGTATTTGGCACTCGGTGTGCGCCAGTTTAAAATATGAACAGTACATGTATACTTCCTAACATAACCCATTCCAATCTTCAGCTGTTTATGCAGTGCTACTTTTTTCTGTACATTCTGTGACTTGTACTTCAGCTTTCACAATGGTAAAAGTGGAACTACAAGTCCCATAATGTAAAAAAAAAACTGCAGGACTACATAAACACCTACAGATTAGAATGCATCATGTTGGCAAGTATGCATATACTCCTAACACATTAAACTTATACAAACCAACTGACATTTAAAAGTGTACTACAACTCCTTTCCATCAACCTTTCCTCTATTTTGCAAAATGTTACAGAGGTCCTGCAAATTCACATCAACATTTCTTAAATTTCATGAAAATGTTCTTAAAAGCAACCATATTTAACGTCTACAAATTTTACATTGTATATATGAACCTTGCTTCCTAACAGTCCTTCGCCATTACCACATATCTCCACTAACTTTATTTTACAATTACAGGAAAGAAACACATCACTGCAATCAACAACCAAAAAACAAATACCCTTCACATCTGACAAAGTAAGAGCATTATTGGACCAGGTATATGTATGTAATTATAGCAGCACAGTTCCACTATATATAATACCCCAAACTACTCTTTTCAAACCAATATTTCTTTCGCTCTAGCCTATTATATTCCACCATTCACACTTCTACTATTCCCATCTACACACCACCATTGCAACACCCACTCTGTTTCTCAAAACAGCGCAATCACTGTAAAGATTCCATACACCACCATTGCCTTCCTCACTAACCCAAAACCATCACACCTCTGTACACCCGCATTCTCACATCCTTCCCAACCACACCTAATATACCACCTCACAATCAAACAGCACTCTATTAATCTCTACAATTACATCCACACAAACATGCACCATACATGCATATACATTGCACAATCTTTCTCTTTTCCCAACAGACACAACAAAATGCCTACTAAAGAGCAACTCCATAGAAAAGAAAGAAAAGGTAGAGCAGATAAGACTAAAAGTACACCACAAAGTCATCCACCTCTACATTTTATGATAGGAAACATTAAAAAAAAAGAGCTAGTAACCTCACTCAAAAACAAAAACCCAACTGCGACTAAACAAGCTAAGGCCCCTCTTGCAAAAACAAAAAGTAAAAAATGATGTACAAATAAAATCAGACCTACTAATGAACCCAATCACATATCTACCAGTGTTTACATAGTCACGGTAAAACAATCCAAAAAATGATGTTACAACAAATGTTCCACCACAGAGTTCTTCACAATCTTATAAAAAAAATTGAAAAGTCACAATCTACCCTTAAACTACAGCAGGAAAGTAATCCTGCAAACTCTAATTGACAGTACTTTTCTACTGAAGAAAAAACTTGTTTATATTGATTTTAAACAGAATTAAACCACTAATTAAATTAATTATTTGATTATAACAAGTACTTCTAAACATGTGCAATGTCAATGTAGAGACATTTTTTGTGATGGTGAATGGATTCACACAAGCAGCACAGAACCATACTTCAATGAAGAAGCTTATGAGCAAGAACAACACAAAAATGATTGCCATAGACAATAGTGGTTGAGGGTATGACATGGTAGAACAAATCATATGGCAAAAGAAACCCTTATAGAAAAAAAATCCCCAACAAACTTTTAACCAAATGCTCCTTTCACCCAAATAAACCGTCCAGTGTACAAATGGACATTCAGCTCAATGTGTAAAGTATGCCAACAATCCTTTTTATCGTCACGACAATTCCTCAATCACTATGTAAAACTAAAGGACAAAAGTAAAATAAAAACTTTCCAAACCATAGACTCCTGTCAAGTGCACAGCCACTATGGTCTGTGAGGCCATTCATTAGCCTGCATTTTAGAACAGCTTGCAAGGGTGCTTTCCACCACATCAAAATGTTAGCGACACACCATTCTACTATATGGAATCTTGTGTATCGAGTATAATATGCAAAATATCCTGCTCTTGAAATGCAAACTTTAAATAACATTCTCGTACATGGAACAGCCAAAGAACTCCTTCAAGCAAAAGAACACATACAACGTAAATACTTTGGAACTGAAGGTGAATTAGAAAATTCTGTTCCTTCAGAAAACATTACCGAAAACGTCATAAACACCAACATCCTAATAAAGACATACAAAAAGAAATAGCTGAGTTCAAAACACATCTGCTGAAATACCAGATCAAATATGTGTCTGTTGCCGCAGAAAATCTTATAAAAAGAGCACACAAATAATAGAGCTAGCTTACAAAATAGAAGACAATGAAGAATCCCAATGATTCCAATTAGCTTTATATCTAACACCAGAACGTAAATACAAAATAACTAACCCCTCAAGAGGGTGCATTTACTGTAACACAACGCTTGACAATAGCCAAATGCCATCACATGTTATTACTAATAACTAAAATATTCCCACTTCCAAAATCTCTCCAACAGCTTTACTTGTACAAGAGCATTATAATACAAACAGTGCACCCATTTCAAGCTATAATACGCCTTCAACCAAAATCAGCCAAATTACCTCCACCCGAGCTACTAAATGGCATCCGTGGCAAAGTGATATATTTACTATTGGATTTAAAAGAAAATGTTCAAACTATAGGACTACAATAGCCAATAGACAATCTTTGATTGTACTAGTTAATGGTGTGCCAACAAAAGACAAAAGAATTTGGCAACAACTAGTCGACTTCAACAAAGTTGGAAAGCCCCACAATATCTAAAAGAAAACCATGACTACTACAAAGATGTAAACATAGATGAAAACTTAAGAGAAACCACCCTCATTATTCAAGAGTCACCAGAAACTGGCCAATCTGAACATGTAGATCCTGTTACAGCATTCAACATTTTAGACCACTATACAATTCACCCACTACACTCCAAAGACACAATTCACGATGCATTAGAAACATATCAAATGCATGAAGCCAAAGAATCCCCACTGAGCATATGGGAAAAAAGTGTACAAGCACGTTATTTTCCTGTAATCTTTCCTACAGGAAAAGGGTGACGATATGATGAAATTTCCACACAAATAAATGCATCAGAATATCGCTCTTTACGAATATATTCTGCAGACCCTAGATTCAGGCAAAATGTTCAGAGTGAACTAGAAACTCTATGTTATGGAGTTGCACAAAAACAGTCTCTAACTTTTTAAATATATCCGCTACCCAGCTGTTTAAAAAAATAAAAGACAAAGGCAAGTAGCACAAATCCCTTAGCAAACATGCGTGGTACAAAAGAATACTGGTTCCAACATTGTACGATGTATGCTAAGGAACCTAGTCCCACCGACATGGTTTGTTACTTTAAGTTGTGCAGACTATGCATGGGATGTCTTGCATGACTTCTTATGCACTGCAACCCAAAATAAAGACAGAAAAGACATAAAAACACCAGGAGAACTCTGTTATCTTGACCTTGTAAATGTATCAAGGTACTTTCACCATCTCTTCATAGCCATACTGCATTTTATCTGCAATAAAACTATGCTCAGAGAAGTGCAACACTTCTTTTGAAGAAAGGAATATCAATCCAGAGGAGCAGCACACATCCACATGCTTTTGTGGATAAAAGATGCTCCAAAATTTTGCCATGATAGTGACACCACTGTTTTACAGATTATTGAAAAATACATTACCTGCAACATCCCTTCAGAAGCCACAGATATTGACCTACATACACAAGTGTTATGCTTCCAAAAACATAAATGTGGAAAATACTGCTGACGTAGATATAAAAACGAAGGGAAATACTCTACCAAATATCGCTTTGGCTTCCCTAGACCAATATGCAAAAAAGGACAAGTAAATAGCTTGATGTCTTCTGTTAGACACAGAGTAAAATGCAAATCTCCTCAAAATACATTCAACATTCAAAGGGACAAATCATCCAAGTACATCAATGATTACAATGCAATCATTGCCCTCTCGTGGAATGCAAACATAGACATAAAATACACTGCAGACAATTCCACTGCAGTTGTGAGATATCTCACAGCCTATCTCACCAAAGATGAGAAATAGAGCTAAAGGACCTATTGGATGACATATCATATGACAAAACACTATCACAAAATTGTACAGCTTCGGTATTAAAAAAGGTCTCCAATAGAGAATGTGGGTGCTACGAAGCTACAGACCGTTTTACATCTATAGCCTTATATGGCAAATCTGAGCACATTGTCTGGCAGAACCCTGGACCAGCTTCATCCCGAAAAAGAGTACTAAAATCCTACCAAGAGATAGACAACATAGCCACAAATGATCCCAACATTCAGGACATTTAAAAAAATAATATACTCGACACATACTACCCATACAGAAGTACTGCTTTGGAAAATATATGTCTGCATGACATTGCCCAAAGCTACACCTACAAAAACAATGTCATTCCAAATGAGACAAGTGGCAAATATTCTGTTTCTACTTGTGAAGGAAGCCTAGTGTGTAACTAACCAAACCCAGTCTAATTAATCATGTAAAGTTATCATTTAAAACTCCACATCATAGAGAACTGTATTAGATGGCCCTACTTCAACTTTTTAAACCTTGGAGAAAAGAAAAGGAATTATTAGGTGACTATGGCACGTTTGAAGCTGCATTTAAAGCAAATGAAAGCAGTATAAGAAATGACAATTTTAAACAATACAAACAAATGTTGGACAATGCACGCCAGCAAGAGGAAGAAATTGAAGCTCAACTAGACAAAGACACTCTTGAAGGCAGTGTTACACTCACCTGATATCCCCGGGGGCACCTGGAAGGCTCTGAGATCTGGAACCCTGGACGTGTAGTTGCCCAGTGCTGAATAATGAATCTGCAATTACAGAAGGGAGGATTTGTGATAACTGTCTCTAATGGGTGAATCTCCCACATCCCTCTGACTGAATCCCTTCCCACTAGGTTCTTTTCTCACCTTAGTTATTTGTAGGGTGAGCTATCCGTCCTGCGTTTCTTGTGCAGGGGCACTTGACGTTTGTTGGCGAGCTGCCCGAGTTGCTTCACTGGTGCAGTATGCCTTTCTTGGGCCCAGGCCCGCTGTGACCCCGAATCTGCTGGTAGGCAGGTAGGTTTGTTAATTGTAAGTTGTTGTTCTGTTTATGGTGGGAATTCATTAATGTCTTTATCTCCTCCTTTTCAGGTGTGAAGGTCTTGATGCTGGCGTGCCAGATGGAGAGGCACGTTTCCAGGTAAGAGAAAGCGCGAAGCGCAGCGCCTTTAATGTCTTTTACAGCTAACCTGTGTTTTCTTCTTCTTCTACTCACATTCTGCTGTGGTGCTGCGAGTGGATGAGAGCGCGATGAAAATCAGGGCCTCAGAATCCGTTAAGGTAAGTACAGCGCTGTGCGGTTCTTTAATATTGAAAGCGAACCTGAATATGTCTCTTTTCCTTTTCAGATGTTGCTGTGATGCTCCCGATGGAAGAGTGGCGTAGTGCAATGGAATTGAGGTTAGACTGATGGAATTCAATGTTTTGGAAGCACGCGTTCTAATATTGTTTTTCCCTTTCTTGTTATTGCAGGTCGCAATGTTCGAACAGTAGCTGTGGTAGCGGTTCGCCGGAAGTCCTTAAGCTAGTACTCAGAGGTGACTGATGTTACTTCTTCTCTCAGTTTCCTTCAGATTGCAGCCCAATTGAGATACTGAGTGCTGGATGGTGTTTTCTCAGGTAAGACAGAATAATCTTGTTCTTGCAGGATTACAGGAAGATGCTGAGGACCCGGAGCTGGACACGGTGAGCGTCACGCTGCTGGTTGCAGAATAACACGAAGCATGTTCTGCATTCAGGGTGTGGTTTATATAGCCCAGGTAAAGTAGTACCAAGGAGAGTAGCTCCAGGCCTGCCACACCCAAAAAACTAGACTGCATGGCTTGGTTCTTAGAACTAGACTGTGTGGGTTCTTCCATGTTGGATTTAAAGGCCCATGTACATAAATAGGACTTAGTTTGAACAGCCCTGCCTTCCTACATATGAGCCTGGTGCAAAAGGCACCAGGACTGGCTCCAGGAACACTTTTGCAGTGGTTTTAAGGCCCTCTGGGTTCTGGTGGTGGCCTGCTTGTGACACAACTTGTACCCCCTCACAGTGGTAATGACAGCACTCCACCCCAAGGCCCCTCTCATGTTGTCCTTCCTGTCCGGTCCAGGTTTGGTGGAGTTATCCAGATGAAACCTCTTAATCAGACGTGGTGCATGAATATGTTCACTTGGTTCCTAAGTTCTGTCTTGAGGCCTGTACCCTTTCCAGTCCACTATATAGTATAGATTATATCTGGTACGTTTAAAATCCAGGATGTTTTTAACTTCAAATTCAGGCTCTCCATCAACTAGCACAGGTTTTGGTGGTGTTAAGACTCGGGTACCTGGTTGTACTGGTTTTACAATTGACACATGGAACACCGGATGAATTTGCATGCTTGGTGGTAAGGCTAACTTGACGGCCACTGGATGTATCACCGATTCGATGGTAAAGGGTCCTAGATATCTTGGATGAAATGTCCGGATACCTTTTATGGGCACATGTTTTGATGGCAACCAGACTTCATCTCCAACTTGGTAATCGGGAGCTTTGTTTCGATGCCGGTCCGAGAATTATTTTTGTCTATCTTTGGTTTGTAGCAAATGTTCATTTACCCTTTTGAAGGCTTGGGTTATGCTTGTGTGTAGAGTCTTTACCGCAGGCATTTCCAAGGTCGTGGGGGAGTCTAGTTCAGAGGTACGCGGAAGTCTTCCGTATATTGCGTAGAACAGGCTTTGTCCCGTGCTGGTGTGTATGGAGTTATTGTATTCGTATTTCACTATCCATAACAAGTCTTTCCAATTCTCTTCCACTTGATGCAGCATGCAACGTAGATACTGTTCTAATGTCTGGTTTGTTCTTTCTGTTTGTCCATCCATTTGGGGATGATGGCTAGTGGATAATCGAACATTAATTTGTGCCATGGTACAACATTTCCTCCAGAATTTGGATACAAATTGGCTTCCATGATCTGAGATTAGGACTGAGGGGAAACCATGCAGTTTTATAATCTGTTCAAGAAATGCTTCTGCCAGACTGGTAGAGTTAGGAAGTCCTTTGAATGGAATGAAATGTGCCATTTTAGAGAACAGTTCTACAACCACCAGAATGGTATTAAAACCTTGACAGGGAGGTAAGTCCATAATACAATCAAGAGAAAGAGTATGCCAGGGAGCTGGTGGAATATTCAGTGGTTGTAGGAGGCCAGCGGTTTCTGTTTTTGTGATTTATTCTGTGCACATATCCCACAGGATAGAACAAATCGAGCAATGTCCTTACGCCAGGTTGGCCACCAATAATTCTGTTTAACCTTGGCTAGAGTCTTAGAAATTTCGGGATGGCCTTCGATCAGGGAATCGTGATAACCAGACATGACCAATTCTTGCAGATCTTTACTTGGTAAATATAGTCGTTCCCTGAAGTAGGGTAATCCATCCAGAACCGTGTGATGTTCATTTTGGGAATTCCATTTCTGCAAGATCTTGGGGTTCATTAAGGTTCGAATCTAATCTTGAAGTTCACTCAGAGTCAATGTGGTGGTGAGACCAGTAGTTTATCACTTGGAATGATGGCAACAGGGTGCAGGGTACTGTTAGTTTTCTCTTCAATACCCATACGAGACAAGGCATCGGTCTTCCATTCCGAACTCCCGGTCGGTATGTTATGATGTAATGGTATTCTGCGAAGAATAGAGCCCACCGCAACTGTCATGATGTTTGGGCTTTTGCTGACTTTAGTTATTGAAGGTTTCGGTGATCTGTGATTACTGTGATGGTATGTCTGGCACCTAATAGATACTGCCACCAGGGTTTGAAGGTTGATTTTATTGCCTACAATTATTCATCTGTAATAGCATAGTTAAGTTCTGGTGGTGAGAATTTACGTGACCAAAGGGCCACAGTGTAATTGGCCTGTCTCTGGATCTCTTTGAGAGAGAACTGCTCCCATAGCTACGCTGGAAGCATCAGTTTCCACTACATAGGGGAGATCAGGGTGAGGATGTCGTAAAATTGGCACAGAGATGAATCTTTTCTTGAGTTCTTGAAAGGCCTGTTCCGCCTCTTCAGTCCATCAGAACTTTTTGTTGTTTTTTCTCAGTAACGATGTGATTGGGTGGACTATCAGTGAGAAATCTGGAATAAATCAGCGATAAAAATTTGCAAAGCCGAGCATGCTTTGGGTTCCTTTAAGTGAAGAAGTGTTACACTCACCTGGTATCCACAGGGACGCCACCCAGCCGGGTTACTCGCTGGTATGCTTCTCAGCTTTGCCCTGATGTGGTCTTCAGGGAAGGCTCTACCTGAAAATACAGGAGGACTGTGTTCAAGACTGGCCGACTGGGGTAAGTATCCTCCCTCCACCTCCATATGATTTCAGTCCCTCTGGTGCCCTCTCCTCACCATGTGGTAGAATTAGGCGTGCTCTCCGTCCTGCCTTCTTTGCAGGGGCGCGTTATCTTTCACGGGCGAGTGCGGTTCAATTACTTCACTGACACTGGCCCGTTTGATATTGTTCAGGTAGGTCTTATTGCTGTTCTTTAGTTTTTTTGCTATCCTGCATGCCTGTCTTGTTTAAAATGTCTCTTTTTTCTCCTTTAGGTGTGCTGAGCTTCAGCGCGGCGAACTGGCTTGGTTGAGCCCCGCTGGTAAATGATGGCGCATTAAGAGCGCTATGATGCGGTAAGTAAGCGCTATGCGCAGCGCTGCAAAGTCTTGTCTTTGCTAACCTGTGTTTTTCTTCCATGTAGGTCGCGGTGTTCTTCAGCGCGAGTGGAATGTCCGGAGTGGTGCCAGCCGAGAGGCGACCAGCCAGGTAAGCCTTTTGAGCAGTTCATAATTTGTAAATGTCTCTACTGCTTTCTTTAATGTTGCCTCTATCTTCCTCTTTCAGGTCGTTCTGTCCGGGAGGCGTGCAGATTCGAGGAAGCTGTTCTCAGTAGCTGCGAGTGTTTAAAGATGAAAACTACAGGTAAGATGCTGCTACTAATGATGTTCCTTTTGTCTCCTTGCAGGTTCTGCTTCTCCGAGGTTCGAGGGAGTAGCTCGACACAGTGAGTGTCACGTTGCAAGCTGTTGTCTTGCTCAGGTGTGGTTTAAATAGCCCCAACAAAATAGTTCAGGTAAAGTAGCCCCTAGGCTACCACACCCAAAACACTAGACCGCATAGCTTGGTTCTTAGGAACCAAGCTATGTGGATGCCTCCATGTTGGCTGACAATACAATAAAGTAGTTCCCAAGCACATTGTTTTTCATGGTGTAGGAGCCTGGCGCCACAGGCGCCAGGACTTGCCCCATGAGGGCTTTTGAAGAGGATGCAAGGCTCTAGAAGCCCGAGTCCTGACTCCACCTGGCCAATTAAGGATGGCATCTACTTTGTGTAAATCTATCTTGACTCCCTTTGGCTAGAGAACAAAACTGAGGAACTCAACTTCAGTGACATGGAAGGAGCATTTCTCGAGTTTAGCGTACAGTTTATGCTGGCGAAGTTTTGCAAGGACTCAGCGAACATGTTCCACATGATCTTTTTCAGAGGGGGAATACACCAGGATGTCGTCAATATAGACCAGGGCATAGACATCGATTAATTCATGTAATGCATCATTTTTGAAATATTGGAATGCTGCGGGAGCATTGCACAGCCCGAAAGGCATTACCTGATATTCGTACAGGCCACACTTGGTGCGAAATGCGGTTTTCCATTCATCCCCTTTCTTAACACGTACAAGGTGGTATGCTCCTCTGAGGTCTAGTTTGGTGTAGATTCGGGCATCCTTGACTTGGTCCAACAGTTCCGGGATAAGGGGCAAAGGGTAGCTTTTTTTACTGTGATTTCATTAAGTGCACGGTAATCGATGCAAGTACACAAATCTCCTTCCTTCTTGGGTACGAAGAATAAAGGAGAGGCTGCCGGTGACTTTGACGGGCAGATAAACCCATTAGCCATATATTGATTCAGATAGGACTTCAAGTGTAGATTTTCGTTTCCTTAAGTGCATACATTCGACCACAAGGAACCTGTGCGCCAGGTCGAATGTATGCACTTAAGGAACTGTCAGGTCGATCTGACAGTCATAGGGCCTATGTGGCGGTAATGTTTTAGCCTGTTCCTTCTGAAAAACATCTTGATTATCCTGATGTTCTTTTGG
Organism: Ambystoma mexicanum; assembly: GCF_040938575.1. Lineage (NCBI taxonomy): Eukaryota > Metazoa > Chordata > Amphibia > Caudata > Ambystomatidae > Ambystoma > Ambystoma mexicanum. Next base: position 196,244,203 of record NC_090935.1, on the reverse strand, counting down.
TAAGGTGTCCATTGGTTCTGCTATCCCCAATGCTATTCCTTGAATAGATTTCAGGTTTGGCTGTGGTATACATTTCGGGTAGCAAACATGGGCACATTCGTCGGAAAAGGTCAGTTTCTTTGCACGCCAGTCTATGTGGGGATTGTGAGTTACTAACCATGGCATCCCTAAGATCAACCAAAACTGAGGAGCTTTGATGAGGTCAAACGTGATTGCTTCTTGATGTCCATCCTGACACAGAAGGGTTAATTCTGTTGTGCATTGGGTTACTGGTCCCGAAGCAATTTCTGTACCGTCAACAGTAGTTACCTTTTCAGTTGTTGGTTTTGTGCATAAGGGAAGTCTCATTTTTCTGATCTATGTAATTACCAACTGCTCCGCTGTCTATATATGCCTCTATGGCATGCATCCGTGATGGTCGTTGGTGATTGATCAAGGTTACTGGTAGGGCGAAATGTGAGGTCTGTGACTCATCCTTCTTGCTGGACAAGAGGACCTCTACGCTTGCTGGCCCTGGTAGTTTTCTGATTCCTTTCCATCATCTTCTTTCTCTGTAGCGCCTACCACCTTCCTTGGAGGTTTCACTGGGCATTCTTTGAGTTAGTGACTCGATTTACCGCAGTATAGGCATAACTGTAGCTGTCTCCTCTTGTCTCTTTCAACCTTGGTTAAAGGGGGTCATAGTCCTACAATCTGCATGGGTTCTGTGGTATTTTCTGATGGACGTTGAACATTATCTTTTGAACGTACGTACATGGCACGGTTTTCGAGTCTACTTAGGTCTGTTCTTCGATCCTGTAATCTGTGGTGCAACTGAACTACCAGGTTGATAAACTCTGCACAGTCTTTAGGTGGGTCTACCACTTGAGCAAGGACAACAATCAGGTCTCCTTGTAGGCCCCGATGAAACAACGTGGTTCTTTTATCTTCTGGCCACCCCGCTTCTACAACCAGTCTATTAAAGTTGGCAATATAAGTCAGCAAATCTTGATTCCCTTGATTCCCTTGGCGGAGGGACAGAAGTTCGTTATCAAGAGGTTGTCCATGCAAGTGTCGAGCAAATAACTTTTCCATCTCCTGTTGAAAACCCCTGAAGTTCTGCAGTAATGGGTCATCCCGGCTCACTAAAGGTACCGTCCAGTCTGTGGCACTTCCACTCAAATATGATAACAGGAAGGCCACCCTCGCCTGGTCGTTTGGGAAAGCCCCAGGCCTACAAAGAAAATGGAGGCGGCACTGGTTCATGAATGTTGCATTTTTCCAGCTGGGTCTCCATTAAATCGTTCTGGTGGTGCCAGGGGTACTGTTCCCGGCAACGTTATCTGTGCTGGATTGACTGAGGATAGTGTAGCGACAGATGGGGTGAATCCGGGCAATGGAGCCTGCCCCGCCTCTGTTTGTAGTAGCCGTTTGCTTAGTTCATAAGTATGGTCTTTTGTGACTATTAACTGTCGTCTTAAGGCATTGGTTCCCTGCCGGGCTGCGTGTACCTCGGCGCATAATTGTGCCAAAAGGTGGGCTAACTGATCAGTTTCAGATGTCTCCATGATGCACAGGTGGATAAGGTTTAAAGGCTTTGTGTTCTGTTATGCTTGCCTGATATCCCCGGGGGCGTCTGGAAGGCTCTGAGATCTGGAACCTTGGATGTCTAGTTGCCCAGTGCTGATTAATGAATCTACAATTACAGAAGAGAGGATTTGTGATAACTGTCTCCAATGGGTGAATCTCCCGCCTCCCTCTCACCGATTCCCTTCCCACTCGGTTCTTTTCTCACCTTAGTTATTTGTAGGGTGAGCTATCCATCCTGCGTTTCTTGTGCAGGGGCGCTTGACATTTGTTGGCGAGCTGCCCGAGTTGCTTCACTGGTGCAGTATGCCTTCCTTGGGCCCAGGCCTGCTGTGACCCCAAATCTGCTGGTAGGCAGGTAGGTTTGTTAATTGTAAGTTTTTCTGTGTATGGTGGGAATTCGTTAATGTCTTTTTATCTCCTTCTTTTCAGGTGTGAAGGTCTTGATGCTGGCGTGCCGGACGGAGAGGCACGTTTCTAGGTAAGAGAAAATGTGAAGCTTTTAAAGTTAACCTGTGTTTTCTTCTTCTTCTCCTCACAGGCCGATATGTTGCTGCGAGTGGATGAGAGCGCGATGAAAAACAGGCCCCCGGAATCCGTTAAGGTAAGTACAGCGCTGTGTGGTTGATTAATATTGAAAGCAAACCTAAATATGCGCCTCATCACGAGTTGGGCGCTATTAGCGCCGTATCACGGGTTTGGTCGTAATGGAATTCCCCATTCCCCACTGAGCCCATTCAGGAATGCCCCATTCCTCATTGGGCTCAATGAGGAATGTTTGCGCTCTTACTGCGGATTTCCCGCTGGCGGTAATAGCGCACATTTTCGGCAGATTTCCCCCCAGCTCAGAGCTGGGGAGAAATCTGCCGAAGCCCTGATTTGGGGGACCCTTAAATCCAGCAGTAATAGCGCGACCGCTGGATTTAAGGCTTACCGCCAAACTCATGATGAGGCCCTCTGTCTCTTTTCCTTTGCCGATGTTGCTGTGGTGCTCCAGATTGAAGCGTGGCATAGAACGATGGAATTCAAGTAAGACTGATTGAATTCGATGTTTTGGAAGCGTGCATTCTAATATTGTTTTCCCTTTCTCATTATTGCAGGTCACAATGTTCGAACAGCAGTTGTGGTAGCGGTTTGCTGGAAGTCCTTAAACTAGTACTCACATGTGAGTGATGTTTCTTCTCTCGGTTTCCACAGATTGCAGCCCAGTTGAGATGCTGAGTGCTGGATGGTGTTTTCTCAGGTAAGACAGAATAATCTTGTTCTTGTTCTTGCAGGATTACAGGAAGATGTTGAAGACCCGGAGCTGGACACGATGAGCGTCACGCTGCTGGTTGCAGAAAAACATGAAGCATGTTCTGCAGTCAGGGTGTGGTTTATATAGCCCAGGTAAAGTATTACTAGGGAAAGTAGTTCCAGGCCTGCCACACCCTAAACACTAGACCACATGGCTTGGTTCTTAAAACTAGACTGTGTGGGTGCTTCCATGTTGGATTTAAAGGCCCATGTACATAAATGGGACCTAGTTTGAACAGCCCTTCCTTCCTACATATGAGCCTAGTGCCAAAGGCGCCAGGACTGGCTCCAGGAGCCCTTTTGCAGTGGTTTTAGGGCCCTCATGGTTCTGGTGGGAGCCTGCTTGTGGCACAACGTGTGCCTCCTCACAGTGGTCATTACAGGCAGTCAACCTTCCCTTACAGGAAGCCAAGACCCACTTGAAGAACCACTCATTCTAAATGAAGCAGAAATAGCATTGACTGAGCTAGAAAATACCATGTATCAGTATACAAGTCCGAGGAAGACGTGTCAGTGCTGGAATCTCAGATAAATGATGAACAACTCACCACTTATCTAGAAGTCACTCAAGAAATTGAACATGGTTTTAAACATGAAACTAAAATCTGTAGTTGTAAAACTTATAAACCTCTGATCCTGTATGTAAGTGGAAAGCTGGTTCTATCAAAGGGCCTCATTAGGACCCAGGCGGTAAGGGGTTTACGGCGGCGTAAACAGCGCCGACCCTTACCGCCTGATTCCGAGGTCCCTTAGCGCCATGCAGGATTTAACACCTGCTTTTAGTAGGTGTTAAAATCCATGGCGCTAAGGGACCTTGTTGTTAATTACGCCACCGTAATTTACGGTGGCGTAATTAACGCCTTCCCCACTCCCATTATGCCCTATGGGGCAAAAATGGGAATAGGGAAGGGTAAATGGGGATTGGGGACTTACCGCCCCGCCAACCTCGGAATGGGGCGTTAAGTCCGCCAACCACCATGGCGTAAACGTAGTTTACGCCATGGTGGTAAAGGTACGACCCAGGCGGTAACTTACCACCTGGGTCGTAATGAGGCCCAAAACATTCTTAATTAAAATATTCCACTAATTTCTACAAAACTTAACAAACAACAGCCTTTTGGCTGTAGTAACACCCCCACAGGTTTAGCTGCCTACAACATAGGTGCTGTAACTTTACACCGACTACTACTCCTCACTGTAGAACACCAAAACAAATTAGAATACTACACATTGGGCCTCATTACGACCCCGGCGCTAAACCATGGTGCTGTTAGCACCATGGTCCATGCTGGGGTCCGCCATGGTGAATGGCGGAATTACCGCCCCATTCCAAGGTTGGCGGGCGGTAATTCCCCATTCACCATGGGCCCTTCCCCATTCCCATTTTTGCCCCATAGGGCTCAATGGGAATGGGGAAGGCGCTAAGTACGGTGCCGCAAATTGCGGCACCGTACTTAGCACCAAGGTCCCTTTGCAGCACCTTACTTTAACGGCTGGTATAACCAGCCGTTAAGGTCGGGTCACGCAAAGGGACCTCGTAATTAGGCACTGTCAGAAAGCGTGGGCAAGGAAAGGTAACTGGGGTGGTGGGAGCAACTTTGAGCACCAGATGTCATGTTTGTCCCAATTGCAGGTGTCACTGGTGCTGCACACTGAAAAGAAAGTCAGGAGAAAGTCAAGACAGGAAGAAACCACACTTCCCAGCATGCTCAGCCTCCAGAACTACAGCCCTGGCAGCCCAGAAACCTCAGCTCCAAGAAACAGGCACACGGGGCCTGTCGAGGCTGGAACCGACGCCCAGACTTACGCGCATGCGCGCAGTAACTTCTGCGCATGCGCGAACTTCCCGAATTTGTTCGCGCTCGTACTTTCCTCTGGGCGGACGCATCTCCGACGACCTCCGGACACAGCATCTTATGCGGGGCCAGACCTCACCTGCACTCCTGTTGCGGCCCCGCGAGACAAGAGATAAGTAAACCTGTAAAGATATCCATCGATCGGACCTCGCAGTGCATGGACCAGTGTGGGAGGGACCCCGGTTACCCCGCATGACACGTTTGGAGATCCGAGGGAGTTCCCGCATGATACCCGGTGCTATAAAACACTAACCGCATGTGGAGCAGCACGCTTCTCGTGCATTGGTACTAATGTGAAAGTCGTGTGCTTGGATAGGTGCATGGTAGAAAGGCCATACTAATTATTTACTTCTTGGCAGGCATTAACGCCGCTTCTGGCGCCCCGAGGCTGCGAGCCCCGACCTCCGAACATTGCCATTAACCATATGGACACGAACACCAAGTTAAGTGTACCATTCTGTTTTATGTGATTTATGTTTTAACTTGGTGCAACACAATCCAGCAGTTATATTCATGTTATGATTTAGTGGGTGTGAATACTAATATTACACTTATATGTACGAACTGTTAAGGGGCAACTCAGTGCTGTCTACAACTGGGAGCAGTCCCTCAGAGGTTACAGATGTGAACATTGTACAGTATAACTAATAGGAAAGGGGTAAACTCAGTGCAGATGCACAACTGAGTGCAAGAACCTCAGCCAAAAAATAAGAGTGATTTTGTAATTGTAAGAGTTGTAACAAGGCTCTCAGGACAAGAGCCCTGGAGCATGTTTCCCTTAACTCTCCCTACCTGTCCCTAACCAATCTCCTAACCCTCTATCCGGTGATCCTCTTCTCCCGAAACCTATCCAGTCCAAGGACCCTAACCCTCTTTCCCTCAGGGGGTCGCGGAGGCCTGTGCTTCGTATAAACCAGGCGCCAAGACGGCCTGGGGGAGGTAGGTGTTCGTGCTGCTTCTGCGCTGAAGACCAACAAGAGAACCTGACAGGCACTAATAGGTTAACGGCGCCGCAGCCTTTTACGGCGCCGTTAACCCATTAGTGCCTGGGTCGTAATGAGGCCCATTGTCAGCAGAAGCTGCTACTGAGGTACGCAGAATTCTAAAATAAATGAAAGTGCTCCTGATAGATGAAGTAAGCATGGTGTCCAACCGCATATTGGCTTTAATTCATCTCAGAATGCAAGAAGTCCTAAAAACCACCTACAATTAGCTGTTTGGAGGAAAATATGTTATTTGTTTCGGATACCTCCTACAGTAATTGCTAGTTAAAGGGCAACCTATTTATAAAACATTAGGACACAAAAAAAGGCGCAATACCCTTGGCAGCATTAGAAATGTAAATCTCTAACATTTTCATGACAACGAACTAACTCAAAACAAGTGGCAGTCTGCAGACCTCACATATGCTAACATTTTAAAAAGCATTAGAACTGGACTGCTTACTAAAGATACAAAGTCCATCTTAAATAGTAGACTAATCCATGAGCTATATGGGTAAATCACATCTGCTCCTGATGTCATGGAACAATTAACTCAACAAAATCTAAAAACGTTGTCCTTAATGCCAACTCTTGCAAGCTGTAGTCAATTCAATGAGACAATGTTGAAAAAAGAAATGCAACTCATACTGTCTCGGGAGGATACCTCATGGGCAACACAGGTTTGATCCCCGGGTCTGTGCTTAGAAACCTCTGGGTATTAAGCTCATTATAAATAAACAATTACAATTACTGCATATCAGCTCCACAGACAAACTAGAAATGCACGACATGACACTTCCTATATGTCAACAAGCAACAGCATTACTAAATAGCTTAGACAAATGTATCTCCATCACAGCCGGATTGGAGGCAATATTGGCTTTGTGTCTGATCTGCAGAGTAATTCTAAAATGTAACCTTGATGTAGAACAAGGCTTAGTCAATGGAGCAATTGGTACAGTAGTTGGATTCCAAACATATCCGCATGACAATAACATTCAGTTTGTCAATATCCACTTTGTCAAATTTGCAGAAGTTAAAGAAATTGACCAGACAATAGGATATTTCCTTCTTTTCAAAGACATGTATGTAGGCAAGAGAGCAATTGTCTCTGTTTCTTGCATATGCTGTCACTATTCACAAATCACAAGGTCTAACCCTAGATCAAGCACTGATTGACATTGACAGCATGATCTGAAAGAATGTAGTTACGAGCACTTTCACATCTGTGTACATGCAATGGTCTATTCCTTGTTAACTTTGATGCAAACAAAGTCAATGCTGGCATTCCTTGCATCCTGCAATACAACAGGCTATGTGCACTATACAACCCCATCAAGATATGTACCTTGTAGCTCAAAAAAAGAAACCTTTTAAAAGACAAATAATAGAAACAGACTCTATAGCAGATTTCCCAACAATATCACAAAAAAACAATGACCAACTCGTGCATCAACCAATACAACCACAGAACTGTTTAGTACAAAATCAACTGGACATACATCACAAAAGAAACACACAAATCTCTCTTCTCCAGAAACATCGGCAGGTCCATTAAATGATCCACAAACAATACTCTCTTGTCCATTTAAATTCAGAAGCACAACTGGAGTACATTGTTGGCCTATATACTTTTATTGGAAAGTTTTGTGAGGATTTGTCCAGTCGGGGTGAATAGGAAGAACACTTTCTGGGCGGCTTATAACGTTACCCTCCCTGGACAAATCTTCATAAAACCTTGCAAAACAACTATTTGGCCCCTTCAGATCGATCCTACGAAGATTGGTGAGGTTTCATCAGGGGGGGGGGCAAAGTTATAGGGGAGTCCCAAAATGTGTGTTTTTTTTCGAAGACTCAATGGGAAAAACATTTGCTCATGTCTACAGCCCAAGGATGGAGCTGGTGTAGGTTCAGCCAGCAGACAATGTGCTAAGATTTGCCATGTAAGGCTGTACCTATTAAACAATCTGCAGCTTCGTAGCACCCACATTCTCTATGGGAGTGCATTTTTATACCGAAACTGTACAATTTCTGTGATAGTGTTTTGTCAGATGATATGTCATCCCAGAGGTCCTTTAGCTCTGTTTTCTCTGCTTTGTTGATATAGGCTTTGAAATATCTTGCAACTGCAATGGCATTGTCTGTAATGTAATGTATGTCTATGTTTGGATTCCACAAGAGGGTAGTGATTGGATTGTAATCATTGATGTGCTTGCAAGCTTCATCCCTTTTAATGCTGTATGTTTTTTTAGGGGATTTGCCTTTTACACTGTGTCTAACAGAGGACATCTTGTTATTTACTTGTCCTGTTTTGCACACCGGTCTAGGGAAGTCAAAGCCACATTTGGTATTGTATTATCCTTTGTTTTTTTATTTACATCAGAAGTATTTGCCACATTCTTTTTTTGGAAGCGTAACACTTGTGTATGTAGGTCAATATCTGTGGCTTCTGACGGGATGTCGCAGGTAATGTATTTTTCAATAAACTGTAAAACAGTGCTGTCACTATCATGGCCACATTTTGGAGCATCTTATATCCACAAAAGCATGTGGATGTATCATGCTCCTCTGGATTGATTTTCATTTCTCCAAAAGAAGTGTTGCACTTCTCTGAGTGGAGGAGTAGTTATATTGCAGATACAATACGCAATGGCAAGCAATGTTGAACGTACCTTGATACACTCACAGGGTCAAGAGAACAGAGTTCTCCTGGTGTTTTTATGTCTATTCCATCTTTATTTTTGGTTTGCATTGCATAAGTAGTCGTGCACGTCATCCCATGCATACTCTGCACATCTTAAAGTAACAAACCATTTGGGTGGTCCTAGGTTTCTTAGCATACAACGTGAATCAGCATGACATCGGAAAAAGTATTCTTTTGTACCATGTATGTTTGCCAAGAGATGTGTAATACTTGGCTGCAAAACTTCATATTTGTCTTTTATTTTTTTGAAACAGTTGGGTAGTGAATATATTCAAAAGGTTATAGCCTGTTTTTAATATATGTGCAACTCCATAACATAGAGTTGCTAGTTCACTTTCAGAGGAGGTGGAAAATGTATTCAACATTATGTCTGAAGCTGGGGTCTTCAGAATTCACTTGTAAAGAGCACTATTCTGATGCACTAATTTGCGTGGACCTTTCGTCATATCTTCCTCCTTTTCCTGAAGGAAAGAGTAGTGGAAAAGAACGTGCTTCGACACTTTTTCTTCATATATTCATTAGGGATCCTTTGGCTTGATGCATTTCATATGTTTCTAATGCATCGTCAACCTATTCTTTGGAGTGTGGTGGGTGAATTGTATACTGTTCTAAAATTTTGGCTGCTGTAGCACGATTTACACGTTCAAATTGGCTAGTTTCTGGTGACTCTTGAATAATGTGTGTGGTTTTTCTTAAGTTTTCCTCTATGTTTATATCTTCGTAGTATTGATTGTTTTCTTTTAACTTTGTTAAAGGGATGTTATGGATAAGTTGCACTAACAGAAACCCATGCAATTCACTGAAAAATGTTTGTTAAATGGATGTTAAAGGGATGTTATGGTTACAAGTAAAACCAAAAAAAACCTGACATTTGCCAGTTTTGGTACAGTATACAACCATAACTCGAGCCACATCCGTGCACTGCTAAGATTAACACCCAGGACATTTAAAAGATGACATGTCAAATGTCATTGATGACATCACCAATGACATCCTAAATAAAATTAATTGTGATAAAAAGTCTCTAAAAGGGGTTGTGTTAGTAAGAAGATGTGAGGGGTAATCGGGAGATCCATCATGAACTACTTGCATTAAAGAATGTACTCATCTCAACAAATCATAATATTGGAGTGTTGTTGTTAATACAGGAACCTAGTCATACATACACATAGACAATGGCTGCAGCGTGCACTATAGAAATACAGTATTTTTAATCTGGTAATTCTGGATAGTAAAATAATGAATGGAACCTTATCAGAGTTTTCAGCAATGATAAACCTGAAATAAATAGCTAGGGCTTGATTCACCAAAACCTTTTATAATGGTGCAATACCATTGTAAAACACTCTGTTAATCAAGCTAATAGCTAATAATTGAAGGCTTACTACATACTTGTGTTAGTACAAACAATACACATCAAGACCAACATTGCATACAAATCTGAGGCACATACAAGGAAACGTAAGTAAGGAGGAAAGAAACAACAGAACCATAAAATGACAGTAACATTAGACTTTATCATGAAGTACATACATTATTTTTGTGTTTGAGGCTTGCTTATTTTGCCATATATGTGTATCATGAACTGAGGCCAAATTCTAAGGAAAGAGTCTAAAGAACATAAATAAAAGTTGTTGTGTACATATCTAACACCTTTTAATTGGTAAAATTGTCTCTATCAGTGAACAAAATCATGTGGCCTACATATGTCAGTGAACAAAAATAAGCAGGCTAGATATGTGATGCCATTGGTGATGTCATCAATGACATGTGTGATGTCATCTTTGATGTCCTGGGTGTTAGTCTTAGCAGTGCACAGAGGTGGCACGAGTTATGGTTTTTTCAGTGAATTTCATAGGGTTTTGTTAGAGCAACTTAACCATAACTTAACCATAACACCCGTTAACAAAGTTTTGTCAGTGAATTTATATATGTTTTCACCAAATTTGCGGCAGGAGCGGTGGTTTGGTCACAAAACCGTGCTTGTGTACATTTGGTGTGAATCCGTCCAGTAGTGTTATTTTAAAAGTTCTAAAAGTAGGTAAATAGTAGAGTTTTTGGATAGTACAGTCTCTGCAGAAGATTCTGTAAAATGGAACAGTGTGTTCCTTACATTTTGATGTGGTGGAAGGTGCTTTTACAAGCAGTCCCGAAATGCAGGCTGATGAATGTCCTGTGTATTTGGGCACTGGACGGGAGTCCATGATTTGTATTGTTTTTATTCTAATTTTATATTTCACTTTCACATTGATTGTCACATTTTCATAAAGATTGGAAGGATATTTGGTGCATGTTACACATTGAGCTGCATGGCCATTTGTAGACTAGACAGATTGATTGGGTGAAAGGAACAGTTGATTTAAATGTTGCTGGGGATGTACTTTCGCTAAGGGTTTCTTGTGCCATGATGTTTTTTTTTTACCATTTTTTTTTTTTTTGCTGCTATGTATGGCAATTGGGTTTGTCTGTTCTTGTTTATAAGCCTCTTCATTGAAATATGGTTCTGTGCTGTTTGTGTAAATCCATTCACCTTCACAGAAGTTTGAAAAGGTATCTATGTTGACATTGAGCATGTTTATAAGTACTCTCTGTAATTTACTGAGGATTTTTCTTTGTGGTTTCATTCTGTTTAAAATGAACATCATTTCCTTTTCAGCAGAATTGAACTGTGAATTAGAGAAGGATTAGCCTTCTGTGGTAGCTGTCTTCATAAGATTGTGAAGTACATTTTTGATAAAATTCATTTTTGGGAATCCTCACTGTGGCTACGTTAGCATTGTTAGATATAGTGCTAGGGTGATTAGCAATGTTCATCTTCTTAATACATTTTTATGTTTTTCTTTTTTTGAAGAGGGGCCCTAGCTTTTTTAGTGGTTGCTGGTTTCGTTTTGTTGACTGATTTTATTAGCAGTTTTGTTTCAATGTTTGCTTTAAATTCTGCTAGAGGTGGATGAGTATTTGCCATGCTTTTATTTTTATCAGCTCTATTGTTTCTTTGTTTTTCTACGGAGTTGGTTTTTAGTAGGCCTTCTGTTCTGTCTGTTGGAAAGAAAAGGAAAGGGTGGGTTTGAAAGTTGTGCAATATACGTGCATGCACTGTTAATGAGTGTGTGGATATGATGGCAGACATAAATAGAGGGCTGTACATTTGTGTAATGGGTTGATACTTGTGGTTGGGAAGGTTGTAAGAATACCTGTGTGTGTAGATGTGTGAATGGCTTGGGTTAGTGCATAAGACAGTGGTAGTGTCAATAAATAAGTTAGGACATTTTGATGTTTTCAGGATAATAGTGGATGTTATAATAATGGTGTTTAGGTGACCATAGAAAGAGTGTACTTGTTGAGGTGTAGTGAGCAACAGCCAAATAATTGTTGTTGTTTTGAAAGGAATGTTATAGGCTTCTATGCAGCTAAACTATACTGTATGAGTAACGGATAGAATACTACTGCAGTAATGCACTTCATTTGTAGGATTTTATGAGTAGTTTCCTTCAGATTGTTGTCTTCCTGCAGATTGTTCTTCACGGTAATTGCGAAAGAAGAAAATTAGTGGCTATATGTGGTAGTGGTGAAGTAAATTTATTAAGGAAGACATTGGGCCTCATTACGGGTCCGGTGGTAACCGTGCCGGTGCTACCAGTGGGTTGCCGCCAGACCTGTAAATGTTTACCGGCACCTGACTGCCCAGAAAGTCAGGCGCCGGTAAAATGTTGTTCCCCATTCCATAGAGTCCCATAGGATAGGGTCTGCCTATTGTGGCTGCTGTGCTCAGGAGGATCAGACATGTTGGGCACGGTGGCTCCGGCAGGCAGACCTGTAATATGCTGGTCCAGAATCAGCAGTGCCCGTAATCTTACCATTACCATTGTTACAAGTCCAGCAGGGTCAGAATGAGGCCCATTATTTATGAAGGTAGGAGGAGTTGCTGGAAAGAAGACTTAATTAAATTGGCACTCATTATGAGTATGGTGGTAACCCTGGCGGTACTGCAGATGGGTTGCCACCAGATTCATTTTTTGGCACCTAGCTTCCCAGTGCTAGCAGGACATTACAAGTCCTGTTGGCCTGGAAAGTCAGGTACGGGAAACTGTTATTCCCTATTCTCATGGAGTCCCGTAGGACTCTATGGGAATGGGGACGCAGGAGAAATGGCTTTGTTGGTAATGGAGCTGTTCGTCCCATGATAAGTATGCCTAACAGGGCTGCAGCATGAAAGGGTAACATTTTTATAGAATGCAAAATGGAAATTGCTGAGTGTTTTAAAATCTGTCCTTTTTGGGAGGCTGTACATGAAAGTTGAAACATTGTTTTGTGGATTTAAAGCAGCACTGTGTGTGACTTTTTTATAAAAATGAAGTGGAGATGGAGAAAATGTGTACAGCAATTTTAAGTGGCACTTGTGAGAAATGTTACTATGTTCTCAGTGCATGCATACTTGCCAATGTGATGCATTCCAATGTGTAGTTCCTTATTAAATGATGGTTCTTTTGTTTGTATTGTGGGAGTTGTGGTTGCACTTTTTCCATTAGAAAAGGTGCACTACAAGTTCCAGAATGCAGAGAAAAATGTAGGAGCCAATAAGCACAAACAGATTAGAAAGTGGAATGTTAGCAAGTATGCATGTGCGTCAAAGTTAATACAATTGCACACACTGGGCCTCATTACAGGTCCGGCGGTAATCGTGCCAGTGCTACCGGCAGGTTTCTGCTGGACCTGTAATGATTTACCAGTGCCTGACCTCCTGGTAACACCGGGGGATTACAACCCTGGCGGTCCAGGAAGTCAGGTGCCACAATGGTAAGTCCCCATACCTATAGACTCCTATGGGACTCTATGGAATAGGGACCACGGAAGCACCAGCATCGTTTTCATGAAATCTCTGCGGGTGGGTGCCATTCCGCCACAAAATTGTAATATGCTGGCCCGGAAACTAAAGTGGCGGTAGTGTTACTGGCACCGTTGTTTCCGGACCAGCATAGTTGTAATGAGGCCCACTGTGTGTTATTTCAAAATGTCACACAAACCGTTTCCATTTTCTCTCATTTATTTTTAAGAAATGACATACAGTACTGTTGTAAATGTATACATGCATGTATTAGTTGTACTTGGAATGGTGCTGACATAAATATTACATTTCACATTGCCAACATTTTCCGCAGAGATGGAGTACATCTTATTGATGTGAGTCATCTGTTTTTTCTGCAAAACTTGCACAATGCCTTGAAGCAGTTTTTGTAAATATACAAAGCAGTTTTCAGTAGGCAAAAAAAATACATGGAAACACAGGGAAAACAAAATGCCTACTTTTTTGCACATTTAAAGAAATAGTTCAGTTTAGTAGAATGTTCTTTAGTTTACTTTAAAAAATAATAAACATTTAAAAAATCTAAAAATACAAGGTTCTTTTCAGAGCCACCACTTTCCTATGCAAAAGTGTTACATGTTTTTTGATTCCACCACCACACTCGTTTTTCTGATGTCCGCAGACTAAAGCACTGTCCGTGTACTCCACAGGCTGTGTAGGGGCCTGTAACTTTTTTTGGTACTTCTATTTTTCAACTGTGAAAGGTGGCTCCGAAAAGAACCTTTTTGTGTTTTTTTTGTTTTATATTTCTTGTTTTTTTTCCGCAGGAGAGACAAGAGTGGGGAGGGAATGGAGGAAAGGGGCACCAACCACAGGGACAAAGGGGAAAGTGGTGAGAGGAAGATGTTGGGTGGGCCTTAATCAGGTAGGGGACAGTGTTTCTCTGGCTCTATGAACACAGCCTCAAATACACTCTGAAACTGCTCCCCCCTACACAGCACTGTCACCCTCGAAAGGTATGGGTCGACCATGTTATGTATGGCCTGTGAGGCTTCCGCTGGGATCATCTGCTGCACAGGAGTGTTCCTTGTGGTGAAAGGTGCAGATGATGAGGATAAGGTAGTAGGCGTCAGCCTACTCATCCCTTCGAAAGGTACGACCTTTAACACTGCTCCATTGTGATTGGACATGAGGTGGCACCAAATGGAGGTGGTCCCGTAGGAGTACAGACTTGATTTTCCGCGACTGAGTATAATTTTGCGTTCAGTGCATAGAACCTTGTCTGCCCGAGCCTTTTGGTACACCCCCAAAGGTGATAAAAAACTGCCACACCCAGGATTCACAATGGGAGCTGGAGAGTGGGACGTCCAGTACCTCATCTTCATCTTCCTCTTGATCCACTTCGGTATGACCATGCCTGTTCCCTTCTCCAGGCCCTCCAGATGGTGGTGGTGGGGGAGCTGCAGTGTCCATAGCAGATGCCATTGTGGTCTACAACAAGCACAGAAAAAACCAGCAGAGGCTCTCTCCTGGACAGCCAGATTGAGACTGAGGAGCACTAATGGGTGGGTAATTTTAGAGGGGCTGTCTGTGGACCGCAACTGTCCACGGACTATCGAGCCAGAAATGACGCTTAAAAAGTTATAAAAAGTTCCCAAATCAACTAAGACATGGGGCCGCATTACGGCTTTGGTTGTAGCCATGCCCTTAATAAGGGCATGGCTGCCACCAAAGCCGGGTCCAGGTTCCCTGAATGGGGAATTACTGGGCCATTCCAAGTTTGGAGGGCCTGGTAATTCCTCCTTCAGGGAACTCGGGCCCGGACCTTCCCCATTCCCATTTGAGCCCCGATAGGGCTCAATGGGAATGGGTGCAGGGAGCTAACAACGGGCCGATTACGACTGGCCTGTTGTTAGCTCCCTGGTCCCCTCTCGGGACCCGGTAAGGAAGTCTGGTTTTGCCAGGCATCCTTACCGGGTCCCCCGAGAGAACCTCATAATGAGGCAGAATGGGTTTAACGGGTCCGCCTCCATTAGCGGCACCCGTTAACCCATTCTCCAGGGTTGTAATGAGGTCCATGGTCTAGGAGCTCTGAAATTGCAGTTTCCAACTGTGCAGGGGTTATGGACACTGTCCACGGACATATCCGTCACACTGCATGGGTGCGGTCACATGATGACCTCCCCGGACTTCCAGGGACACAACAGTGTGTCTCGCGGACACCTATTGATTGGTAGACAATGTCAGCATGTGTACTAGTGTCCGCAGGACAGGGGCCGAGTCCCCAAACTAATTAAAAGTGTGACATGTGCAAACGGACATGTCCGGACAGGCGCAGTGTCCAGGGGAAAAGTGAGATGGGGTGCGCATGCGTTCCAGTGTCTGTAGGACAGGGGCGTAATCCCTGAACTAATTAAAAGTGCGACACGTGCGAGCGGAAATGTCCAGACAGGCGTGGGGTCCGGGGGCACAGTGACATGAGGTGCACATGTGCCAGTGTCCTCAGGACAGGTGCAGAGTCCCCAAACTAACTAAAAGTGTGCCACTACAGACCAAACATGCCCAGGCAGGGGGACACCTCAATTTTGGTTACAGACAGCTCGGACAGTTGCACAATCCTCTGACTCATAATTGGGCTTTTTAAAAATAAATTACCAGCAACGTTATACACATACATATTGATTGAAAACAAAAACATACATTCAATTAAGAAAGAGATGGGGAATCGGAATGGGAAACATACATGAGTGAATTGGGATTTTGTACACAATGTTCATGAGGGGAGGAAGGGATTGAGGTTTCATCATAGTGTCTTTCATTTAGGGAATTTGATGGGGATGAGTGGTTGGGACAAGGTGAATGAGTACAGGTACAAGTTGGACGGTGATATTGAACATTTCCCTTCACATGATTTTTCACAAAAAATGATCAAATGCATGAAATTATTATTTAGTTCATCCATTTTTGCTGATAACTTCATCAAGTTAATTCTGTGCATTTGGAGTTAGGCGCTGTCTGTGCTCATCTTCCGGTTCACTCAAAAGGAATTCGGGCCTGGTTTCCTCTTTCCCACTATGTACTGTTAAAAAGAAAACAATGTTATAGTGAGATTTAGACAAATTACATCACTTTTTCTGTTTTACAAAATGTGTGTACAATTACAGCTGTTTTCTTCACTCATTCTGTCGTTAGGGAAATGTTGCTCCAACAGTGTGCTTGCTATTTCTGTTAAAGAAAACAATAGTGCTATTCCTTACAAGTTATATATACATAATAAATGGTAATTTTACAGAAAGAAGTACAGTGTACTTACTATTTTCTAACCTTTTCTTCTCTAATAACTGCCAGGTGCTTGTCAGTGTGTAAGCAAGGTACCACTGAGGTGATACTATTAAGTGTACAGTTAAGCTTTATGCTTGGTGCATTCTATAATATTGTGCATCCCATGAAAACATACTTGTGGTTTTTCAAGTACAGAATTCCTATAACTATTTATTTTTGGATGTAATACATAAATCTCTTATGATTTCATGTATATGTCTTTGCCCGTTGCAGGATACAGCATTGTAAGGTAACCCCTGTGTTTTTGGGCAGTGTGAATGCTGTCTGAAGTCCGCGGACATTTGCATGGTCCACAGACTCTGCAGCTATCACGTTGGAGGTAGGGGTGTGAGTATGATATAAGGAACATGTAGACAAATTAAGGGTATCCTGGTCAAATCCTATGAAATTTTGCAAAAACACTTTGTTAAAGGGACATCATGGTGAAGTAGCACTGATAAAAACCTAACAAATTCAGAGTAAAAACTTTGTTAAAGTGATGTAATGGTTACAAGTAAAATGGAAGAACTCTGGAAATTTGCCAGTCATGGTATGGTAAGCAACCATAACTTGCTACACCACTATGCACTGAGAAGATTAACACCCAGGACATCAAAGATGACATCACAATTTTCATTGATGACATCACTGATGACATCATTGATGACATCAGCAATCTGGGCCACTTGGTTTTGTTCACTGACATATCTAACCAGACCGGTCATCTTCACTGACAGTAAGAATTTTTAAATGTAAAGGTTGCTATTTATGTAGAGGGCATTAACCTTCTTGTATATTGTAGAAATACTTTCTTTAGGGTTTGGTTTCAGCTCATGGTGCACAGATATGGGCCAATAAACAGGCCGTAAACACACAATTAATTTGTATACTTGATCATGAACTCTAATATTATTGACATATTGTATTGATGTTGTTTCTGTCTTCTATACTGTAGTTTGCCCGTGTATGCCTCTAATTGGTATGCATTGTGGGTGTATATATGTATTGTTTGTACTAACACACATATGTAGTACGTCTTGACGTATTGATATGATAATATGATATGATATGATATGGCATTTATAAAACGCCTATACACAAGTGTTTCAAGGCGCGACGAGGCAACGGAGGGGGAACAGAGGGAAGACAGACAACGATCCTACTAGGCTAGGTTTCATTCAGATTGCGCAAGTGCATGGGAATAGAAAGGAGCAGAAGTGCGAGGGGGTGAAGGGGGAGAGGGCAGTGCAGTACATTGGAAATAAAATAAATAACAATAAGTAAAGGTCCGGCCAGCAGGTGGCAAGTGCAAGAGTAAGTGCCGACATCAGGTGTCATGTGCAGGTGGTGGCACTGTAGGGATACAGAAAAACAGTCCCCAAGTGCGGGGGTAGCCCCGGAAGGCAGTGCAGGAGTGTGACTGGGGGGGAGAGTGCAGGAGTGTGACTGGGGGGGAGGGGACCTGGGCCCGAGATCAGAGGGTGGCCAGGTAACCAGTGCAGTTTCAGAGTCTGCCAGGAAGTCAGCAAGGGAGAGGAGGAGAAAAAGCAGAACAAAGAGAAAGGTTTGAGGTGCTTCCAGAACCGAAGATGAGTCTCCTCAAGTTTCAGGGAGGCAGGGAGGCTGTTCCAGAGGGAGGCTCCAGCTGAAGAAAGAGATCTACCACCTATTGTTGCTTGGAGAAGCGACTGACCCTGAGGGAGTTGGAGGCAGAAGAGCTCGAAAAGGAAGGTATTTAGGAAGAGAGAGTTGAAGGTGTTGAGGCCCCAGGCCCCAGAAGGCATTGTGGACGATGCAGAGGGTTTTAAACTTAATCCTCACAGTCACTGGGAGCCAGTGCAGAGATTTCAGTCCTGGAGAGATACGATCCCTGGGCTTGAGGCCAAAGACAAGTCTTGCAGTCCTGTTCTGGATAAGTTGCACAGAGCGGAGAGTAGAAGCAGGCAGATTTAGAAAGAGGCTGTTGCAATAGTCCAGCCTAGAGAGAACCAGAGCTCTGGAGACAGTGAGCTTCTGGGGGAAGGAGAAGAAAGGAAGAATACCTCTGAATAGGTGTAGCTGGTAGTGTGACTTCTTAGAGACGTCAGAGATGTGAGGAGAGAAGGAGAGTGGAGAGTTGAAGATGACCTCAAGGTTTTTAGTCTTGCAGGTGGGAACAGGAAGACCGCCAAGAGAGGCCGGCCAGAGAGCTACAGGAAAGGAGGGAGCGGGCGTGCCGATGAGGAGAATCTCAGCATTAAGGCAGAGGTCATTGGTGGCACACCACTCCTGGATAGCAGACAGACAGTCAAAGATGAGGGAAGTAGAGGAGGAGGCAGAGGGTAGCCTGAAGATGAGCTGGGTGTCATCCACATAGCACTGTAAGTTGGGCAGAGAGCGGCAATGAGGTGGGCCAGGAGTGCCAGATATTGGTTGAACAGCCAGGGAGAGAGGTCAGACCCCTGGGGGACACCACAGCTAGAGAAAAAGATACTGGAGAGGAAGGACCCAAGTTGGACCTGGGAGTGTAGGTCGGAGAGGAAAGAAGTCACCCATGCCAGAGCCCAACCAGTGATACCCAGGTTATTATGGAGACGGTTGAGCAGGATGGCATGGTTGACAGTGTCAAAGGCAGAAGAGAGATCAAGCAGGGTGAGGATGCTGAAGGGGCCCCTGAGGGACCCTCGTTTGTGGAAACAAGGCACAATCACCGCACACAAACTGATACGCCAGACACAAGGTTGTATTCCCAAAATCTAGGGTTTATTGCAAAACAAATAGTCTCAGTTGGCCAACTGGTCCCACGCCCAGCGACGTGTTTCTATCAGACCTCAGGGGACGCAAGAGAACGAAATTCATACAATTACATATATACAAAACAAGCATCTCGTAATCAGTAGTGTCACAACTTATACCGCCCCTATTGCATTTCCTTTGAACTAGGCACGATGATTGACAATGGTGACGAGTTTGAAACCTTCAAACATTCATTGTGTAACAGTTTGCAATTTTGTAAGCCCACAGACATTTAGGGCCTCATTACACGGACGGCGGTAAGGGTTAACGGTCACCATTAATGGCAACGGTGACCGTTAACCCTTACCGCCGTACTACGAGGTCCCTTTGCGGGTTGGAGGATTTAACGCCTGCTTCTTGCAGGCGTTAAAATCTAACCCGCTAAGGGACCTCGGAGCTAATTACGGCACCGCAAAATTGCGGTGCCGTAATTAGCGCCTTCCCCATTCCCATAGAGCCCTATGGGGCAGAAATGGGAATGGGGAAGGGCAATGGCGGAAAGGGGATTTACCACCCCTCCAACCTTGGAATGGGGCGGTAAATCCCCTTTCCGCCAAGGCGTGCCGGTATTTTACCGGCATGAGCCATGGCGCTAATAGCGCCATGGCTCACCGCCTACCGTGTAATGAGGCCCTAAGTCTCTGTTTTAAAGAACACAATGCTTCTGTTTTCTGCAAGCAAGCTGTGCGTAGGGAGAGACACATTCCAGGCCTTGCTATCTCCTAGTTTCTATTCGTGCGCCGGGGGGTCAACTTGCTCTCCAGGGCTGTACCGGGCTCAGGGAAGGGGGGCTGCAAAGAAGAGCATAATTCAAGTCATTTAATGTTCGCTCTAGCGTTTCTACTGTGCTTACTGAGACTAGCTGGCACCTGCAGTACTGATTAGAATGCCTTGCTGCCCACTCTCCAAGGATATGCGAGGGAGGGGACCAAGCATTTCTGTCTGAGTTACTGCGTTATGTTTCAACATGCCACTCGCGGCCTTGAATTGTGCACCAGTGAAGCAGAATAACATTTCAGCAAAGCAGTTTTACATGAGGCAAAACGCAAATGTTAGAGAAAAACAAAATAGCGATTTCAGTCGCTTTAAAATGGCCACACTTTAGTCAAGCTTATGGCTATATATTTCTAATACTAGATGCATGAGACGGTTGGTCTTCGGCCAACATAATACATAGCCTTATGATCGAGGGGTGTCTACTTTTCTAGATCGACAAACCCTCCTTTTGGCCGTATGCCAAATGTCTTATCCGTACATTGCATCCTCTTCTGATTCTGAATCTTGTGCATTTTTAGTTTCCTCCTCATTGTCATCTACATTGATGGACATGAATTCTTTGACTGTCTTTGTTTCCTCATTACCATGGGTACTCAATTTAATAGTGCTTTTTTTTTTTAATCATCTGTACACACCCTTTACTAATTTCGGTGCATATTATAGGTAAGCAGTGTATGCAACAATAACATGTCATGAATATTCCTAGTACTGCTACTTGGATCGCAAATAGTTTCCATCCCCATGAATATAATAACTCCCAGAACCAGGAGCCTATATCCCAACCTCCTTCTTGGGTATGGAGTTCAGAGCTTAAGACATGTAGCTTTCTTATCGCTTCAAAAATCGTAGGAGAGGAGTCATTTACAAATACACAGCACGCTGATCCCACAATTTTGCAAACACTGCCACGATCAACCAGGACTACGTCAAGAGCCATTCTGTTCTGAAGTGTCATTAATCTAATCCCTTTCTCCTCTAATGTCACGTTTTACAATATATCTGTTGTTCCATTTATTGTTTTTTCTAAAACTCTGGATAGTTGTCGTATATTATAGGAGTTTATTGCTTCGGCCAAAAATGGTACAAATAATTCTACTACGTCTTCTACTATAAATCCATCTTCATTACTCCTTCGTGGCCTAGATCTAGATAGTTTGGCTATATCCGTTTTTTAAAAGAAACACTCCTGGGAACAAAAGTCCCAAATAACAAGTACCTCCCCAGTTTCTAGGCAACCAAGGATACGCTTTTTCTCCACATATAAAATATACAGGGTCACCTACATATACTGGTTCTACTTCCCTAGTAAGAATCGCTGTATTCATACATCTAGTGAATGTCTCTACTGAATTAGAGCCCTTCTTCTTTAAGCAAAAAGGAACAGAACGTGGGCTGTAGTTTACTGTATAGGAGGGAGGCACTGCATCTTTATTTCCTTCTGATCTCATACGAAATATGATTACTGATGGTTTTTCCGGCACAAACAATCTATCTTGTGGCATTGGTTTGGGCGTAGCTTTTGGCATTATCATTCGTGCTCTATAAAATATAGAGCAACCTATAGGTCTCATGATTATCTCCTCAAATTCATTCATGTTTGTGCTAATTGACCCCTATCACTTTTATTCAATTTTCCATAATTAGCGTGCGAATCGCAGTGCCAGTGCGAAAATCGCAGGGAAACCCACGCACAACGATTCATGGAATCTGTGCACGTGGAAATTCCAGGATGTGTGCCAAAATTCTGCGTGGCGCACGCTGGCGCACACGTCTCCAAACAGCGTGCGCTACGCGCACAGTGAAATCGCACATAGCGCGGCGCACACAACAAAAGTAGGAGGAACAAGGGGCGTGACACGCGGAATGGGGAACAACTCGTGAAAATGTGGCCGTCACGGGGGAAGTACATGAGGCAAGTGTGCGGAAAGCCCACACGCACGTTCAAAACATGTATTCATGGAATCGAACGGGGCTAAGGCGTGCGCCAAAAAAGACGCGCTAATCAGGAAACACGTACGCCAGCAGGAAGCAGGTGTACGTGGACCCGCGCAGCATAAAAGTGCGTGCAAACAACAAACAAGCACAGATGCCAGGCTGAATATACCGTTCCTAGCAGCAGTGGTCGTGGGATACTGCAGGAGGAGGATAGTCAGGCCCAGAATTTTTACACCCAGAACCAGCCTATTTGGGATGTCTGATGACCAGGTATATGGTGAGGTACAGGTTTCCACCTCACATAATACTCAACCTGGTCAGTGAGTGGGAGGATGACCTCACATCACCCACCCTGTGCTCCCAAGCACTCAGCCCCCTGCATAAGGTCCTCAATGTACTGCACTTCTTGGCCACTGGATCATTTCAGCGGACAAGTGCCATAGTGGGGAGGGTGTCACAAGCCACGCAGTCACGCTGCCTACACCAGGTCTTGGCCATCATGACTGCACGCCCATCAGTCCGCAGGCACATATACCTGCCCAGAACACCTGCAGAAAGGCAGGCTGTCATCAAGGATTTTTACGGGGAAGCACACTTCCCCAAAGTGAAAGGTGCCATTGACTGCACCCATGTGGCTCTACGTCCTCCCAGGGCATCTGAGCACATCTATAGAAACCGCAAGCACTGGCATTCCATCAACGTCCAGGTAGTATGTGATGCCAAGGGAATCATGACCTCAGTATATGCCAACTATCCTGGGTCCACCCACGACAGTTTCATTTACAGAATGTCAACCCTAAACCGGGACCTAGAAGCTGAGTGGCATGGCGATACATGGCTGCTAGGTGAGTATAAATGCCACAGCACATGCATGCATGTCAGATACTGAGTAATGTCACAACCCCACTAATGATACCCATCATCACCTCCCCAGGGGACAGTGCCTACCCTCTGATCACCCACATGATGATGCCAATTCGGAACCCCACCACGCCACCCGAGGTAAGATACAACACAGCCCACATTGCAACCCGGGGCATAGTGGAGCGCACATTCGGAGTGCTCAAGTCACGCTTTCGCTCCCTTGACCGTTCTGGCGGGAAGCTGTTATACGCTCCCCCAGTAGTGTGCAGGATCATAGTGGCAGCATGTGTCCTGCACAACGTTGCAACACGCCGGGGTCTGCCCGTGGACATGGTGGTGCCCCCACATCCCCAACCACATGCATGCCCGCTGCGCATGGGAGGGGAAAGGGAACGGGGTGAGGCAGCTCGTATGCAGCTGGTGGCTAATTACTTCACCTAAAATCACACCCCTGTGGAGTGCACACAGCCCTGGCACATACCATCTGACAATCAATGATGATGACATAAGGGACAGTCAACTCTCACAACCATACCAGCCTGAGATTGGCCACCTGTAAGTGTTACATTGTGTGCATCCCTACCTACACAAACACCACCAATGCTGTGTCATCAAAAGACACACTTTTATGCTGCTAAAATCATTAGCCCCTTGCAAAATACAATATGACAACAGTGCCATGTCACCCAACCCCTCCCCAGCACCGCCACCCAACACACCAAGGCATGCCATGCTATGTGAGAGCAAACAAAGCAATCCCCAAAACATGACACAAGTGTCAAAGTACAGTGTCCCTAATGGAAACTGCCCACACACAATATGCTCCCAGTAATGTAGAACTAACAACACACATGACCAAATACTTACCAACAATACAATGCAGCTACACAACCTCAAACATAGCATAAACATGACAGTACTAAGTTAAAGTAGTGGTAGTCGTACAACCTGATCATGCCAGCACATCGGCCACTTCCAACTGTACAGTGCTGCTGCCACGCAAATGTCTAAGTGCACTGCTTACAACATGAACTCCATCTCCAAAGTAGACGGCCTTCTGAAGACATGAGGAATTAACCTGCAAATTAGGCGAGAGAAATAGATGCACAAGCACATAGCAATACACCATGCAGTGTACAATTCAACAACAATATCCACTAGGAATGTATACACAGTATTGACTACAGACTACCCACACAGCTCATGGGAGTCCAACATCACCGTGTAAGTCTCTGTCACTTGGGCACGCCCTTTGCAAGCCCATGGAAACGGGAAGCAGGAGGGGTGTGTGTCTCACGAACCCAAGCATCTAACCCAAACTCAGGACAAGCCTGCATGTGCCCAGCCGGAATACAGTGGATGCCCACGGGAGCCACACAAGGCAACACACTGTAAAAAAAAACAAAAATCAAAAATGGCCATGTGGGCGCTGGGGGGGGAGGCCACCCAGGAGGTCCGAGGACAGGGTGCACACCAACACCCACATGTGTGGATGTTGGGGAAAAAAACACCTCCATGGGCTCATGGCCTGCACGGCTATGCCAATGTGGGAGAACTGCTGCTATCGCTCTCATCACCCTCTGCTGCTGCCACAGGAGGTGGTGCTGTCACAGGAGGTGGTGGTGCTATGGGAGGCGGCCCACGCAAAGCCCTGGTATGGTCCTCCATGGCAGCAAGCATGCGGGTGTGGAAGGTCTCGTTCTGGAGGATTATAGTGCAGAGATCCCCATGCAGCACCTGACGTGATGCCCGGATCTCCTCCCTAGTTGCCTGCATCTCAGCTGAGAGCGAACGTGTGAACCGCTCCAGCTGCTGTTCTGTCCTCAAGTTAGTGGAAGCATCAAGGTCAACAAGAGTCTCCCTGAGGTGATGGAGTTCTACCCTCACGGCTTCCCTGTGGCCCTGGGACTCTATTGATATCGATTGGCGTAGAGTCTCCAGTGCCGCCCGTCTGTCCCTGTTGGACGCCGACTTGTCCTCCCTGTGTGATTGGCAAATGGAGTCTGTTGCCTGCTGTAGTTGCTCCATCTGCCTTTCAGGGGGGACAATGGAAGTGGCCACCCTCTCCATTGCTTGAGCCATCATCTCAACTGATGCTGCCTGTTGGCTTGCCATAGCGTACATGGATTGTTCCCATACGGTATTGCCTGGTGGCGTACGGCCACTGCGTCGGCGGGCACCACACCTGTTTGGGGCAAGGTGATCTGCGCCTTGCTGTGCCGGCACTGCTTGAGGCTGCAGGACTGCATTCCCCCTCTGAATTGCTGGCCCAGGAACAGGATCAGATGTTTTGGAGTGTGACCCTGCATCTGTAACCGCCAAAGGCAGACTTACCAACACTGACAACCCCATAGAGGGTTCTACCCTTGGTACAGGTGGGTTGGACAGAAGAGAATCCCTGCCAGAAACACTTACCTGCGACGCCACATATGTCTCATCATCCGAATCAGCACCTGAATAGAGGTCTGGGGAGGTGCACCCAGAGGCACCCCTCGACAGCATGTTCTGCAGCAAGATTGGGTTCTCACCCACCAACACACCACGTCTCCCACTGGTGCCCGAGATTCCTCCTGGGTCTGCACCATCTCCTCAACCTCAACAGCATCAAGTGCGTCATGCTCTGCAAAAACATGAAAGACAAAAAATGGAAACAGGCATTAGCACCATAGCACACAAATAGGCCTGACAAGCTACAGAACCAGTACATGATTTACACATGTCCCACATGACTATAACCCTCCCATGCATGCACTGTCACAGAGTTGCAAGGGGAGGCAAAAGGCAGACACTGATGACACCAAGATGGAAGAGCAACACATTTGCTGCATCCTGGGTAGCACTGCCATCACACATTGGCCTGTGAGTGGCATGTCCAATACACATACATGACACATGCCATCACACAGATGGCATGTACTATAGCCATGGTACATTCCACAAGTACATCCAGATGTCAGAGAATGAATACTGTCAGCCATCCATGTGAGATGGACATGATGAGATGAAAAATGCTACATAGTGTGACAAAATAGGCATGTGCCACACACTGCAACACATCCAGTGTACAAAAATACAGTGATTGCAGGCCGATGTACACATCAATGGTTGTGCACTTCAACATGACAGGAAACAACTATCATGTTACACATTCAAACAGGCCACAAAAAATCCTGTGAGCAGGCCAATACTCAATTAGCCTGAATGGTCAAATCATTCACCTAACAGGGTAACACATGTGGGCCAATGTGGGGTTCTTCAATGACAGAAGCATGTCACAAATGTGACAATAGGGCTGAGGAACGCGTAGGTAGCAAAAGTGGGAGAACTGAATCAATCAGCCTGAACGAACACTGAAAAATATAAACAATGTTGTTGCAAGATGCCACTTCAAGGGCAAGTGCCGTAATGTTGCGCTAAATTACTAATGTGGGCTGAAGGGATACTGTCACACCCAAATCCAAGGGTGCTGAATATTTTGGATGAAGCACATGGGTGACCCATACCACTCAGGCACACACACCCTCACCTGGCACTCTATCAGAACCCATCACCCAAACAACATACACATGCACTACACACACATGCATGGGCACTCACCGGACAATGCATCATAATCAGGTAGTCCTCCCACACGTTGGATCTGTTCCTCTGTGACGAAGGCCCCAGCAACAGACTCATGTTCAGTGAGTTTGTTG
Organism: Ambystoma mexicanum; assembly: GCF_040938575.1. Taxonomy (NCBI): domain Eukaryota; kingdom Metazoa; phylum Chordata; class Amphibia; order Caudata; family Ambystomatidae; genus Ambystoma; species Ambystoma mexicanum. The sequence continues at coordinate 196,217,627 of NC_090935.1, read as the reverse complement.
TCCTCTTGTGGAGACCCACCGCCAGTCACCAGAGTAGCGGCATGATTTGAGGCCAGCTTGTTCTTTGCTCTGCGTTTCAGGTCATTCCACCGCTTGTAGCAATCATCAGCTGTGCGCCTCACAAATCCAACGGCACTTATGTGGTAGGCGATGGTCTGCCAGCGTGCCTTACGTTGACCAGGTGTGGTCTTGCACCCTGCAGTCACCAGCATTTCGTGGCTATGTACCGACACATAGCCCACAAGTGCATCAAGTTCCGGATCATTGAAGCAAGGCTTCCTTGAGGTACCGAAGTGTGTAGCCGTGTCTGAGGTCTCAGCCTGTCGTACCAGAGCACCCTTATTCCTCTTCTTTAAAGGTGGAGCAGAGCCAAAGTGGCTTACGCCACTCTGGTCAGTAGGGGCAGAATCACCAGTGGACTGGGTAGTAGGAGTGTGGGAATGCACAATGACCATAGGTCTTGATGCAGGCATTGGTTGCAGGGTAATGATGGCAGGGGGAACGTCAGTTTGATGGACTGGGACTGACACTGTGCTGGCTGGGAGAGTCAGAGATGGGGCGGATGGAGATGCAGCTGCCCCTGCAGCCTCCCCACCCTGCATACTTGGGGCAGCAGATGACATAGCTGCCCCAGATCCACGTGGATTGGTGACAACAACTTGCACAGCCACACGTGGCCTAGACTTGCTGACCTGGAAGTCAGCCAGGGAGTCATCCTGTGCCAGGTCAGGTGCCACAATGGGCTGGTCCAACAGGGGCTGAGCTTGGATTGTGTCAGCCACGTTTCCCTCAACCATGGGGGGGGCATGGGTGTCCCTGATTGTTCCTCCACACATGGGGGCATAGGGGCACCCTGCAAATCCCGGCCACGTCCCCTACCACGCCCACCACGCCCGATGTTGTGTACGTAGTACACGAGGTGCGCATGCGTGGCCCAGCAGGCCAGCGCATGCGCGTTATAATAATAAAGGCGGTGCCCGGCAGTTCACGCCGGAGCACCGGAACAACCAGACGTCTCCGCCGTGCGTTCTTGCACGCCCGCCCGCGCGCGCTGGTGCTTAGACCCTGGGGGCCCGCACGCCATCACTGGACTTGCCCGGGTCACCACACTGGCGACGAGGAGGTACGGATTACTTTCCCTGCTCCGACAGCCTCGGAGAGACGGAAAGCTCTTCCGTATTACGGACCCGCGGAGTGCCGGCGGCCATTTTGTTTTTCACTCGCTCCTCTCCTCACACACAGTTGCAGTGGTTGCGGCCCGAGAGGGTGCTCGTGCGCCACCTGCCAGCTGTGTTTCGGGGAAATAACTCAATTTTTGGAACTCCCACAGTCCTGCAGGCGCAGGGCTGTGGCATCGAAGAAGAAAGAAGTGGGTTTCTACACCCCAGCACTACTACAAGTCCAGGACAAGCTGCCCATCGTTCTAGGAAAAGACAATTGTGAGTACGTGACGCAGAAATGAGCGATGAGACTGATGATGAGGGTGCCGTAGCCCCAATTCCGCGCAGATCTCGCAGCTCCCTGGCCCCCATGCCTGAATTCGATACAACTGGCCCCCCTTCCAAACTGGGCCCAAAGTGGCTGCTGTGGGTCAAGAGGCTGGATAGGTTCTTCAGGGCATCTGGGGTGAACGATGATGACACCAAAGTTGCGACTATGATCTACTCGGCAGGCACAGATGTCCACAAGATCTACGATTCCCTCGTCATCCCTGTGGTCACGTATGACGCAGTCAAGCAGGCACTCAAAGACCATTTTCTCCCCATGGCAAATGTTGATTTTGACAGATTTGTCATGGGCGCCGAAAGACAATTAGACGACGAGCCTCTAGACAAATTCTGTGCCCGTTTGAGGCACCTGGCGACATCCTGCAGATGGGTCGATGAGGAAGAAATGGTCCGTAACCAGCTATTGCAGGGGTGCAGCTCCGGCAAACTTAGAAGGCAAGTACTGAGGGAACCTGGTCTGACCCTCCAGCAAATTTTGGACCTGGGAAGGGCACATGAGCTGGCAGAAGCCAGAGGTGCGAAAATGGACGCTGCCACGCGACCTAAGAATGTTGAAGACGCATTTGCTGTGGGACGTTCGGCAATGGGAAGGTCGAAATGGGCGCCGAGAAGGCCTGATGCCCCGCCCACACCAGGCAACGCCTCATCTTGCTCCTACTGTGGATATGATCTTCCCCACGGAGGAGAATGCCCAGCTAAGTCGAGAACGTGCGGCCGGTGTGGCACACCGGGGCACTATGCAAGGATGTGCCGGGCTGCCGCCCCTGTAGCGGCAGGAAGAGGACCGGAGAGAGTTGGACGTGGAGGCGCTCGCAGAGTGAGAGGCATCTCATCGATTGATCAGGGTCTGCAGGACCTGGACATCGCAGAAGAGGAGGAGGAGGAAGATATTTTCTTCATTTCCAGCACTGTGAAAGGTCCTGGCACGAGACGTCAACCCACATGCACTGTTAACATCAATGACGTCCCCACTCCCATTCTCATAGACACTGGGGCGTCAGTCTGTGTGCTGGCCACCAAACATTACGAGGCCCTGCCAGGCCCACTGGAGCTGTCAGCGTCCATGGCGCAAATATATGCTTTCGGAGGGGAAACACCTCTACCCATCCAAGGTGTGTTTGTAGCCCCGGTATCTCATGGACAGAATACTATTAAAGCAAGGTTCTTTGTCACCAGCGTCAGCCCACATTCCTTATTGAGCAGTGCGGCATCAGAAGCACTCGACATTGTCCACTTCTCGTTTGGAGTATACCACGCCGATCTGGAAGGCATGCCACACAGATTTGAAACACTCTTCAAGGGCATTGGAAAGCTGAAAGCAGAGCCCATACGCTTACATATCGACAAGTCCGTGAGGCCGACGGCCCTCAAACATCGCCGTATTCCTTTTCACTTAAGAGCCCAAGTGGAGGAGGAATTGCAGCAGCTGGTCGACCGGGACATTATATATTGGGTTTCGCCTATCGTAGTGGCCCCAAAGCCGAAGCAACCGGGGGCTGTATGCATTTGTGTGGACATGAGGCTCCCAAATGCCTCCATCAAAAGGGAGCGTCATCTCACACCCACTCTAGATGACATCGTCGGAGAACTCCAAGGTGCCAAAGTCTTTTCCAAACTGGACCTAAGGTCTGGGTATCACCAGTTAGAGTTACACCCCGAGTCGAGGTACATTACAACATTCACAACTCATGAGGGGTTGTATCAGTACAAAAGATTAAACTTTGGAATCTCGTCCGCAGCAGAGGTTTTCCAAAATGCCATCAGAGGAGCCCTGTCCGGACTAAAATGAGTCATAAACATGTCCGACGACATCTTAGTCTTTACCAGGTCGGAAGTGGAACATCTTAGACGGCTGGAGAAAACTTTTGAGAGACTACAGGCGGTGGGTTTAACCCTGCACAAAGAGAAGTGCGAATTCCTAAAAGACCAACTGGAATTCTTTGGGTTCACCTTTCATGCTGGGGGCATATCCCCGGATCCTGGAAAAGTCAAGGACATTAGAGAGGCACCTCCACCCACATCACCGGCCGAAGTACGGAGCTTCTTAGGGATGGTCAACTACTGCGGCCGTTTTATCAAGGACTTGGCCTCTCTGTCGGAACCACTGAGGGCACTCACCAGGAACGACGTGGCCTGGCAGTGGACTGGGAATGAACAACGATCCTTCAGGACCATCAAAGAGGCCCTGTCAGAGCAGGAAACAATGGCCTATTTCAATCCCAGCCGGGAATCGGAGATTGTGGTCGATGCCAGCCCGGTGGGACTGGGGGCAGTCCTCATGCAGGCAGATGAACTAGGGGTCATGAGGCCCGTAGCATATGCCAGCTATGCCCTCACCGACACGGAGAGGAGATATTCCCAGATAGAAAGGGAAGCCCTTGCCATCCTGTGGGGGTGCAAACACTTCAGAATATACATCCTCGGCAAACCTGTTGTCGTGGTAACGGACCATAAACCCCTGGTTCCTATTTTGTCGGGAACATCATCCAAGCCACCACCCCGCATCGAGAGATGGATGCTATCACTCATGGAATACGGCGTCAAGCTAGTATGCAGCCCAGGGACACATAACCCCGCCGATTACCTTTCTCGCCATCCAGGCACGAGGGACACCCAGAGTCCCGTAGAGATGACCGACACTGGGGACGCCGTACACCTCGTCATTGAATCGGCCCTGCCCGTGGCCTTATCGAGACAGGACATTGCGGACGACTCGAATTCAGACGAGGTGTTCCTAAGGGTGAAAAGGGCAGTGGCCACAGGAGAGTGGCGGGACATCCTTTTGAACAACGCCAGGAGGAACCCGGATGTGCAAAGGGACCTGCAGTTGCTGTGGAAAGCTCGACACGAGCTCTCGGTATCCACGGACGGTCTGTTACTGCGAGGGCACCAGATCGTGATCCCAGGTCACTGGTCATGAGGGTCCTCCACTTAGCCCACACAGGACACCAGGGCATGGCCAAGATGAAGGCACGCCTCAGGCTGAAGGTCTGGTTTCCCGATCTGGAGCACAGGGTGGCCGAGTTTGTGAGGACCTGCATTCCCTGCCAAGCTACGAGTCCTGTGGAAAGGGGCCCACCCATTCAGGCCATGGAGCGGAGTGACATACCATGGGGAACGGTGCACGCGGACTTCGGCTCGACCGGAAGGGGCCTATATTTCCTGGTGGTCACAGACCAGTGGTCAAGGTATCCGGAGGTGGAGCTCGTAGAATCCACCGCCGGTGATCACACCATCCTGGCAATGGACAAAATCTTCGCCACCCATGGGTTCCCCTTTGAGATCTGCTCAGACAACGGTGCACCATTCCAAGGACAGAAGTTTGCTAGGTATTGCGAAGAACGAGGAATAAAGCACCGGAAGGTAACCCCGCTATGGCCGAGGGCCAATGGGGAGGTTGAGCGGTTCATGCGGACACTGAACAAGATTTTTCGAATTTCCGTCAATGGAGGGGAGGACCTACGACACAATCTAATTGACTTCCTTCGTGAATACCGGTCCACCCCACATCGATCCACCGGAATCGCACCCGCCGAGGCGCTGTTCAGGCGAATACCCAGAGGGCTGATACCCGAAGCGGGAGACAGACACCCGGGAGTGATCGATAGCGCACGGGTGACAGCAGAAAGAGCAGAAAGGAACGAGAACGAAACAACAAGGCGGAGGTTGCCAGAAAGAGAGATAGCGGTAGGAGACACTGTCCTAGTCCGGAACAGGAAACCGGAAGGAAAACTCTCGATGACGAAACCCAACCAATGGGAGTCACTCATGTGCGCGGGGTACAGTAACCAGAAACGTATCCTACTTCAAGCGCATAGGACCTGTGGCAGTGGAAGAAGAAACCCATCATAACCAAGGCCAAACAGCGAGGGAGCCGCAAGGAAGCGGTGAGCCGCCAGAGGACCCCGGGGGACCAGAGAACCCCGAGAGAGGTTCACCCAGGTACCCGCGCAGGGAAGGACGTCGTCCGCCGCAAAGATTCCAGGATTTCATCATGGACTCAGCGGCATGAGTAACAAGCCCTGTTAAGTACAGTTTGATTTGAGCCACGTTGGCTCCACTGTTCACTGTGTTTGTTGTTTGGGGGGAAAAGGAGGGATGTTGTGTACGTAGTACACGAGGTGCGCATGCGCGGCCCAGCAGGCCGGCGCATGCGCGTTATAATAATAAAGGCGGTACCCGGCAGTTCGCGCCGGAGCACCGGAACAACCAGACGTCTCCGTCGTGCGTTCTTGCGCACCTGCGCGCGCTGGTGCTTAGACCCTTGGGGCCCGCACGCCATCACTGGGCTTGCCCGGGTCACCACACCCACCTCTTGAGGGTTGGCCACCCTTACCTCCCTTACCGCTTGGTCGCCTCCCAACCATGGCACTGATGTTGTTGTGCGTATGGGAGTTGCAGTAAACTATTGTCCTGGGCAATTGGGGGTCAAAGGGATAGGATACCAGATGGAATTCGTACCCTAGTGCTCTAACAAGGCTGTCTGTGACCCCTGGGGGAAGATGACAGGTCACGCAACGCACAGGCAGCCCAAAATCAAAAATAGACGTGCACGCAACCCTTCGTAGACCACGTGTGTGAAAAAATGAACCGCACTATGCTGTGGCACCCAGAAACACAAAAATAAGCGTACGCGTAATACACGCAGCCTACAATGACCTCTGAAGGGGAAAGGCAACACACGGGGCAAGCACAGTTGCTAAGTACGTGCGGAACTCACCGTCTGCCTGGAAAAAGAACGTGAAAAATATGCGCGTGTGCGCGTTGGCAACACCCCCGCCAAAAGAAGAATTGTACGCTGTCTGAGGAGACAGGACAAAAGGAGAAGTGAACTCTGTTTGAGGAAACATGCCCAGGAAAAATTCAGAAAAGAGCTGTCAGAGGTAATAGGGAGTACGAACTAGAAACGCTGTGAAGTAATCGTGTGTGAACCGACAAGAAGTACAGATTTCACCCACTCGCTCTCCACGAAAAGCACATACAAGGAAATGGCGACCTACATGCAGCTTTTAAACCGGCCCACACGTACACGTCAGAGACACGTGTATGTGGGCGCTTTCCTCCAATTACACGCGATGACCGTCAGACGTGCAGTTTTTCCACGTGTGCTCTGTCATCACGTGCTATGAGGGAAACGCCCACGTGTGTAATGTAACTTACGCGGGTATGCGCTAAGGGCTGTTGGTCCAATGGAATCGTGTGCGTGTGCTGACGCACTTACGTGCTAAGGCCCTTTCCTCGAATTACACGCTGACGTGGAAGATTTTCACATGCCAAAACACTCCGTATCAAGCTGGCCACGCGAAAACACACGGAAGACAACGCTCCTGCCCAGAAGGCCGACTTACTGCCCCCCAGAGACCCGAGCACGCTCCCACCTGCCATCTGCTGCTGCCTGACTGCCTGCTGCCCACGTGCCCTGCCATTTGCTGCCTGCACGTCAGCCAGGGGTGTAGTTGCTGTGACCACCCCTGCTGGAACTGAAGACTCCCGACTGGGATTCCATCGCTCCACAGCCCAGCCCCAGGACCCAGTTGCCCACCCACTCCTGCCTCTGGGGTTGCCATGTCCAGCACTACACCATCTGGCAGCACTGGCAACCCCCAGCCAGAGAGGCAGAGGGCCACCATCTTCAGTGCCACCGAAGTTGGTGTCCTGGTGGAGCAGGTCCTGGGGCAGTATGATGCCCTCTTTGGAAGTTTGCGCGCCGACAAGGAAGGATGGACCAGGATCTGGATGGACATCGTGACTGCCATGAACGCGGAGGCGGTGGCAGTCCGCGACTTACAACATGTCAAGAAGCGCTGGGAGGACTTCAGGTCCAGGACCCTCAACACGGCCCGGCGCCTCGATAAGGAAGCAAATGCCAAGGGGCGCCGGGGCCAGCTGTCAGACCATCAAATGAGGGTCCTGGAACGCATATGCCCAGTGCTCTACGTCCAGATCCTTGAGAGGCAGACCCGTCTGGAGTCGAGCGGTAAGTGTACATGCATGTTGATGGTATGCTGTGCGTGTCGTGTTGTGCCAGTAGTGTGCAGGTTGCACATGTGTCTATGTATGGCATGTAGGCATGTGTATGAACATGGGCGTGTGGCTGCCACATGTGAGTCCTCTCAGGTGTGAGACACATTGATGGTGTATGTGTTGATAAGCATGCTGGGCATATGCAGGTGTGGGAGCACAAAGGTTTCAATCCCTCCGTATGTACATTGGCATGGTTGTGGCACAGATGGTGGTTCATAATTCATGTATCTGCACTGTGTACATGTGCATGTATGTGTATTTCACATGTGTGCCAATGTGATGCATCATGGATGCAAGTAACACTGATAAGGAGAAGGATGAATGGCAGATGTGACATGTATGGCGATCTCTTCACTGAAACACTTGCAGGAGATGTAGACATGCATGTAAGTGTGGTGGCGTGTGTGCATGTATAGTGCACTCCCTGTGTTTCATGTGATGTCTGGCTCAGCTTTGGCTGCTCATGCTGTTGTATGTGTATGGATGTTGCTGGCCGTTGTGATATGGCTGTGGAATAGCTCATGTGTGTGAGTTGAAATTACATGTGTGTTGGGGATTGTGATGCCATGTCTGAAGTTTGACACTGCCACTCATGTGGAACTGTCATGTGTGTATCAGTCCATTGTACAGTGACCTGATGCTTGTCTCCTATCTCTCCCTGTCTGCAGCGTCAACTGATGAAGAGGGCGGAGAGTGTGCTGTGGAGCACAGCGGCAGGGATCGCACCGCCAGCCGGAGACGCAAGGCCCGGATCCCCTCCCAGGTTGTGATCTCGTCGGGGAGTGAGGAGTCCGGTGCCGCGTCCCAGGCCGCAGCTGCCGAGGGTAGGTCCAAGAGGCAGAGGTTAGAGTTGGACTCCACAGCAGCAGAAGGGGCAGCTGAGACCCCACAGGGTCTGACGGAGGAAGATGGCACGGAGTCATCCAGGTTGGTGGGGGGTTTGGTAGAGGAGGAGGCCGTGCAAGGGACAGACACGGGGTCTGGAGGTGGGGATTCCACTTGTGCTAGTGGTGCAGTGCAGGGGCAGGGACAGGAGGCAGCACAGGCCACCGCGGAGGTGCCTGTGTGTAATCCTGTCCCCGATCCTGTGACTGCATCATCCTGCACCAGCAGGGATGCCTACATCCAGACCCGTTTTCAGGAAGGGGATCCGCTTACAACAACTGGCCTTCCTCTCCCTGTGGACGTGGCTATCCAGGACTGGGTTGAGCCTGTCCTGGGTGGGGTGGCGTTGCGTCAATGGGCCATGCGAGCTGACCTTCAGCCTTTTCATGAGGAGACTGCACGTCTTCTCGGATGGCTCGTTGACCGCGTTGACCTACTGGGACAGGTCACCAGGTCCGGATTCCTCCGTTTTCTGGACCTTGTTCCGACCCCCTCCTCAACTGAACCCCCTATGCCCCAGTCGTCCTCCATGTCATCTTCCCACCCATGTATCACCTGGGTACCCTGTGGAGCTGCTTCTGACCCTGCGGCCAGGCTGGTGGAGGACACATCCATGCCACAGTCGGGAGTCGGACGTCCAGCAGGGTTGGCCACCTCAACATCTGCACCCCAGCCGGAGGAGGGTGTGCAGGCAGCAAGAGCCAGGGCACAGGCAGAGGCACAGCAGCAGCAGCAACAAGGTGGGAGCCATCATGGCTCGGGGCCTTCGACATCGGAGGAGCAGGCATCGGCCAGAGGGCAGGAGGACCCAGGACTGGAAGTGTCTTCCGTGTGGCAGCGGTTAGGCCATGCTACAGATGCAGAGCGGCAGCGGGCAGAAGAGGCACGGCTCACGATGGTCAGGACGGAGAACTCCATGCGGAGGGCCCTGAGGCGGGCCGAGTGCCTCGAGGCAATTCGCAGAGAGTTGGCAGAGAACATGTCGTCGTCCCTGCGAATCCTCGGGGCCATGGAAGAGGACCGCCTCCAGGACATTGAGCAGGAGTTCAATGATGCCCTGGTCCGGGACATCCAAAAGTGAGCTGTCGGACTAGCCAGCTGCCCTTGTAAATAGTTTTTAGAATTAGGTTTCCTTTATGTTTTTCTTTTATTTGTGGTCAATGGACAATGCCACCCAAATTTGTATATAGTTATATTTTGAGGTAGTTAGGTTTCAATTTTTTTGGCTGGGATCATGGACCCTTTAAATCCTTGGACAATGGATTGTATATAGTTTCATCATGTATTCTTTTCATTTTTTTGTTTTGCATTATGGACATGGAGCAATGGAATTTGTTTTTCCCGGACAATGGATTGTAAATAGTTTGACTATGGATTGATTTTTCTCCTTTATTTGGTTATGAACATGAAGCAAAGAATTTCTTTCTTTTTTTTACATTTCCTTTGGATTTGTGTTGTTGGAGGCTGACTTTGGACTCTTTTTATTTCAAATTAATATGGATTGGTTATCATTTTCATTCAATCATAATTTTCACATGCTTTTCATTTCATGTTTCATATTTTGATATGCTTTCATTTCATTTTTGATTTCATGTACATAATACATTTTCATTTTTTAGTTCCATGTGTGGGATTCGCTCATTGGGTTGATGCATGTGAAAATGTGGGTTTACACAAGCAATGCCAACCAGTGTGTGTGTGTGACGGACATGTGTTGATGTACATAGTTGACATTTGGGTTGTGTCATGAGATCAGCATTTCACTGCTGGGGGGTGGGGGTGCAAGGGGACATGAGTGGGACATGAGTGGGGTCCTGCTGGCAGGTGCGCTGCACTGCTGGGGGGTGGGGGTGCTGGGAACATGAGTGGGGGCCTGCTGGCAGGTGCCCTGCACTGCTGGGGGGTGGGGGTGCAAGGGGACATCAGTGGGGGCCTGCTGGAAGGTGCCCTGCACTGCTGGGGGCTGGGGGTGCTGGGGAACATGAGTGGGGGCCTGCTGGCAGGTGTCTTGCACTGCTGGGGGGTGGGGGTGCTGGGGAACATGAGTGGGGGCCTGCTGGCAGGTGCCCTGCACTGCTGGGGGGTGGGGGAGCAAGGGGACATGAGTGGGACATGAGTGGGGGCCTGCTGGCAGGTGCCCTGCACTGCTGGGGGGTGGGGGTGCAAGGGGACATGCGTTGTTGATCAGTAGTGCAAGGTGGCATGTGGCATGGCTGGGGGGCATGCCCATGGTGGATGGGCTGCCTGTGGGACATGACCAGGGGTGCACGGTAGTCCCCTGTGGTGTGGGCTGCCTGCAGGGTCCGTGGAGGGTGTAGAGGGAACACCTAGGGGGACCCACACTGCCAAGTCACGTGTAGGACTCCCCTGCACCCCCGAAATACACGTACCCTGCTGAAATGGCGTGTGAGACTTCCCGCTAACCCCATAATACACGTACCCTGCTCGCACAGGGCCCTTTCACGTGTGAAACTTCACGCAAACCCCAGTTACTTCCATCCTGTCATTCCACAACACATGGGTGAATGCACACAACACACATAAAGAAACAGTCCTGGCGCCTGCAATCAACATCAACATCCATGTAGAAGGGCCCCTGCAAACCAAGATGTTGCCTTCAAAGTCACATGCAGCCATGGCGTTTCAATGTCACACACACACTTCTCTGGCACACACACACACATGTGCACCATACAAGTACATGACATCAGCACCCATTCCTCACCCCCCCTTCATGTCCAGGAACAGAGACAGCCATGTTTTCATGTGTGCATTCCTCATAGAGCTCCCCATGTTGCATTGAAACACATGCACCAACCATGTGGTTCACACATAACTGGTCTCACATGCATGACCATGATGTCCCTGCACACACACATCCATACATGGCCTATGTCACACATACAGGCAAGCATCAGACTAGCAGCACACTGCAACATGCCCTGTCTCACACAGCAATGCTTGGCCACTTACCGCTCAACTCCGGACGGGTCTGCCTCCGAAGGATCTGGGCGTGGAGCGCTGGGCCTATGCGTTCCAGGACCCTCATCTGGATGTTACTCATGCGTGCCCGGCCCCCCTCCGCGAGGCTCTGGGTTTTGTGGAGGGTCCTGGACCTGAAGTCCGCCCAGCGCTTCTTGACGTGCTTGATGTCGTGGGTTGCCACCCCCTCCGCGTTGATGGCAACCACTACGTTGTCCCAGATCCTCTCCCATCCTTCCTTGTTGGCGCATGATGTTCTGAAGAGGGCATCATAATGCCCCAGGACATGCTCCACCAGGACATCAACTTTGGTGGCAGTGAAGCTGGTGGCCCTCTGCCTCTCTGGCTGGGGGTTGCCAGTGGTGCCAGATGGAGATGTGCCTGACATGGCAACCCCAGAGGTAGGAGTGGGTGGGCAACTGGGTCCTGGGGCTGGGCTGTGGAGCAATGGTATCCGTCGGGAGTCTTCTGTTCCAGCAGGGGTGGACACAGCAACTGGACCCCTGCAGATGGCTGATGTGCAGGCACCAAATAGCAGGGCACGTGGGCAGCAGACAGCCAGGCAGCAGCAGATAGCAGGTGGGAGCGTGCTCGGGGCTCTGGGGGGCAGGAAAATGGCCTTCAGGGCAGGAGCGTGGTCTTCCGTGTGTGTATGCGTGGCCAGCTTGATACGGAGTGATTTGGCATGTGAAAAATGTGCACGTCAGCGTGTGATTCGAGGAAAAACCCTTAGCGCATAAGCGGGTCAGCACACGTATGAGATTTCATTGGACCAAAGGCCCTTAGCGCGTAAGCGCGTCTGTGACATATCACGCATGGGCATTGCCCTTTTGCATGTAAAACTCCACGCGAACCCCAGGAATACACGTACCCCACTCGCACAGGGCCCTTTCGCGTGTAAAACTTCCCGCGAACCCCAGGAATACATGTACCCCACTCGCACAGGGCCCTTTCGCGTGTGAAACTTCACGCGAACCCCAGTAATACACGTTCCCCGCTTGGCTTTGCTGTTTGGCAGCCCTGTAAACTAGTCCAGGGTTATCACAGCCCTTTGCGCTGGATTGGGGATTTTGATGGCTTTTCCTTGCGCGAGGGCATTCTTGGGGGCGTAACTGGCGCTGCTGCAGGGTCGCTGCGCCACTCTGTGCCACGGCTGGTTTTGGAGGCTAAAATCCATGAATACACTGTGAGCGGAAATCGAATTTAGCGCACGCGGCTGGCACAGATATTCGCACGCGCACACTGTGCGCCAGCCGCTTGTGCCACTTTTGTGCGAAATTCTATGAATTACCCTGATAATGTACTCAGAGATGCACTGCATGCAGAATTTAATGTTAGTGGCTGCACGTACCAACCTATTCCTTTGCCACCATGCTGTGGCAAATGAGCACACACCCAAGAGTTATTCTTTTTCAAAATTGAATGTGTCATGTTCATTATTTGCAGTAATGTGTTCTCTATGTCTTTCTTCCATTAGGGACAGAGTGTAAGTAATTACATGAACAGGGCTTTCAATGGTGGAGTTGTTTCTTATGGGCAAGCAAATTTCTAAGGGGTGAATTTCTTCCAGGTACCATAATACCAGTGCTGTGCTTACTGGGGCTATTATGCTCATTACACACATTATTCATTTCATTATCAGCAGTGGTACAGGAGGAGGCAAAAGCTGGTTCCGGCATTTTCTCTCACAGTCCTTCTTCCTCTGCAGTGTTCGTCGTGAATGTCTCTCATTGTTGCACTCGTTGGAATGTCAATAAGTTCGATAATGTCAACAGTCTATCCTGCCAGTTCTTAGCAGCCTGGATTGCTACACATTGGGCAAGATCTCTGTGCATCTGCACATTTGCTCAAAAGAACTCCAGAGCAGTTATCAATTGCCTTCGTACCATGTGCGCCCTTCTGTATGGGTTCAGGACACATGGATTTTGTGTTAGCACTGAGGAGTCTCGATTACTGGGCTGTCCGATTTGCACAACCCTCACAACGCTCTCCTCTAGGCCTGTGGTTCCTACTTCATCCGAGAATAGGAAACAGAGGCAACAAAAAGAAAATCAACAAGAATGCAGGTTTGATCGCTCGTTCTTCCTGGGCCGCAAATTGTATCGCCTTGCTCCTGGTATCGTGTGATCAACGAATAGTGCAGGTGCACTTCCAGACTCAAACTCGGAGTCAGCCTGTGGCGCAATAGCAGATGTTGATGAGCGCCACAGTGATGATGCAGCTTTCGGTTCAGGCTGCGGCACAACGAAAGAGGGTGGGCGCCAAAGAGGTACACGTTCTGTGTTTGCCATCAGTGATGCAGATTCTGCTGGACAACGTTGGGGCACTCCTTGCCCTTCCTCTTTCACAGCAATCTTTTCAGGCTTTCTTTCAGGATCAGGCAGATTTTGTGGCAAAGAACTGGAAAGCGTGTCTTTCGTTGCTGGGACCGCTGTCTCTTTCTGGTCGTCTCGTTCAGTCAGTTTTTCAGATGGTGGTGGGACCTTCTTGGCGTGTGTTGCGTGTATCCACGCCTTCCTCCCATCCACCCGAATTGCCGTTTGCATAGTCAGGAGGATCAGATAGGGTCCATGCCATCTGGGTGCTAATGATGTCTTTCACTCAAAGTTCTTCATTAGCACCCAGTTTCCTGGCTCCAGTGCGTGTCCCGGGCCAGTGTATCTTATTGGCAAGGCCTCCTGCACCTGCTGATGAATCAAACGCAATTTTTGTATTAACAGATTACAATAGATTCTGAGCACAGGATATTCCATTTCGCTCAGCCTCTTTGGCACACCAAACATTCGCTGGTCTCCGCGTAACGATTTCATACGGGGAGAGCCCAGTTCTCGCCTGCACAGATGTGCGCATGCACAGTAACGCTAGCAGTAATGCATCTACCCAGCTTCCTGCGCATATTTTGCTCATCTTAGATTTTAAGATACCGTTATGGCGTTCAATAAGACCGGCAGACATGGGGTGCCTAGAACAATGGAATCGCTTATCGATCTGGAGACCTGCACAAATCTGTAATATTACTGCGCCCACAAAATGTGGACCGTTGTCTGACCATATGACACGGGGCAGGCCAAAACGGGAAAAGTATTCTTTTAACATTACTTCCGCCGTACTCATAGCAGTGCAGTCTTTCAATGGATATGCTTCCACCCACTTGCTAAATGTACATATGACCACTAAGACATACTTCCAAGTTTTGGCATCTCTTCATTTCTATGAAATCAAAATGGATTACCTCGAACGGCATAGAGGTAGGACCAAAACTGCCTGTTGGAGTCATCGTTCCCTTCCCCACATTGTGTTGTAGACACGTGATACAATTTTGGACCAACCTCTCAGCATTTTTCTTTATGTGCGCATTCTCCCATACTGTGGCTAAGTGTTGAACTATCTTTTTGGAACAAATATGAGTAGGGCTGTGAGCCATCGTGACCATTGCAGTTAAATAGGAGTTGGGCAGCATCCAATTTCTATTCTTCTTGTCTACCCAGCAACCCTCCAGATCTAATTCAGCAGAGCCCTCGCCCACCCTTGTATTTCATCTGCAGTGGCTTCCGCCTGCATTTCTTTGACAGTGGCAATTCCATTCTCTATCATGCAGGGCACTTCCTCTGACTGTACTATGAACATTCTGGCATTCAGGTCAGTGGCAGTTTGTTTCGCAATCCTGTCTGCAAATGCGTTTCCCTCTCCCACTTTGCATGTTACTTTTTTATGCGCCTCCCATTTTATTATTGCCAGGTGCTTCGGACACGATAGTGCAGACAACAATCATACAATCAAAGGGCCATGTTGTATTCTAGCCCCATGTGGTGTTAAGAAACCTCTCTCAGCCCAAAGTCGGCCAAAGTTATGAACCACGCCAAAGGCATATTGGCAGTCAGTATAAATGTTTACACTAAGATTTTCAGAAATCTCACAAGCTCTGGTCAATGCTATCATCTCTGCTGCTTGTGCAGAGTTGTAGGGGATTCTTTTACTCTCCACAATACTTTTTAATGTGGTGATAGCATAGGCAGCAGTTGATGTGCCATCCGGCAATTTAAAACAGGAGCCGTCACAAAACAACTCTCCATCTGGCTCTTTTTGTGGGGTGTCTGTTAAATCAATTCTCCCCTTCGTTTCTTCCTCAGTAACCATTAAGCAATCATGGGGAGGTGATTCATTTCCATCAAGTTTTTCCATGAGCAGTGGCATTAATTCAGCAGGATTCAAACAGGACAATTTCTAGTCAATCTAGCAGAGGTGAGGTGTCGCGTCTGTGTTCTATTTAATAGAATGTCCATGGCATGTGGTACCATCAAAATTAAAGTGTGCCCCAATACCATCCCTTCCGTTTGTTTCACTGACCCAGCAGCCGCTGCAACAGCTCGCAAACATCGTGGTAATGCACACGCTACAGGGTGCAGCGCAGAAGAAAAATAGCCGCAGGGCCTATTTCTTCCACCTTGTTCCTGTGTTAGAACAGCCAGCGCTCAGCCATCATTCTCATGCACAAACAATCTAAAAATAAAAATCATAATTTGGTGTGCCCAAAACTGGAGCGGAACACAACGCAGTTTTGAGCAACCCAAATGCTCTCTGACATTCTTCACTCCAATGCAAAGGCATCACAGCATCCTTCTTTGTCAACTCCACCATTGGCTTGACAATTAGAGCGAAATTCACTATCCACTGCCGACAATAAGAAGCCATGCCTATTATAGCTCTGACTCCTTTTTGTGTTTTTTGAATAGGCATACCAGAAATGCTCTCTATTCGCTCTGGCGTTATTCTTCTGCCTTGTCTTGAAAGTAGGTAACCCAAATAAGCCACCTCCTTTCGACAATACGGAAACTTCTTTAAGCTTGCTTTGTGGCCATATGCTGCTAAATGTGTTAATAGTAAAACAGTACTCTTTTACAAATCCCTTCTGTGTCTGCTGCAATTAATAGGTCATCTATATATTGTAATAATACACAACCTGCTGGTAATTCTAGCATGTCAAGTTGTTCTTTCAATGCTCTGCTGTAAATACTGGGACTCTCTGTGTAGCCTTGTGGAATGCGCGTGAATGTGAATGATCGTCCTCCTAATGTGAAGGCAAACAAATATCTACTTTCTTGGTGTACTGGAATACTGAAGAAAGCATTCTTCAAATCAATAACGCTAAAGTATTCTGCTGAAGCAGGAATCATTGTCAAAATTGTGGTAACATCTGGGACCAATGGAAATTGCAGATCTACTACTTTGTTTAATGCACGCAAATCAATTATAAAACGGTACGGTACCTCATTACCGCCTTTCTTGTACACCGGGAGAATGGGACTGTTACACGTGCTGCCTGTAATTTCTTCAATCACTCCCAATTTTACCAAATCAGACACAATACTTTTCAATCCTTTTTCTCCTTCCGCTGAGATTTTGTACTGTGGAATACGTGGTAACTTTACTCCTTCTTTTAGTGTAATTTTCACTGGCTCTATCTTCAAGCATCCCACATCATTGTCATTTACCGCCCATGTACAAGTTGGCACTTCACTTAATTCCCCTGGCAAAGGTTTAGACAAACATTCAGATACTGGCACATTCTGTGGAGAAATGGTCAAAAATACTCCATCTGGCGTACAGTGGATAACTGCACTTAGTTTTTTCAATAAATTCAATCCCAACAGATTCTCCCCACAATTCTCTGTTAAAAGGAATGGACAGTATTCAGTAAATGGGCCTAATGTTACTGCTACTGGTTGGGACACTGGATTAATCACTGCGGTACCTGCAAACCCTACTGAAATATTTTTATGCCCTTATAGTGGTATTTCTGGAACCAAGTGATGGTCTATCGAACACTTTTGTTCCCCCGTATCCACAAGGAATCTGTGCTCACTATCCTCGACTTTCATTTCTTCGTAGGGTCCTTTCTGATTAACGGGAATAGATACTGGTTCTGACCCCTGTCTTGGGCTGTCCTATTGGGGAAACAACACATCATCCGATGTGTAAACGCTGCTGTTATTATAGTACGCATTTGCATGAGTATCAAAAATGTTCCCACCCCTTCCTCTATTCCCATTTTGCATGTTCTGCTGGCTCTGATTCTGAGTAGAGGTCTGATTGTGAGCATGGTTCTGATTTTGGGCACCATTCCCTTGACTATTTTGGTGCTGCTGCATGTTATTTCTATTATGCCTATTTGCTGCTGGATGTCCCCTATGCTGTCTTCTCTGGCCGTACCCATTTCTATTTTGCAAGTGTGGACATTGTGTTCGCCAGTGACCTTCCTCTCTGCAATACGCACACTGATTCAATCCCAGGGGGCCTCCATGCATGTTCGAATTACCTCTGCCTTGGGCGTTTCCTCTACCTCTATTGTGTCCCGCTACTTGCTGGAGTAGCACCCCAACCATTGTTCGTAACGCTTCTATTCTCATCGACAAGGGGTATTCATTAGATATCTCATTTATCTCCCTTGCGGGAATACTAGGGTTTGAAATCCATTTCAACGCCTCTTGTATAAACACTCTTGGTCGGTCACCTGTCTGTCTTGATGATGACAAATATCGCTGCTGTATATATGGCTCTACCGCTTCAGTTCTATCTCTCCTCATATACCCAGGTGTGCCAAACATTTCAGCATACTCATTATCAAGTTCATTCTTGAGTTCAAAAAGTCGGTCTACATGTTCCCTCATCTCTTCACCCTCCCTCTACAACGTGCCAATGCATTCAAATCTAACAATCGTTGTGGTGGTAACTTCCCAATCAACTGTTTCCATCTAGCCACTAAATATTCACCCATGCATTCCAACACTACCTGTCTTTCGTTGCTCCTCCAGAAGTCAAATATGGAAGCCATCGCTGCTGTCTCATCATTCCGATCTATATACATTTCGCCCTGTTGTTGCAACTCTCGCTTCCTCTCCTTGCTAATCGCACTACGAGTTACTCTCGTACATCCCCTTTGTTCAGCCCCTTCTTCTGTTTCAACAATTCAAGTTCAATTACGGGAGGGGCAGATTGGACAGAAACGATCTCTAAGGTGGGAGGTGCAGATGGAATCATGGGAACGGGCAGTATCTGTTGCGATGTTGATTGGCTAACAGGAGGCACTGCATGTGCAGTCTGTGGCTGTGCTAGGATCTGAACAGTCGGGAGGGACTGAGCAACATGAGGGGGTTGAGCTATAGCCATTGACACTGTCTTTTGAGCCTCTTGTCTTGGGCCTTGTTTCGTATCAGTCAATATTTTTTCTATCAATTCATCTGATGAATGCAATTCTCGTTGTGGATATATTTATTCTATACTCAACTGGTCGCGTCTATTTGATTTTCTCAAACTATTATTCCACTCCTCCTAATCTCTCTCTTCCGCTCTCTCTGATTTCGATGTATGCCTGCGCGCATGTTTCTCTCTACTTCTCCAACGAAGCATAGCTTCCCTTCTCCAGTCCCTAAGGATATCAAATGCCGCAGGGCGTGTTTTCTTTTTGATTAACACCTTCTCCAAATTATCTATCCTCGTCATCTCAAAACTCCCATGATTCGGCCACTGAAGATCTTCCTGCTTTCTGGTTTACTTATGCCAAATCTCACAAAACATTATCGCTCCCACACCGTATTTCACATACATCTCATACGCCAGCGTTCCCGTGGTGGCGCGACCTGGCCAGTTTCCAAAGATTGTCCACCGCAGCAGAAAAATCCCGCTAGAGTGGACAATATCCCAGGCATGTTTTAACCTTACCCTTGGCTAATTAACCTTATATTGGGTGTTTGATTTTGCAAAATCAACTCTCAACCAATATCAGGATCACTTTTGAATCGGGGCACGACTCACCTGATCAGTCAAGTTGTCTTTTCAAGACACAATTCGTCCGTATACTCACACAACCAATGACGTCGTGTCTGCGTATCTTGGCTCACTCTGCCTCGTTTCGGGACCCTCGCCTCCTTGTTCTCTGGCCGGGCACGTCGATCAGGGATCAGATGTGTGCAGATCTGCATAGGAGTCTCA
This sequence comes from Ambystoma mexicanum, assembly GCF_040938575.1. Lineage (NCBI taxonomy): Eukaryota > Metazoa > Chordata > Amphibia > Caudata > Ambystomatidae > Ambystoma > Ambystoma mexicanum. The sequence goes on along the minus strand of NC_090935.1, from coordinate 196,198,239 downwards.
TCGCTTACGCAGGGGAGCCCTGAACACCTCTTGATCCCGGCTTGATCGTTCCGTCCTCGCAGTTCTTTCCACCTTTCTTATCTCCCAACGTACACGATGGAACAAGTGGGGGAGGGTCGCTGTTCGGGCACCATCTTGAAGGGGCTCCTGAGAGACCATCGTTTGTGGAAACAAGGCACAATCACCACACACGAACTGATACGCCAGACACAAGGTTGTATTCCCAAAATCTAGGGTTTATTGCAAAACAAATAGTCTCAGTTGGCCAAGTGGTCCCATGCCCCACAACGTGTGTCTATCAGACCTCGGGGGGATGCAAGAGAGTGAAATTCATACAACAGTTACATATATACACAACAAGCATCTCGTAATCAGTAGTGTCACAACTTATACCGCCCCTATTGCATTTCCTTTGAACTAGGCATGATGATTGACAATTCATTGTGTAACAGTTTGCAATTTTGTAAGCCCACAGACATTAAGTCTGTGTTTTAAAGAATACAATGCTTCTGTTTTCTGCAAGCAAGCTGTGCGTAGGGAGAGACACATTCCAGGGCTTGCTATCTCTGAGTTTCTATTTGTGCGCTGGGGGGGTCAACTTGCTCTCCAGGGCTGTACCGGGCTCAGGGAAGGGGGGATGCAAAGAAGAGCATAATTCAAGTCATTTAATGTTCGCTCTAGCATTTCTACTGTGCTTACTGAGACTAGCTGGCACCTGCTGTACTGATTAGAATGCCTTGCTGCCCACTTGCTGTACCAGTGAAGCAGAATAACATTTCAGCAAAGCGGTTTTACATGAGGCAAAAAGCAAATGTTAGAGAAAAGCAAAATAGCAATTTCAGTCGCTTTAAAATGGCCGCACCTTAGTCAATCCTATGGCTATATATTTCTAATAGTAGATGCATGAGACAGTTGGTCTTCGGCCAACATAATACATAGCCTTATGATCGAGGGGGTGTCTACTTTTCTAGATCGACAACGCAAGGGGAGTTAGAGTCAAGGTTGGAGAGCAGGTCTTCACGGATGTTCAGGATAGCAGTTTCCATGCTTCTGGCAGCTCTGAAGCCAGACTGATGGTCATGGCGACAACCAACAGATTCAGTGTGGAGATTAAGCTTGGAGATGGCCAGTTTCTCCAGGAGCTATGTATTCCATGCTTAACATTACTCAAAACTCTCCAAGGATATCTTTCATTATTTCACAAGGCAAAATATTCTACTTCTGCAGTTTATGCAGCAGCCATTTCCTATGTGTATGTATGATTATGTTCCTATATCAACAAGATCACTGTAATATAGTGTTTTGTTTCAATAAGTACATTCTTTCATAGATTAGGTAGTTCCTGATAGATCTCCCGATCACCCCCTAACACCTTATTACCAACATTATAAACAAAACTTGTAAGGACTTGAAAATTGTGATGTCATATTTGATGTCCTGTGTGTTAGTCTTAGCAGTGCACAGTGGTGGTGCAAGTTATGGTTGCTTACCTTATAACTGGCGAATTTCTGGGGGTTTTCGATTTTACTTGTAACCATAACATCCCATTAACTAAGTTTTTCCTCTGAATTTCGTAGGTTTTTATTAGTGCAACTTAACCATAACGTCCCTATAACAAAGTTTTTTCACTGATATATATATATATTTATATATATATATATATATTCAGTAAAAAAAACGTTGTTAAAGGGACGTTATGGTTCCAAGTAAAACCGAAAAACCCTTGAAATTCACCAGTTATGGTAAGCTAAGCAACCATAACTCGCGCCACCACTGTGCACTGCTATGACTAACACCCAGGACATCAAAGATGGCAATTTGTGGAGGAGCACGTCAAAGGAAAAATTAGATACCACTGAACTACCTGTACCCGTCCTGCCTCTCCATGTCCCAGTGAACTATCCCCAAACCCTCACGAACAACATAAATGTTTCGACAAAATTTCCATCCCTTCATCTCCTCACAACCATCCTCTGGAAAACCCTAATTCCCCTATATTTGTTTCAGTTTCTGATTCCCCCTCTCTTTCTTAAATGCTGTATATGTGTATAATAAAATAAATGTTATGTTAGTTGTAATGAAATTGTTTGTGTCTCATTTTTTTTTTTAAAACAGTTAAAATGGCCACGGACAGCGCGCCTGACCGGCCTGTCCGTAATTAACAAAGTATGGATGTCTTAAAGACACTACACCTATCCGTACCATTCGCAACCAAGATGAAACTGTTCTTAGAACACACCAGCTTTCCTGGATGTCCGCAAATCAACAAAATGGGGGTGTCCTAAGGACACTATACCTGTCCATACCGTTCGCAACCAAGATTGAAATGTATCCCTGTACGTACAGTCTGCATAACATCTACGCACATGCTAACCATACCCGTAAGTCTAGCGAACATTGCACCTGTCCGTAACTGTCTGTCTCACTTGTGTCGCACTTTTAATTAGTTTGAGGACCCGAACACTGTCCGTACAACACCCGCGCGCAAGCGCACAACCGTTCCTGTGCATTTGGTGTCCTGCGGACACCCATTCCCTTCGCGGGCGTGTTCATGACGTCATCATGTGACCGCACCCACGCTGAGCGTTTGTCCTAATTTGCGCACTTTGTCTGCTTCCCCAACATTTTAAAAGAACTTATGCAGACAATCCAAAGTATTTTACAGTAAAAAATCACCCTTTCACATGTCCCAGACAATGGCCCTAGCTTTCCACATGTTTTTTGTAAATTTTTGATTGCTTTTCAGTGATCGATATGGTCACAAGGCGCACCCCTCCACCCCTATAAAAGGCCACACCCAGAGCTCATCTTCATTATACTTCTGGCTATTGGAGATTGACCTTTGCTGCCTTTAGTGCTCTAGCGGAGATTGCCTCACCAACACTAATGGCATCCATGACTGCTGTTCCTACATCAGCCTCAGCACCACCCCACACCCTCCGCCACCACCACCTCCCCAAGGGCCTGCAGAGGAGACTACGCGTGAGGATGTAGAGAACGAGGATGAAGAGGATGAAGAGAATGAGGTTGAGGAACTCCCTACTACCAGCACTCGCCGGGAGTCGTGGGTGTGGTGTATGTTTACCGTTCATGGTAACATACTGAAAGCACGTGCGAACAAGGTCACCTGTAACCAGTGCAATTTGGTGCTGAGTCATGGGAGACGTGGTTCGTACATCTTTGGTACGACATCCATGAAGCGACACCTAACTTCGTTCTATGGTGCAGACATTTGCCAAGTTGTATCATGTAAAGAACGTAGTAGGTTGACTTCCTCCGCAGCATCCTCCGTTTCTGATCCTCTCACCACAAGAGACACTTCTGTGGGAGAGCGCATCCCTCCAGCTGCTTCACAGGCCATTCGCGATGCTGTTGACCCTTACCTTTGGAGGGTCACAATATTGTGTATATACTGTGACGCAGTACTCTGCAGGGGGGGAGAGCCTTCGAAGTGCTTTCGAGACGATGGTCAGCTGCTACATACCGAAATAAGGCCCACCCTACATCTTCCTCTCTCCAACTGCCCTTTCTTATCCCCGTGATTGCTGTCCCTTCATTACCCTCCTTTCTCCTCCATTTCTAGTGTGTCGGATGTGAAAAAAGCCACAAAAAATATATAAAACAACAAAAAGTTTAAAAAAAGACTCTTTTCAGAGCCGCCTTTCTCAGTTTAAAAATAGAACTATCAAGTAAACGTTGAAGGCCCCCGTGCATTTTTTAAAAGTCTGCGGACAGTCCTAGGACAGATAACATTTTAGGGTGCAACCCTAGCAAAACCAATGCACTTTTCTCTGGGAGTAAGTGGTGGCTCTGAAAAGAGCCTTTTGGTGGTGGTTTGTGTGTTTCAAAAACTTGATTAGTCAACATGTAATGCAAAATAGATGACTATACTTCCAAAAAAGGTTGCAATGCATTTTGAACATTTCAAATAAAAATCTGATTGCCAGCATGTGTAAGATGGACACCATCTCTGCGAAAAAATTGAATGTGCTACGAAACATATATTTTCATTGTGGAAAGACGACATGCCAACAACTCTTAGAAAGGCACAAACAGCCTTATTCACATTGTGAATACCTCGCTTTCTCCATTTGTGGACCAAATGAAGAAGAACGCAGCCACATTTGTCTTTGCGCAATACGTGAAGAAATTACTTGGCAATTTGGAAACATGCCCATGACCTTCTCAAGTCCTTCCTTCATTGCAAATTGCAAAGAAATTCCTAAACTGTTCCCTCCACAATGAATTATAATTATGTCAGGATGACACTCTGTCTGTAAAGTACAACAGAGAGGTACCAAGTCTAGCCACTTCATTCCACACACTCCATGCCAGTGCACTTCCACATGAGGGAATCCAAGATCTGCAGATATACCACAACTTTCTGCATGCACCTTCAACCAATGTATCCATGAGTCTTCCAAAATCCAGATAATCTGTTTTCGAGCACACACAGCCATAGCTGCCTGTTCTCCTCTCAGGAAAAAGACGTCCTCACTAAATCTCTCCATACACAACACACCCACTAAACTTTACTGACCAATCCTTAGCTCCGCTCATTCTCATTTGCATGCCTATCCACCCCAGAATCCCTGTATGTAATACGCGCTGTTCACAGACTACCGCCATGTCCGCGGACATATAGAAGATCTGTGCGTGGCGAATGTACATTTAGATAGTATTCCTCATTTCCCCTTTAAGGTAGGCTCTGAAAAGAGCCGTTTCTTTGGGTTTTTTTTGCAGATGCCTGACAGACACCTGTTATTTTGTATTTTTTTGGGTTTTTTTCTTCTTAGTTTACTCCTAAAATCTTCACATAACCTGTTTCAAAGCAATCCTTAAATTCCTAAAAAACATGGCATTTCCTAAAAAAGATAAAGAAACACCATCTGCTTCGAAATAAACCGCATTACTCGAAACAATGTTCTCGTGGCTACAGAAAAACATACAAGCTCTTAGCATGAAAGCATGCATGCCTCGATTAATTGCACACCTAGCAATGCTTTGATCAGGACAAAAGACAGAACTGTTCTCCCATTTTGCTCTAGGAAGTAATCCAGAGAAAATTCACAAGATGTTGATTACTGCTTGAACCAACTGTTGCAAATCTCCCAACAAAGTGGGGCGTAGCCCAAATGGAAAGCACCATAGGGCAAAACTACCACATGGGGACTGTTTATCCTATGCATATCTCTGCAAACTTGGAGAATTGCCTCTACATTGCAGTCAGTCGCAGCGCTCCACACCACCTCCACTCCTCTGACATCGAAATTGTTTGCCACGTGCCCGCATTGAGAATAGTGCTGTAAACCATGGACAATCATATCTCCGAGCACCAACACCCTGACTGTCTCCACCTCTGCCATCTTCACTGCACACACTCTCTTTCTACACAAATGAACAACGTCAACATCTGATTGGCTGATCCCTACAGTCCCCTTTCCATGCTGGATTTGCTGTAAAACCCTGTATGTGGCATGCCCTACCCGCGGACAGGCGTGGTGTCTGCGCGGCACGTAACTCTTAGCCAGCCCTTCTACCCTTTCCACATCACTCGCCAATCCATTCCCTCATTGGACACAGCTAAGCAGTCACACAACCTTCCCATCCACCAATCAATCCAAGACCTCTACATCTAACACCATCATCAGAGTTCCGCACTTCAAATATACTGTTGATCACTCTGAATACAAGTCTCATATCTTTGGAAAGCACCTACTACAAAAACTACCGTGCAAGTCTCCAAGATTTCTACAGCTCCATGCATATGCATATGCACATGCATGATTAAAAAGTACAGGTATACATTTTTTATTCAGAGTACATGCACACAAGTTATAAATCCATATAAAAAAGTAATGCCACTAAATCTGCATAGCCAATACATACATACCAACGCTTCCGCTTTAAGCGCGAGACTCCGAATTTTTTATTGAAAAATCGCACTACTTTTTACTATCTCCCCCTTATCCTATACATACATGCCAACCCTCCCGATTTACGCGCGAAACTCGATTTTTCATTAAAAAATGTCACATTTTTAGTGTCTCCTGCCTTAATTAATACTAATCCCAATGCGATCGTATGAGAAACATAAATGTTCCCGATTGCTTTGGTGAAATCTCCTTCTCAGGTGCTCCCGATCGTTCGCATGTCTAGTTATAATATGCAATTATTCAAATTTTTCCCATCTACTATAGTGAACTATCACTTCCAAAGCTCTCTGCTATCTACAATACAGCTGCTAAACAACAAGGGAATTTCATGACCTTAAAATTGTACTCATTTGTGAAGCTGGTTGAACTAACATACTGCAAATAACATATAAAGGCTGCACATAGTCAAATAAAATGCGTGCATACACTATGTTCAGATATCAAACAAGAATACTACCATGAAAACATAAGAGTTAACGTGTACATTAACATCAGTGCTATAAACACACAAAATTACTAACTTCTTCCTTTTACAATTGCAGTGAGGACCACTCTCCTGAAAATCAACAGCATCTAAACTACAAACAACATATCCGATGCAACCTGCTCATTCCACAAAAAAAAGTAAGTAGAATACTACCTTCATATACTTACTGTTCCTCAAAGAAACTGTGTGGTTCATTCATGTAATTTGAGCACCAAAAAAAAAACATTGATTTCTGAACCATTCTGCCCACAAATCCCCATTTACTAAACAGAGAGTAACAGGCAGAATGGCACACAAATCCCTGTTTTTTTGGCACATAAATAACATACTAAAACCTTAGAATGTTAGTACTACAAAACAAATAACTGTTTTAATTTTATACCATAACGTTTACTATTAATGCTTCTCCTAACCACTAGATCACTTTCTACTCTCATCTGAACCAGAGTGTAGCAACATACAAACAGAAAAATAGCCTTCCCAACTCATTGTAACTGCCCAACGCACATTCACACACCACCACAAACAACTTCCCCATCAAACTCGTACACGCATGCACACAGCACACACACATTGTAAAACAGACCAACCCATACCTTCTTTTTTTTAACAGACCCCAAAGAATGCCTACCAAAAAGCAAGTCCGAAAGCAACGCAGATATAGAGCAAATGAAAGTAAAAGTGTCCAAAATAAGCATCCATCTCTACCAGAGTTTTTACAAAACGTTCAAACAAAACAGCTAATTCAGTCATTTAGCGAAACAAAAGAAGCTTCAACTACAGAAACTTTGCCTTCTCTATCAAAATGTGAAACGAAACAGAACATGCTTAACAAGAATTCGGCTACCACTACTGCTAACACTGCTCCTATAAATCCTCATATAGTAGCAAGAAACCATACTAAAAAAAGTATTTTAGCAAAAATGTTCCACCACAGAGTCCTTCCAAATCTAATAAGAACAGGAGTGAAATCATCCACAACCCTTAAAACCTACCGCAGAATATTAATCCTAGAAGCTCTCGTAGACAGTGCAATCCTTCTCAAAGGGAAGTTATTTATTTTAGTTTTAAACAGGATGAAACCACTAACAAAAGTAAGTACTAAACTACAAAAGAAACTTCTAAATAAACAGAATGTCAACAAAAATAACTTCTTAAATATCTGTGGAGGTGAATGGAGTTACACCACAACCACACAACCATATTATAATGAAGAAGCATACAAACAAAACCAAACAAACACAATTGCCATTCATAGCAGTGGGTGAGGATACGAAAAAATCAATAATACCATCATGGAATAAGAAACACTGCTTACAAAAGTATGACCAGAAAACTCAGAATTACCTCTACATTCGACTGAATGTGAACGTCCAGTATACAAATGGCCGTGCACGTCAATGTTTAACATTCTCAACAAATCTTTCAAATCTTTACGCCAGTTCCTCAATCAGTATGTGAAAGGTAAAGTCAAAATCAACCAGTGCAAAAGTGCAAAATATGGATACCTGTACAGTGCGCAAATACACAGGACTACAAGGACATTCATTAGCCTGCATTTCGGACCTCTTTGCAAAAGCACCTTCCATGATATCAAAATGACATCAACACATCATTCAAATGTAAGAAATCTAGTGTATGAACTGTACTATGCTAATAGTCCTGCTTTGGAACTAGCCAATTTAAATAACACTCTTCTACATGGTACACCCAAATACCTACAAGAAGAAATCGACCGTATCCAGAGAAAATATTTTGGAAGTGAAAGCCACTTACAAAATGCAATAGCGTTAGAACAGACTAGCAACAATTGTGCACATGGCAACCTTCTATTACACACATACAAAAAAGAAATACGAAAATTTAAAAGTACATCCGCTGAAGTACCAAACCATGTGTGTGTGTTGCTGCAGAACTTTTTTTTACGAAAGTAACACAAAAACTATAGACGTAACATACAAAATAGAAGACAATGAATATTCCAAATGGTTTGAATTAGCTCTCTACCTTTTAGCAGAAAACAAATACGAAATATGTTGCAGTTACTGCACTACAAAACTTGACAACAACCAAACTCCTTCACGTGCTATCAGAAATAACTTGGAATTATTCCCACTACCAAAACCCCTGCAACAACTCAATTTGTATGAGAGCATCATAATTCAAACAGTACACCCATTTCAAGCAATAATACGCCTTCAACCAAAAACAGCAAAATTACCTCCCTCTGAACTGGTGAAAGGCATTCGTGGCAAAGTAGTTTATTAGCCATTAGATCTGACAGAAAATGTGCATACTCTAGGAGTGAAACATCCAATAAAGCATTTATTTTAATTGTCTTTAGTAAATGGTGTACCAACAAAAGACAAAAAAGGGTATGCATAAAGTTATGTATATAATGAAATGGTTATTACCCACATTTTTGTTATCGGGGGAACAATTCTCACAAGGGTAAATATATATGAAGCAAAAGGGTGCCCAAGCACAGAGAATTGATTACACCTCTCTTAATCGAAAAAGGGAGTTGTTAGAGGAGAGTATTAGTCACACCAAGAAACAAAAACCAACAGATATATATAGATTCTATAGCTATATCCTGACGGAGGAACACACATACCTTTTTCATCTTTCTTTCTTTTTGTTGTGTTTGTTAGGTTTACAGCGACCGCTGCACTACTCAGCTGTACACATCCATTGTGTTTATCGGCACCGGACCGTACATCCGCTGAAGTACCAAACCATGTGTGTGTGTTGCTGCAGAACTTTTTTTACAAAAGTAACACAAAAACTATAGACGTAACATACAAAATAGAAGACAATGAATATTCCAAATGGTTTGAATTAGCTCTCTACCTTTTAGCAGAAAACAAATACGAAATATGTTGCAGTTACTGCACTACAAAACTTGACAACAACCAAACTCCTTCACGTGCTATCAGAAATAACTTGGAATTATTCCCACTACCAAAACCCCTGCAACAACTCAATTTGTATGAGAGCATCATAATTCAAACAGTACACCCATTTCAAGCAATAATACGCCTTCAACCAAAAACAGCAAAATTACCTCCCTCTGAATTGGTGATAGGCATTTGTGGCAAAGTAGTTTATTTGCCATTAGATTTGACAGAAAATGTGCATACTCTAGGAGTGAAACATCCAATAAAGCATTTATTTTAATTGTCTTTAGTAAATGGTGTACCAACAAAAGACAAAAAAGGGACTTACATAAAGTTATGTATATAATGAAATGGTAATTACCCACATTTTTGTTATTGGGGGAACAATTCTCACAAGGGTAAATATATATGAAGCAAAAGGGTGCCGAAGCACAGAGAATTGATTACCACTCTCTTAATCGAAAAAGGGAGTTGTTAGGGGAGAGTATTAATCACACCAAGAAACAAAAACCAACAGATATATACAGATTCTATAGCTATATCCCGACGGAGGAACACACATACCTTTTTCATCTTTCTTTCTTTTTGTTGTGTTTGTTAGGTTTACAGTGACCGCTGCACTACTCAGCTGTACACATCCATTGTGTTCATCAGCACCAGACCGTTTCATTGTGAAGCCTGTGATCAGCCAATACTTGATTTACTTCAGTAGTCATCGGTATGTATCCATATCAGGATGTTGCTGCAATTATCTCTGTTACTGACTCCACTTGCAGCTAATGAACGTCTCCACCTTTATGTAGATGAGGACCAGAAATCTATAAACTACGCGAGGTACCATCCATAAATATAATTCATCCTAGACAGGTAAATCATGTGCATAGAGCTTTCTAATGTACATCCCCGTTTTTTAATATACATGAATCCTCAATACCAGTCTTTATGTATCCCATTAGGACAACAATTTTGCCACTGGATTTGTGCCAATGAACACGTTTGCCTCTGGTGTTTTCTTTGTCCTGTGGAATCAAGACCACGACCTGAATGTAAGCATTACCATGCAGTGTCCAGTGACCGCCATGTCGAACTAACTTGTAGCTGTAACGCTTTTTGGCAACAAAGTAGCTTTATCAATGGACTCAATACTGTGTCCATTGTTCAGAATGAATAGGCCACGGCTTAAACTTAAATAGTTGAGGAAAGCATAAACTGACAAAAAATGTTGTTTGAATCACTTCAATTTTGAATTTAGAACAAGGTGTTCTTTTGCCACAGGATACTATTACTTCAATTTAGACCTGGGCAGCTGGGTGAAAAGAAATCATCCACTCGAGTGACGTCATTTATCATCGTCCTCACTTTCTCATTTGAACTGGAGAAAAAGTAAGAGAATTTTCAAGAGTTATATGTCACACTGTTGTATGTATATGTCATTTTTTAACCTTTATGTAGATACATCGTCTGGTTGACACAATATTTCTTTTGGTTAAATATAACAATGTGCAATGTCCTTTGGGCATGTGGTATTTGGTTAAAATGTTTAGAAACTTTAAGATTGATTGACTTCACCAACCAGCAGCACAGTAGATAACATGAGTGATGTTTCAAAAACATGCTAACTACTTGTCGGATGAACCAGTTGTAAATATATATATATATATATTTTTTAGATCATTGATGTTGAATATACATCACCTGTTGAGGTAATACCTTGTACGTGAAGACACGTGGGAAGAAATCCTTTGTCCTGAAGATGGCCTTGACACCCTTTTCAGAATGGACAACAGAGAGGATGTCCAATTCGTTGTGTGGCCTTATATTCGGTCAGACTTCAGCCGGGCAGAAGAGACCAAGACGTATTGTCTCTTTCACTCACACTTTCATAGTGTGCTCTTCTTTTCCAATGACATGGGACATTGTATTTTCAAGATGATGTTCACGTGCACAAATTACTAACCCACATCCCATGTCACAAATATTACTCTTTAGTGAATGTTTAACTATGTATGTGATTTTATGACATTATGATTTGTTACGCAAAGTAATTATGCTCACAATATAAAGCTAAATGAAAAATTAAAAATTTGTTCTATATACTGTTTGAGTTATGTGTTTAGCACCAGCTAGCATGTTAGTTTGCTTAATGGTTGCCCAGAATGACATGTGCTCCCATTAGGGTCAACATAAATCAGTGTACTCCTAACTAGTTTCGTACACCCCTTAGACTCACAGAGGGGAGGACAACCCCCTTGTTACAGCTTCTCCAGCCCTCCAGTCCTTCCCGCCTCAGGGCAGCCTCTTTTCGTTATAGTACGTCAGTGGTGAAGCTGGTTCAGGCAAAACATTCTTAATCAAAATCATCAGCAAGTTCCTTCAACAACTGACAAACAACAAACTGTCAGCTGTTGTAACTGCCCCACATGTTTAGCTGCATACAACATAGGCGGTGATACTTTACACCGATTACTACTCCTTCCAGTAGAACACCAAAACAAATGAGACTATTACAAACTTTCTACAGAAGCTGTAATGGAACTATGCAGAATATTAAAACAAATGAAAATGCTACTAATAGATGAAGTGAGCATGGTCTCCAACCTAATGTTGGCTTTGATTCACCTCAGATTGCAAGAAGTACTGAAAACAAACTACGAAGAACTCTTTGCAGGAAAACACATTATTGTTTTCTGAGATCTTCTGCAATTGACACCAGTGAAAGGTGAACCTATTTTTAAAACCTTCGGACGCAAACTCTGCTGTAAAACTGTTGGCAGCATAGGAAATGCCAACCTTTGGCAACATTTCCAATACAGAGAATTAACAGAAAACATGCGTCAATCTGCAGACCTCACTTACGCCAACATTTTAAAAAGTATTAGAGTTGGTGTAGTCAAGAAGCACAAGCAATATTGAAAACCTGGCACATCCATGCACTTTATGGCGATAACGCATGTGCTACTGATGTTATGGAACAATTAGCGTACAAAAATTTAAATTGTAAGGCCTTAATGCCAACTCTTGCATGCTGTTCCAAATTCAATGAAAAAATGTTAAAAAACGAAATGCAACCAATAATTGAAATTTGCTCCACAGACAAACTGGACGTACATGGTATGACACTACCCATGTGTCAGCAAGCCACAACAAGACTAAATACCTTACTCTACAATTTACCTTATCCTTAAATTGTAGAGTAATGCTTAAACGTAACCTTTACATGGAGGAAGGATTAGTTAATGGGGCAGTGGGTACAGTTGTTGGCTTTCAAACATACCCACGTGAGAACAACATTCAGTGTGTCATTATTCTCTTTGACAAACTTTCAGAAGTAAAAAGGATAGGGCGCTCAACAGCTCGATTCCTTCTTTTCAAAGACATGTATGTACGTAGAGAACAATTTTCTCTAACTCTTGCATATGCAGTCACCATTCATACATCCCAAGGTCTTACCCTAGACAAAGCATTGATAGATATTGGGAACACAGTCTTTAAAGGAGGCATGAGCTACGTAGCACTATCACGCTTACGTACACTTGACAGTCTATTTCTAAACTACTTTGATGCAAGTAAAGTGAATGCTGATATTCCTTGCATTTTATAATACAATAGACTACGTTCACTATACACCCCCCATCTGAAATCATATCCTGTTCCACAAAAAGGACAACGTTGTAAAAGAAAACTAATTCAAACAGAAATACAACAGGATCTGACTGCAAATCCTTCAAAGAGAGTGAAAGAAGCTAATACTTCATCAATTACCACAACCAAAGAAGAACCTATTAATGAAAGTAAATCAGGTACTTCTTCAAAGAAGGAACACAAACTCCGAAAAAATCACTCGGACACAGAACTATCTGGTCCATTCAAATTTTCAAATGTAACTGCTGTAAGTTGCTATGCAAATGTGACAATGAATATTCTATTTCAATTGCCACCAATTTTTAACAACATTTACTTACACAGTACAGACCAATTGTGTTTGCAAATGTTAGTCCTTCATAGAAACGTAACAAACAATCCTGACAACAAGTATAGTGTTCACGGAATAAGACAAGAATTGGACTACTGTACTGGAATGGTGAGGTTCAATATAAACTCACAAGAAGATCCACTAGAATTTCTAATGTACTTACTACAAGTACTGGAAAACAAAAACATACCTATAAATAAAATCTTCCAGATTTGATACATGTGGGAACATACATGCACTCTCTGCAACCATGTGACACAGGAACAAATCCCTAATGAGCGATTTGTTTATGTATCCATACCTAATTGTGAATCCATTCCATTTCAGCAACTTGTACAAAATGCAAACCATGGCAGATTATGTACTATCTGCAATTCAGATAATCGCTCCACCTTACTGATACAAACACATAGTAACTACGTAATACTAATGCTTCTACGTTAAAATGCAGATGGTACCAAAAACAACTGAAAGCTGACTGGATTCACACACGGTCAAGTGTCACTTGGTAAGAAAACCTTCACAACAATGGGGGTCATTACGAGGTTGGAGGTAAGGGATTACCGGCACCGGTAAGGGTGCCGATGCCGGTAATCCCTTACCTCCGTATTCCGAGTTCCCATTGCGGGTCCTTCCTTACCTCCTGCTTTTAGCAGGAGTTAAGTACCGGACCCGCAAAGGTACCTCGGAGGTAATTACGGTACCGTATTTTATGGTGCCGTAATTACTTACTTCCCCATTCCCATTGAGCCCTATGGGGCAGAAATGGGCATGGGGAAGGGCAAAAGGTGAATGGGGAATTACCGGTCCCTCCAACCCTGGAATGGACCGGTAATTACTCCATTCACAATGCCGGACATGGGACGGTTTCGGAGGCAACCATGGAGCTAATTACTCCATGGTTAGCTCCAAACCCGGAATGAGGCCCAATAGGTATAATCTACCACGCAGGAGCCACAACCAATGCAGGTCACTACACTGCATATATTAAAAAGAAATATGGATGGTTCGAATGTTATGATATTAGAATTAATCTAAAGCAGAGATTACCAGAAAATCTTACAAACGCTTATTTAATCTTCTTAAAGCCAAAATTTAATAGCTGATCTGTACTTCAACATTAACAAAAATGCAATTAAAAGACTATAAACAGTTAGAATACGCCAACAGGTATCTAACTGGCCCAGGATTGTATAACAACCACACAGATAAATCAAAGGCACGGAATTCTAATAATAAATAGACAGTTAGAATACGCCAACTGTCTATTTATTATTAGAATTCCGTGCCTTTGATTTATCTGTGTGGTTGTTATACAATCCTGGGCCAGTTAGATACCTGTTGGCGTATTCTAACTGTTTATAGTCTTTTAATTGCATTTTTGTTAATGTTGAAGTACAGATCAGCTATTAAATTTTGGCTTTAAGAAGATTAAATAAGCGTTTGTAAGATTTTCTGGTAATCTCTGCTTTAGATTAATTCTAATATCATAACATTCGAACCATCCATATTTCTTTTTAATATATGCAGTGTAGTGACCTGCATTGGTTGTGGCTCCTGCGTGGTAGATTATACCTATTGGGCCTCATTCCGGGTTTGGAGCTAACCATGGAGTAATTAGCTCCATGGTTGCCTCCGAAACCGTCCCATGTCCGGCATTGTGAATGGAGTAATTACCGGTCCATTCCAGGGTTGGAGGGACCGGTAATTCCCCATTCACCTTTTGCCCTTCCCCATGCCCATTTCTGCCCCATAGGGCTCAATGGGAATGGGGAAGTAATTAGTGACTGGGGTGGAAGAGGCAATATGTGATGGAGAGATGGTGGGAGCGTTCTTTTTGGATTTGGAGAAGGCTTATGATATGGTGTGGAAGAGTGGGTTGTTGGTAAGATTGTTGGAGGTGGGTGTGAAGGGGAGGATGTTTCGGTGGATAAGGGCATTTTTGGCGGATAGGACCTTTCAGGTGAGAGTGAGGGGGGTGCTGTCTGAAGTTTGGAAGATGGAAAATGGGACACCTCAGGGAAGTGTGATTAGTGCAATGCTGTTTAATGTAATGGTGGATGGACTGATTCGGGCTATGATGGGATTAGGGTGTCAGGTAGATTTCTTTGCGGATGATGGTGTGGTATGGGTAAGAGGACGGAGTTTGTTGACGGTGCAGAATCGGCTGCAAGCTGTGATAGTACGCATGGAGGAGTGGTGTGGGAAATGGGGCTTTTCGGTGTCTGTGGAAAAAAGTGTGAGTATGGTGTTTTCGAGGAGAAGAGTGCAGCAGGAGTTGAACTTAGTTTTGAAAGGTGTGAGGGTGAAGAGTGTGAAGGAGTTCCGGTACTTGGGGGTGATTCTGGATAGAAAGTTGAATTGGAACATGCAAGTGAATGGAGTGATGGACAAGTGTAAACGGAGGTTGAATTTGTTGCGGGCGGTGACCGGGAAAGAATGGGGTGCGCAGCAGAAGTGTTTACGAATGTTATATAAGGGATTGATTTTGAGTGTGCTAGATTACGGATGTCAGGTGGCAGTGGGTTACACAAAGAGTCAGAAGTTGCGGTTGGATAGGATGCAGGCGAGAGCGTTGAGAGTGTGTTCGGGTGTGATGAGATCCTCTCCAATGAATGCAGTTCAGGTACTTGTGGGGGAGATGCCATTGGGATTGAGAAGGGATGTGTTGAATATGAGGTGGTGGATGAAGTGTAGTGCGAAGAGTGTGGCTCATCCGGTACGTGAATGTTTGCGGTATAATTGGAGGTTTGACTATTATGGGGATCGGTGGAGGAAGAAAGGGGGCACTTTGGGGTTTCACATGTGGGAGAAGGGGGTGCAGTGGGGTGTGGGCGAGTTGATGGTTGTGACAGATATGGATCTAGTGAGGTGTCCGATGTGGATGATGAGGTCTCCTAAGGTGTGCTTGAAGTTGACGAGTGTGGTGTCAAAGAAGCGGGGATTGCGAGGTGAGATCAAAGATTTGGGTCAGGCATATGTGGCAGAGAAAGAAGGGTGCAGGGTGTTCACGGATGGTTCAAAGGATCCGGTATCTGGAAGAGTGGGAATGGCGTATTATTTAGAAAGCACGGGGGAGTATAAAGTGGGGCGTCTGACGGATGATGTGTCAATTTGTACGGCTGAGTTGGTGGCGATTGCAATGGCGATTGAAAGGGTATGCGAGTTGAGGTTTGAGAAAGTAGTGGTATTTTCAGATTCATTGAGTGGGTTACAGGCGATTATGTCAGGGGATGGTGATAGGAAAGATGTGATTTTGGATATCAGGAGAAAGATTGATCGGTGTGTGCGTGGAGGGATGGATCTGGAGTTGGCGTGGGTCCCCAGTCATAGTGGCATTTTGGGAAATGAGTTAGTAGATCTAGCGGCGGGTGAGGGTATGAGAAGGGAAGCGGTTGATGTAAGATTACCTTTGAGTGTGGATGAGACGAAGGCAGTGATGGTGAGGCGGGTCATGGATGAGTGGCAGGAGAAGTGGGTGAGTGGGGTGACAGGTAGGTGGATGTTTGGTATTCGTGAGAAAGTGTCAGTAAAGGTGAATTCGGGAAGTCTAGAATGGAGGAGGGGGGAGGAGGTGATGCTAAATCGATTGAGAATAGGGCATGTGGGACTGAATGAATACCTATTTAGAGTGGGGAAGCGAGAATCGAGGGATTGTGCGGTGTGTGGAGTGCCTGAGACTGTGGAACATTTTCTGTTTAGGTGTGAGAGACATGCTGTAGAGAGAGAATTGATGAGGGTTCGATTGACTGCGCAGGGTGTGGCTGAGTTGAGTGGGAAGGCTTTGATGGGAGGTGATGGGGTGAGTGGCAGAAGGAGGAGTAGTGTGTTGTTGGATTTTGTGAGGCAGACAGGGCGGTGGAAGGAATTGTGAGTTTTACGTGGGTCAAATACTGAATGGTGGATAGGTGCACATCATCCATTTGGATGGGGAAGCGCCTGCGTGGGTCCGTCCACGCCTACTCTAATTTAAAGAAAGAAAGAAAGAATACGCCAACAGGTATCTAACTGCTTCAAAAATGTGCAACAAGCCAACAGATAGAACATTAACCAGAAACAACAAGTGAACACTCAAAGGAAACCAACAAATAGTGTGTAGCATAAAAATAAAAAGGTTTTTTTTAATCCGACAAGGATTTTTTCCCCCAGACCCAATGATTTGAAAAACAAACACATAAACTGAGCAAAATGCACAGTACACTGGTTTGGAAACTAAATATGAGGGTCGTAAAAAAGCTAACATTTCTATTATGCAATGTAATAAGTCTTTATAAAATACATACACTAACAGGCTCTTTTCTTTTATCACAGAAATTGAAAAAGAATATTTCCTCCAAGTACTAAAGTCATGTAAAAAAAATATTGAATCTCAACAAATGAAACAGTACGTATATTTTCAAACATTTCATACATATTTGAATCTATACATGTGATATGTGGCTGCAATATGGTGCGGTGGTTGTGGCCAGGGCCTAGAGTCTTGGGTGTATAGCCTATGGCTTACGGCATTCAGCCATGCATTCAAGACTGCAGGTCCTGGCCAAAACCACCACAGTATATGAAACTCCTTTTAGCATATCACACCCATAGTGGCTTATAACTTCAGTACTTATAACTTTGGTTTTGGGTGAATGGCCTTCAGCCGTGCAACCAAGACTGTAGGTCCTGGCAACCAAGACTGTAGGTCCTGGCCACATCCACCGCAGCATATCACACCCATAGTGGTTTATAACTTCAGTACTTATAACTTTGTGCTTGGCCTTCAGCCATGCATCCAAGACTCTAGGTCCTGGCCACAACCACCACAGCATATCACACCCATTGTGGCTTATACCTTCCATTGTGGCTTATAACTTCACTACTTCTTCGATACTACAAGTGTATCTATTGCTGTGATATGCTACGGTGGTTGTGGCCAGGGCCTAGAGTCTTGGGTGTATGGCCGTAGATATTCAAATCTATGGATGTGATCTATGGGTGTGATATGCTGCGGTGGTTGTGGCCAGGGCCTAGAGTCTTGGTGTATGGCCTACGGCCATGTACCCAAGCCTCTAGGCCCTGGTCACAACCACTGCAGCATATCACACCCATGGCGGCTTATAACTCAGTACCACACCCATGGAATCAAACATTTTAACTGCGGCATATATTCAATTTTAATGACCGCTGACACAACGCGTGTCCTTAGAACAGTTTCAACTTGCCTGCGCATAGCACGGACGGAAATACTATCCTTATGAGACCCCTCATTTTCAGTAATTACAAACATCCCGGACAGCGCGGCCAAGGTGAATACATCATTAGCACCTGCTGCCTAAACAAATACAGTATTTCACCCATCTCTTACTCTCTAAACCTCCCCAAGCACTCTGACACACCAAAACACTCCCCAAAACTGCATTTTGCCTTGGTTCGCTGCCGCGCTGTAGGCGGATCCAAGATGTCGGGCGCATCCGAACAATCTGACGCACATCACGCCTCACTCCAGCCAATTGGCGGACACGTCGCGTGTCCACGGTCATGACACAAGCCCATTAGCCAATCGTTATCTTGATCGCGGAGCGAACAGGGAAATGTGACCACGGAGTGGACATAGATATCACTAATTTTTTGAGACATACTTTGTGGTCATTTTAAAGAAAACTATTGGACGGATTGGCACCAAATTTACAAAAGCGCACTTTCGGGACCAAGCTCCTGCTCCTGTTCCTGCTGCACATTTGGTAAAAATCCTTCCAGCGGTTTGGGCTGTAGGCGTGCACAAAGTTTTTCCCCCATTCAGTCTATGGGAAAAAGAGACATTTTGGGATCCCCCTATAACTTATCCCCCCGGACCAAACATCACCAAACTTTGCAAAAAAATTCAGAGTGGCCCATATACTTTTTTTGCAATGTTTGTTGAGGATTCGTCCAGGGGGAGCGGAGTTATAAGACGCCCAAAAAGTGCTCTTCCTATGGAAACAGCAACTTAACCATAACTACACGCCCACTACCGTGGCTGTGTAATATATGTATGTGTATATATATATATATATATATATATATACATATATATATATATATATATATATATATATATATATATATATATATATTACAGTTTATTAATTCTTGGTAGTAGGATTGGTATTAGTATAAATATTGATGTCCTGCATCTACTAATATTTTAATACTTACATTTTGCAATTTCAATACACACAGAGCACATATCCCAAGAATGCAGCTGCATTCTTTATGAAATGGCTACATTGCAAATCATCATCATGATAACATGTAATTTGAACAGATACAAGTTTCAGAAAGACTATTACTGGTAAATAGTGATTGACATTGAAACATATTACATTATTATTATATTACAGGTAGGTTCATTTTTAGGAATAGAGTTTGAGTGGGGTAAGGTACTGATATCCACAGGATTCTCCAAATGTTCAGAATTCAGTCTTGAGTACAAACGCAGTGTTTCAATATGATTTTGAACAATGTGAAAAACCTAGTTTTCCAATGAATGAAACATAATTAGAAAGCTGTGAAGTTATAGGGAAGAGGAGCTGTCAATCTTTTCAGACACCTTATAAGTTGCAGGACATTTGGTGTTTCGTTTCATATGCATTCGCTGCAAATGGATCAGCAGGTACCAGATGAGATCATCTTTATTTTGTAGGTAGATAAAAACCATCATAAAATAAAAGTCAAAACATGTCAAGTAAGAAAACACCATTCATCAAGCCAAACCGACCCTAGAAATAGCAACAATAAAAGAAAGGAACAGCTTGAATATTCAAATTAGCAAACTAAGGATGTTAATATAATAAAAATATTACATTTCAAAAGCGCTATATCTATCTGGAAGAAATTAGGCATGGATGGCATAGAATCAAGACCCTTTGGGATCAGAATTCAGGATCTTCTCTATAGAGATTTAGGTACACAGGGAAAAAAAGAAAATCATTTTTTAGGTCCTTAACAGAATTACCATCACACATACAAGTTATGGAAAGTAGCGTAACCATTGCAGTTCCAATTTATTGTCAAAAAAGCAAATGGAAGACAAATAGTCCTTTGATTTAACAGCACTGGCTGCTGAAAAGGCTTAGAAAACTAGCTTAAATCTTCTGTAGAGTGACACAGCCTAAACTCAAACTAATGACAGACTGAGCATTTTCCTTGCTTCATATTGCCTGATGTTCAATCTTGCTAGACGTATATGCTATTGGTAACGTTTCTAAATTGTTGGCAGTGGCAACAGCAGGGTTTAACAAGACCTGGGAGACACCAAGGTTGGGTAATTAATGTCTATCTTATTATAGCCAAGGGCTGTGGAAGCCAACATCTGAGTACAACAGGTCTTGTATGATCTAGTAGGTGACCTTGTTGTTACTATTTTTCACAATCTCACAATATCTGTAGGTGGCTGGGGTTAATTAGATCAGTCACATAGACTAGGTCATCCCTAAGGTTATGGGATGTAAAAGGGCCACTTGGTGACAGACCAAGGAAGGAGATCAGGAATTGGTTCTCCTTTGATTGAATAGGAAGGGTGGGGACACAGCTCCAAATGTCTGCACCATAATTTGCAACTGAGATTAATATTGCCTGACAGAAACCACCCATGTTCTTCTCAAATTTAAGAAGGGCACCACCATTCATTCACCTGAGAAAGTTTTAAGGCTTGATGACTGATATGTGGTCAAAGAAAAGAATCACAGACTTCCTCCTTCTCCTGTATTCAAATGCTTGAGGCCCCCACTAGCTGAGGCACTGTTGACTGTAAATTCAACAGGCAAACAAACAATAGATCGTCCCAGACTATTGTTGTTTTTCATACATGAAATTCACTTGTTTATTAATTTGCCAAGCACCCCTTTTCTGGGGAGTATGATTTTGCCAAAAGCTTGTGTTATATCATACACTTCATATTAACATAGATAAATTGATCACATTCATCTTGGGTTAGTGTACAAAACTGACCTTTCTCTTGGACCACAGATTCACTTATTAACCAACAACGATATTTACAGATATTCAATTGATTTCCTAACATCTACATACACAGATTTAAAAGCAGGAAAAAAAATACTTTCTCTCTCAAATCTCACGATTGCCGACAAGGGGCCTCATTTCGAGTTTGCAGGTAGCCGTGCCATTTTTAGCGGCATGGCTACCCCCAAACTCGGGTCCGGAAAAATGGGAATTACCGGGCCATTCCGACCTTTGCGGGCCCAATAATTCCCATTCGCGGGGCACGGACCCATACGTCCCCATTCCCATTTGAGCCCCCAGAGGGCTCAATGGGAATGGGGAGGATGCTAACAACGGACCCATTAATGACAGGTCCGTTGTTAGCCTCCTGTTCTGCTAGCAGGTGCCGCTCTGCACATCTGGTCTGACCAGGCGTACAGGGTGGCCTAGCGAGCAGAGCTCTTAATGAGGCGGTGAGGCAACAACAGCGCCGGTACCACTACTGGTACCGTTGTTGCCTTACCAAAAGGGTCGTAATGAGGCCCAATGTTTTTCAAGTGCAAAGGTTCACTTATATATCTGCTTGTAGGCCACTCATCCTTTCACTGTCTTATGTCTCAGTCTTTTTCCTGCCTCTTTCAATGACAATCCAGGTGAGGTGAGGACTGCCCAAAAATCACATGCACAATAGATTGTTGAAATTTGTACTATTTTATTCAGCACTATCACCCTGGGCAGCACCTTAATACAATGAAAATGCATGGAACGCTGGCTATATTAACCAAGGAAAGCGTGCGTTCTGAGCATTTTCATTGGTTTAGGGTGCTTCCCTTCCCCCTTCACCACTTAGTACCTATGTAGTTTGCTACACTGGTACCAATGGTGTGAAAAAAGAAACATACCTTTGTTTCACGGGCCTGCGGCAGACTGTGCTGCTGTCAGCAGAAGTCAGTTTTCACATTCAGAGGTACTCTGCCTTTCCTCTCCTTCCCCCAGAAGCTCATGGTATCTCAAGCTCTGGTTCTCTCTAGCTTGGACTATTGTGAAAAAGCCTCTTTCTAAATCTACCTGCCTCTACTCTCCGCCCTCTGCAACTAATCCAGAACAGGACTGCGAGACTTGTCCTTGGCCTCAAGCCTTGGGATCGTATCTCTCCAGCTCTAAAATCTCTTCACTGGCTCCCAGTGGATACAAGGATTAAATTCAAAACCCTCTGCATTGTCCACAAGGCTTTCTGGGGCCTGGGTAAAAAATACCTTCAGCTATCCCTCCGCAAATACCTCCCCTCTCAAGCTCTTCGCTCCTCTACCTCCAATTCACTCAAGGTCAGTCGTTTTTTCTAAGAAATGAGCTGGGGGTAGATCTCTGTCTTCGGCCGGGGCCTCCCTCTGGAACAGCCTCCCTGCCACTCTAAAACTTGAGGAGAACCATCTCCGGTTCCAGAAGCACCTCAAGACCTTCCTCTTTTCTTCTGCCTTCGCTCCCCATCTCCACTGCTGATCTGTTCTCTCTTGGCACCGTGCACCTGGCCATCCTCTGTCTTTTGGGCCCAGGTACCTGCTCATCCTGTCACCCTCCCGCACTGCCTCCGGGCCACCCCTTGCACTGGGGTCTGTATCTTTACCCATACAGCACCCCCTTTTTTCTTCCTGCACTTATCGGACCTACCCTGTCTGCTGCCTTAAACCTAGCAATTGCAAATTGCTGGCTGCATTACCACTGTTTGTTGCCTTTATTATTTATTTTTTGTTATTTATCTGTTTCTCCTCTGCTTCGCACTTTCCACCTCTCCCCCTTCCATGCACTTTCCCCTCCCCCCTCTCCCATGCACTTGCGCGTTCTCAATGTCACTGGGCCTAGTAAGATCGCTGCTTTGTTCTCCCCTGTTCCCCTCCCTTGTCGCGCTCTGAAACACTTGTGTACGAGCGCGATTTAAATAAAATATCTATCAATCAATCAATCAATATTGATGACGGCACAGTCACCAATGTGGAAACCAGGACTTCAGCTGACAGCACCACTGTGACGCGGCTGGCTGTGAAACAAAGCTAAGAGTATATATATTAAAAAAAAAAACACCATTAGCAGCCATGTGGGGAACTGATTAGAATGCGGGACTTGTTGGAAGTAAATGGTCATATGAGATTTACCTACCAATATTTCAGTGTTTCTTATTTTTTTGTTTTAAACAGAAGATTCTACCCTCAATGGTCATCTGTTCTAATAGCATTTTACACCTCTTTCCACTTCAGACTTTACAGTGGGGAACATTCTGCCCTTGTGGTCAAATAATATAGAATCTGAATATCACCTCTCTTGCATACTTCCTATTAATTGAGCCCGATAAAGTATATGGCTGACATATGTTCTTTGCTGCAGGTAGGGGGCTTATTCTAGTTTTTTCAGTGTCCTCCCTAGGAAAACAGCATTCAGGCATTATCATTACCAGCAGGAGTACATTATTAGGGGTCTGCGGGCATGAACACTTTACCTCAAGGAGAGACTCACCAGGAAAGCTCCCACCACACTCACTAGACTATCTAGTACTGATTACCTATTAATCCCTAGGTTTAAACTTTCCAGAGTAGGGGGTCACAGCTTTACGGTCAAGGCTGCCCAACTCTGGAACTCGCTACTCCCTCCCCTGCGTGAGGATCAACCTTTCCTAAAATTCCGTCAGAATCTCATAAGATGGCTTAAAGACTCTGACAAGTAAGGCCCTCTATTAGTAATGCCATGTTTGTCCAATTAGTCCTACAAACTTCTGGCTTACCCTGTCTACTGCTATACTCTTGGACATATTTGTGTTTGCGTTATCTTTGTCCTTGGGATATTGAAGTATGCACGTCAGGCAGAGGGAATATACATATATAAATTATTAATTAAGAATATATGTTAATTGGGGATATGAATGAGACAGTGTCTTCTTCTCACAACCGCTGCTCTCTCTCTGCGACTCCTCAACATTCCAATTCCCATTCTGGAATCATATGATGCTATGGATACGCATCATAGTACACATCCTCCTCCTTTCACAAGTTTCGAAAAGTCCTTCAGATATTCCGGTCTCCGACAACTCCTTCCAAACTTAGAATTGGTCGTCGCAGGAGTCATCTTCATGTTCGAGATATCTGGTACATCTGACAAGGAAACATGACTACACTCTTTGTAGTATACTTCACTCCTCACACTGTCAACCTCAGACATAACATAACTCTACTATTATTCCACACCCTACCATCCTTTGTCCTTACAGCATGCTTGAACACCTCTATGACCTCCATGGGTTTGGACCATTTACTGCCATCCACTCTTAAAACTTGTGGCAAACTGATTCTCACAAATCCACCAACCAAAGGAGTTTTGCTTGCTCTAAATCTAACATTATCTTAACATGTTATTACTGACTTGTCTTTTCCTGATATTGTCTCCCATATCTCTCAAAGCCACATCCATTCCTAACACTTCACTCATTCATCCCGGAAACCATGTAGTATTTGCTCTTCGTCCCCTGCTTAATACAAACGGAGACACCCCGGTCGTGCTATGTGGTGATAATCTATGAGCTACCACGGTCATTCTCATCACTTCTTTCCAATACTTATCATAACACTATGCCCATCTGATCACCTCTTTTAATACTCTATTGTATCTTTCAACAACCCCATTGGTCTATGGGTGATATATAGCACTGGTTTTATGAACAATAGATTTCTCCCTCAAATATTCACACATCTCTCTCGATTTACATTGAGTCCCATTATCTGTCAAGCTCTCCCCAGGATAACCTTCTCTACCACACACTTCAAGCTTCAACTCAATGACACCTCTCGTTGATACATTCGGCATATCTTTCACCACGGCCCATCTTGTTAGCATATCAATAATTACTAAACACTATGATTGCTGGCCATTACTCCATACAGGACCTAAAATGTCCATCGCTAACCTCTTCCAAGCTCTGTCAGGCACATCCACCAAAACCATTGGATACTTTTGCCCCATGCACCCCTTATCACTGTTACAGCAAAGGATACAGTTTCTGACATGTATTTCAATTTGGAGATCGCATCCCAGCCACCAGTACGTTGTCCTTATCCTGTTTGTCTTGGTAATACCTTGGTGGCCGTTATGACCTAGTTGAATTATCTTTTTCTGATTCTTTCTGGAGGTATCAGTCTATCACCTCTCAACAAGTAGTCATTTTGTACAGAAAGTTAATCTCTTACACTCCACAAACCTTCCACTCCTGATTCACAAATTCTTTCTGCAGATATCAACTTTTTATCAAGATTCTGCATCATGAACATCATTTTAAAATCTTTCTTTATTTCCTCTAATCATTCTTGCTTAGATACAGCAGATCCTTCAATTTCACAAATAGATTCTTTCAGCTCTTCTCCTTCAACTTCTCCTTCTTCACTATTAGGAAGCCTTGACAAACAATCTGCGGCGTAATTCTTCACTCCATGAATGTATGTTATCTGTTACGCTCACCTGGCATCCACGGGGACGCCACCCAGCCATATGGACACTGGTATCATTCTCTGCAGTTCCCAGATGTGGCCAGTGGGGGAGGTTCTGCCTCTAATATAGGAGGGCTATGTTCAAGACTGGCCAACTGGGGTAATTAGCCTCCCACCACCCCGTATGCCTTCAGCCCCTCTGAGGCCTCTCCTCACCTTATTGTTGATTCAGGTGTGCTCTCCGTCCTGCCTTCTCGGCAGGGGCGTGTTGTCCTTTGTGGGCGGATGCAATCTAGTTACTTCACTGATGCCGGCCTGTTTGAAGTCTTTCAGGTAGGTCTTATTGCTGTTGTATATTGTTGTTATTCCTGCATGCCTTTCTTGGTTTAATAATGTCTCTTTCTCTTCCTTAGATGTGCAGAAGTTCAGTGTGGTGCATTGGCTGAATTGGGTCTCGCAGGTAAATGATGGCGTGTAATGAGCGCTATGATGCAGTAAGTAGGCGCTATGCACAGCGCAGGGATGCCTTGCCTTTGCTAACCTGTTTTCTTTTCTTTTCCCATAGATCACAGTGTTCACCCAGGGTGTAGAATTCGGTGGCGATGCTGGTCGAGGGGCGACCTGCTAGGTAAGCTTTTCGGCACAGTTTTTATGTTGTAATGTCACTAATACCTTGTTTCTTTCCTTTTTTGCAGATCCATCGGTCCGGGAGACGTGCTGATCCTAGGAAGCTGATCGCAGGAGTTGTGGACATCTAAAGATGACAATTGCAGGTAAGATGCTGCTGCTAACCATGTTCCTTTTGTCTACTTACAGGTGCTGTTTCTCTGAGGTTCGCGGGTATAGCTGGACACGGTGAACGTCACGTTGCAGGATTGCAAAGTAACGCGAAGCGTGTTATCCAAATCGGGTGTGGTTTAAATAGTTTCAAGAAAGTAGTCCAGGTAGTTCCTAGGCTACCACACCCAAAACACTATACCTCATAGCTTGGTTCCTAGGAGCCAAGCTATGTGGATGCCTCCATGGTTGGCAGCTTCAAAATAAAGTAGCTCCCCAAACACATGTCTTCACTGTATATGAGCCTGGCGCCATATGCGCCAGGACTGGCTCCAAGAGGAACTAGGCAGTGGATGCCTAGGTTTATTGGAGACCTGAGCCAAGACCTCTCCTGGCCCATGGGCTTGCCAGAGGGGTTTTTGGATGTGGGCCGTGACATTATCTTGAAATTAAATTCTTGCATTCTAGAAACCCATTTTCTAATTCTTCCTGAAACCTTATTGAGTCATTTTGTGGAGAATACCTGTTCTAGCGGCTAGTGGTCTGTATGTAAGTCAAACTTTGTTCCCAGATAAAACTTCGGAACTTGTTTACTGCCCATGTAATAGCTAGAGCCTCTTTCTCAATTGTTGCATATACTTTGTCAGCACCCTTTAGTAGTCGGGAAGCAAATGCTAAAACTTGTTCCTTGCCGTCATACACTTGACTCATTACAGCTCCAAAACCCATGTTGCTGGCATCTGTAGTAATTATAGTGCGTCTCCCATGAACATAATTTTTTAATGCCGGAGCGGATTTCAGTGCACTTTTGATATACATAAATTCTACTTGACATTATCATTCCATTCAAACTTTTTGTTCATCGTCATTAATTCTCTCAGCATCACTGTGTGATCCGAAAAGTTCCTTATAAATTTGGCATAATATTCCGCCATACCTAAAAAAGTTCTAAGCTGTTCTTTGGATTTGGGAACCACCATGTCATCAATAGCAGATATCAGCTCTCTTCTTGGCATTACATCATCCTTGGAAATAACATGACCAAGATATTCGATCTCACTCCTATTAATTTTAGATTTCTCTTTACGAATCGTCATTCCTGTCTTCCCTAGCGTTGTAATTACAAAATCCAGTCTCCTATTGTGTTCCTCTACTGTGTCTGCGTATATCAAAATATCGTCTTGAAAAAATAGAACACCTTCAACCCCATCAAAAATTCTGTACATTATTTTCTGGAAAACTGAGGCTGCCGAGATTAATCAAAATGGCATCCTACGATACTGATACAGACCTTCCGTTGTAATAAAGGCAGTAAGATGCCTCGATTCTTTATGCAACTTCATTTGGTGGAACACAGATGTGAGATCTATTGTAGAGAACACTTTGGCAGAGCCCATTGTTGCAAGTAATTACTGGATGTTGGGAAGCGGATGTGATTATGCTATGTGCAACGAAGCTGTGAGTTCTCTTATGCAATGCAGCCTGATACCTACGGGTCTGGTGCGCAATACAAGTAATAAAACAAACGAACAAACAAACCATTCATAGGCTGGTAAAGTCATAGGGTATTTAAAATATCCCACAGTTATTATTTCGGAAATACCCCTTAACCGGTTTTCTAAAAAAATATTAAAAAATACATTTTCACCACTGTTTGCGAGGTGAAAAACACATGGGGTAGTAGCTGCTCACATCAGCTCACATCACTGCCCTACGGGAAGTGCAATGTACAGAAGGCTCATTAATGGCCCCCCTGTGCATCCTGCACCTGCATGACTAAAAGGGGGCTAGACTTCGAGCCTCTTTTAGGCCCACAATTAAATAGGACACATTTAGGTGACAAAAGGTTTTCTCAAACAGGATATGAATAATTAATTGTACCTCTGGGCTTTGAATAGAGGTAAACAAAAAATGGGAACCATTTTTTATTTCATGGGGTATTTCAACCCTGATTCTGATGTATTTCTACCATGAAGCATGTCCCAAAAACAGCATGAGGGAAATGCCCCAATGCATATAGCAAGTATGGTCTGTAAAATGAGGCGGTATTTAAGAACATCGCCATGTTATATTGAGTCCCATGTGCCTTTGCGTTTTAGTGCATCGCGATGAAAGTGCTGTTTCTGCAAAGTTGTTATGAACCAAGATCGGTGAGCATGACACATAGCCGATCCTCCAGCATCTTCCAGGCGGCGCCTTTTAGCCTCCTTTTGCATTCTTTGCTTAATGGCATAGGCAGAGTTTATTTTTTCTGTATTGCGGTGAACAACACTTGCGCCGTTTAGAAGGTGGTTAGAATCCAAAATATAGTCACTTATACAGTTCAATTTCCCACTTTCCACAGCTGCTTTACCTTTACTGGCTTTATTGCAATTTAATTGGTGAAATAACAGCGTAACAAACAATGCTTTGGATCTCGCCCTCCCCCCCTCTCCGTTTTTTTTATCGACCTTAAAAATCCATTTACTCTGCGCTCTTAATGCCGAGGAAAGATCGTAAATTTGGAGACCGGAACAACCGTTATAAAGTGCACCGCATAAAACGGTCCATAATTCTTGGAAATGATATTAAGCTTATGCATCTATTTCAGCTCATCACATCTGAATTAGAGATTTCTCATCTTTCCGCTAAATATCACTTTTTATTTTCACCCGCCATCCAATTATGTTGCTTAACACTCTTTTTTTTCAGTCGGTCATAAAAGTATACTTTTATGTTTTCTTTTTCGAAGGAAATTTTAAATATTAATGTGAGAAGCAAACTTTGCAATGAGCGGAGGGAGAAGTGCTGTTAACCCAAGTGCACTCTGGGGTCCCTTTAAGACAGGGCCGTGCTTCTGCTCACTCTGCCTTGGCGATTACCAAAGTTTAATTTTATGGCCAGAGGCGCTGTGCAGGCAGCTCTAAGGTAGGAATTATGCAGAAAAAGTTCACAATGGGCTGCTATAAAAGTAATAAGATGACCTGAGATTGCGATTTTAGGTGCGGCTCCTGAGCTGCGCTGGAATGTGAGGACCGGCTGTTTGAAGAGAACGCCACTCACGATGTGTTACAGTAAAATTAGGCACCACACATAACAAGTTAGCTACATCTGAAGCAATGGCTTGCATTTTTTAAATCACTTTTATTATTTAAAACATTGAATAGATCATAATGTTAGCCTAAGAACAATAGAGAACTGTGCACCAAAAACATCGTTAAAAAATCCAAAATTTCTACATTTTCAAACATGTATTAAAAACCACTTCCTACACCAAGACATTAGGTAGTCACCCATAGGCTGGGTTTTGGGAAATAAATACAATGTTCAGCTAGCAGCGGAATAAAATCAAAGAGGGTGCCAGCTGCAGCTAAACTGGTAAGAATTTCTAAAAGCATGGAATAGCGGAGAACAAGTCCTCACTTGCAGTGCAGCCTTTGCTGTCCCTTTAATGTCCCTTTATTGTCTCAGGAGGATAGTTCAGGCGCAATGCGCTCACCCGTGAAGCAAGGTGATGCAGAGCAACATTGGTTCGATCACCGGGACCGCGCTTAGAAACCTCTGGGTATTAAGTGCATTATAACTAACCAATCATAAGAATATCCAGGTGGTGGATTACTTTCCAGTCCAATGCCCCTCATTTTCTGAGCCAAGTAGGTATTGTTTCGGAGGATCACAGATTTGGAGGCAGCCGATAAAGTTTGTCCACATTTAGTGAGCTACGTTCAGACTTTCTTGCTCCCACTACCAGCCTAGCAACTACGTTGAAAGCGCGTTTAGAAACTCCCATCAGAACGTCATAGCTACCTTGCGCCAAGCCAAGAGCCTGTACAACCCAATGGTAAGGTCATAACCATCTTCGGGGAGAGATGTCATAAAGTTATGGATTTTAAGGACCTTTCCCTGAGAATCACAGAGCAGGGATGCCGAATTGGGTGGATCCCAGTTTAGTCCACACCAAAAGAATTCAGAATTATTTTCACAAACACACTATGAGGTGATGAGTCCAAGCGTTGACTAGACCAAAAGGGGGACTGAGCGCTGCATGGAAAGCTACATGATAAAGTGGAGGGATCCTGTAAAACCTGACATTGGAAGCATTCCCAAGTTGCTTCTTCAGAGGCCTAGAACTGGACATCTGGCTGTATCAGGATAGCTCAGGGGAAAAGCGCTTGACATAAAAGCAAGACAACGTGGAGCAACGCAGGTTCGATCCTCGGGTCCACTCTTAGAAACCTCTGGGTATTAAGTGTGTTATAAATAACCACTGGCCCTCTAGCTGTATCAGGAGGATAGCTCAGGGGAAAAGCGCTTGACATGAAAGCAAGACAACGTGGAGCAACGCAGGTTCGAGGCTCGGGTCCACGCTTAGAAACCTCTGGGTATTAAGTGTGTTATAAATAACCACTGGCCCTCTGGCTGTATCAGGAGGATAGCTCAAGCGCTTGACATGAAAGCAAGACAACGTGGAGCAACGCAGGTTCGATCCTCGGGTCCACGCTTAGAAATCTCCGGGTATTAAGCGTGTTATAAATAACCAATTACATATGCATTGTGATGGGCCTGACTTACATCTAAGACTTTCCCAGATGCTCGGTCAGTTCAGTTCACCTACAGGCTTAGGACTGTACCAGACCAGCGACTAATGGGTGCTGCTTGTCACAATCACTTCACATGAATGGCACAATATACAGTTGCAGCCTGCCAGTGAACGCATCACCTGTCCAAGCTTCATCAAATGGGGCAACATGAGTGACCCAGAATCTGTCTCAATTGCTTCACATACAGGTTGCAAAACGGGAGATCACATGAAAGTTCCTTCACACCCACGCTCACCTAAGCATGATGTCCACCTAAGCATGATGTCGACAGTTTAGGGAGGACCCCACATCTTCACGTGGTAGTCCTCTAAAAGAGGCTTTGAGGATTGCTCAGTCAATCTCTGTAGAACACACATTTTGCAGTAGTGATGAGCCCACCCACCTACCTCACACCCATCAACATCAGTTTGACCTATCCGCTGCCCCTTATTACTCCATGCTTGAGCACAAGTAAGACATAGGCTTCCTGTGAACCCCATAGTCCACTCTATACTCTAGAGCTTACAATGGCCACCCCAAAACTGCCTTCAGCACTAGGGCCTAATTAGGCAGGTCAACAACCTTCTGTTGGGGTGAGATCGCCTCAGCAAAACCCTTGCTTACACACGTTCAGTCATATTGTGTGACTGGATCCTAGCTATCACACCTGACCTCCTAATAAACAGCGGTTTCCATGGACTCCACTAGGATTTTGATCCCTCTGAAATCACCACTCTAGAATCTCGTCAGGGATTTTCCTATACTTGGTACCCATTGCTGCATGCTCCCCCACAGCCCACCTCTCTGTGTTCCCCTACTGTAATCGATCAGCAGCAGTGCCACGTTCTCCTTTGCCAGAGAAAGCCGCTCACAAAAGCATGACTCAGGACATCAACTCACAAGTAACTTACCTGAAGGGCACCACTGCAGTGATGTTGCCCAAGAGACATCCCCAAAGAGACGCTGCAATAGACCTATCAAAAGGATGCTCTAGGTTGCCCAGTGGGCCCTCTACTAACCATCCTGCACTAACATTCTCAACTTTCACTCACAAAAGCACTACATGCAAACCAACCAAGTCATTCAAACACAGAAATGTACTATCCCTCCCCATAGACATTAAAAGCATAGCTTACATTCCACAGAGATTACATGAACTCATACCTCACATTCATGTACACATGCTTTACTCTCTTTTATAGACATTAACCTATGAGAGGGTCTAGTGATGCGAGTATTGACACACTTAGCACAGCCTCCTAGTACTAGAGATGCACATGCTCAGTATAGGGGAAAGCAATTAAGGAGGATGTTGTGTATGGTGTGTATCATTAGTATAGAGGTGAGTGTGCTTGAGAGAACAAAGCTGATGAAACTACAGTGCCCTTAGTATAGCGAGATTTGACAGTGTCTTCAATAACGTCACTATGCCAAAGTCTAGAAAGTCTGCCCTATATCAGGTGAGCAGGTGAAGTGGATACCCTATATCGGGTGAAGTATGTGGATGGAACGGGTGAAGTATGTGGCTGGAACGGGTAAAGTGCTTTGAACTGGCGAAGTGGGTGGAACTAAAGAAGTGCATGGAACGAGTGTAATGGGTGCAATTAGTTAAGTGAATGGAACGTGTGAAGATGACATATGTGGATACATGATGCCTGGAGTAAGGATAACATGGGTAGAACGAATGAAAGGAGTAGTGCATAAAATGGTTGAAGGACATGGAACCGAGGATGGGAGTGCGTGGAACGAATGGGAGTGCATGGAACGTCTGAAAGAGCTTTGAAAGGAGCGGTCTGAGTGCTTGAAACTGTGCTAATGCACGGACCAGTCGGAGTACATGGAACGGATGAAGTTCATGGAACTATTGGAGTGGGCGCGATCTCAAGCACCTACAGTAAACCACCATATTCACATCTCCACGCTTACTCTCTTCTTTACACCACCACTCAAATAGAACACAGCGATACTATGACACCATTCGGTATAGCTGTTCTCATAACAACATCTGCCACAAACTCCCCATCACTCTAACTAAACACTGCTGGTTACACCCCCCCCCAGCCAGGCGTTATCGTCAGGCCCAAAGCAGCCACAATTCGGTCTGGATAAATCCTGCCAGAACGAACACATACTATTGACCTCTCAACCCGCACACCTACCGCTAAGAAGCAGCTATTTCACGAATGCCACACCAGCTGCACACATATCCGGTGCTCACACGCACCTATGACTCTCTCTACTCTCTCTACTGACTTGAACTTCGGTTCCCAAGGTCGTTCAACCTACCAGCGCCTTCAGACCATACCAATGGTACATAAGGCGCTTTATAAATGCAAAGTAACATAACATAACATAACAAAGATGGAGAAAACGTCAACCATCTGTGAAATATTTTGTTCTGTTAATGACCATCACACCAGAGTGTTGCATACCAAAGTGTAATTGAATCTGCAGTAGCAAAAAGCAAATGTCAGTTGTTACCTTGACAGGGATTAAACCCTTAAAGCAAGTCTCCTACTCCTTCTTCGATTCCTTCAAACCTTTCAAAAAGAATAGAAGCATTTGTTTGGACCATATTGGGAGACCAGTCCTTTCCAAACTACTCCAAGTTGTGATGTGAAGATATGTGTGTGCAGGCAGGGGCAGCTCCGTCTTCTACCTACCCCTGTTATCATTGGGGTGACTGCTGTTGTACCAAGACCTGCACTCTCTGGCATATGCACAGGTACCAGGACTCCTCTCTGGAGGTGAAGAACTCCTACCAGAGTTAATTAGTCTCCTTGACTGGGAGTGAAGAGGGAAATTACTTATCCTGTCCCTGAGCCCCTGGATTGAGATTCACATCACCAGAGAAGCAGCAGCAGCTACATCTGTGAGGTCTGTCACATTAAACCGTTTTTGACCCAGAGCCAACTGCGCTGGATTGCATTTGAACCATCCAGGACCCACGGTGCAGCCTTTGGCACTCGCTCCAAACCTTGAAACACTGTGTTGCCACATCAATCCAATTCACTACCTCATCGTGCCAGCAGAGCATGTCACCTGCTTCCGCTAAAACAAGAAACTGAACGCTGCAGATGCCTTCGAGCCACTGTGTCTTGAACAACACATCAAACCACCTGCATTTTCGCCATCGACCCTAGCTTGACAGTCAAACCGACTTGGGTGGCTTCAACCAACTGCACTGCTTGAACTCTGTATCGGACTGCAAATAGCTTCACCTAGAACATAACTCGAACATGACTCTTCATCAACTCACCGTCTACATCACTGCGCATTCCTGCACACAGAGCACTGAGATAATCAAGAACAGATTCAGGTACTTGTGTGAGGTACAGTCCCCTTGGTCCACTTTTGGAACCCTAGTGATTGCTAAACTACCTATTTGCACCTTTTTCTAACAAGGCATGTCCTTTTGCACTTTTTGCCATTCATCCCAGTTTCAGTTTGCAGAGTGTTTTCTACATCTACATTCTGCTTCTTCTGTGTTCTTTTCACAGCATTGAGCTTTTGCTAGTGATTTTTTACCAGTAATGTTGCACATTGGTGGTTAATTAAAGTATATATATTTATAGAACCTTGCCTGGACATTTATTTATTTTGAACTGTTGTACTATTGCTGTTTGGGTTGCTACTGAATCACATTTGCACCCATCTTTTGAGCATAGCCTACTCTTGGTTTATGTTACCACCAAAGGCAAACGACGTACATTTCTGAACTGTGCCTGTTTCATCTTTATGGTTGGGATCATTGTTGATTTGTAGTAGTGTGATGACTGATTACGCTGCTTAGCTACGAATCATCTAAATACTCCTGTACACGGCAGTAGTCATTTCACACACCGTCCAACTGTACATCAGAAATATTATTAAGCACATTAATACAAATCCAGATGCAATTGATAAGTGAACACCCTGACTAAGCACATCACAGTCTCTGTTAAAAAATTAAATGCAGCTAAAGCACATAATTCATTATGAATCAATAGCTGTAATGTATAATTCCTGAACGAATGTCAGTGGTAACCTGATTCGCTGTTGATTTACGTGCAATCACTTTCTGATCAATTCATATCGGACACCCCTGCAAGATATCTGACCATTGAGTACTGTATGTGTTGTCACACTGCAATGATAGCTACTTCTATAACATTTCATGCAAACCAGCATCCTTTCTGGATGGATAGGGAAACTGGGGGACTATGTACTGTATGGTGGGGTTGAAGGGTGGAAAGCCTTTTAACAACCACGGTTGGTGGGCAAAATGCTGCATTTGGCCGCCTTCATGGTTGTGGTGGCATTCAGTGTAGGCGACATCCGCCACACTCTCCAAACATAATTATTATTTAATTCCAATATTCAGGGGCAGGCAGACTATTCATATGTCCAATCAACATGTCGCCTCACAGAAACAGTCACTGTATGCAGGGAAGTTCTTTCACCAAAATGACTGGGTAGCAGCCGTGACATCACACGGCCCTTGACTCTGTGATGAAATCACAGGAAGTCAGTTGACCCTGCCGCCCCATGTGACATAATGGGAAGTGATGGCAGATTTTTCAGAGGCATCTAGCACCTGTGTTTCCAGGCGCTTTCATTTCAGCCAGATATAAGAACTGAAGCACAGAGGGAGGTATGATTTGTCGCAGATCACACATTTGCGGAATGTCATTTTCCAGATTCGACGTGGGGTCTATATGTAAAAAATACATAATGCAGTATTTGTAATGGTAACCGAAATCTCTAACACAGGCGACAGCTTGTGTATGAAACATCTACAGATCAATGGACACAGAAGTAAGCGCTATCTGTGGCACTGCTGTGTTAAACAAGCCAAAAAAACACTGACCACGGGAGGCGTGTGCTGCTGTTTACCCAGGAGAAAAATGCTGCACGAGCAAAGCCTGAAAATGAAATCATTGACCAGGATTTAGTATCAACCAAATTGCCTGGTTATACATGTATCTATGGGCCTCATTACGAGTCTGGTCGTAACCCTGTCAGTGCTTGTGGCGGGTTGCAGTGGGACTCGCAACACTTTACCGGCACCTGACATCCTGGTACTTCCGGGACATTACAAGTCCCGGCAGATCGGGAGGTCAGGCGCAAGTAAATGTTAATCCCCATTCCCATGGAGCCCCATTGGACTTTATGGGAGTGGGGAGACGGAAGGTTGGCACCATTGCTAACGGGGCCGTTGCTTCTGTGAAAACCCTGCGGGTAGGTGCCAAGGCACCCAGCATGTCTGACCTGCGGGGCGCTGCGGTCCCCACCCGCAGGGTTGTAGTGTGGTGGGCCAGAAATGGGTGCTGGTATGGTGCGACCGGCACCCATATTCTGGACCGCCACACTCCTGATGACTGCCTATGAGTCAGCTAACACTACGATAGAAGAAACCTATTAGACTGGTCTACTTATACAAAGGGGAGTTTACCTGATAACGTTATCTTTGCAGGAGTACAATACCTGGGAAATGTTCTTTCAATATACCCACGACCTCCCACAGTTTTTGTTATCTAAGCATAATACAGGCTGCCAGAGGACTTAAAAAAACACAATTTAATGTAATATCATTACTGCACACGTAAATCTATGGCACCATACAGTTATTTTAATTTGAAAACACCCACGAGTTGCTTCTCACCCAGACACTCACTGGCAGACTTCAAGGTGCATACTGCACACTACCCCTTTGTCAGACCCAGTGGTGCCCAATGACTTAGCACAAACTGTGGCAGCTCCCCTGCGATCCACGCTTTGGGGGACCGCCCAAGCTTAAATGTTTATGGTAACATAGAAAGAATGGGGGGGGTGCCTGGTCCACCAATATACCAGCCACCAATGTGTTTGTGAAGGGGTCACGGATGAGTCTTCTCCCTCCCCAGAGAAAATGTTTTGAATAATGGTACATTACACAGCACACTTTGGGGGTAATTCATAGAATTCGGCGCACAAGTGACACACGCGGCTGGTGCACAGAGTGCGTGTGCGGCAGTCTGCGCCAGCTGCGTGCGCCAAAACCCATTTCAGCGCACAGCGTATTCATGGATTTCAACATCCATAACCAGCCGTGGCGCAGAGCGACGCAGCGACCCTGCAGCAGTGCCAGTTACGCCCCACACCCCACCCTGTGTGCCAAAAACCTCACACAAATTCCCTACATGGCGCAAAGGCCAGTGGACCAGCATACAGCCCCCTAACCATGAAAACACATTCAAAACTCCCTGCGTGTACCCCGCTTGCGCTAGTGAAAACAAGTGTAAAATCCGCACGCACCCCTTGGAATACGCATACCCGCTTGCGCTAGCGAAATCGCGTGTAAAAGTCCACACGCACCCCTCGGAATACACGTACCCCACTCGCGCTAGTGAAAACGCATGTAAAAGTCCACGCGCACCCCTTGGAATATGCATACCCCGCTCGCGCTAGTGAAAACGTGTGTAAAAGTCCACGCGCACCCCCGGATTACACATAGTGCTTCCCACGAAGAGCACAGACAGAGCGATGGAAACCCACGTGGGACCTTTAACCCGTGGCGAGGGAAACGCCCGCGCGTCTTACGTCACAGACGTGCTTACGTGCTAAGAGCCTTTCCTCGAATTACACGCTGACATGCTGTTTTTTCACGTGCCAAATCACTCTGTATCAAGCTGGCCACGTGACAACACATGGAAGACCACGCTCCTGCCCAGAAGGCTGAATTACTGCCCCCCAGAGCACCGAGCAGCCTCCCACGAGCCATCTACTGCTGCCTGCCTCCCTTCTGCCACCGTGCCCTGCCATTTGGTGCCTGCACATCTGCCATCTGCAGGGTTCCAGTTGCAGTGACCACCCGTGCTGGAACATAAGACTGTCAATTGAACTTCCATCACTCCACAGCCCAGCCCCAGGACCCAGTTGCCCACCCACACCTGCCTCAGGGGTTGCCATGTCCGACACAACACCTTCCAGCACCAGTGGCAACCCCCCAGCAGAGAGGCAGAGGGCTACCAGCTTCAGTGAAAAGGAAGTTGGTATCCTGGTGGAGCAAGTTCTGGGGCATTATGATGCCCTCTTCACACCATCGCGCGCCGACAAGGAAGGACGGAAGAGGATCTGGAAGGACATAGTGGGTGCCATCAACGCGGAGGAGTTGGCACCCCGTGACATCAAACACGTCCAGAAGCACTGGGAGGACTACAAGACCAGGACCATCAAGAAGGCCAGCTTACCACTCAGCAGATGAGGGTCCTGGAGCGCATTCACCCACTGCTTCACCACCAGATCCTCAGGATGCAGGCCCGCCTGGAGTCGAGCGGTAAGTGGCCATGCATTCACGTTTAAAAAAGGGAATGTTGCAGTGTGCTGGTAGTTAGCTACTTGGCTGCATGTGTGACATGGGTCATGTTTGGATGTGTGTGTGCAGGGACATGATGGTGCTACATGTGAGTCCAGTCAGGCGTGACCCATATGGATGGTGTATGTGGTACACTGTATCATGCGGAGCAGCATGCGGAACGCACACATGTATGCATGCCTGTGTCTGTACTTTGACATGTTTGGGGTGTGAGAGATGTGTGTTGCTGTCATGGACATGCATGATGTACATGTCCGTGTGACTGAGTAGTGTGTGCGCCATGAATGCATGACACATGTCCGTGACGATGTGTTGATTCACTGATACAGCCTAGTATCCACTGTGTCTGGGGGTATGCCGGGCCAGATGCATGACCCTCCGGTGATGTGTGTGCATGTGACCAGCATGTCACATGATGCATGTGAGAATCAGCCCACCATTGGATGCAAGTATGGTGACTTGGACATGGATGCCAATGTATGTCGCATTTGCCATGCCTGTTCCTGCATGTGTGTTGCCTGCACTGACCCATGTGTTGTGGAGGGACATGATGGAAGTGACGTTTGACAGTGCCACTCATGTGCTATTGCTTCGTGTCTAGGAGACTATAGTTCAGTACCCTGATGCTTGTGTTCAATGTCTCCCTTTACACAGCCGCGAGTGAAGAAGAGGGCGGAGACGGTGCTGTGGAGGAAAGCAGCAGGGAGGGATGCCTCCACCGGCCGGCGACGAAAGGCCCAGTCACCATCCCAGGAAATTCCATCATCTGGGAAAGAGGGGACTGGTGCCGCGGCTGCCACTACGGCTGCAGCGGAAGGGGTGGATGAGCCCTCACAGGGGTTTGCAATCGCGAAAGAGGGTGCAGAGCCATCCAGGTTGGTGGTGTGTATGGAGGAGGGGGTGGCCGCTACAGAGCCGCACATGGGGCCTGGTGGGGGTGGTACCACTGGTGCAAGTGGTGCAGTCCAGGGGCAGGGGCAGGAGACAGCACAGGTCGCCGGAGAGGTGCCTGTGCATGTCTCTGTCCCTGACACTGTGACTGCATCACCATGCACCAGCAGGGATGCCCCGTCCCAGGCCCATCCGCAGGTAGGGGGGAGGTCTACATCATCTGGCACTCCTCTACCTGCGGACGAGGGGACCCGTGACCGGATTGAGTCTGTCCTGATTGGTGTCGCATTGCACAAACGTGAAAATTTGTGATGATGTGCGTGCTTCCTGGCGGGACCACGCACGTCATCATGAAGAGCAGTGTGGCAACGTGGCACGGAAGGGAGGGAACATGGTTGGGGGTTTCCTCCATGTGTCGGCCAGTATTACGGCCCTCTCCTCCTTTGTGCACACTATACGCCAGTCGTTCTCCGTGCCGTTTTCCGGGCCAGAAGCCACCAGGGCCCCCTGTGGATCTGCCCCAACCAACGCAGCCAGCCTGGTGGAGATTCCATCCCTGCCACAGTTGGGAGTCGGAGGTCCAGCAGGGGTGGCCACCCCACCAACTGGACCCAAGCGGATGGAGGATGTGCCGGCATCATCGGGCGGGGCATGTGCACGACGGCGCTGGTGGATTCCATCATCACGGATGCCGTCGTGGTGGCAGAGGCAGTTGCGTCGGAGGCAGCAGTAGGCTCAGCATGGGAGGCATCATGGCTCCGGGCCATCAACATCACAGTGGCAGGCATCGGCCGGAGGGCAGGAGGACCCTGGATTGGGAGTGTCTTCCGTGCCCTGGCCCGGTACAGCAACAAGTGAGACATTGGACTTGCCTGTCGCCATTGTACATAGTTCATTAGTGTTAGGCTTCCTTTGTTTTTTCTTTTATTTTGGAGTTCATGGAGTTCATGGACATTGCTCCACTTCGTGTATATAGTTTTTTATTCATAGGACTTTTTTTGTAGGTTTCCTTTTGTTTGTGGATCATGGACCATTTGGACTTCCATTGTATATAGTTGCAGACTTGTACATACTTTCTTTTTCAACTTTCCCATGGATCAATGGTTTTATTTTATTTGGATTATTTATTTCTTATTGACATTGGCAATTGACCACTTTTTTATTCAACACAACACTTTTTTTTTTCATTGGATTACCATTTTTTTGGGTTATAACTGTCATTGTATATTGATTTTCAAGTTCGATTTCCTCTATGTTACTTCATTATGTTTTAATACATTTTTTCTAACTTCATGATTGGTGTTATGCTCATTGGTTTTGTGTATGTCTCAATGAACATTGCCTCACTCATGTGTTGCCACTGTGTGGCTCTGTTGTGCATTCATGCATGGGCATGGTGTTTCTTTTATGTCATGGCATGGGTAACTTGGGACTGGGTGCTGTGGATGGTTGCATGCTTGTACTGGGGGGGAAGGGGGATTTGGGTTGGCATTAGGGCCATGGGTCTGTTTTGTTAGGACATGTTGTTTGGTGGACCATGTGTCGGGGCCTGCTGGCAGGTGCCCGTCAATGGGGGTGGGTGAGGGTGTGGGGGACATGAGTCAGGGCCTGCTGCCAGGTGCCTGTCAATGGGGGTGGGTGGGGGTGTGGGGAGACATGAGTCGGGGCCTGCTGGCAGGTGCCCACCTATGGGGGTGGGTGGGCATGTGGGGGGACATGAGTCGGGGCCTGCTGGCAGGCACCCGTCAATGGGGGTGTGTGCAGGTGTGGGGGGACATGAGCCGGGGCCTGCTGGCAGGTGCCCATCAGTGGGGGTGGGTGGGAGTGTGGGAGGACATGAGTCGGGGCCTGCTGGCAGGTGCCCGTCAATGGGGGTGGGTGGGGGACATGTGTCGGTGCTCCCGAGTGCATGGTGCCATGTGTTCTGCCTGCGGGGCATGCCCAGGGGTGTAGGGTAGTCCGCTGTGGTGTGGGCTGCCTGTGGGGCATGCCCAGGGGGATAGGCTGCCTGCAGGGCATGCCCAGGGGTATAGGGTAGTCCCCTGTGGTGTGGGCTCCTGCGGGGCATGCCCTGGGGGGATGGGCTGCCTGCAGGGCATGCCCAGGGGTGTAGGGGTGTAGGGTGGTCCCCAGGTAATCCCCAGATGTTCCGGGCCAGGGCATCATCAAACTCCATGTTGATGTCCCGGAGGTGGACCTCTTCCCTGGCCTCGAGGTCTTGCAGGGATGCAGTCATGGCCTGTTCCACCTCCCTGCGAGTTGCCTCGAGGCACTCAAACCGCCTCAATGCACTGCGCATGGAGTTCTCCACCCTGACCATAGTGAGCCATGCCTCCTCCGCCTGCTGCCGCTCCGTATCTATCTGTTGGCCCAACCGCTGCCACACGGAAGACACTCCCAATCCAGGGTCCTCCTGCCCTCCGGCCGATGCCTGCCCCTGTGATGTTGAAGGCCCCAACCCATCATGGCTCCCACCCTGAGCCTCCTGCTGCCCTGCATGTGCCCTGCTGGTCGATGCCTGCACGTCCTCCTCTTGCTGGGGTCCAGTTGTTGGGGTGGTCACCCCTGCTGGACCTCCGACTCCCGACTGTGGCAGGGATGTGTCCTCCACCAGCCTGGCCGCTGGTTCAGGGGCTGCTCCACAGGGTGCCCAGGTGATACTTGGGCAGGAAGATGGCATGGAGGACGACTGGCGCATAGGCGGTTCAGTTGAGGAGGGGGTCGCTAGAAGAACCAGCACGCAGAGGAACCCCGCCTGGGTGACCGGTCCTAGTAGGCCGACGTGGTCAATGAGGTATTCAAAATGACGTGCATTGTCCCCACGAGAACCCTGCACGTCATCCCGAATACCACCCTGACGCATCACCACCCCAGCTAGGACAGGCTCAACCCGGTCCCAGATCGCCACGTCCGCAGGGAGAGGAAGGTCAGTTGTTGTTCGCGCATCCCCTCCCTGAAAACGGGTCTGGACAAAGGCATCCCTGCTGGTGCAGGATTATGCAGTCACAGAATCAGGGACAGGATTACACACAGGCACCTCCGCGACCGCCTGTGCTGCCTCCTGTTCCTAGCCCTGGACTGCACCACTAGCACCAGAATGCCCACCTCCATGCCCCGTGCGTGGGCCTTCCACGGCCTCCTCCTCAACCAAACCCCCCACAAACCTGGATGTCTCTGTGCCATCTTCCTCCGTAGGCCTGTGTGGGGGCTCGGCTGCCCCCACTGCTGCCGAGGAGTCCACCTCCAACCTTCGCCTCTTGGACCTTACTTCTGCAGCTGCGGCCATGGATGCAGCACCAGACTCCTCACTCCCCGACGAGATGACAACCTGGGAGGGGAGCTCGGCCTTGCGTCGCTAGCTGGCGGTGCGATCCCTGCCGCTTTGCTCCACAGCACCATCTCCGCCCTCTTCATTAGTCGACGCTGAAGACAGCAAGAAACAGAACACAGGCATCAGGGCACTGTACAATGTTCAGATACACATGTCACAGTTGCACATGAATGGCAGTGTCAAACTTCACAGATGCCAACACACTCCCCAACGCTCATATCATTTGAACCCACACACATGCAGAATTTGACAGGAATCGTGCAGCAGGCAGCAGCATCCATATGCACACAACAGCATGAACATCTGAAGGTTGGCATAATGTAACATGGGGAGTGCCGAACACATGCACACGCGCCAAACGACAGACATGCATCTGTACTTCTCCACTACCTGTCACAGTGCAATCATCGGCAATTATGTGACATCTGCCAATCAGGTTCAGACATGTCCATGCCACATGCATCCATGTTGAATCACTGTCACACACGTGCAATCCACACATACACATGTATGCCATGCACATACATGAAGGTGTAACCAGCATCCATGTGTTAACCCCCAACCATGCCATAGTACATATACAGAAATACCAACATGTGTGCATCTCCACATGTAATTGGGCATCATGCTTTGGAACACATACACCATTGATGTGCATCACTCATGACAGGACTCACATGCAGCACAGTCATTCCCTGCACATACACATCCATACATGGCCCTTTTCAGACATATGTCCAATCTGCACACTCCTTGCACACCTCAACATGCACTGCGTCCAATGAGTACGCATGGACACTTACAGCTCAACTCCGGACCGCTCTCCCTCTCGAGGACCTGGCGGTGAAGCACTGGGTTAATCCGTTCCAGGACCCTCTTGTCGTTGGTGGTAAGGTGGACCCTGTGCCTCACTGCATGCGCTGCCTCCAAGAGGCACCGGGCCTTCCGGAGGGCCCTGGACCTGAAGTCCTCCCAGCGCTTCCGGACATGTTGTATGTCG
The DNA here is from genome assembly GCF_040938575.1 of Ambystoma mexicanum. NCBI lineage: Eukaryota > Metazoa > Chordata > Amphibia > Caudata > Ambystomatidae > Ambystoma > Ambystoma mexicanum. The sequence continues at coordinate 196,154,621 of NC_090935.1, read as the reverse complement.
CGGGTTGCCACCACCTCCGCGTTGAAGGCAACCACGATGTCCAGCCAGATCCTCTCCCATCCATCCTTGTCGGCATGTCTTCTTCTGTAGAGGGCATCATAATGCCCCATCACTTGCTCCATCAATATGCCAACCTCTCCTGCTGAGAAGCTGGCAGCCCTCTGCCTCTCTGGCTGGGGGTTGCCAGTGGTGTCTGATGGTGTTTCTGCCGACATGGCAACCCCTGAGGCAGGTGGGGCTGGGCTGTGGAGCAATGGTACAGCAGTCGGGAGTCTTTTGTTCCAGCAGGGGTGGTCACAGCAACTGGACCCCTGCAGATGGCTGACGTGCAGGCACCAAATGGCAGGGCATGTGGCCAGCAGGCAGGCAGGCAGCAACAGATGGTAGGTGGGAGTCTGCTTGGGGCTCTGGGGGGCAGGAAAATTATCTTTTGGGCAGGAGCGTGTTCTTCCGTGTGTTGTCGTGTGGCCATCTTGATACGGAGTGATTTGGCACGTGAGAAAACAGCACGTTTGAGTGTTAATGCGTGTAATTCAAGGAAAGGGTCTAAGCGCGTAAGTGACGTGATGCGCGTGGGCATTTCCCTCAGCACAGGTTAAAGGTGAGTGGGGCCGCGTACTCCACATGGCAGGTGTGGTCAGGGATGTGGCCAGGGTGACCAGGGAGTAGGGGGACTCTAGGGTGTCCAGGATGGCTGCAGAGGGGGAAGAGGCAGGGGTGTGCCACTTCGGCACAATGTTGTGCCACATGCTGGTGCAGTCATGCCACCACCCCCTGGGGTTCCGGGAGATGCAGCTCTTGCATCTGGCACTGGCACCCATGTGACCCAGAAGTCCGTTTCTTCAACTGCCACGGGCCCAAGGGTAGTGGTAGCCGCAGGTGCAGCTGTGGACACCACCACCCAGGCTCAGGGTCGGCCAGTACATATTGCGTTGGCACCTGAAGTGTCCCAGGATGATTTCCAGGAGGCACACAGTAAGTGCACACAGGGCTGCCCTGACTGAGGCACATGTCCCTGGGGCAGTATTGTCATCTGTGAGTCTACCATCCAGGACAGTCCCGGTCAATGACCTTGGCACAGCACATGTTGCTGCGCAGGGTCAAGTCAAGGGCACCCAGCAGCCACTGACACAAGTCAGGGCTTCCGTCCTTGTTTCACCTGCCACTCCCTCGGTTCAATCCACCAGAGCCACTGCCCATACTGATCAGGGCGGCATTTGCCAGTCAGGGTCCGGACCACTGTCCAAGAGGAGGAAGGTTGCACTGCAGCAGAGGCTGGGACCCCAGACGTTGCTCCGGCCTCCGACTCGTCGAGGAAAAAGCCTTTCTGAAAGCAGGAACTGGACTTCCTTGTGGACTACGAGTTGGGACACGACCGTGATATGCTAGTGGGCCGAATTGTCACACTACGGCTGCCCAGCGTTTGTCCCACTGGAAGCATGTTGCGGAGGGAGTCATTGCAATTGGCCATGAGGTGCGCACAGCTCAGGAGTGCAAAAAGCATTGGGATGACCTCTGACGCTCTGCTAAGCTATAGCGTGCCTCTAATTACAGCATGACTCTGGTGACTGGCAGTGGGCCACCACCTGAGGAGGAAGATCTCACTCCGCACGAGTCAGTCGCTGCAGAGTTCATACCACCAGAATTGCATGAAAGAGTGGGAGAGATGCTGGACTTTGATGCCCTGTCCAGTGAGTGTTGTCGCGTGTTTGTACAGACCATGTGTGGTTTGCTTGTGTGATGTGTTGTGCTTGACTGCCACTACATGCTATGTGTACATGGTTCTCATGTTGTGATGCTGGAAATGCATCGGAGGGACAGGGCCTCCGTATCCTTGTCCTTTACTGCTTTTCATCGTGTGTTTTGTCGTGTTTTCCATGAAGGAGTTCATGCGGGACTCCTGGCGGTGCAGCTCTCTTTCTTTTGGTTTGGTGAACGGACCAGTGGGATACCCTTAGGGCACCCATGGGTAGGGGTACAACCCTGTGCCCCTAGTGTATGTTTTTGGGCACCTGTGGGTGGCCCACAGAGCAGAGTATTGGCTGGTGGCAGCTCCATGCTGAATTTGACAGGTGCGCAGAGTATCCTCCATTTTGGGATACCCCGGCCCTGCCATTGGGATCAGTTGATTCCTGATGGAAAACAAGATGGCCCCGGTGGCCTCTTGCTTTCTATTACCCATTACCTTGTTTTCCCAAAGTCCTGGGAAGCCCTGACTCTGTCCTTCCACCTGACTGGCTATTGGGTGGAAGTGCCATATATGGTGTTGTTGTGAAGGCCCGGCCAGACTAGCTGGAGCCTTCCCAGTGATGTATGTTGTGGGTACCTCCTGTGGGTGGGACCCAGGAGAATAGAGTGTGTGACGAATATGCATTCTGTGTTGTGGATGTCTAGTATCTGGTGGTTGACACAATGACTGAGACAGCCCTGCCCGAAACCGGTATGAATGCAGTTGGGAGTGTTGAATGGTTCGGAACTTGTCCCAATACACATAACTTGTTGTGAGTGTCTGGAGAGAAGTGAATGGCCTGAATACCTTGTGTGCCTGATTGGCTGCCTGCCTGCATGAATGCCCGTAGTCGTGATTGGATGCTTGAGTGTGACCCAGCGGAATGAATGGGAGATCAACAGTATATCTGGGGACCTCTCACTGCTAGGAATCGTGTTCAGAAGCTGAAGTCCACTACGACAAGTAACTGGATTAACTGACACTTGACTTTGAAGCCCTGTTGGACGAGAAGAATTGCTGTTGCTCTCCTTCACAATCCGAAAGCTGCTATGCCTCCAAGGACTGACCCAGAGAGGACCTGGTAAGGCGCCCTCTTCCCGAGCTACGAGCACAGCTGATCTTTGCCAACGCTCCCTGGTAGACATACCTTCGACAGGCTGCCGACCCGATACGGGGACTGCTGCGGAACTCCAAGGAGAAGCACTCGGACTGTTGTCCGCCACTGTCGACGACCGCCATCGCCGACCGGAGCCGCTGTGCTCCTGTTTGCCTAAGAACTTCAATTGATCATCGGATGCTCTCGTCTGCATCGGCATCCGCTTGTCTCCCGCTGGAGAAGGCCTGACCATCAACGCGCCGAGGAGCATCCACCGGTGGGTTTCCCCCCACCTACAGACTGCAGCGACGCCGACGACTCGATGCCCTTGCTGGGCCACAGTTCATCATCTCTTTGCGGTCCAGAACTATCATCACCGAGGTGCCCCGCACGCCTATTCCTTGCAGGAAGCTGATGCTCCGTCATCGACGAGCACCGCTAGGAACGAAGCTGTCACTTCCCTGTCGTAGTTCACCCTGTTCACCGTCGGACGTTCGACGACCCGTGACTCCCGCCTTAAAGAGAGGGCACTCAAGAAGGGCCGTCGATTCCCCGACACCGAATGCCAAGTTCCCCGACACCTCTCGACGATCCGTGGCTCCCGCCTGAAAGGGATGCACTCAAGAAGGATCGGTCGGTGCATCGTCGGAGAACTCTACTCCACCAGGTACATTGGGGGGGTAAAACCTTAATAGGAACAAGTGAGACTATTGAACATATGGACTGGGCTTGTTCGATATATCTTTAATTACAGATTGCCCAGGTGGGGGGGATCTCCACACAGAACTGTGTCTAGGTAACGGGGCCAGCATTCTGGCCCCGTTTCAACCATCTTAAGTTCCTGCCTATCTCTATTGCTGGTTTACTCGTTATTGATCTGTGTGACATTTTAACCGTACAGTTGATGCACTTTAATGAGATTCGATAACATTAGTGGTACCACTTTAGAATTGTATATATTTATCATTATTGACTTCCGAGTACAAAGTGCGTTATTGTGATCGTGTACATACCTTTGAATATTAATTATATAAAGTCTGTGTTTTCAGTAATACAATGGCCCTCATTCCAACCCAGGCGTTAAGGGTTTAACGGCGCCGTCGGCGCCGTTAAACCCTTAACGCCTGATTTCCACCTTAACGCCTGCTTTTAGCAGGCGTTAAGTACCAAGGCGCTAAGCGTCCTTGGCCCTAATTACGGCACCGTAATTTACGGTGCCGTAATTAGCGCCTTCCCCACTCCCATTATGCCCTATGGGGCAAAAATGGGAATGGGGAAGGGTAAATGGGGATTGGGGATTTACCGCCCCACTCACCTTGGAATGGGGCGGTAAATCCACCATCCACCATGGTGTAAATAGAGTTTACACCATGGTGGTAAAGTAGGGAACTTACCACCTGGGTTGGAATGAGGGCCAGTGTGTGGACATTCCTTTGTGGGGGTTCGGGGACTACACTGTACTTAAGAACCTGCCCGCATCACCTCCTGAGAAGCTAGGCCTTGATTGCTCGTCCATTGCTACCGTAATAGAGAATCTTGGCTGGGGTCTTCTGTGCCTCTCCTCTACCATATAGAGAGCGGAAGTACAGACACCCCCTACCAGTCTTTACACATGTGCGAGTCATGCAATGCTTCACTGATACGTGCCTGCTGTGCAGAATGCTGGACATGCAGAGCAGACGGGGACTGTCCTCATCACCACACCTGCACCCTGCTCACATGCTAGTCACCCGGCAGCCACACCGGTCCATGTTCCAGCTCACTGGCCCTTCTGCATGTAGCCTGGGGTGTCTTTCCACTCAGCACTGGGACTATGTCATCGCATGACTGATGCGCATGCCGATTCTGCCTGTATGCGGGTACTCCACATAGGCATGCTCCCTTGCCCCTCCACCCCAATTTCACCATGGCACTGGTGGGTATCATGTTGGAGTACTGCAATGGCCTGTTCAACACTCCTGTGTACATGCTCACTTCCCCCTGCCAACCTGCCAGACACATACAGTGGGGTGCATCCTTTGTCCTTGATGCAGGGAGTCTCACTCGGACTGTGCAGATGGCAGATGCTCCGCAGGAACATGAGTGCCCATTCATGCTCCATGTGCATTCCATGCATGCCCATATGTGTCCTTGCCCAGATGATCACCAGTATGTGTACAGGATGACATACATTTAATGGCATTTGATCATCCATTCCATGCCCACTCTGGCTCAGTCCTGCATCACGCCCATGTTTAGGGTATCATAGTCTGTGTGAGGCACAGGCCTCCCCCTGTTTCAGGCCCCCTGACACTGTTCAACTGGTTCAGTACCTTCTGAACACATGGCCCTATCAGACATGACACTGCAATAGAAACTGTAGACTACTGTTTTCAAAAGAAACAGCGTCACATTATCAAGCAATGTTGAAGGAAATGTCACTACTAACGTTACAAAACAACGTATTTGTATTCAATGGAAACTTTTTTAAACAAACCAGAGGGGTAGCGATGGGGATTAAGTATGTCCCAGCACTAGCCAATTTGACAATGGCAATGTTTGAAGATAAGTATATTTACACAGACGCATCGTATGAATCTAATGTGGTATTATGGACACGTTTTATTGATGACGTTTTGTTGATTTGGAGAGGAGAAGAAGAATAACTGGAAAATTTCAGGAAGAGAGCCAACACCAACGAAATGGGAATAGAATTTACAGGAAATACAAGTGGCAAAGAAATTGATTTCCTAGATTTGAACATTTATTTGAACATTTATATTTCAGAAAACTCAGTTAAAACCAAAACTTTTAGGAAAAGTACAGAAGCCAATTCAACTCTATATGCGACCAGCTGTCATTACAATTCAGTGATCAGAAACATACCGAAAGGAGAATTCATCAGAGCGCGCAGGAATTGTAGTGAACGAAAAACATTTAAGGAAGAGTGTAAACTACTAACGCAAAGATTCAAAATAAGAGGCTATGGCACAAAACAGATAGCAAAATCACAAGAGAAAGCTATGAAACTGGACAGAGAAAGCACTTTAATCCCCAAAACAAAACCAGCTAAAGAAGATAAAATTCATTTCATCACAACTTATTGTGCTGACAACAAAATTCTGAAAAAAAAATTGAAGAAAAATTCTCCAATGTGAATAAATATATTGATGAGAATCCAACCATTATTTACAAACGAGCCAGAACAATCAAAAACTATTTGAACCCATCACTTCTTCCAGAGGTAAAAAGGGACAATACTGGGACATGGCTTCCATCACTTCCTAAAGGTTTTCACAAGTGCGGTACCTACACAATGTGCAAGTATGCGTTGGATAATTCAAAAACTTTTAAGGATGAATATGGAATTACACAAAAAATTGAAGATTACATACATTGCAAGACGAAATTTGTAATATATGCCATCATCTGCCAATGTGGAAAAATATATATTGGTAGCACCATCCGAGAACTCAAAATCAGAATACGGGAACACCTATCGATTATTGGAAGCCAAGAATCGAATTTACCACTGGCCCAACATTGGCAAAAGAAACACCAGATGGACGATAAAAGAGTACTGAGATTTGTGGGACTTAAGAAAGTTTCTTTAGGCCCCAGAGGCGGGGACCAAGAATTAAAATCGAGGCAACAAGAGGCAAAATTTTGAGCTGTAGAGAAAGGCCTCAACACAGATAATGAGATGGCCTCTTTTTTGTAAATTGGGTATAACACATATACTGGACACATTTCCTGAAATGAAAAATTGCAGCAAAAAGGAACTGTGAATATATGTGGGTCCATAACAATAATGATTGGTTAATCAGTGAATACATTGTTTAGCATGAATTTGAACATGACGTATGTTGCATACATTTATTAATTTGCATTAAATAACATAGAACTGCGATTCAAGGATAGTTGTTATCAGGGAAGAACCACAATGAATAACACTTGTTCTTATACATTGATAGATTCAATATGATAATTAATAAAGTTATCATTAAATAGCAGAAACTATAAAAAGGAATTGAGATTGATTCATCTCATCAAAAAAAATGGAAAATGTAGAACCGGCGGTAATCAGGAATGCCAGAAATAAAAAAAGGACTGCAATCGACGAGATATATTTTTGAGCACATTAAACTGAAGATAAGTGGAGCATTAAGCCATAATTAATGTATTCACATTATGACAGATGTAACACAATTTGAATGGAATTTAAGATCACATAAACAAACACGTTGATTTGCATTAATGAAATTAAATAATTTTGAAGTTTTCATTTTAATTATATGTTTATGTTTATTATTTGATAATGTGCACAAAACCCAGGGGTAGCCGGGCGCAGCAGGTACAAGGTTACTTAGGCTTATGTTGCATACAGAGTATAAAAATCATATCAATACAGTACATACATGTCAGTACAAGCAGTTGGAATGAAAAACTAACATGTTACAGTATTGAAAGTGTGTACAAAGGTAAAAGAGTGAGAGCAGAATCGTCTTGGACTGGATTACAGGGGTATCATGGCCATTAGGTACCGTAAAAATTAGTTGTCGTTGGACCAGAGCCAGTTTTTTACCTTACATCTGAAGTTAGAGTAGGGTAGGTTAGCTCTCAGCGCAGTGGGCAATGCGTTCCAAGCCTGGGCAGCTCTGACAGGGAAGCTTGCTCTGCCCGCTTTGGATCGTCTAAATCTAGGAGTTTCGAGCAGGAAGTGGTTGGTAGCCCTAGTGTGGTGGCTGGATGATTTTCTGGTCAGTCTAGCCGAGATGTAAGGGGGTGCTGTGTTGTTGAGCCCTTTGTGGGTAAGCGATAGTGTCTTGAGCAGGACTCTGTCGTTGATTTTAAGCCTGTGGTGGTCTTTCCTGATGTTGGAAATATGTGCACTACGGGGAATGTCAAGGGCTGCTCTAAGAGCGTTATTTTGAAGGATTTGCATTTTATTTATAATGGATTTGTTGGCACCTGCATAGAGGGCGTTGCAATAGTCCAGTTTGGACATTACTAATGCATTAGCTAGCATGATGCGGTTAGTTTTAGAGAGGTAAGGTCTACAGGTCCTGATTAATTTACAGGTGTACGCTGTGGAGGATGCCAGGGTGTTAACTTGTTTTTTAAGGGATAAAGTGGAATCGAGGTAAAAGCCTAGAGTTTTTACCTCAGTAGCCACCTTGATTGTGTTACTATCTATGTTGGAATTGCGATAGTTGGGACTCTGTTTTTTTAGGTTGGAGTCGGAACCCAAGTCGTCATTTAGACAGAGGCCGTGGGAGGCCATCCATGCCTGAATGAGGAGGTACATTTTGTTTACTAGAGCTGTGTCTTCGACAAAGTTGCCTGATAGTGGTATGAGAATCTGTGTATCATCTGCATAATTAGTATAGTTTACCCCTAATCTATCACGTTTGTCGAAGAGAGGCTTAGTAAAAGATATTATACATTGTCGGGGAGACACATGAGCCTTGTGGGACACCACAAGTGATCTGGATTGCGTCCGCTGCCTATACAGGGGAGAACACTCTCATCTTACGGTTAGCTAGGAAGGATTGTACCCATGCTATAGCTTCACTTGAGAAATGGGCGGCAGACGCTAAGTGGTTGCACAATACTGCATGATCCACCAGGTCAAAGGCCGCTGATAGGTCAAGGAGGAGGAGCATAGCTGTACTACCTTTATCCTTCAACTCGTCGATTTGTGTCTTGAGGTCGATAAGGGCCGTTTCAGTACTGTGCTGGGGTCTGAAGCCAGATTGCCATAAACCTAACAGTTGGTGTGTCTCCAAATAGTTTTGGATTTGCAGGTAGGCTACTCTATCAATGATTTTAAGGAGAAATGGGAATAGTAATAGGCCTGTAGTTAGTGGGGATTGCTGGGTCAAGTGTCTGTTTTTTGAGTAGGGGCAGTACCCAAGATTCTTTAATGTTTGTGGGTACAGTACTCGTGTTGAAGGAGGCGTTGATAAGTTTCGAGATGAAGGGTGCTAAATCTCTGGCTGTATCCTTGATGATTTGCGCAGGGCAGCTGTCGCCTTGGCAGTTCGATGGTTTAAGGGAACCACGATAATCACACAGGTGAGGAAAAAATGTAACTCTATTTTGAATTTTGAATTTAGTATAGATCTCAAAGATTAAAATTAAGGGTAACACAGAGAACGAAGTAAGCGCTCTCCCAATCCAACATGGCTGCGAGTAACAGCATTGCAGCTGACCTGGGTTGCTAGGCAACCAAAGTGCAAAATGGCATTAGTCAGGCAGAGACGCGGAAAACACGAGGACGGTTTAGCACGGGACAAATAGTGTTAAGGTAAGCTTGCACGGGGGGCTCAAAAACGAAGGGGTCTGGCTTATCTCGCCTACGCGGTAACACGTGGAGCCTTTCATTAATTACATTGGAAAAACATACAATTGTAATACGAGAGCGAAAACAAGGAGTTTTAAAACTGTCAATAAAGTTGGGAGGAAAAATCGGACGTGAATACCCGTATTTTTTTCAAAGATCTCTTCTTCTAACTTTGTAGATGCACCTGGGATTTAACCCGTGAAATTACTTTGAAAGACATAAAGAATACTAGTAGCGAACAACACAATTAGGTAAGGTTATGTGTCCAGTATATGTTACCATAACAAACGGGTTTTAATTCATTAATTCATATTTATTTTTTCCTTATTGATCTTTTATCTCTATAACCCTTAACACTCCTACCCTTTGCCCCCTCCTCAAAAATGGGCAAACTTTTCTTTTCTTTCATGAAAATTATCTTGAAGTTCTGAATGTTTGAATGTTCTTTTATGACATTTAATGACTCTCATATGACGTTAATATGGGGAAATAATGTTATGTGTTTAAATATTGAAAAATATAATTTTCTTGCTACTCTAACAGCCCTGATTTGAAAAAGATGAGCAAGTCATCGAAACACGTGTAATCACATAGGGCACGAGAAAACGTTGAAATAAACCACAACAAGTGGAGTTTTTTCTGAACACTGAAAAGGAGGCTATTTTCTTTTCGGTAATATGTGAGCGCATGGGACTAAGTCTATGTAGCAACCCAATAAGTTTTATTTTCATATACGGAGTTGAGGAACCAAGTACTCCATGCTACTTTCCCATGCGACCCTAAAAAACTAAATAAGAATTATAGCTAAGGGTGCTGAGGTCCAAAATAGGATAACCCAAACCCAATTAGTTCCTCAAAAGATATACTGATTACCACTGGTGGCATGCATTTGTGTATGACTTTTTATTTGGTGGGGGTTGTTGGTCAGTCATTTGACCTGATTTCATGTCAGGTGTGATTGTCTCAGGCCTGTTTCCATTCATCACATGTCACTTCCTATCTAATTGATCATGTGTTGGGCTTTTGGTTTGCTCTTTTGCTGTTGCATGCCATGTCATGGTGTGGCAGACAAGGGTGATGTGGGTTGGGAGGGTTTGGGTGACATACCAGTGATTGTCATGGCCTGTTTTGCAGGGGGTGGTGTGATGTACACCTTGCATGTGTTCCTTTTGGTCACACTGGATTGGTTATGTTTAAGTATCTAGGGATGCACACAATGTGGCACTTCCGTGGCAACATTCTCAGGGTGGTAGGGTTGTGACAGTTGGCTGTCTCTTTGTCATCATCGATTGTCACCTGGTATGTGCCAGGCCTGTGTGTACTCCGCAGGGGGGGTGAAAAATGTGGCCACGAGCTGGGTCCGGGCTGCCTCGCCACGTGCCCTTTCCCCTCCCATGGGCAGCGCCTGTGCCTGTGGTTGGGTATGTGGGGGCACCACCATGTCCACCGGTACGCCCTGCCGTGTTGCAACATTGTACAGGACACATGCTGCCACAACGATCCTGCACACTACTGGGGGTGCATATGGTAGCTGCCCACCAGAGTAGTCAAATGAGCGGAAGCGTGACTTGAGCACTCCGAATGTGCGCTCCACTATGCCCCTGGTTGCAATATGGGCAGCGTTGTATCTTACCTGGGGTGGTGTGGTGGGGTTCCCTATTGGCGTCATCATGTGGTTGCTCAGAGGGTAGGGACTGTTCCCTGGGGAGGTGATAAGGGTTGTGATTAGTTGGGTTTGTGTATTTGTCTGTGTGTGACATGCATGCATGTGCACAGGCATTTGTACTCACCTAGGAGCCATGTGTCGTCATGCTTCCCAGCTTCCAGGGCCCGGCTCAGGGCGGACATTCTGTATATGAAACTGTAATGGGTAGACCCATAGACAGAGGTGATGATTCCCTTGGCATTGCATACAACCTGTTCGTTGATGGAATGCCAGTGCTTGCGGTTTCGATAGATGTGCTCAGTGGCCCTAGGTGGACGTAGGGCCACAAGGGTGCAATCTATGGCACCAAGCACTTTGGGGAAGTGTGCCACCCTGTAAAAGTCCAGGACCACGGCCTGCCTTTCTGCGGGTGTTCTGGTCATGTATATGTGCCTGCGGACTGAGGGGCGAGCAGTCATGATTGCCAACACCTGGTGTTGGCAGCGTGACTGCGTGGCCTGTGAGATGCACCCAACTATTGCAGTTGTCCGCTGAAATGACCCAGTGGCCAAAAAATGCAGGACATTGAGCACCTTTTCCAAGGGGCTCAGTGCTTGGGAGCACAAGGTGGGTGATGTGAGGTCATCCTCCCACTCCCTGGTCAGCTCTAGGATGATAGAGGTGGAAACCTATACCTGCCATAGACCCAGTGGTCGAAGTGGGCGGGAGCGGTTGGGAGCGGTGCTCCTCTACTTCTTTTAATTAAGTTTTACTGTTCCTATACTTTTATTTTAAAAAGAAACTGTTCCGGAACGGTTTCATTTTAAAATAAAAGTCTAGGAAGAAGTTGAAACTTGCACTTTCAGTGCACTGCACAGGACGTTTCCCCAAAGAGCAGGCACATGTGTTTGGGGTTTTTATTGTGCATGGGAGGCGGCGCGGCGATGGGGTCTGTGGGGAGCGGTGCAGGCCAGTAGGGAACATAGTTCCACTACTTCTTTTCATACACTTCGAACACTGCATAGACCTGGTCATCAGGCATCCCTAAAAGGCTGGTCCTGGGCAAATAAATGCGAGGCCTGGCTATTCTCATCCTCATGTGGTGTCCCACGATCAGTGCTGCGAGAAATGGGGCATTCAGCGTATCTGTGTATACGTGTTTGTTGTTTGCGTGCACTTTTATACTGAGCAGGGACGATTCCACCTGCCTTTGTGTGGCGGACATGTTTACGCCTGTGCACGTGTTTTGGCGTGCGTGGGTTTCCCATATTCGATTCCATGAATACGTGTTGTCCGCGTGCGTGTGGGCGTTCCGTGTATTTCCCTGCAGTATTTCCCCAGTTACGCCTTCTTTTTCACGCGTTGTTCCCCATTCCATGTTTTCCGCCCCGTGTTCTGCCCCCTTTTTGCTGTGTGCGCTGACGTTGTGCGCTTTTGCTGTGCATGTCGCGCATGGCATTCTGGATGTTGCAATGATATGTGCGCCCGTGTGCGCCACCCGCGGATTTGGCACACATTCCGGGGAAAACACACGCAGGGCCTTCCATGAATTGCGCGCATGCACGTGCACTTGCATTTTCACGCTTGCGCCACGGATTTCTGCGCACATTTGTTCCATGAATCGCCCGCTTTGTGTGAAAATGTGGGTAAAAGGCCAACAATTTGGGTGAAAGGCCAACAATCGGTTTTATAGGGTGTAAGGTAAATCATGAAAAAAGTACGATAGATGCAAGTTAGCAAAAGTGCACAGGGCATTTCCCAATGCATTATCATGCCCGTTCCTGCGATATATGCCAGTATAAAAAAACATTTCATGCTGGTTGTGCCCATACATTTCCATGCTGGCTCCACCAACATATGCAAGTATTCCCATATAAGACCATACTCATATTTGCTTTAAGATGTTTTTTTATAGTATCATTACTGGCACTGGGCACAACACTGGCTTTGCCAATATATGCCAGTACTCTGATGTAAGAACATACTCCCGTTAGTTTGGCCATTAAATGTGACATGTCACAATAGGATAACCTATTCAAACTGGTTCCAATGTAAACCAGTTTAGACACATAAGAACACATATCATGCTTGATTCATCGTAGATGCTCAGTTAATAAAAAGTCATGCTGTAGTAAAACATATACAGCTCGCTACACCAAAACATCAGTCTAGCGAGGTAACACTAAGCACTTTGGATTAAAGCGCTATATAAATTCAATAAAATACAATACAAATGCAAATAAATGTCATGCCACAGTAAGCAATGACTGACTGCATCAAAATGCCATTCTAGCCAGGTAATGGCACACATGAACTTCGCTCTGCCCGAAAGTACCAGTAAAATATGAAAAATCAATAAAAGACGTGGCAAAAATGCTCCAGTGATCCCCAGTCTCCCAGGGCCTTACACACACACATGTATCCCCTGTCACCCACCAGTCCACTCACCCATACATTCACTCTCACATTCATTCACACTGGATTCACCACACAGGCACACACCAAACCCAATGCAGAACATGAAAAAACACACCATCACATTCATACTCATTCACCCACCAGTCACTCACTCACACCTTCTCTTACATCCACTCTTTGCATCCTCTACACAGGCACACCCCCACCCACCCTGGACAATCCTGCAACAAGTACAACAGCAAAAAAGAGGAGACGATATCAACTTAGCCCTCACCAGGCTCTAACAAAACTGGGTCCACAGATTGGACACAGTTAAAACTGGACTAAACATTACCGTAGAGTGGAAACACTTCTGGGATTGAGTCAAAGCCCCATGGGGGTAGCAATGATCTCCCCATATGGACATCAGTTGCCCATCACCGGGCCCACACGCCAGCAACAGGGCTCTAGTCAAGGCAATCAGGTACTTTAGTATCACTATCACAACATGGACCACTAATATGTATTGCCTTATATGGCTTTTTCTGTCTCTTGTCGTACATACATCTTGACAAGATAAATTGCAACTCCGGTGTTAAGGCAGTCATTAAACACTTTAACCACCTATTATAGAGTTTTTCTCGAGTCAGTGCCACAATGTTTACATGAACACAACCAAGTGACTACTTAATTCACCCTGAGTGCATTTTACATTTTGTATTTTCCGTTGAAAATCATTAACAGACACCATCATTGTCCATTGCACGATTTTTGGCGTTTCTGACTCTTGTTACATATGTGCCCTGAAAGACATATTGTAAACCTTGTCGGACCCCTGATACACCCCTGATACATTTGAAAATGTTGTTGTAAATATCTACACCCTGACTGTTTATTTCTCTAGGACCTTTGTAGCCATAACATTTAGCCTGCTACCATAAATGGGTCACCATGTCACTCCTTTTAGCAGCTGCTTTGGACAATTTTTTTTAATTTTTGTTTTTCTTTATTTGGTTGGTTGATAAATCAACCTTTCAAATATAACAATATAACGATTATTTAAGAACAATTGAGAACAATTTGCAATGCACAATATACATAGTACAATTAAAATTGCAAATGAAACATTTAAAAAAACTTTTTTTTTCCACAGCTTTTGAACAGTTGCATATTTCAATATTATTAACAATTCACAGGGTTCTGTATTCAAACCTCATTTAAGTAGGTTTATAATACATTTCAGTGTCCTCCGACAACACTATATCCAAAAATTGTACAATTGCAATTCTAAGTCCCAGCTTGTTGCTTGAAAAGATTCTGTGCCAGATTTCATCAACAGTCAAAGGTACATATGTTCGCAGTTACTTACTGAAAAGTTTCTTTCTTGTCACATCTAAAGCTCGGCAAACCACTATTAGATGTTTCAATGTCTCACGACACATTTTGTCATGGCAGAAGCGACAATGATTTAAATTATCAGTGACCAAGCCCCTCCTGGCCATGATTTCCATTGTCGGATATAGGTTAAATCTGAAACGCAGATATTGTTGCCTTATATAAGGTGATGGAAATTTCAGTAAGTAATCAGACATTACCCGGAATCTTTTGTGACCAAATAGCTGAGTGTCAAAGTCCTTGTAAGTGCAACATTTGTCCCTGGTGCATATCCAATCTTTTTGATACAATTTTAGTTTAGCTCGGTTTGGATTTGTCAAAAGGTCAAGTAAAGGTATAGAAGCATCAGATAGAGCATTCAAGACGCAGTTTCTCCAAGTGCGTGGAAAAAGATGGTTAGAATTCACAAGGTAGTATGCAACAGGACTCAAGATATTACGATGTTCAAGACCTAAAAGACATTTGCGTAGGAATGAACACATTTTCCATATTAATTGTACATGAAGTGTAATCAAACCAAGTTCATACCTTACGAGTGGCAATGGGGTACAGTTAGAAAGTTTTAACAATGCTTTCCAAAATTTAGACTCGAGCATGTCCCATACTGATGAGCTATGTATTAGTTTAGTTTCAGCACCATACAATATTATAGGAACCACTTTTGCTTGGTAGAATGACATAACATGGTGAATTGAGAATTTACCGAATTTGGACATTAGGATAGTTGCCTGTGATTTTAATGTTTGAAGCTTGTATGACAAAGAATCTATATATGATTTTTCTGAGATTTTGTTATAGATTGAAATGCCCAAATACTTATATTCAGAAACATTCTGCAATTCAACGTTTTGCAAATGCCACTTATATGTTCTTTTACCGGCTGCTTTTGCATTTGTCAAACAGGTCACTACTTGTGTTTTTTCCAAATTGATGGTAAGATTGTTATTTAAAGAATAGGTGGATAGGGTATCAAGTAGATTTTGCAAGCCTCGTGGAGTTGTTGATAAAAGAACTAAATCATCTGCATATAGCATCCATGGGATGAGTTGTTGTCCCAGTTTTGGTGCATCAGTTAGTATGACAGAAAAGGACTCGCCAAGATCTAAAATAAACTGGTTGAAAAGAAACGAGGCCAGGATGCAACCCTGTTTAAGGCCTTGAGCTGTATGAATAGGCACAGATAGCAACCCTTCTGTTGTCAATCTAACTTGTAGGGTGGTGTTAGTATGAAGAAGTTTAATTATTGCAAGAAGTGAAGGTGGACATTCATATCGCAGTAGTTTTTTATACAAAATTGCGGTCAATAGAGTCGAATGCAACCCGAAAGTCTATGAATGCCAGATATAAGGGTTGATTTTGTGTAAAGCAGTGCGATCTTATCATGTTCAAGGCGACTATGTTTGGGGTAGTACCCAAACCAGAAACAAATCCTGCCTGGAAAGGATCCCTTCTTTGGTGATTGGTGGTCCAGGCATTAAGGTCTCTAAGTACGATGCGGTTGAAAATTTTACTGGGTGCATCCAGCAGTGCTATGGGCCTATAACTAGCGGGTTGAGTTCTGTCACCTTTCTTGAAAACTGGTAAGATTATGGAGTGGGTCCAGGTTTCTGGCATTGTTTGAGTCTGAATTATATTGTTGAACATGTTCCACAAAATGTCAGTCCAAATATCTGGGTGTTGTTTCAAAGCAAAGTTGGACAAGCCATCGGGTCCTGGAGCCCTAGAGGTGGTAGCTTTCTTTATGAAGTATGAGATGTCCTCTTTATCAAACTTCAAAACGAATGTATTTGTTTCCACAGATGCTAAATCATTAGATGAAATTTGCGGGAGCTCGTACAATTGCGTAAAATGTGTAACCCAAGCTTGATGTGGGACATTATTACATTGTAATGCAATCTGGTGTCCTGTTGAACTCTGATTAATAGTCGCCCATATTTGGGCAGTGTTTTTCCCAGCAAGATTCCTTAGCATACAAGCACTATCATTTTGATATAGAGTGGCTTTCATGCTTCGCATCCAATTCCTATGTTTAGTTTTTAACTTTAGCAATAGGCCATTCTTTTGTTCTGATGCTGTTTTATAAGAATTTGCCTTTTGCAGGATCTGTATAGCTTTTTTGCAGATTGAATTTCTTTGTTGAACACATGCAAATGTACTGATTTTGGATTTGCCTCATGTGATACTTTGCGTTGAAACAATTGCATCAAGTTGTGATAGTCAACATGTTTTGTTTTCACCCCACTGGATTCGAGTAGTTCCATAGCATAAAATTGATTAAACTGTTGTAAGGACGTTGCAGACCATCTTAATCTATTGCAGCCTGGGTTGATGGAAAGAAGGCCTGCTGCGCATTGCGAATATGGACTTTCCAAGATGTCTGATATAGTCCAATTAATAAATAGAATATTGTGATCGCTTAAGTTAGTGTCTATAACTTTAAATTTGGTCACATTATTAATAAGGTTCTTGTTGACATATATATAATCAATTACTGCCGTGGATGTACCTCTATGCCATGTGGGGTGAGGGGGAATGTCATCAGCAAAAGTACCATTTAACATTTGCACACTTCGAGAATCAACAAAATGCAACCATAGATCCGATCTAGATTTGTCGTAGAAAGGTTCTAAACAATATAAATTAAGGTCACCAGCCAGGATAACATGCGGCACCAGTTTATCAACACAGATTAAATCCAGTAAATGATTCAAATCTTTCATGAAAGCATGATCGGATATTCGTATCGGGTTCCAGTACATGTTAATTAGAACATAGCTGGAACCAGCAGCTTTGAGCTTCACGGCTTGTAGAAAAGAGCTGGGAGAGAGCCAGTGTTCGGATGAAAATGAGGGAAGTTGTTTAATGGCGATAAGCAGGCCTGAGGTTGGTCTTCCCAATTTTTTCTTAAGAGCGGGATTAAGATATAGATCGTAGTTATCCCAAATTGGGAGATCCTCAAGCCATGTTTCCTGCATCATAATTATGTCGACATTCGCAATGGCCAAATTGGGATTGTTAATGAGATGACGATGTCCTCTCGTGTTCCAACTGGCTAAGGTGACCAATAATGTTTTTGATTTGGAATGGCATAGTTAATGCATTTGAGACTCTCTATTACGTGTACAGTTCAGTTTGGTTGAGTCCTTTATATTTGATTCAGAGTTTTTTGATGTGCCACACTTAATCTCAGCTGTAGCTGATTGTGGTACAACGTCTGGTAAAGGTATGATCGATGAGTTTACTTCAATGATAAAACCTAAATCATAGAGTTGTCTTTTGCCAAGCCAGATTGTATTTAAAACAACCCGTGAATTGATCCATAGTTTCACTGAGGAGAGTGAATGCTCATTATCAAATTCAACTAGCTGTAAATCAACCGAATTAATATCTTATAGTGAAGGGATTTCTGCAAAGATTCTTAGTATTGACCTGCGGTTCAGATCATATTGAACACTCAGAGAAGGCCTGCAAGCTATGGTTAAAGAGTATAAAGCAGGTCTTTTGATGTTTGATTGCAATTGTTTTTTCGCAGTGTTTGGATGAGGTGGTGCATCAACAAGAGGTGGGGCTACCTGATTCGAGACTTCATTGGCTTTCTGCAACGCCAATTGAAGTATTTGAAGAAATTGGGGTGGTAGAGAAACCGTACCACCTTCATGTCCAATCCTCGTATCCAGTTCCTCAACAGTTTTTGATAGACAGGGAACATGAGATGGAAGACTGTTCTGGAGGTGTGGAGTGGAGGATGGACTCCAAGTTGTTTGTTTTTTCTGTTGTTGGGTTAAACAAGAGCAATGAGCATGACAAGAGTCAGCCCGTAAAGGTAACGTTGGAGTCGAAGTAGGCACAATAGTACCAATAGCAATAGATGAAGAATTATGTTCAGTGTTTGCATGCTTTAAGGAAATGCTAGCCGCTAAAGATGATTTTGTCGGAATTGCAT
Source organism: Ambystoma mexicanum (assembly GCF_040938575.1). Classification (NCBI taxonomy): domain Eukaryota; kingdom Metazoa; phylum Chordata; class Amphibia; order Caudata; family Ambystomatidae; genus Ambystoma; species Ambystoma mexicanum. The sequence goes on along the minus strand of NC_090935.1, from coordinate 196,136,091 downwards.
GAGGGAGCGCTGTTTTTATAATGTCTGTTGTACCTTTAGATTTACAGCAATCTAAAGCTTTCTGGAATGGCTGTTTACTCATATATTCATCAACAGCATGTCTAATTTCCTGCCTTCTGAGATCAAGTGCCCCTTGTGTAAGTTCATCAGACTGGTCTACAGGACCTGTCTTACCAACTGAGGGGACAGTTGTGATCTGTGAGCTTTCAGCTCCATGCATGTCGGCCGCCACCGCTAACAGATCATTGAGAGGAGCGTAAGATTTAACCTTTTTTGGTGGCCTAACTCCCGCACTATCTTTCCAAACTTGTGCTTGCTGTTGATATTTTTTTGCAATGGCAGTAGAAGGTAACATTTTTCCTTTCTGTGTATTTGTAACTGCTTTTATAAACTGTTTAGTTTTTGAAGTACCATTGTTCTTTTGAGTTGGCATGTTTTTTGTTTTCTTCACATCCAAAAATCTGACAGTCTTCTGTTTGTCAGACCGCTTTGATTCAAAAAGCGTGTATACTGGTGTCTGAACTGGCAGCTCTGAACTGGTCTGGGGATTAACCTGCAGCACCTCAACAATGCTATGAGGACTCACAGATTGTCTGTCCAGACTCGCGTCTATCGGATTAACCATGTCTGTAAGGCGCTGTGTGAATGTGGACGGGGCTCCCATATCAGAGGAAGGAGCCATTTGAAGATTGTCTCGAATAGGTTCTGAAAAGTGCGGGAAAATGGGGCGCTTGTTCTGCAGAGCTACCGGAAGAGTGATAGAAGGACCAGTGGCAAGAATGGACCAGCAGACAGTTTGTGTGGCCACGTTAACATTGTTTGATTTACATTTGGCACCACTCGAAACAACCTTTTTTTTAACGTCGTAGTTTGCATGAAGGCGGAATGCCACGCTAACACTTTTTCGATTTGCAAATTTTGTTTTGACAGTTTCGAATCAAGGGTCTCAAACAGTTTGGCTATAGATTGGATGGCCAAATTTACGGAATTTAAAGTGATTTCTAGTAAATTGGGCCTTAGTATGGCATCATCCTTTTTGGGGGTATTAGAGCCAATAGTACGCGGATTACGCGGCGTTGGAGCCATGTATGAGATTTCAGAGGCAGAACGTGAATGAGTATTGTTTGTATTGTTTGTGAATAAGTCAGGTGAGGCAGAAAGATTTTGTATAGATGAATGGGATAGGTGAGAAGGAGTGACATTCTCTTGTGGTCGGGCTGCCAGATCACTGATTGTGTCATGTATATCTGCAATGGTTTCTTGGGCAGGAGCTGTAAATATGTTGCCCAATATGACACTATCAGTGAGTGACCTATCAGTAATAGCAATTGTTGCGACAGGGGCAGTTCTCTATTCCATCACCTTTTACAGACAGCACCATCACCAACGTTCATCCTGATGAAGGCCACTACCACCTAGGGCTCTTACCCAGCCCGTTTTGACCAAAACACTTCTGTGTCGATGTTTTGTGGCACAACCCTTGTATATATGTGTTTATAGATAGTGTTGTGTATTTTTTAGTACCCCCGGACCAACCACAGTCCTGGGTCGCACCTTGTAAAAATTCTATGTCACCACTTACCTGTATTATACACTCGTGCATCACTGTGGAAATTGTCTCTCAACAATGAAAGAGGACGATACTCACCTGTATTTCCCTTGTAAAAACAACTGTCTGTCCAAAGAAACTTTTGTGCTTATCGAAAGTCTTGTAAATGTTTAAATCCCTTCATCTGTGCAAAATCGTTTTGGAGGCGAAATAAAATAGCTTCAAAACTTGACAGCTGTCTACGGATCTTTTCACCCTGGTTTCTCATATTTTGCATACAGCCACTCACTTATAGATCTTCTCTTACATCCACGCATTGTATTCTCTACACAGGCACACACACATCCGCTCATTGTATTTTCTACGCAGGCACGCAAAGAACCCACCCACCCAGAATATTCAAAAACACACATCACATCACATCACTTCTTATTCACCCACCAGTCTCTCACACCTTATCATACATCTACTCATTACATTCTCTACAGAGCCAAAAGAACATTCAAAAAAGCACATCACATCACTTCTCATTCACCCACCAGTCATTCACAACTTATCTTACATCCACTCATTGCATTCTCTACAGATGCACACACCCACCCACCTAGAACATTCAACAACACACATCATATCAGATCACTTCTCATTCACCCGCCAGTCACTCACACCTTATCTTACATCCACTCTTGCATTCTCTAGACAGGCACACACCCACCCACCCAGAACATTCAAAATCATACATCACATCACTTATCATTCACCCACCATTGACTCAAACCATCGCTTACATCCACTCATTTCATTCTATACGCAGGCACACACCCACTCACCCAGAACATTCAAAAACACACATCACATTACATCATTTCTCATTCACCCACCAGTCACTCCCTACTTCTCCTACATCCACTCATTGCATTCTCTACACAGGCACACACCCACACACCCAGAACACTCAGGAACACACATTACATCACTTCTCATTCACCCTCCAGTCATGCACTCCTTCTATTAAATCCAATCATTGCATTCTCTACACAGGCACACACACACCCACCCAGAACATTCAAAAACACACATCACATCACATTCACCCACCATTCTCATACATACATCTGGCACACACTTCACACATGCAAAATACACATCATATTTATAAAATAAGTCTTGCCTTTTTCTTGCAGCTTTGGTCTGCCCTTCCAAGCCACCCTGGGCTCCTTCGTGCTGTGTGAGCTGCGAGGAAGCCGAGCTGACCATGACATGTGCCCCAACCCATACTGAGCGTCTATCCTGTACAGCCTTCATTGAGCATCTCTCCGGAACAGCCTTCATCCTCACCCTCCCCTAACCCCCACTATGCATGGGGCCCGGCGTCACCACGAGATACCAAGGGGCGCTTTTGAAAAAAAACATTTTTTTGTGGGATAAAATGTTGGGGTCGCAAGGGAGTCCACAGGGGTTACAACCGGGGCCTCCAGGGTCACAGTTGCGACCCCTAGTGACCCCTAGTGACCCCAAATGACAACCCTCACTGTGTGTGTATGTGAGTGCGCGTGTTTGTTTACATGTTAGTTTGCAGTACTTTAAGTGGGGAAAGAAATCAAGAGAGCTCTCATTTGGGGCAAGGTCTAAGAATTGCTGTACGTGGCCTAAAAACCGAAAGTAAGAGCTGAATGATTGGTGTGGCCTATATAATTAGGCGCATATCTCAACAGGCATTGGCAATGCCAACAGTTTGGGTCTCTGGGCAAGCATTGGAAAGACAATTGCCAGGCACTGTAATAGATGTATTAACTGGCCATTGATGGTAGCAGGTGTATAACTGTGTGAGTACGGGGGCATCTAATAGCAATGCCTGGCAAATGCCTAATACTTATACAGCCAAAACAGCTGGCATTGCCAATACTTGTTTTTAACAAGACTTCAATGAAGGACTAACATAGTGCTTATAAATCGAATGGGTGAAGGCAGACATGGTAAGACATTTTTAATGCACCAGTAGCTTGTTTACAACTCCAATTAAGGGCCCGGATTATGGAATTATTTGCACGATTCAAAGTGACTTTGCACTGCTGAAAAGTGACTTTGCCCTGTCAACACAAAACCTGATTCATGGAACTGTGCAAAGTATATTTCTGCAGTGCAAAGTCAGTGCAAAGTTAGCACAAAGTCATTTTTGGAAAACAAAATGACTTTGCACTGCAAAAATACATTTTGCACAGTTCTATGAATCAGGGGTTGTGTCAGCAGTGGCAAGTCACTGAACCGTGCAAAAAAGTCCTTGAAACAGGGCACTAAGTCATTAACTCTCAGAAGACTGCTTTGGAAAAACAATGGCAGGTATTTCAACTGCAAAGTTTGAAAGTAAGGTTTGAATAAAAGGCGCTCAAAGAGTTCCTATGAGGGGGTGTTTTGGACGTGGAGGGGCACTAACTGGGTGGGAATGGCCATAGTAGTTAGCATGGCCACAAGCAGTCAATGGGTGGGCAAATAACCAAACAACACCTATAAGCTTTTTGTCCCTCTTCATATGCCATTTCCTCCCATTTGTACTCTAATGCAATAGTTTTGCCTTATAGCTCTAATCAACTTCCGGGACACCAGTGGTCCAGGGTTGAATATCGGTTTCTAAACCATCAATCAGCCTCACACCTCTAGTACAACAGAAGGGATCCAAACAGATTGGAAACACAAGCAAATTATAAATCTCCTTGTCCAATTTTGGTAATGTGGACGGAATGGCAGACTTATCTCCGAAAGGTTGTATATCCTTGTTTAGTTGGAACACAGCCAAAATACAATTATTACCCATTGATAAAAGGGACTCTCCAGTCAAGGCTGTATACAAATATCTACTCTACTATTATCCCAATGAACAGTCCTAGCACACTACAAAATACAGCTCACCCTGTAAAGGAATGCAGAGGACAGACAGTTTCAAAGAAGGAAAAGGGAAGCACTATGGATACTGACAGGAGGGTAGTCGGTATAGTAATTATTTGTGATAGTTCAAGGATACTTGATTTCAAGACAAAGGAAGCAATGGGTTGTAAAATGTCACTAGGCGCCTTCGGAGAAGGACCGGTGGGGGGACAGAAACACAATGTACCTTGTGCTGTAGGAGTTCTTGGTGCTCGACAGGGTGGATTCAGTTTCAGGGAGCTTTGCAGCTTCTGCAACAGAGCTCAAGACGGGAGACAGCTGCCGGTATCAGGCGGCAAGAAGTTTGGTGAGCAAAGCTGGATGGATTGCTGCAAGCTGGCCTACATGGCAGATCAGGGTCAGGAGTGGTTTTCTCAGTGCTTGATGGCAGTTCTGAAGCACTGGTCAAGGCATCTGGGCTGATTTTAGGCACTGCGGTGTAGCAACAGTCAGCGGTGCAGTCAGTTGTAGCTCGAGGGGCTCAACTGGCTCAAAAAAATGCCCTTTAAAGCAGACATCGGTAGATGCTTATCGATGCACTCTTCTTAGCTTCTTTAATGGGCTTGTGTCATCTTTTAATGGCAAAGCTGGGGAGAGTTTTTCAGACACCTGCATTGTCCTTGGTTTGGTTCAGAGGTACTCTGGCACTTCCCACTTAGCAAGCTTTCTACAGAGACTAGCAGGGCACGCTGTGTGCTGGTGGTGTACCAGTTCTGGAGCTGTTGGATTCAGTATCTCCCTCTGTTCCCTGGTAGATGGTCCAGGGAGGGATCTTGCTTCCCTCTTGGAGGTCCTGCCTTCCTTCACTGGTAGAAGATGTAAGGCAGACTGCACCTTCAGCCAGGGTCCAGTGATGAGTAGCTCTTTCTGCTTCTGGTGAACTCTTCAGATTATCTGCCAAAAGAGTGGCTCTGCCCTTTTTTTAAAAACCAAATGGACCATCGGGATTGATAATGAACCAATCCTGGGTCCACACCAACAAATCTTGTATGCGTGAGGTCATGACCAGAGTGTTTTTCAATAGAAAAGGTAAAGGGGGAAAACATGTTATACTAAATCTCACCCATCTTCCTGACTGTTGTGGATCAAAGGGTCTCTCTGGTTAATGGTGCTCTCTGTGTTTTCTGATTAAACTGGCAGGTCTACCTTGAAGCTGCGGCAACACCAGAATGTATGGCTCCGTCAACCCAGATCCTCGCACCTTCTGAATGGGGCCCCCGTGTGTGGATGACTACTTTAAACACGCAGCCACAGAAATTACATTTCACTGTCAATCGATACTGAGGGCAGGAGCTGGCTTCAGGTTGTCACAGTGCATATGAAAGGGTGTTGGGGTTTCCTGTCTCCTTGGTTAGACTCTGCAGCCAGGACCCATGTTGGCCTGTTTGAATTAAACTCTGATTAGTATGCCAATGCTCCCACCAGCTGTGTCCACCCAGAGTACACAAGTCTATGCATATTTTGTACGGTGAGCATAGAAGAATGTGTGCCGATTAGCCCCACACATTTTCCAGAGGTTGCTCTACCATCATTCAATTTCATTCCAAATTAAAAAAAAGCCCAGGTGAGTGCACACCCACTGTGAGGATGGTCGAAATGCTCACACGCGCCACCTAATAGCCCTAACTAAAAACAATGAAAATACACAAGAGTACAGGACTTTTAACACTTATTGTTGTGCTCTGGAGACAATGAAAACAATTAAACCCATTACCGGTAATTGTAAACAATTACCGGTTTTGCAAAGTTGGGTTTTGAAACATGGCTCTGCAATCAAAAGTCAATGCAGTGTACAATATCTTCTTTTTGGGGGGAAAACGTATCACAAACTTAAACAACGCCTTAAACAACGAGATGCTTCAAATGATGAGCCAAGGATGTTTACAGTGTGCAGATGTTTCTAAGATGGGTGAGGTGTTTGCGTGGCACTCGAACTGCCTTGTACTTCAAAGGGACCTGTGTTAAGGATTTCAATCAGGCGACACACACCTTGGTCTCGGCCTAGTATGCAGCGCACAACTGAAATGCTTATTTTTTTATATTAGATTCAATATTGAGACGGTACACCACTCATATCACACACCCTTTTCAAATACTCCGGGTCACAACGGACCATGAAGCAGGCCGGTTGGCAAAAAACAATATTTATTTATTTTAAGATTCAAAAGAAATCATAACATTTTTAATGTGGTAGCAATCACCATTGGGGTGATAATAGCAATAGGAATGTAAGCAATGCACTTAGTTTAACCTTATATTGACACATATACAAAACGCCTGGGAATAAAAGCACTTTTTGATTTTAGGAAAGACATCACTCAAATTCAAATTTCCCCCTGCAATGTTCCCTCAAACTAGAAATAATCTATTCTGAATGGATATGAAGAAAACAGCAGGTAATCAAGAATAAGAAGCTGAAAACAGAATTCAAATCCGACCTTCCCTCCTCAAATAAGGGTGAAAAATGGATTTGAAACCCTTGCAATATTAAAAATGACACTCGGAAATGGATGAATTAAATAATGAATGTGTGTTAAAGCAGATACAAGTCTTCACTAAAGCAACAATGTAAAGGTACAAACAATCACAAGCAATGGATTAGCAAGAGCATACAGTTCGAAAAATGAATGGAAGATTTCAAACTATTTACAATCAAAATGACACGATGGAAACTGTGCAAATATTTCCGTTTTCTGTGTACATTTACTAAAACGGTTTCTTTGGGAAACTGGTGAAATATTGTAAATTGCAATGCGGTTTTTGTGTTGGGGTAGCTATAGATCACAGGTACACTCTGGAAGTGAAAGTAAGTCTCTAGCTGGTAAATTGATTGAGTTATGCAAGATCTAAGAAGGTGCACTTTGAGTAATTGAAGGCACGAAAAAGAAAAGAAAATCAGTTGGGACAAGAATAGTTTTACTCTACACTAGAGTATTCAGGCTAGGTCACCAAAGAGGGACCCAGTAGAGTCAGGGTTGATTCACAATTTCAACCCCGCCACCCCAGCGCCGAACCCTGGCGGAACCAGTCCGATCACTCGAAATAGGACTAATGGCAAAATTACTAAAGAGATGGCGCTAGCACTAGAAATCACTGGCAGGTTTGCAAGAATGATTCTGACAGTTTGAACAAGTTATCAGGATAAGGATAGGATGACTTAGAGAGTGAGATAAGGACAACTATAAGATAGGCTATGGGTTTAGATGGGCTTCTATTGATACTCACAGTCCACTTTATGATATGATATGATGTGATGTGACATTTATAACGCGCCTATACACAAGTGTTTAGGATTTTTGGACGGTCAGCATTCTGGTCACCACACGGATCTGGTCTATGAAAGGACAGCCAGACAAACTCAGCGGGACAGGATCAGCTGGGCAGGGACTGGATACGAAATGATAGTTCTGGTCATAGGATGGCCCAGGCACCTCTGGATGCAGTTATTGGGCAGCAATTGGTGGGCCGCAAGCCAGGCTGGTCTCAGGAGGCTTCCCACAAAAATACCACCTCTCCTCCCTTTGCGTATTGGGATTTTAGAATTGAGGTCTTGCTGGAAGGGTCAGCCATGCTTGGCCTGGTAGTTGGATCGGGAATCTGGATCAGTTGCAAGATGAAGGAAACAGGAACAGGACACCGCAAGAAATCAGGAAGAGAGTGTGTCTGGAGTCCTGTCAGGGACCCTTTATATATAGCATAGTGACATCATTGACTATATTGCTGGGCCGGCTTAGCTAAGCACGCCTTTAAACAAATAGATTGGGCAATCAGTTTTGGTTGCCTCCCCTGGGTTGTACTCAGTTTATGAGGTTGTACTTTATGATGGAAAAAGACTTCCCACAGACCTTTTTGCCTAAAATCTGTCACATCCGTATTTACACTTTTGTACAATGGTGACACCTTAATAAATTGCATGATCAGGTCACATATTTTATGTAAAGGACAGCTGTCTAATCCTGCAATCTGTGAGACATTATTGTGGACGGTTATTACTTTTTGATCATGTTAAGCATGAAAAGTTTGGCCTGAAGTTCCAGAACTTTATACATATGTGGGGTTGATCATAAGGTATGCAAGCATACATTTGGGACAGCTATACTTTTCTGGTAATCTGCCATATTTTGTTACTTCTGTTCCCTATGCAGCAATGAAACCTATGACATCTTAAAGGAAAGGCCATGAAATAACTTCTAAACAGTGAAATATTTATATTTTTCCAAAGTCATGCTACAGAGATAAAAGTATTTAAAGTGTATTTCTGAAATAGTCTTTATAAGTCTTTAGAAGCAAATGGTAGTCCCTTTGTTTCTGGGTCCATTTGTTTTTCTGTCCTTCATTGCTGCCAACTGTCATTTCCTTTAAAGCATGGTGGGGGTTTCTCAGCTTATTTGAAGTTGTTATTGCCCCTTCACACTTCACAGGTTAGTGTCCCAGCACTTCAATTGTCCCTGCCTGGAGCACAGACGAATGTCCGACGAGCGTGTGAACTTTCTATGTCCTGGCCCATTCAAAGTTTTTCAAGCTGGCAATTATCACTTTCGTGTCCTGGAAGTTTATGGTGTGCCTCCCGTCTTAGGGGGAAGTTTCAAGGCTGGCACTTGCATAACTGTTCTTTTTGGAGCTTGCAAACTCAGCCCATGTGTCTTAATCTTTATTTTCTTATTTTGAGTCTTGAATTAAAACAAACCTGTGGAATAAAAATAGCCTGTGTGTGTATTATCACCAGCCACAAACCTCTTCACATTGCTGGGTAATGGCAGGCTTTCATTCAACAGTTTACTCTTTAAATAGGCAATTTTTTTCTTCAGTCAGCAAAGCCCATTTTTACACGTGTTGAAAACTGCTAGCATTTATTCCTTTAAATTCGGTTTGGCATCTGTCTTTCCAATATGGTTTACACAACAGTCTGGACAAGGCAAAGGTCTCCATAAAATTGACATGTGTACATACAGCTCTGATTCCTTTTCAAACAGTGATTCTGACGCTTTTTAGACAAAGTTAAGTGCTTTTCCGTGTTTGATGCAGTACAGCTTTTGTTGGTTTTCAGGTTTTGGCTGGCACAGCCTGTCATTCTCGAATAAGGTTTGGTTTTGCTGAGGGACAGTGGGGATATGCATGGGCAGTTTAGGGCTTATTAATCACAGTGGCTTTAAGGAACAGAGGGAATTAGCGGCAAAGCCATTTTTTTTAAAAGGTGATAAAGGTTTTTTTTCAATCGCTATTTTGGCTTTTGCAACAAAGCAATGCCACTTTTTTCCGACTTTCTTCCTTTTGTTTAGGTGGGAACCCTCTGGAAATCTCCTTTAATGTGCCCCCTGGGTCCATTCTAGCAATGTGTGGTTGGCAGGATGGTGCAGCCATTTTTGTTGTTGTTGCAAAACACAGTTTTGAGACATGGCGCTCACAGGAGCCAGCGCAACACTTTTGTGATTGTTTCTGCGCAAATTGAGCTTAGTGATGTGGGGAAATGCTGTTGAGTGGGTCAATATCTCCCACACCCGTCAGCCGTATTTATAGGAGCCAGGATTAACAGCCTGGCAGGATGTGTGACCTGTTCCCAGGCCTAATGCAACAAGGGATAAACCTTGTGGCATACTTGTCACCACACAAAAGCAAACAGCTAGGATTTAATTGTTGAGTGTTTGTGGTTTCCTGTGAGGTAGCTGTACATGTCAGGATCTGTAATTTACCTGAGCAATCCTGGAATAGATGCAAAGTGAATGTTTTTTCATTTGTGCCCATGCAACTGACTTATCCACCAGCAAGCAATCCTGATTATTGTCAGAGCGTGCTTAGAAAGAAGTCAGGAACATACGCAGTAGACTATTACAGTATCAGCAATTGCAAAAATATGAAACTCACCTGCCAGTTCAGCAGACCCCAGAAGTGAAAAGAAATGATACTGTGATGTAGTCACGTGAGTGTGTGACAGCAGTGTGAAGTTGTCGCATGGGATATGAATAAAGGGAGAGGCCAGCTACCCCGAGCCCTGAAAGAAATGAGGCACCTGAGGACACCTGGGAGTGTGAGGCCTCGACCTGGGTAAGTGATCGGGCAAGAGGCAAGGGCTTTGGAGGCCGATATCCCAGCCAGAATCATCAGAGGTGCCCGACACATTTTGAAGACTATGCAATGTATGAGTAATAGGCTCATGTCATCTGGGTACTAAACCGGATACTCAGGATAATGCACTGTTTGCAAGATAATGCATACGGGCCTGTTTGAAGCCATGTTATATTCAGTTGCCTACTTTGGGCCGGCCAGTCTCGAATCTATGTTTACAATCACTATGTAAGGTATTCTAAGTTCTTTCAAAAAAGGAGGAATGTGATGTAGTTACGTGACCGTGTGACAGCAGCTTCAAACTGTCGCATGGATATCAATAAAGGGGCATGCCCGTGCAGCAAATCAGCGTGCGCCTGGAGCCCGAAGGCATGATTTGATTTTGCTTAAAACAAGCAAGTGAGGTGAGCACAGGGCTTAACTATGTGCCACGCCATAATATTGTGTGCCTTTAGTCAGGTGTACACATGGGGCCTCATTCCGAGTATGGCGGTAAGGGATAGCGGCCACCGGTAACGAGACCGGTGGCGGTGATCCCTTACCGCCATACTCCGAGTTCCCTTTGCGCCCTCGCCCTTAACACCTGCTTTGAGCAGGTGTTAAAGTCGAGGGCGCAAAGGGGCCTCCAAGCCAATAACGGTGATCGTAATGAACGGTCACCGTTATTTGCATCTTCCCCATTCCCATTGAGCCCTATGGGGGCTCATTTGGGAATGGGGAAGAGCCTTGGTGAATGGGGAATTACCGCCCCGCCAACCTTGGAATGGGGCGGTAATTCCGCCATCCACCAAGGCGCTGCCGGTCCGGGTACGGCGTCAACCAAGGCGTTAATAGCGCCATTGGTTAGCGCCGTACTCGGAATGAGGCCCATGGTCTAATGACAAACACGTCTATATTTATAGCCAAAGAGGAATGTCATACATCTCATATGCGTGGTACAGCGTTATATATAGGCAACAAAAACATTTCCGTTATCAGGTCCAAAGAGCAAGTATTAGCGTAAACAGGTATTTCAAGACAAAACAGACACTAGTAAATAGTTATTAAAAGTGCCAAGAAAACATTTGCTGTAAAATAAAAAAAAGTATCTTTAAAATGCATTTCCAGAGAGCTTCCTTAGAGCCAGTCATCCAAGATGGTCATGTCCAAGGAAGAGCTCAGAGCTAAAAGAGTTCCCGAGATGAGCGGAAATGGGTTGGATTAGCCCCAGGGATTAGCATGGCTAGGGGTAGGGAATGGGTGAGATCAAAAGCCAACAAAACCAAAATACACTGTGTGTCCCTCCTCGAATCTCATTCCTGTGTGCCCCTTGTTATAAGTCCTTCTTCCTATGTTGACACAAATCAGTATGTGAATGCAATAAATAGCCCAAACTAAAAATGCTGGCTTGGCAATTTCCTACTTACATATACTCTCCCTATAAGGTACAGTAAACCAAAGTAGCACTTAATTATTGTTATTACCCTTGACCAGTGCCGTTAACAAAAGGTTTAGTGGTGAGGTACATTAACAGGGACAACATATCTTAGTGCATATGGTGCATGTGTTAACCACAGACCTTAGCAACAAGCACTTAAACTACTGAGATACTGTACCACCTTTATACCTAACAACACATCAGAAATGGGCATTGCATAACCCATGGCACCACACAACACAAGCAGAGTATCCCTACGCACTGATTGTTTGTACATCATTTCTCAACACCCACACACAATAGGCATAGCCCTGCAAGTCCTACCTTTCTTATTGTGTCTACCACATACATCTACAAGTCACATCTTTCATTCCGAGCATATTCAAACTCACCTTTTGCCAAAACACTGTAACACAACTAAAGTCACCTGTGACCATGTCAGCAGTCAAGAGACAACTCTTCACCGTTGATCCCATACCATAACTTGCCTCTGCTGTCACAGGCTAACAGCGCCCCCCCCCTCTGATGCACCTTATCCAGATAAGACAGAGCTTTTTTTTAATAGACTGTGAGGTATTTCCTGCACCCCCTTGTTCGAGTGCATATCTCTTTGACCGGTCACTGGGAGAATCCTGCCTTGCCTGCATCAAGTGAGTCTTACTTCCACCACACCAAGCTGCAGGACATAAAGAAACCCCTGGTTGGTGTTGAATGGAATTCATGCCGAGACACCTGGAGACTTAGTGGACAGTGGCATACTAGCTGCCCATTTCCCTCCTGGACTTTGGCATTGCAGAATACTTCGGTGCAGGGGTGGACTGGCCTATAGGGAACTTTGGAGATTTCCCGCTAGGCATCTGCACCCTGGGCCTCTTTTGTGAGGTATTTTCAAATGTTCCCATATAAAAGGATTGGGCTTGCTGAAAATGTGTAATATGGGACCACTTTGAAAATTATTTCCAAGGCCTCTTTTGCTTACCAGTCCACCCCAACTTCGGTAGTGACTCCTCCCCACCGAAGTAGAAAAATGGCCCTTGCCATTTTTTATAAGGGCTGCAGTAGTTCCGGGTCTGCATGCCTCTTGAGCACAGATGTCCTTGCAGCACTTAATCATGCACGCATTGAATGAGAATCAAAAAGTGCCATACGGGTGGCAAGCAAGGGCTATCAGGGCCAGTAGAGTCCAAGTTCAAAAGCACTTTTTGGAAACTGACATAACTTTGCCCCAGCTATCCCCTCCACTTAATAGCTCAGAGCACTCATACAAAACTAGAAAGTCATACTGAAGCAGCATAACTGCATGCTTGGAGGAACAAAATGCGTTTCCATTTTAAAGCCATCATCGCACCTCTAATGCATTCCAGTTCCAGCTTTAGACCCGGGCGGACAGGGTGACTGTCCGGGGCGCCACATTACCCCTCCTCCCACCGCCACACCAGCTTGGGAGAGTCTTTCAAGGGTTCGCCCAAACAAGGTTGATTGATATTGATTGATATTTTATTTCTATCGGGCTCATACACAAGTGTTTCAGAGCGCGACAAGGCAAGTGAGGGGTACAGGGGAGAACAAAACAGCGATCTTACTAGGCCCAGTGACATTGAGAACGCGCAAGTGGATGGGAGAGGGGGGGAGGGGAAAAGTGCATGGAAGGGGAAGAGGTGGAAAGTGCGAAGCAGAGGAGAAACAGATAAATAACAATAAATAAATAATAAAGGCAACAGACAGTGGTAATGCAGCCAGCAATTTGCAAGTGCTAGGTTTAAGGCAGCAAACAGGGTAGGTCTGATAAGTGCAGGAAGAAAAAGGCAGGATGGGTAGGTACGTGGGCCCAAAGGACAGAGGGTGGCCAGGTGCATGGTGCCAAGAGAGAACAGATCAGCAGGGGAGAGGTGGAGCGAAGGCAGAAGAAAAGAGGAAGGTCTTGAGGTGCTTCCGGAACCAGAGATGGTTCTCCTCAAGTTTTAGTGTGGCAGGGAGGCTGTTCCAGAGGGAGAACCCAGCCGAAGACAGACATCTACCCCCAGCTTGTTTCTTAGAAAAACGACTGACCCTGAGGGAGTTGGAAGTAGAGGACCGAAGAGCTCGAGAGGGGAGGTATTTGCGGAGGGATAGCTGAAGGTATTTTGGACCCAGGCACCCAGAAAGCCTTGTGGACAATGCAGAGGGTTTTGAATTTAATCCTTGCATCCACTGGGAGCCAGTGGAGAGATTTCAGAGCAACCCACACATTGCGGGTGAAGGTGCGGTGCAGGTGCGGCTGGAGCCCTATTGAAATTAAATGCACCCCGCTCTCCTGCTGGCGCAGAGCATGCCAGCAGTTGACTGGGGTGCTTGTTATTGCAATACAGCGCGGCTGTCAAACCAGAGTTCTAGTAGAAATTTTAGTATATTACTGTAGTAACATGTTATTGCAGCGTGTGGATGTGGTGTGCGATGGTTCTTGCTTGTGTGCTAGAGGCATTTAGTAATGTGTTAATTGTTGTTGCTGGTATGCTAAAAGTCTTTTAGGGATGCGGTGTGTGATGTAATGATGCTTCCTCATAGCAGTGGTTGGCCTGAATGGTGGTCAATGAGGACACAGGTGACGGATGGGGGTGGCGGCATTGCACTTTAGGTGTTCATGTTGTTTTGTGTCATTTCACTCAGGTGTTTGGAATGCCCAGCCTGGTTCTTTGGAGTGTGTGGGTGCACAGCTCAGAGTTGTGTGTTTGATGTGGCTGTGAGGAGAGTAGTGGATGTGTAGTGCAAGTAGTGTGCAGAAGTTGTAAGTAGTTGACGTGCCTCAGATCGTGAGGATTTGTAGTGGTGCAATTTTCAGTGGTTGGTGTCCTTTCTCCATTGTGCAGGAAAGGGGAAGGACACTGTTGGTATGTGTTTTGGTACCATTATTGCTGGTGACGTTTTCAGGGTGTGCAGATGTAGTGGTTGGAGTTTGGTAGTTATGCACGTGCAGGAGATGGTGTGCGTGTGGTATGTGTGTTGTAAGTTTCTATTTCTTCTGGTTGTGTTATTTGGTTGTTCTATAAAGAGGGAAGATATGTAGTGACCTGGTTTCCCTGTTTACCTTTGCAGTAGAGAATGGGATGTTGGGTGAGTGACATGGAATGTAGCCAGTGAGAATGTTGATGTATGGTTGTGTGTTCCTAGTGAGTCAGTTGGAGATATATAGCCTACCTGAGGGGATGCCGGTGCATGTTGTCTTAGGCTCTGATGAACTTGACAAGATAAACCTAAAAGTTGTACAGAAACTTCATTAAAGGAACAACTGAAACATCAACTGCTGTCAAAGTCATCACTGAGAACCCAGCGCTTTACAGGTAGCAATGCTGGTTTGACAGCTGTGCTGTATTGAAGTGATTAACTCCCCGCTCATGCATTGGTGTGGGCAGTTAAGCACTCAATTGAATAGAGCGTCACTGCTGGTTTTGCGGTGGAGCTCTATTTAGCTTCCGCAGTGCTCGGGACGATTCCCCTGATGGGGAGGGGTGGAGCACTGTGGGAAACGGTTGGAGGTGCCAAATTTTGCTGACTTACCCCAAGTGCTGCCATAGCTAAGGCCTGCCCTGATGCGAGCAATACCTAGTCCACCAGTAGAGCCTGGCCCTCCTTCTGCATTCACTGATGCAGCTGTTCGGTATCATTTTTCATATGAAAGAGAACCAGGTGAAAAGAGAACATAAAAAGGGGAAACTGGAAAGCACAGAAAGTTGGTGGTGACAGTGGTGCCCCTTGGCAGTGGCTCCTTGTTTTCGGGCCCACGCCCCTTGTGCTGGTCGCAAGGGCCCAACCTCCTCATACTCCGCATGATGGTAGTTTGGCTTTGTGTCCACTCAGCACCAGCCACCCTGCTCCAGCTGCAGAGCTCATACATTTCAAGAGACATATGCTTCAACACAGCCTTCACATTCATGCCTCCCCCATCGACCAGTTTCCATTCTAAGGTGTATGGGGAGGGGTGTTTTTGATGGGGATGGACAGGAGCGGGGAGGGAATGCACGGAGCGGATAGAATGGCCATAGGTGTGTAAGGGTGGGTGATGAGCCAAACAACACCTGTATACTGAATGACACTAGTCACATGTCACCTCCCCTCTTTTACTATACTTACATGCTAATATGTGCATTTAAGATGTATCTTAGAAGCCAAGAATTTCCCCATTGGAATTCCATTCAAAATCTGCCACACGGTTTATGGTCATAATACCGAATTTCGAAATCTCGAAAAACAAAATCTCGAAAAAAAGGCCGAAAAAAAAAATTTTGAATTTTTTTTTATGACGTTTTTTATTCGAAATGGGGGGGTTCCCCCCAACCCCCCTTTTTTATTTTTTTTATTTTACCCCTTTTTTTACTTACCTGACCCCAAAAACACACATAAATAAATAAATAAATAAATAAATAAATAATTCGATATTTTTTTTTTCCGAGATTTTTTTTCGAGATTTTTGTAATTCGATATTATTTTTTCGGCCTTTTGACTGACCACCCTGCCACACATGGCTATAAGTGAGCTCATTTTGGAATTCCCCGTAAATCAGGTGCAGAGGACCCGAAAACGTTTGCATTATACGCACACAGGTCCCCTCTCATAATTTTCATAGTTTGCAGACCGGAGTAAAAAAGAGAGGCGTAAAGTTCAGGTGCAGTTACCTGTATGGCTCCCTGTGGCACTTCGCAATGCAAACTGAGTAAATGCTGCCTGCCATTTACGCTTCAAAGGCACTATTTATAATGGATTCCTATGACATCCAAAAACAAATGGATTCGATAGGAATCCACTTAATTTAAACCAGCGTGAAAATGCCATCTTGGCATCAATGCTGTTATATTTGTATGGCAACGGCAATGTGGGATGCTGATTCGTTAATTAGGATCTGTGCCTCCTCTCCGCCATTCAAATACATTAAAATGAGGTGTAACGTGAAAATAATGCCCTCAATATTTACACATAATTTTACGCATGCATTTTACAATACGCCATCTTGAATGTGAGGCCTGGCGTGTTTTTTCTCTAATAAGAATGTTATGTAATTATTTCAGCCTTTTTCTCGCTAACGATGCAAATTGGGGAAGATTTGTGTTGGTGTCACAAATGACCCGAACAGCAATTTAAGAATACATATCATGAAGCGAGGCGGGTTACTGCAGGCGCAACCTTTACAAGCCCCCTGTCTGAACATGGCTCCTGCTGCCAGCCTTATTAATGTCCAGGCTTCAGCAGGGCTCGTGCCTCTCCCAGCCCTGCGCCATTCTTTCCTCACATTTATTTCCCGGCTGATACAGTGTGAGTCACACAGCTTTCAACTGATCCGCAGAGCAAGGACAGTCATATTCACGCGCTACCACCGTCAATTTGACACTAAATTATAATGCAAGAGACATCATGGATGGCAGCTGGTGTTAGATTTAGTGCCTGTGCAATTGCTTGCCAAAACTGCTGGATATATTTCCTGCAAACGCGCTCAAGGAAGTCGCCCGGGGGAGGTGGGAAAGCAGTGCAGATTTACAGCTAAGCTTTCTTCTGGATAAGACTCATCAAGAAGCGCACTCTTCTATGACATAAATAATATAAAAATGAGCATGTCGAATCCCATGGCACAGCCCACAGGACCACTGCTGCCAGTCACAGCAGGGTGTGTATTTGGGCTACTTTTCAGTGCATGTGCTCATTTCTATACCGCACACTGGGCCTCATTGTAGGAGAATCTGCCAAAAACGCAGCTACCGTTTCCACCGCCTGCTATCCGGGCAATACTGGGATATTGCAGGCGGTGGAACAACCGGTAAATCCCCATTCCATGAAGTCCCATAGGGCTCTGTGGGGGGATATGCCAGTATTCTCGGGCGCGGCAATACCGGTGCAGAGAATACCGGCTGTTCTATGCCGGTGGGGGGCTGATCTCTTAGCTGGAGGTGAGTTAGGTTACCCCCACTGGCATACTTGTACTCTTCCTGTCTGGTAAAGTGGCGGTATATGTTAATACCGGCACTTTATTAACGGACCAGCAGGGTCATCATGAGGCCCACTGCCTAGCGAATCTCCTCCTGGCACTATGGACATTGTTTTTTTAGTCAATTATGAGTGCAGCATTTATTCAATGAAATCAAACAGGTCTCCTCACATCTAAGTGCAAGTATCTAATGAGCAGACATGCACATGCGGCAACACCTTCACACTCTAATAAAGAAGTTATCACTGTAAGGGCCTCTATTCAAGTTTGGTGGTATTTGTAGCACTAAAAATGCCTGAAGGAATTACCATTACCGCTTGTGGTAACAGTGGCTTCACCTGCTAAATAAGAGATTCCGTTATTCCCCGTTGAGAAGTTCCATTGAACTATATTGGACAGTGGCGGTATTACTCACAACACCATCGCCACCATTTTTTTTTCTACATGCCTTTTTTTAACCACTATCACCTGTGTTGTAATGAGGCCCGACCTGTTGATGGTCCTAAGTGCCAGGCTATTACGCAAGTCTATGCAAAAAGGACAAGAATACTCATCCTTGGCACTTAAGGGGTTAAATACCCCGACAATGTAGGCATGACCCTTGGTTAAAAACAGTGATCAAAATTCCTAAAACAATCCAAAAAATGAAAGGTAAGCAAACCAGGGGCCATATTATCAAAACTGTACTCTTGTGCAAAAACAAAAATGGAGCAAACTGAATTTAGCACAGTTTTTGATGCATAGACAATAGAAAATTGAGATAACAGGCTTAGCCTCTGTCTGTATTATTAACATTATTTTCTCTAGCGCCACAATGATACAGACTGTTCTATTTTCTTTATTTGCTATGTGGCATTAAACACTAATGTAATAAAAAGATTGTTTTTCTTTGTTATGCTGCAAACATAACACAAAAAGAGTCTCACTCACCTTTGCCCTATTGCATTTACTTTGTTTTTTAATGCAGATTGTGACAAAACCTGTTTGCTTCATTCTGTATTAACAATGCATTTTATCGCCTTTTAGCACGGGGGTGGAAGTTAGATAATCTGGTCACCGATATAAAAATACAATCTTTTAAATGAGATGCTTAATCGGGTGCAATATCATCAAATCTGTGCCCCTGTGTAAATAAATGTAGCAAAGTAATTAAGCACCAATTATGCTGATTTCATAATACGGAATGGAGCAAAGAAGATTAGCCACAATTTGTAGCGTAAAAAACATGGTCCGACCAGGGCACAAATGATGATTTATTTACTAGGTTTCTGAATAACAGGAAATTAAATGTAGTGAATACATTTCTTTTTATGTTATGCAGTAAACATATTACAAAAACAGTCTGATCCATTTTTTTGCTCACGTGGAAACGTTTGTAGATAATGAGCCGAATTAACAAAATTAGAGGTAAATCGGCGCTAATTAGCGTAAGCAAGAACATTGTGCGAAGTCAAATGTACAGTACTGGGAGCTGTTTCATGGAATTAAATGCACGCAGAAACATGCAGCGAAAAGAAAAATTAGTAGCGCCCGGCAAGCCCACAACACGGCCCCATGACAAACAGAAGATAACGCTGTCGAATAATGACACATGGAAAAAAGTAATCAAGGATTACTTACCAGCAATCACCATTACATAAACTTCTCTCCTGCGACCGACAGTCCTCGTCCTAGTAACCCCACTAACCTGTGCCCCAAAATCAGCATCACTCTACACTCACTCGTAACCCCACACTGTAAATGCCCCAACAAGGTGCTACCTCACAATAATGCACCCCAAATAGACATCACCGAAACGTCCGCTCTTACTCAAACAGTGCAGTGTACTGACACCAGGAATTGGATGAAATATGAAATGTCTGACCGAATATCCAATGAACCATCTTGCTTTGAGATGTCCATGATGGATACCCAGTCCACCTGAGTAGACCACATATATCCCCACGTTATTTGGCCACAAAACTTGCCTGACAACAGCTCAGTGGATGTCTCCCATCCCTTGTATGTAGGGACACAACAATCAGACTCCCACAGATGTACACATCCTGTTGCCTGATGAGCAGACAAAACAGTATGCTGGCACACACTCATGATCTGTTGGAAAAAGCAGTCACATACTCAACAGTAATGGATATCAACACCCATTCACTGTCCCTACATCAGAAAACAGGCTTGCAGGTCAGGTTCTGAACAATGGTGGTGTTAGACTTACAATCGTAACTGCACACCACTTGTCAGCTATGCATCTTGAACACCCACGGCACAGTACAGTGTGGAGCACATACCTACCTAAACTCCCGTGACCTGTGTCTCCCATGAAATACACCTGTCAGACATCATCTCCAAAATGATCACTTGGAAGCAGTGCTGGTGAATACAGGACAGCCCACTCTTCAATGACTTCCGCTTGGAGCACACACAGCAAACCAACACAGCCAACCATACTGTCACTGCAGCTGCACTCTGGCCCCTTAATGTGCAGGTGACATCCTTGTTAGGGAGAATTCTCAAACATGTGCTAATACCATTCCCTTAGAGACCCCCAGCAATTTTGCTGGATTTTGAGGACTTGATTTTTTTACCTTTAAAGAGTGTGAACATTTTGTTCCCACTCTTTCATGTATTTTGATGTATGTTTTACTTTTGTGTTCTTTGATTATGGAGTTTTTAGATAGCTCCATAGGCATCTTTTCATGTGTGTTACACAGCATCCTTAGTGCAGTGACACAGGGATGTCTTTTTAGACTTCCCAACGGTTTAAATACCTTATCTGGGATAAACTACTGTTTCCCAGAGAATGTAAGGTTAAATTGACTTTACTAGTCTTTTTAAATTCCTAGACCCAGCACACACTATCTTCCAATAGAGTGCTGGAAGGGTTACCTAGTATCCCCTGTGTCTAGAAACTCATGTAGCAGTCAAATGCTACCCTTTTCTATCAAAATGGCTGGTGGCAGTGGTTTTACAACAAACTACCATGATTTTTCCGACCGCGAACACCATTAGCTAAAAATCGTGGAAGCCATGTTTTTCAAGATGGCACCTTAAGCCCCTTTGTTTAAACAGGTCTCGGTCTTCTTTTTTCACCATTTCTTTTTGGAAAGGTCCTTCTAGTGTTTGTCTCTGCACGCCAAACCAGGTTTGGTCCCTTTGTTTCTATGCCTTTGGCAGGCTTCAAGACTGAAGACTGCCTCTGGCGTCTGAGTGTCTGGGGTGGACAGGAAGTGAGGGAGGTGCCCGAAACGCCCTGTGCTTAGTCTCCTAGGAGACCCAAATGCACTTTGGTGTGATTGGCTGGCTGACTGTTCGGCAAGGACAGCCACCCTGCTGGGTGAGTGACAGCTAGGATGGAATGAATGGGATAAAACTGTTTAAAAGGCGAGTCTCCTGGACTGGAAAGCAGAGTTGACCACTGGAACGAAAGAACCGAAGACGAGCTGGAAGATGACGGCTGCTGCAACTCATGGACCGTTGGTTTGCCCGGTGAAGCCCTGCTGCAGGTTCCGAATTACCAAGTTCATCTCGACAGAGAAGCCCCTTCAAGGACGACTTCTTTCTTTGAGTTGGTGGGACCAATCAACTCGTGAGCCACCTGGATATCATTCTCAGAGCTGGTTAGGATTAACCAGGGGGAAGGACACCAGCTTGTGTGCTTGAATTACAGCTACTCAAACTGAAGTGATTCTATTTTGTCAGCGTTTTCCAATGATCCTGTGCAGTGCAGGAGCCCCCCGACGTCCTCCCTCTTGTCCCCAAGACTGAGAATCAGGAACCGTGAGATCTGCAGGAACTGCCAGGAACCAACGTCTTCAGCTGCATCTTTTGCTTCATATTAAGGGACTGTGCCAACCCGATTGAGAGAACGCCTATCTCTTGGTTAAAGTTCGTGGAACTTTCCCAACTTGCAGGCCTAATCAGCTTGTGACCCAACAAATGATTCTTTTTTTGTACAAACTACTTCTGAGAACTTTTGCAAAGACTTTACCATTTACTTCAAGAACTGCTCTTTTCTATCCAAGACACTAGTCCATTGACTTTGGCCTAGGCCTATT
Source organism: Ambystoma mexicanum (assembly GCF_040938575.1). Classification (NCBI taxonomy): domain Eukaryota; kingdom Metazoa; phylum Chordata; class Amphibia; order Caudata; family Ambystomatidae; genus Ambystoma; species Ambystoma mexicanum. The sequence goes on along the minus strand of NC_090935.1, from coordinate 196,114,138 downwards.
GAACTGAATGGAGTCCTCTAATGAACTAAAACTATTTGCACTGCCTAAGAAAGCATTTGTGATCTATTATGCTAACTTGTGCCTTTTTACTCCCATTGAAAGCAACTGAAATGCCATTTTGCTCCTATTTCAGGGGAGCCTAATTTGTTCAGAAACGTATTGGTTTGATATTGAAGTGTGTTTGTGTATAATATTAAGTTGCCTCCTTCTAGTGAATGTTTTCTAAATGATTGTGTAATAAATTAATAAGTGTTTTAGCAAGAAACCTAGAGTGTACCTTTCTACTTCAACCACTGTTATTGTAAGACCTCTGTTTAACCTCTTTTACTGCTCACATTCCCTCTTGAGATAAGCCTGGCTGCTCAGCTCGCTACCACAAACTGTGTAGTACAGAATTATACCAAAGGTTGGTTTTTGCTTACACATGTAGTCCTAATTGTATGACATGGTCCCAGAGGGTACTGCATGCAATTCTGCCTAACAATCCTCCCCATGTGAAGTGTGTTGCCAAGTGAAACATAGTGAGACTACATCTCTTCTGTTCAACCCCAATGCCAATAAGCTATACCTGTTGTGGAAGTGTGTGCACATCCACATGGATAAGCAAGTACCAAAGGGATACCTGAACAGCTGTGGTCACATGAAAAACCACAATGAACAAATAAATTAAACCTTGAGATGTGAATGCGCAGAGGTGAATTAACTGCCTGCAGATAGGCCAAACCTCCCTGCTCTGAGGAACATTTGGGCTCACACCTAAATTATAATTGTTCTTTTATAATGCGCTTAATATCAGAGATTGATTTTGTAGCGTGGGATCGGGATTACACACGTTTTGTGCTGCGTTGTGTTGCTTCCAAGAAAAAAGTGTTGCCCTTGTGGCCTCTGCCCTCCCCAATGAGTACCCGTCCTCAATAAGGGACACAAAACATCATCATGAAATACACCTCTCATCCGAAAACGTCTCCCCAAATCACCACCATCATACACACAGACCTAAATATACTTAACCAATACTCATATACCAACAGCAAATATGCAATGCCCCTGCACAAGTAATGGCATCAGGCAACCAACCCTTGCTACCCCCACTCTTGCGATGATCCCTTCCCTACTTGTGACGCACATGGCCATATAGGCAAATCCATCAAAGAAATGCCACCATGCCTACCTCAAACAACTCCCAACATGACTCAAATACATGAACCCATGTACATTGGAGTGGCCATACCAATCACAGCATACATGGATGACACACCCATGCACACCTTGTCCATCAATGACCAACATGCATATAGTTCAAAGCATGGATGTAGCCAAGCAACAGATGCGTATGACAAAGATGTAAAACATGTGCAACTCCAAAAATGTCATCTACCCACATCTACCATTGTCCACATATGTACATTGGCCATGTAGGCATCACACTAATCATCACACTGACCTGAATCATGCATACATGTGCCACAGCAAATAGGCCAGTACCAATATGACTCACAGATTGTGGCCAAACACACATGACAACCATAGGACATACTTAGTTGGAGATCATGTTCCTACGAAAGGAGCACATGGAGAAAGAAGCACAAAGGCATGCATACAACAGCAAGCCCAGACATGCTGCCCATGGTATAAAGAGATGGCAAACGGTGCTGTTGAACAAGAAAATATAAATGTATTGATGGAAACCTATGTACAATGATAAAACAAAAGGTGAACATGGAGAACAGCATTACACATGCAGCTGAAGGGATTCAACCCTATGAACATTTTGGCAGAAGTTGGGATGTGAATGTACTGGACACTTTTGGGATTTAACCCAGTAATTTTTGTTTCAGGTAGTATATTGGCTGGGAACTGGAGTGCGCACCTCACCCCCTCTTGTTGTCCTATGTACAATGATGTTAACAAGTAAATATAAGGGCGCCTGGTGGGGTCCTGATACACCCAGGAGGGTACATATATAAATATAAAAGAAATCAGGATGAGAGATCCTACAAGCAATGTGCGGTTCTGAACATATAAATTTATTTCAAGAACACAAATTTATTCTTATTTAGTATACACAACTTTCGATAAGCACGAAAGTGAAATGACAACGGACAGGTGTGATTCTATTCAGTGGAAATACCAAGTGTGTATCAACCTCTATGATGTTGAGGTAAAGGCTCCACAACAGGCCACAGACACATATGACAGTCGGGTAGACCTATAGTTAGACCAAAGTGCACCCATGACAGGGGATGGTCCGGGCCGTAGTTAACACAGAGTGCACACAACAATATCTACATGACATACACAAAGAGGGGTTTTGCAGTTGTGTCACGGGGGATCGACATGGGTGTGTTTCGGCCATGGAGGGCTGGATTGTAGCCTGTCTGGATAATGGCCTTCTTCAGGATTGACACCGGTTTGTGGTGCTCTCTGTAATATCTGCTGCTGTGATAGCAGTGGTGATGCTCTATGTGGGACAATCCTTTGATTGATTGCTGGATTGTTGGTGCAAAAATGTACTCAGGGTAAGCCGTTGGTTCCTGATGGCTGTGGGATTCTCAGGATCCAGTAGGCTTGATGAGGGCCTGGATAGGTCCCTATTTGCGCTCGCACAGGTGCGTGTGTCACCGGGGGCTCTGTTTTACCAGGCGTCCTTACCGGGTCCCGCGAGGGGACCTCGTAATCAGGCGGAATGGGAATTACAGGTCCGCACCCATTAGCGGACCCCATTAACCCATTACGCCTGACTTGTAATGAGGCCCCATAGGTGGATGTGCTGACTCCATTTGAGGAGGTCGCCAGTGCCCCATCAGCAGTGAACAGGTGGTTGGCAGAGTTGGTTGTGGTCCCTCTCACCCATCCATGAGTACTATAGTAATGCATACATGGCCACTTCCATTCAATGTTGTGCATCCATGTTGTTCATCTTGGAATGTGGATGTATGAAGCGGGTTTGCGGTTAACATTGATCTTACAGCACACATCACTGCATACACTGTTCTTTAGAATCACCACTATATGTGTCAATGGCCTGCAAGAAACATGTCACTAGACACAAACGCATGTGGATTGTGCATTGTGAACACTAAGTGTGACTCACATGGCATAAAAATGGATAGTGGCCAATATCAGAGTCATCCATTCCCTGGCCCAAGTGGCCAGTGGACATGGATGAGCAACAAAGTCAGTGAAACGTCACATGAGGGTGTGTAGCCGTCTGCAGTGTTTGGCAAAAAAGTGTTTGATGAGTGATGTTCATTCCACATTTGGAGTGTCAACTATTCAGTCGTTATGCAAGTGCATACTGGGCAAATCCATTTTGAACTTTCCTCAAACATTGTAATGTGGCAGGATTGTTATGCTTTTCTATGTTATGCTATGCAATTGTATGCTATGCTATGCTACCTTATGCTCTCTCACACATTTGGGCCTCATATCCTCCATTTTGCCTTTACCTGAGGCCTCCCTCTGCACTCAGCCCCTCTGACATGCCCACACCCCGCCTGAAGCCGATTAGGCCAAGACCCCATATCAAGGCAAAGGGACACGGCACACCTTCTTTTCTATTTGCTCTGTACAAGCATAGCATTAGCACCATATATGGCAGATAACAGTAGGATGTCTGCGAATGCCGCTTATCCATATTACAACACAATGTACCCATCTATAGGCGTTGTCTCACCAGCTTGGGCATGTTTTTCACTAACTTTGCAGATGACACGCAGCTAGTTATTGAATTAACAGGCTGCCACATTACCGATAACGACAAGCTCAATTCTATCTATAACTTCAATGAGGCATGGATGAAGTCCAACTGAATGTGCCTCAATGGAGGGAAAACTGAGCTCATGTTATTTGGCTACCCGCAATCTAGAGCCAAAATAGATCCCACCTACGCAGCATTTCAATTTAAAAACGCAACAGTCAAGGTCTCAGACAAAGTAAAGACCCTAGGTGTTTACTTGCAGGCCTCTCTGGGAGCAGATGCGCACGTAGCCTACCTGAAACAGAGCTATCATCCTATCGAGACTTGATTATGGGAATTCCCTAATGATAGGAGCCAACAATGCCAAATTGTTCAAAAAAATGCAGTAAGGACAATTACTGGCAAATCAAAACGGGACCATATCACGAATGAGAGAAAAAGCCTACACTGGCTACCGATCGTAGACCGAATCACATTCAAAGCGATGGCCCTGGTTCATCATTGCATATACAGAGCCGTCCCTGAATACCTGAAAAAAGCAAATCTGTCCATATCTGCCTGGTCGGACCTTACTGTCCGAAAACAAAGGACTAGTCAAAACAGCAATCATAAAAAAAACAAACGGATTGGGATGAGCATTCCCTTCCAAAGCTACCACAAGATGGAACGAACTCCCACTCCCCCTCAGACTGGAACCAAATTACTTCAAGTTCAGAAAGAACTTGAAAAGGGTCCTTTTCAGATAAGCATGCACTCACGTTTCTCTACACATGTCTGATCAGTAATGCCTGAAGCTCCCGTTTTATAGCTGTTCTCCTTGCCTTTGTGTCAAGCACCCTGATTGCTGTGGGCTGCGGCGCTCTTCTAAATACATAAAGAAAAAAGGAAAAGAAATTACCCGCAAGGCTTCGCCACAAGGTTACAAGTGAGATGATGATGGCTATTGGCAAATATCTGCGATGTCATGCCAAGCATTGTGAAAATGCTATAATATATTAGTGATTGCTTATGATATGCTATATAACCTGTGCTTTAAGGGCTGTCCCTTGAGAGCTCTGAGTGCCGCCACTTGTCCTTCTGTATTTTCCTGCTTCTCCGCTGATAATTTCACTATATGCTGTTTATTTTCTTTCTAATACAAGAAGCTTGTTTTTATCCATCAGTCCATTGTCCCATCTCCTTATTGCTGATAGCTGAGGCTGATGCCGAGGTGACCCTTGGGAAGGGGTCAACCTTGGCAATGACAGAATGGTGCTGTTTCTCGGCCTAACTGCGTGCATGTTTTCTGTGGGCTGCCCGCGACTGCAACCGCATGGCTGAGTAACGCAAGGTCCTCATCATACCAGAGGTCGCTTTTATAAGCGTGGCACACCTGTTGACTGCAAAGTTGCCAAATCTGTGGGGTGGTTCGAGAGGAAGGCCACGGAGGATCTTCAGCGCAGTCTAATCTAACACCTTCACTCTTTCTAATTTCAAGCCTATTTCTCTTCTTTTGTTTCCTATGAAACTTCTTGAAGCCCTGGTCACTCCGCAACTCCTTTCTGGAGGACTCAAGGGCGCTTGACTCTTTTCAGTGTCGATTCTGGCCCGACAGGGGTACTGAATCGGTCCTGGTGTTGGCAGCGGATGATTTGGCCCAGATTGTGGATCAGGGTGGTATCAGAGCCCTGATCCTGTTGGAACCTTTGGCCGCATTTGACACTGTAGACCATGGTTTCCTCTGGGATAGGCTATCGTCTGTGGATATTTCTGGCTGAATGCTTGACTTGTGCAAGCCCTTTCATTCTGAACACCCCTAGTCTCTTTCACTTCCTCCTTTCATGCCAGCGGCTATGGCTCTCAACTGTGGTGTTCATCAGGGTTCAGCTCTTTCTCCTCTCCTCTTTAATCTGTATATTCTTCCTCTTATCAAACATATACAATCTTCTGGTTTCCAAATGTTTTTCCAATACTGATGACACGCAAATCCTGGTGCAGCTTGATCTTTCTGTGGCGGCTACTGTGGAGCGTTGTCGCTCTTGCCTTTCAATGGTCCATTCCTGTATGGGTAATAATTGGCTCTGCCTAAATGGAGAAAAAACAGAGGTGCTTATTGTCGGTTGACGCCTGAGTCCTCATGGTGGTCTTCAGCTTTCTGGCCCTGGGGAACATGCCCCTCTTCCCCTGCCTTCTCTTGTTGTTAAAAATCTAGGTGTGAAGTTCTCTGCCTCACTATCCAAGCAGGAACAGATTATCAATGTTTGTCAATCCATTCACTTTAAGCTACGGACTCATCACAAGGTCTTGCCCTATCACCCTTCTTCTCTTTGTCCTATGTTAGTTTCTTCTCTCATTTGATGTGCTTTGTTTCTGGCACAGTAGGCTTTTCTTCTCCAACTGTTGCAAGTGCTCCAGAACTAGACCACCAGATTGGCTGTTGGTGCTGTCCACCGGTCTTTAACCCCTGGGATCCTTAACTCTTTGCACTGGCTTCTGGTGGTTATAAAAATTAAGTTCAAGGCTTTGTGCATGGTCCACCAAGCTTTTTATGGGACAGGCCCTGAGCATCTGCAGGCCAAATTCAGACATTATGTTCCGCCTCGTCTCCTACATTCTTCCACTGCCTGCTCACTGTGGTTCTCATTTTCAAATATTCCCAAGTCGGTTGTCGTTCGTCCTCCGTGGCAGCAGCACTGCTTTGGAATTCTATCCCATTGTTTCTTTGTGAGACTACTGATCATCTCTCCTTCAGGCAGTCTCTGAAGTACTTTCTGTTCTATAATTGAGCTTGCTTCTGCTGCTTGGCGCTGCCATGTGTTTAGTCCTCAGCCTTAGCGCCATGATGACCCTGTTGGTGAAGGTGTGCTATATAAATCCTGATAACATAACTTTGTTTTTCTCGGCATTGCGCTATATTTTGAATCAGCATTGCACTATATCTCGAATTGTGTCATAAATGCCAGGCGATCTAGTGTATTTGGTCAAGATGTGGTAATTTGATTATACAAACTGTGATTGTACACTGTACACTGTTAAGATGTGGTTATGTGATTACATAAGCTGTGGCCCTTTTCAGTACATGCTAATGTACTGTCAGAGGAGAGAGAAATATTGACCATGTTTTGGGTGATCTTACATCCATTGAGTGGCCTTCTCCTTATTATATTTTGGAGTACTCTTTTTGAAAACTATGCACGTATATGACTCTATGGTTGGGGACCACGTTACACATAAGGAGAAGATTGCAAGTTTTTCTAATTTAATAAGGCCTCGGATCTAGCGTAGATATGGGTTAGAAAACGCAATGCAGTTATCTGGAATTATTAATTTTATTGAAGATACGCTGTGTAGACAAAAACAACATCTCCCAGGAGCATCGGCCCGTTTTTTGAGCATGGCAGCGATTGCGCGATGATGTCATGTTTTTACATGATGATGTCACAATGCCTTTTGGACACAGGTAGAACTACAACCATTTTGGAAAAAGGCAGTTTATGTTTTGGCGTCCAGTGGAGGTTTTTGGTCAATCAGACCCTGGAAATAATTTGATGAGTAAGTAGACGTTACATTATTAGTCAGTTTTAGAGATTTTCTCAGCAGAACTGTACAAGTACACTTACAGGAGCTTTGTCTGCCTTATTATATTGACAGATGCAAAGAATAGTGGAAGCTGATATTCACTAACTGACCCCTCTTAAACTGGAATATAGAGTTACAATTCAGCAAGTAAGTCCAAGTAACTTTTTAACTGCCTTGGGAATGGTATTTCCAAGCTAGTCATGTTCTAACTTTTGTGAAGCAGACACAGGGGATACTCACCTGGGTTTTGCATGCTTTATTGGGCTTATTTGCAGGCAACTATAAGAGTATTATAAAATACGGCAGTTAATACCTTGTGCCTAAACAAACAAGATGGCAGCTACATCAGCTCACGCGTGATGTTATTGATGTAGAAGAGATTACTAAAGATGCAGTGACATTTTGGTTAGATTGTGGTCTTAACAGCATAGTGGGATTCTATATCTTTATGTGTTAGAATTAGTCTAATGTGGATTTTCCTGTTACTTACTAGAATGGGAGAAGAGGGAAAAGGCAAAAACCTCTAAAATAATTGGAACCTGTCTACTAGAACCAGTTAAGGTTTAATAAGACTCAGAGATCTTCAACCTACGAGTCACAGAGGCATGTTACTAACTGTGTATTTCACACCCTTTTGGGGATGAGGGTTATGAGAAATGGTCAGTAAAAGACCATTAGTGTTACATTCATTATTAATATAGTGCCTTTATTTTTGATCAACAGGGTACCTTACTTTGGGTTTTCAAAGAAGAAATATTTTTAATAAAACAGAGTTCAGACACAAGACAACAAATGCCCCTGAAGAATGTCCTACATCTTTGTTCTTAAGGGACAGAAACGTGTACAAGTTGGGATACTATGAAGTGCTAAAGTTAACATACATCAGCCGGAAATCGCTACAGCTAAAGAGTCAAAATCGAATTGATTATAATTAGACACATAGCATCCCTAACTTGTATTACTATGTGTATATGTTTTAGATGTGTTTTTACTCTGGTATTGAGTTTTTTCTAGCTATTGGTCCTCTTGTTTGCTGATTATTATAATCAATTCGATTTTGACTCTTTGCATTGTGTGGAATGTGTCATTAATAGACATTTGCTATTTACACATTCCAATTATTTCTGGGTCACTGTGGGTTTCCCCGGTCGAGTGATCACCTTCACTCATCTAGGGATACCCTCGAGTCATCCTTGTGTTTATCATCGGGATTTATTACGATCGATTTAGTTCCCGTTGATATCACCTCGAGGTTCACAATTGGCACTAGCACTTTACCGCAGTATGCACTTTATTTCTTTATCTCTTTAATTGTACGATACAATTTCGTGTATTGCACAAGTATTGTAGACTATTTATTCCCTTTTTAAACTTTTTGAAATAAATTTATAAGAAATGTAATAAACATGTTATCTTCTATCATGTGTTGATTGACGTATGGTGATCTGACTTATGACCAGCAGTGCTGTTTCTATCTCTTTAACGGTAGGACGATGTTTGGTTTCCGCAGACTTGACTCTTGTTTACTACGACACCAAAAGGTCGACAGGTTAAATGGTTGAATTTTTTTTTTTTTGTTTTTTCACATTTTTTTTTTTTTGGGGGGTCCCCCCACCAAACCCCCTTTTTTTGCTAAAAAACCCTTTTTTTCCCTAAACGAAAACCTAAAAAATATATATATAAATAAAAAAAAAAATCGACCATTTGACCTGTCGACCAAATTGTGTCAACCATTTGTCTGTCGACCATTTGTCTGTCGACCAATTGACTAGACACCTACTGTACTCTATGGATGACTCATCTCCCGCCACTGCTGCCACCACCCTTATGTCTGTACACACCTACCCTCATGCCAATACTGAGGCAGTACCTATGAGAATTCACACTCCCTTGTGCTCTACTGATGTATACCATATGGCACAGCGATTCCGTTTTCATGGAACATTTGAACACAGTGATTGCCTGTTATGACCCCACCATTGGAGACCTTAAACAACTCCTACGAGCTGTTCACAAAGACACTATATACAAACAAATTATGGACAAACTACAATGGCCTGATACACTGGCGGAAGGGGAGGCTATTACTGCTCATATTACCACCCTCATCAATGAGAAATAGCTAGTCAAAACTGACTAGTCAAAAATAGCAGCCTGTAAGCAGAACCAGTCTGAATCTCCCTCTGACTACCTATCTAGATTGACTGACTGTTTCACTAAATACTCTGGTATTGCAAATGCTGGGGAACAAATCCATATTTTTGATTTTTCTAGCCCCACCCCAAATACCTCTTTACCCTTTTTATACTCCAACCCCACCCCATCTATTGTTTTGAAATATCGAGAAAACAAATTTGGTAAAAAGGTGTTAGGTAAAGAAAATCAGTAACATCACTCGATACCAGTACCACTACTCCACGTAATTATTTAATTCCTCCTGGTAATTCTAATTTCTACCCTCCACCCCTGCCACCACTTCCTCCGCCTCATCCTTCTCCTAACAGGGCTACCAGGATATGCATATCTCCTATGGTCCACAATGACATTGTCACGGTTGGTACCCCTGATAACCCTTCACATAATTGCCCCAGGTTACAGTGGGACTGCAGCATCCAAGAATGCCCTAAGGGCCTCTAAGAACTTGAGGAGGAACACCTGGTCCCAGTCCTGGTGCCTCTGGCGCCAGGCTCATTACAGTGAATAAGGGCAAGTGTCACAAGTACTAATCTGAATCCAACATGGAGGCCTGCACCACAGTCTTGTTCCCCAAACAAGACCATGCAGACTAGTGTTTTGGGTGTGGTTGGGCCCTCGGGTGAGGCTGGCTATATAAGCCACACCCCTGTTGGAAATCATGCTTCGCGTTATTCTGCATCCCTGCAGCGTAACACTCATCGTGTCCAGCTCCTGCTTACCTGAACTCCAGTCATGAAACCAACCGCCGACATACAGGGAGAAAGAACAGAACAAAGAGCAGAACAACGTTATTCCCAGTGCTTACCTGGAAGCCATGGGACCTTGAACTTCATCCAGGCAGTCCTCTCGCTCATTGCTCTCGGAGCCTACCGCAGCCTGCAACGTCGGAAAAAGAGAAAATAAAAGAGACAGCAGGTTAGCATCATTCACGCTTGCCTCAGCCCAACGCTAGCGCTTTGCACTAGAACTTACATGTCATCTTCGTTAGTCCCCATATCGTGATCTCTGCATTTCATCCTGAAGTGAGTGAAGTCAGCCCACGGCTCGGCGTCACGAACGCCGGCAGAGCCAACACCTGCAGAGATAAAAGAGGCAATACATTAGTCTGACATATATCGAACATTTGGAAAAAACATAGAACAGAAGAGCAAACACAGAAAGAGAGGACAGAGACAGAAGAGAAGGACAACTGAGAAAAAATACAAAGAGGACTCTCATAACGTACAGAGAAAAGGACAGTTCCACTCTCCTTGAAGCTGCAAAGCTAGAGTCTGAGCCACAGCCGGCCTGGGCTTAACACACTGACCGGTGAGCCAGTGAAGCAACTAAGTCCAATAGGATGCCTGCATAGAGAAGCAGGATGGAGAGTTCATCACTTCCAAACACAAGGTGAGAGATAACCCTCAGGGAAGAGGTTAGTGGCCAGAGTGAGGTGGGGGCACACCAATTAGGAACACTTTCTAATTGCTTCCCTCACCTGTCATAGGAGCAGTCTCCTCCAAGGTTGACCATTGACCAGGGTGACCTCAGAAGTAGTGCCCCCAGACGGCCACGCCCTGCATCGCTTGGCGCTCCTGCAGAGACCAGGTGAGTATAACAGAACGCAAAGCCTTAACCAATTCTCTGCTTGGGCATCATGGAAACATCGGACAGCGACCAATTAGCTCAGTTGTTAGGGGAACAAACGGGCCAAGGTGCACGTCGCTAAGCAAGAAAACAACGGTTTTAGGAGAGAGCTGATCGTGAACAAGGACCGCACAGATGAGCTAGCCAGGCAATTACTTCAGACGCAAGCCGGGCAAGTGTGCCAACAGTTACAGCTCTGTCAGTTACCCCGGTGCAGGCAGTCCTTCCTGGGGCGGTTCCCATGGCTTCACCGGAGCGCTTCATAGGGGACCCTAAAAGATACGCTGTGTTCATGAACCAGTGCCGCCTCCAATTTCTCGGTAGACCTGGAGCATTTCCTAACGACCAGACAAGAGTCGTCTTCGTGCTATCATACTTGGGTGGCAGAGCCATGGACTGCTCAGTAGCACTGGTTAACCGGGATGACCCTCTCCTGCGCAATTTCAGAGGGTTTCAACGGAAAATGTCGAAAATGTTCACCCGACAGACCCAGGGCCAAGCCTTGGACAACAAGCTCCTATCACTTCGCCAAGGCAGTCAGGATTTGCTAACGTATATCGCTAACTTCAACAGACTAGTCGTTGAAACTGGTTGGCCTGATGAAAGGCAGACCACATTACTCCAAGGCCTGCGAGGCAAGCTAAAAGATGTTTTAGCCCAAGTACTAAACCCCCAAGAGACAGTACTGGGTTCATCGACCTGGTAGTACAATTAGACCACAGACTACAGGATCGTAAGACTGATCGAGCCCGAATGGAGAGCCGTGCAATGTACGTACGCCCAAAAGAGAACACCTTGTGGCCTTCTGAGAACCCTTCTGAACCTATGCAGATCGGGGGAGTACAGAGTCCATTAAAAAAGGCCGAAAGAGACATATGAAGGCAACAGCAGTTATGCTTGTACTGTGGGAAACCAGGCCACTTCCTCTGAGAATGTCCGGTGAAACCACCTAGGAAAACAGTCGGAGCTACAGACAGAGAGGATAGAGAATGAGATTCGGAAAACTCCCACCCCGGCAAGCGTAGAGGTCCGTTTGTCAAGCAAAGAGAAGGTACCACAGACCTTGCACCTAGCCGTGCCTGTGATCTTGATCAACCACCAACAACCGTCCAGGTCCAGGATGCATGCTGTGGAGGCATATGTGGATAGTGGAGTGGTTGGTAACTACATAGACCAAGATCTGACAACAAGGATGGGTCTTCCCCTCACCAAAAAAAGAAATCCGAAAAGGTCACCACTGTTGACGGCACAGAGATATCTTCAGGTCCTGTGTTACACTGTACGGCAGAAATGACACTTCTGTGTCAAGATGGCCACCGGGAAGCTATTGTCTTCGATTTCATCAAGGCTTCTCAGTTTCGGGTGATCGTGGGGATACCATGGTTGGAGACTCATAATCCCCAAATCGACTGGCATGCAAAAAGTCTAACCTTCTCCAATGATTGTGCTTGCACGTGGTACAAAGTCGAAACATCTCTGTCTGAACAAAGAGGAACTATCCTAGGTAAAGGAGCGGTGGTACTGGGTCTAACAAATACACTACCAAGTGAATATCAATACTACCAAGACGTCTTCCAGAAGGAACAAGCCAATACATTACCCCCTTACAGGCCTTATGACTGCCAAACCGACCTCATACCAGGGGTGCAAATTTCGTGTAGCCGGATTTATACACTCACGGAACTGGGGAACATCCACCTGAAGGCATACCTGGAACAATAACTGGCAAGCGATTTTATCCATCCATCTAAGTCCCCTGCAGTCTCGCCCCTCTTCTTCGTGCCCAAGAAGGAGGGGGACCTGAGAACCTGCATCAACTATTGGGCATTAATTCAGGTGACAGTAAAAAGCCGTTACCGTCTGCCTCTCATCCCGTAACTATTAGACCAAGTTAAAGACGCCCACATCTACACCAAACTGTCCCTTACGTGTGAAAGGAGGAGATGAATGGAAAACCGCTTTTCGTACCAAGTATGGACTGTACGAGTACCAGGTTATACCCTTTGGGCTCTGCAATGCACCTGCGGTGTTACAGTTCTTTATGAACGACATACTGGGTGAGCTGATCGATGTTTGTGCATTAGTTTACATCGATAACATCCTGGTGTACTCAGCATCCAAGCAGGACCACGTTAATCACGTCCGCGCCATACTTGAGAAACTCTTGCAGCATAAATTGTATGCCAAACTCAAGAAATGCTCCTTCCAAGTTACCGAAGTCGAGTTCTTAGGTTTTATCCTCACTCCCCAAGGTGTCTCGATGGATATGCACAAGGTGGACGCCATTCTCAACTGGCAATCACCGTCATCAGTCAAAGGGGTTCAGAGCATGCTTGGCTTTGCTAACTTCTACTGCCAGTTTCCAGCATGGCAATGGGGGCTGTTCTCTCACAAAAGGATCCTGAGACCGGCCAACTACACCCAGTGGCATTTTGGTCACGTAAGTTCTCAGCGCCCGAAATTAACTATGCAGTAACGGATAAAGAGGTCCTAGCAATCAAAGCAGCATTTAAGGCATGGCGACATTACCTTCTAGGTACAAGACATATCATCACAGTTATCACAGACCACTGTAACTTACAATACCTCAAAACAGCGAAAGCCCAGTCATCCCGTCAACTCTGGTGGGCCCTGTTTTTTGCAGAATACGATTATGTGATCACGTACCGGCCTGGGGATTGGAATGGAAAAGCTGACGCTCTGTCCTGCCTCGGCATCGATGAAAACATATACTCGACTCCAGACTCAGTAGCCATCATCCCGGGCGAAAGAATGTTAGGCCTTACGGCAACTCTGTCCCTGGGTGATCTCCAAAAGGAAATACAGCTTCAAATGAATGAGAAAGCTTTACAGGAATGGCCCGCAAGGAGTGAACATCACACAACAGTCGACCAACTCCCCTACTTCCAGGGACGCCTATACCTATCTGGTCAAAAGCTACAGGAACAAGTCATCTCCAGCTATCATGATTCTATAGGCGAAGGGCAACTAGGTATTGGCTAAGGTAAAAAGAAACCACTGGGGGCCAACCTGGCAGAAGGACATAACTCAGTTTGTGGTATCCTGTGGAATCTGTGCACAGAAAAATCTCAGAAACAAAAACCTGCAGGCCTTCTAGAGCCTTTTGAAATTCCTTCCACGCCTTGGCATACGCTTTCACTCGACTTCATCACAGACTTGCCTCCCTGCAATGGCTATAATACCATCCTAGTTGTGGTGGACCTATTCTCCAAAATGGCCCACTTCATCCCATTAAAGCGTCTACCAACCGCTTCCATCTTGGCAAAAGTGATTTTGGAGCAAATTGTTCGATTACACGGTTTCCCCTCCATCCTGATTTCAGATCGAAGTAGCCAATTCATCTCCAATTTCTGGAAGAAAAGTTGTGAGATTGTGCAAATTGACATCAGACTATCCACTTATCATCATCCCCAAAGAGATGACCAGACCGAACGGATGAACCAATCATTATAACAGTACCTGAGAAGCATTCTACATCAGTCTGAAGGTAATTGGAGGAAGGCCATCTTATGGATAGCCGAGTATGCATACAATAATTCGCTACACACCAGTACCGGACAAAGTACATTTTTTGTCATGTATAGACAACATCCACGCACCTCCAATTTGGATCCCCCATGGCCTTAGAAATGCCTTCAGTAAAAACCTTACATACAACCATCACACATGCCTTCAAAAAGGCATCAGAGCACCTGGCTTGAGCTAAACAAAGACATAAAAGGTTCTCGGACCAACATCGTAGGAAGGCCCTGGTGTATCAAGTTGGGATGAAGTCTGGTTGGCCTCCCGGCACATACCCATAAAAGAAACCCGGACTTTTCAGCCCAGATACCTAGGACCATATACCATTAAAGCCATCATCAGCCCAGTGGCAGTGAAACTGGCTTTACCATCCAACATGCAGATCCATCTGGTGTTTCACGCGTCACTCCTAAACAACCTGGTACTAGGATTAAAACACCTCCAGACCCTGTTTTGATGAACGGTGAACCAGAATTTGAAGTCAAGGAAACCCTGAATTCGAAAATAACCAGGTCCAAGTTGTACTACTTAGTGGATTGGAAGGGATACGGCCCTCAGGGTACAAAGTGGGAGCCCAGCGATGAAATCCATGCCCACGACTGGTGAAACGCTTCTATCGTAACCACCCAACCAAGCCAGGACCAGATGTAAAAACCACTGTGAGAGGGGCCTTATGTGGGAGTGCTGTCACGGTTGGGACCCCTGATAACCCTTCACATAATTGCCCCTAGGTTACAGCGGGACTGCAGCATCCAAGAATGGCCCTACGGACCTCAAAGAACTTGAGGAGGAACACCTGGTGCCAGTCCTGGTGCCTCCGGCGCCAGGCTCATTACAGAGAATAAGGGCAAGAGTCACAAGTACTAATCTGAATCCAACATGGAGGCCTGCACCATAGTTTTGTTTCCCAAACAATACCATGCAAGCTAGTGTTTTGGGTGTGGTTGGACCCTCGGGTGTAGTTGGCTATATAAGCCACGCCCCGGCTGGAAATCATGCTTCGCGTTATTCTGTATCCCTGGAGCGTAACGCTCATCGTGTCCAGCTCCCACTTACCTTAACTCCAGTCCTGAAACCAACCGCCGACCTAGAGGGAGAAAGAACAGAACAAAGAGCAGAACAACGTAATTCTCAGCACTTACCTGGAAGCCGTGGGACCTTGAACTTCATCCAGACGTTCCGCTAGCTCATTGCTCTGGGAGCCTACCACAGCCTGCAACGTCAGAAAAAGAGAAAACAAAAGAGACAGTACATTAGTCGGACATATATCGAACAGTTGGAAAACACCTAGAAAAGAAGAGCAAACACGGAAAAAGAGGACAGAGACAGAAGAGAAGCCCGAAGGACAACTGAGAAAAAATACAAAGAGGACTCTCATAATGTACAGAGAAAAGGCCAGTTCCACTCACCTTGAAGCAGCAAAGCAGGAGTCTGAGCCACAGCTGGCCTGGGCTTGACACACAGGCCTGTGGACCAGTGAAGCAACTAGGTCCAATAGGACACCTGCATCCACAACGGCACCCCTGCATAGAGAGTTCATCACATACAAACCCAAGGTCAGAGATAACCCTGAGGGAAGGTGCTAGTGACCAGACGGAGGTGGGGGCCACACCAATTAAGAACACTTCCTAATTGCTTCCCTCACCTGTCATAGGAGCAGTCTTCTCCAAGGTTGACCATTGACCAGGGTGACCTCAGAAGTAGTGCCCACAGACGGCCATGCCCAGCATCGTTTCGCGCCCCCGCGGAGACCAGGTGAGCATAACAGACATTTGCAGAGGGACCCTGCCATGCTGTCTGCTGCTTTGATCCTGCTGGACCATTCTGGTCCTATCTGTGACATCCATGGAAAAAGGGTGAATTGTTTAATTGACACAAGTGGCAGGCACTCCACGCTGCAAGCTGCTGAATGTCCAAATGTTGATGTTTCAAAGGAAATTGTCAATGCTGTTGGAATATCTGGCACCACTATTTCACACACAGTTTCAAATGAATTTTCTGTTTCTATTGGTTCCATCACTGAACATCATGCCTTTCTGTTGAGCCCTTGCTTAGCTGCACCTGCTAATCTGATGGATATTGATCTGCTATGCAACATGCATTGCACCATTTATTGTTCCCCTGATGGTATTTATCTAGAGACTCCACAATCTAGGCCAGCTGAATGTTTGTTTCTCCTTTAACAGCCCACGCACCCGGGGCTCCCTCAGAGTGTCCATCACTCTTCACGCCCAAACAAGCTACACCGGTACAATACATTATTAAATGATTGCCAGTTGCCCTCTAGCCTTCACATGCCAATAATGTAGATTATTCCTCTAATGTAGTGCCTATGCAATTGATGCTTCTCTTTGCTAAACCTATTTGTATCACTCTTAATCCTGAGATCCCTATTCTACAAGTACCTCAGTATAGGATCCACTCTCAAGCAGAGGAGGGTATTAAGCTTTCCAACCCCTCCCTCATTGACCAGGGCATCCTCTACTACACCACTAGCCCTTTTAATACTCTGATACTTCCGATAGACAAAAAGGGCACAGCACATTCCGTTTTGTGCAAGATTTGTGTGCCCTTAATAAGGCCATAATACTCTCACATCCGGTAGTCCCAGACCCCCAACCATTCGCTCCTGTATCCCGCCAAACACCAAATTTTTCACTGCATTGATCTTGCCTTTGCTTTCTTCTCTGTCCACATCCACCCAGACTCTCTGTACCTCTTTGCCTTCTTGCCTTCACATATAAGGGACGCCAGCTCACCTACAGATCCCTTCCCATGGGCTATGTTGACTCCCCGTCTCTCTTCTCCCATATTCTGCAGGAAGACCTCCAGGATCTCTCCTTCCCAAGTGGCTCCACTATGAGCCAATATCTTGATGACCTCATGCTAGCATCTCCTTCCTTTCAGGACTCCTTCTCTGACTCCAAAGTGCTCCACGATGCCCTGCAAGCAAAAGTTCACAAAATAAACAAGGCAAGATTACAGCTCTGGCTCCCTACAGTCCGTTACCTAGGACATACATTTCCGATGGCACTAGGCACCTTCCCATCTCTCGTATCTCCTACATCTTACAATGTCCCATGCCTGCCACTGAAAGGCAGCTACACTCAAGTTTAGGAATCAGTAACTTCTTCTGCCCTGGACCATTGATTATGCCTCTACTGTAGAACCTATGCAATTGATGCTCCTTGACTCCCAACCTGACAAACTCACGTAGTGTCCTGAAGCTTCCACAGCCTACGCCTCTGCCAAGAATAAAGACTTTGCCCTTTCAATGGCCCTCACCTTTCCTGTTTACTCCAAATTATTCACCCAATTTTGTGATGAGAAAGAGAGGTATGCCTTAGATGTACTGACACAGAGGCACGGGTACCTACACCGCCATGTAGCTTATTTTAGCTCACAGTTAGACCCTATAGCCTCTGCCTTTCCCAAATGTATCAGAGCGGTAGCTGCCACTGCCCTTCTCCTTACAAATGCTGAATTCTCCTAACCACACCACATAAATGTAGCAGTATGTCACCCTGTATTAGCACTCCTCCTCAAGGTTACGACACAACACTTATCTGCTGCATGTCTCACCAACTATGAGAAACTGCTCCTCTCTGCTACCAACATCACTCATCAGATGCGCCCCACTCAACCCTGTCTCCCTCCTACCCATACCAAATGAAGGTCACCTGCACAGCTGCCTTGCAGCAGTTGACGTGGTATCATCACCAAGAACTGACCTCAATGATATCTCCCTCCCTAATGCAGACATCATTCTCTTTGTTGATGGGTCTTACCTTAAGGACTCCACAGGGATTCTCCAGGCAGGCTTTGCAGTTTGCACCTCGTTTGAAGTATTAGAAGCTTTTCAGCTCCAATCAATACAATCAACACAAGTTGCTGAACTCATTGCCCTCACACAGTCTTTCACGATTGCCACACAATGCACAGCCACAGTATACACTGATTCACGTTACGCTTTTGGTATCTCACATGACTATGGGACCCTCTTGAAACAGAGAGGTTACCTAACTGCACAGGGTACTCCCATTCTTAATGCACCTTATGTTGAAGCACTGCTTAATGCCATTCTGCTACCAACCATGTTGACAATTGTGAAATTCTGGACTCACACTCGATTTCCTGATAGCACCTCGCAGGGTAAAGCATTAGCTGACTGCAATGCGAAAAATGCATCCCTCCATAGCCCTCAAGCTCCTGATTATGTGCCACTGTTTCTCCTCTCATTTGCGGACCTTCTAGCATCTCTTTCCATTCTGGTGGACCTCCAAGATGCAGCCCCCTAGGCCTAGAAACAGGGCTGAGAAAGTAAAGGATATGTTTGTTGCTCTGATCGCCTATGGCGTGATAACTCGGCCCGGTTAGTGGCCCCATTCTCTCTATTACTGTATCTAGCACATGTTGCTCACTCTGTGTACCATTCAAGACAGGGAAAAATGACCTCAGAGGTCCAGAGATATTGGTTTACCCCTACGTTCCCCTCCATTGCTCAGAAATACTGTGTTCACTGTCTAATATGTCTCAAATTCAACCCTGGAAAGCCTGTGAAAACCACTCCAGGGTCACACAAAGTCTCTTATGGCCCCTTCGTCAATCTCCAAATTGACTTCATTACCATGACCAAGTGCACCTCCTTTGACTATGTCCTGGTAGTGATATACACATTTTCTAGATGTACAGAGGCCTACCTCCTGTAAATATGCTGATTCCATTACAGTGGGCAAGAAACTGTTGAAAATGATTGTACAAATCATTCACAGGGCCTTAGGGATCCTTCTGAAGTTTCATTGTAGTTTTCACCCACAATCGGCAGGGTTGGCAAAACGCTGAAACTTCGACGTGAAGCTCCGCTATGCCAGGAAACAGGCCTTAAGTGGCCTGATACACTCCCTCTTGTACTCATGGACCTACAAAACACTGTAAATAGAGTACACAGCCTCTCCCTACGCAAGATTCTCATGGGGAGGCTCATGAGAAGGCCAGTTACACTGCCACTTTCCCCTGAACTCTGTGATTTACAAGTGAATGAGGATTTTGTTGTTTCCTATTGCAAAAGACTAATGCTCATTGTCAGTTCTTACTTCCAGCAAATACAAGAAGCTTGCCTTGGCCACCTGAAATGCTATGCCACAGCCTCCTGCTGGGAGACTGGGTATGGGTGAAAGTGCATCAGCGAAAATCCTCACTGCATCCTCCCTGGATGGGTCCGTTCCAGGTTTTGCTGATGACGCACACTGCAGTATACTGTAGAGGCCATGACTCCTGGACCCACACCAATGTGTGAAAACTGCCCCTCCAACAGCAAGGGGTGCAGTACAAAGACACCCTGCCGTTGACCAGCACCAAAGACACCACTCTTCAGCTACCCACTGGGGTTGCAGCAGCTAACATCCCAGTAACACAGCCTCCATCACTCCACGACAAAAAGTATTGCTACCGGTCCCGGGGTACAACTTGCTGAGTTCGGCCACCATCTCACCTGACATCAGCTGGTTGAGAAAGGGGAGCTTAAATCGCAAACAACCCCTCTTCTAATGTGTGAAAGTACACAGTACAAATACTTAAGACGCAGAGAGAGGATAATATATCAAAAGGATACATTATACAACCTTATGTATAAGCGACTTTGGGAGCGGGCAAAGACCCTGAATGAGCAGAAGTCCTGGCAGGAGAGTATACCAGACAATTTCATGTGTATGAAACAGATGTCCTGGCAATTATACCAGGCAATTGGAAATGATTGTGTTAAACAAGAAACAAGAAACCACACCACCTGATAGAGAGAAATACCAGGTATCCTGAAAGAAACCAAAATTGTAAAGCCAGACAGTTTTTGTGTGCAAGTGTGGCAGTTGGCCAAGAGAGGCCCAAAGAACTGTTGTGTATAAAAAACCTTACAGAGTAAAGAAGAATCCAGGGGACGGGACCTACCCTCTGGAACCAAGACTTTCTTCCTTGAAGAAATATGGTTTGAATGGGTTTTCTTCCTTTATGAACTCTTTTCTAAACCTTCCATGTTAAAGACATTTCCCTTTTCACCTTAGAATTTAGTTTATAGTGTGAGGGTCAGAATACAACTTTAGATACATTATAGTTTTGTTTTTGACATCCTGACATCGACAGATCCTTACTTTTGGTTTAGGTTGGGACATTCCTCCTAGAGCAGGAGCAGAGAGGCATTTTCCTGACCCCTTTTATTTTCAATAAAAGTATTTAACCAAAATATGGCTAACTTGTGTCTGACTTTCATTCCTCACTCCTCACAGCATATTGTCAACCTGGGGGAATGGACATACGACCATGCTTAGTGGAGTCAACTGACATGGTGTTGTGGACTGATACTCCTCCCACATACAGGTGAACATTCCACTCGACATTGAGGTGTATACATGCAGTCTGTCAGACTCGTTTAGCTGGTACAAATAAATATCCAATATCATTTCAGGTATCTTGCCTCAGACAGGGCACACACTCCCTGTAGGGACACCCCGATTACCCTATTTCCACCCAGGTCCCTATTTATTCTGCTGGATACTGACTCTCCTAGCACCAATGCCGGGGCCCAGTGCTAGGTGGAGGTGGTGAGGGACACACAGCACAACAGCAGTACCAGCAGGTTAGGTTGTGCACAGGCATGCATTGTCATGGCTGCTGACCTATACATCCCAATAGTGGCATGATGTGGCACACGTAGGGTTGAGCATGTCGAATTCCATATAATGATGATTGGGTGATGGTCACTGTTAATGAAGATGTGAGATGTCCTACATGATTGTGTGTGTGCATGGCTCCTTGATCAGCTATGCATGTGCTTTATGGTACTGGTTGCACCTCCATGATTTGCAGCTTGGAGTGAGGCTCCTCGGGATGTTCCTGTGAACATGTTTTTGGTGAGAGCTGATGAAGTAGCTTCTTTTTGGTGTGGCATTACATTTAGACTCCTGTCATGTCAGCCTTGCATGCCGACTCCTGCCATTTGTCATGGCAAGTAGAAACTCCATGATTTGGGTTGTACCCACCTATAGGGAACTCTGGACATTTTCTGGCAGGACTCTGCACCCCCGGCCTCTTTTGTGTTGTATTTCAACATTTTCTCATAGGGGAAGAGGTTAGCATTGTTAATAAAGTGCCCAGAAACTCTTTTTGTTCCCAGTCCACCCCAGTTCCTGATACATGGGAATGCAACACACCCGACTCTCACAATCCATGTATGCATATGAATGATGTGTGGAGTATGCATTTGCAGTGCTGGTGAGGTGCAGGTGTGGGAGGCCAATATTTCTTTCTCATGATGTCTTTCTCATGTGTGGTGTGTGTGTGTGATGTTGCTGCTTGGTTCCCATTAACTTGATTACTATCTGTTGATGGTGAAGGGTGTGTGACCATTATTTTCTGTTTGTGTATTCTATGAATGGCAACATTGCTTTCAGGGAGATTTTGAGGGCATATTCATGATTGCACAAGGGACATGTTGAGGGTATCAGAGACAAGCATAAGGAGGGGATGGTTGGGAAGCAGTTGATTTTCCCCATTGCAGGAGAATGCACATGGCATTGGTGAGTGGAATGGTGAGCTGGACCAGCATCAGTGATGCAGAGGAACCCATCTCAAGATGGAAGTCAGGTGAGACATTTCTTTGCGAATTATATATGCGACTCAGGGGAGTACATGGTATGGAGACATTGTGCCAGGGGCTGGCTTTACTATGTTTGGAATTTTGGGCCTGTTACATGGTAACTTTCACTTCCACTTGAAATTTGTGTTTTGCATGTTCTGCCCCCTATTTTGTTCTTTGTGCTGGCCTTCCATTTGCGTCAGTGTGGTGCAAAGCACGCCTGCACATCGCTAAGCTGGATGGGCCAGCGGAAAGTCCAATCAGTGAATCGCAATACACATTTAGCGCAGTGCAAAATGTATATTTGCCGTGCAAAATTACTTTGCACCGTGCTAAAGGCCCAATATGGTTTGTGACAAAATTGTTTACTGCTTTATCCATTATCTAAGCTAACTGTTAGCAATGGTGCAAATGTTACATAGTCTGGCCTCAGGTCTCTGAGGTAAAAGGCCAGGAAATAACCCATACTTTTTCCCATCTGCCCATAGAGAAATCACTCACCTATTCTTATCTGTTTTAGCTGTGAGCAGTGGAATACATTTGCCATTGCAACACACGTTTTCTGTGTTGGCATAGATTTCTAAATAAAAAGGCTATCCACATGCCTCCAATCTGTTCTGTCTAGAACTTTACTGTGGACATTTCCACTGCCAGGATTGCTGTCCCCTTCAGCTGGCTAGTTATATGTCTGGGCCTGAGAATTGCAACCGCTCATACCTGTTTGTGCATACCTGAACTGCTGGCTCCCTGTACCTGCACCCTAATGCAACTCCTCGTGGCAGTCTTCCGATAGGTTTTTAGTGGCTCATGCATCTCCTAAATATTGGGAGTCCAAAAATACCATGTCTTAAGAAACCTGTAAAACCACATTTCCACTCAGTTGATTAATTGACACGCCTGGTGGGAGAAATTGTGAGGTCATAAGTAAGCTTGATTTTGTATTTTGATGAATGAGACCCCATTCTGTATTAGGACTGGGCTCTAAGAAGCCATTTGAATGTAGGTCTTTGATATGACTGCACAATGCCACAGACTGTACGACCTGAAGAGCAGTGGGACACTTTAATTAGCATGTCTTTAGCAGGTTCTCAGAACACACCCATCAGGAAGTTCACCACTCAGTCTGAAACTTACATTCCTGTGTAAAGTGTCAAGGGAGTAGGTGGTCTGAAAACAGATGGCCAGGATGAGTGCCAATTCACTGGCACAACACATACATGTCAACCAATATCATCACAATCACTGTAAAAATACACACACACACGCACAAACGCAAGTAAAGTAAGGCAAACTGACAACATGCTACTTACAGCTGCCATTGAGGGTGAAGAATCATAGAGGCAACTTACTTTGACTGCTGTACAACCTGCAGATGTGGGCTTTGTCATGAACTCGTGGTAGCAACAGTAAAGACAGACACAAGTGATCACAGTTCAAGGGTGTTTCATAAAAGGTATGCATGGGTGAGAAAAACACCTAATCTAAACCTACGATGGGAGCAAGCTACAACCATCAAATAATAATAAGGCAGTCCTGGTAGTGTCTTGTCAAATAATAAGGGCCTATACAAAAAACCTATTGCCAATCCTTACCACTAAGTTACAAAAGATTGTGGGATAATGTTCACCAGAAAAGAAAGAAGTGTTCACAAAATGATAAGTCACAATGGTATGGCTGGGTCTCCCTTCCCCATATTTTTAGCATGGGTGGGACTTCTGAGCACAGCACACTCCTGGGCCTTGCCAGCACGAGGATTACAACTCCATTCAACGATGCCAGGATCTTCAGGGACCACATTTCTTTTCTACATAGTCTCTTGCCTTAGAAGGCCTGCTGGATCAAAAACAACAAACAAACAAACCAAAGTTCCTTCCCCTCGAAGGGAGTAGAGGAAAAGGAGAAGCCTTCCCAGGACAGGAACTAGGCATGTGCGGCCCAATTGAGGCATCTATTGCCATTAACAGGTCATACAGGATTGCCCAATGGTGTTTAAGCCGGTCTCTCCACATACTAAGACAGCGTCATAGCCTCTCAGTGAAATTGCCAGGCCCACACATAACTGAGTTAGTCCACCAAGCAGATATTGAAATGAAAATGGCAAACATAACATGCTACAACCCCCAGTGATGTGGCTCCATATAATATATCTGGGACAGCCAGACCTGTGTGGTCTCTTTATCCTTAATCCAATGCCCCTAAGAGCAGTATTCAAGTCGAGCAGATTAGACGCTAAACTGTCTCACCTGATCCCGAGCTCATGCCCACCTCCCGAGAGAAGCGATAAGCTCGAAAAGTAATTTTGCATGATTTTTAGGGGTGCAAAGTCTGATAACATCTGGTAGGTGTTCCGGTATGGGAATTGTTAGGAATAATTGAGCGGATAAAGATAATATGGAGATTGTGATCATGGAATGTATTGTTTTATAGGACGTTTGTAGGCATGTTCTCATACGTGCAATCATGGTTAGGATATGTTTTTCAAAAGGTGTTGCTGAAACATTGGCCCTCATTAGGACCCTGGCGGATTTTTTCCGCCGTCGGCGGACTTTTCCGCCATGGCGCAAAGTCCCTTTACGCCATGGCGGATGGCGGACTTACCGCCCCATTCCGAGGTCGGCGGGGCGGTAAGTCCCCATTGACCCATTTACCCTTCCCCATTCACATTTCGGCCCCATAGGGCTCAATGGGAGTGGGGAAGGCGTTAATTACGCCACCGTAAATTACGGTGGCGTAATTAACACCAAGGTCCCATAGCGCCATGGATTTTTACGCCCGCAAAAAGCGGGCGGAAAAATGACCATGGCGCTATGGGAACTCGTAGTTGGCGGTAAGGGGTCGGCGCAGCTAACGCTGGCGCAAACCCCTTACCGCCAGGGTCCTAATGAGGGCCATTGGCTTTTCTGGTAATCATAGTACCCCCACATATAATTTGCCAGTGGCATTGTATGTTATATTTGTCCTATCGTCTTCATCACGCTCTTGTACCAGCATATTACATACACAGCCAAAATCCTCGCCACGGACATCCTCCTTCCCAATTGTCATGGCACATGTCATAGCATTGCAGCGATGTGCATCAAACAAAGCAAAACAATATGATGCATAACATCTGCAATGCACATCCATTTTTGTGAATGGGGAAAAACCATTTACAGTTTTGAAGGAGCCACAATGCCTGTTCAATCATATTGTTGCTTTATTCATGGGGGAAGGTATGAAGCTGCCCAAGGCCATTGCGGGCTGTCACAATGGGGTAAACAACCAAGGATGTTGCAGGTATCCAGAATGTCTTTTGTTAAGGTACTGATTCCACATTTTGCTTTTGTAATCATGTGCATCCTCACATATGCAGCCCACTGTTCTTTTAAGTGGGCTCAGTAGTCCAGCTGTGGACCAGCATATATACCAGACACACTGTGATTGGGGGATTTTGGTGTCACTCATGGCAACAGAGGATAAGAACATTCTATAAAAGAAACAACTGTCCGGAACACAAATGAAAGATTGTGAGAAGAGTGGAAGGTTGCATGTTACTGTTTGATTCGAGGCCATTCTCAATGTAACACATGATGGTCAAGAAAAGGTGCTCCTGTTATACTACACAACCATTTATGGAATATTGCTGTGCTGCGGCAAATATTGCGACTGATGGCCATCCATGGTGATATATGGTTTCAATTTTTAAGCAGGTGCAGGTCAGAATACCAAATAGGGATGGAATGAACTTCAACTAAAATATCAGGATGATTCTCTGGGTTACAAATAACTAAATTCTCAGTATTGACCAGTATTCTAAGCACAAGTTTGCAGTTCCACTTCTTTAGTTTCACAACTTCTCCTAGGGACTGCCCCTGTGATGGATCATCTAGTACAGTCTTAAGTGAGTCTCTGGTGTCTCTGCAGCTGGATCTTGTTGTTTTTCAGGGTTCATGGAGACCACAATCCTGACTGGTCTCAGAATGTTGTTATTCCCTTCATGGCCCTTTTCCGATATCATTTGGTATGTCTAGTATCAGCAGTCTTTTGCCATTGACAATATGAAGGGAGATTGTCCTCATCAGCATTCTGCAGGGTTGTTGCAATGTCACACCCAGGCAGGTCAACGAGGGTCAAGCCCTGAATGTGAGCTTGGAGTGGCTGACAGGGTGACAGGGTGTCCAACCTCCCTCCGAGGGAGAATCTGCCTATTCCTTGCTATGTCCTGGTTGTCTACAACCTGTGGCTCCCTTGATCTCGCTGTTCTGGCGCTCCACTCATCCTTCTTGTACCAATGTCCTGTCTCTATCCTCTAACTCATTCTCCTTTCTCTTTAAGGCATCTCTGTAAATAATTCAATCCCTTCTAACAGTCTCCTTGCATGTTTGACTATCCCTCCTTGTTCTCCCTTCACTGACAACCTGTTGCCTTCAAGCCACACTTGTGCTCCTTCTGT
This sequence comes from Ambystoma mexicanum, assembly GCF_040938575.1. Lineage (NCBI taxonomy): Eukaryota > Metazoa > Chordata > Amphibia > Caudata > Ambystomatidae > Ambystoma > Ambystoma mexicanum. Next base: position 196,087,456 of record NC_090935.1, on the reverse strand, counting down.
GCTCTTCCACTCTACTCCTTTCTACGACCACTCATCTCAAAACTCTCCCTGGCAATACTCTCTTACCCAGTATATTCCCGCTCACATTGTCCCCTTCAAGTCTCCAGCTCTCACCCTCAATATCCTGAAACATCTTAACCCCCTTCTTACCTTCTTCAACCCTGTGTGTACCTCTGAGGGCCAAATCAATAGTCGCGTTTCCTTTTTTTTAAACCTTATTATTATTAACTTATGTACATACTTTCCTGCTGGTTGCACCTTCCATAGGTTCCCTGCTCCTCATTACTTCACTCCTATGGGAGCCGACCACCTCCCAGCCATTGATCTCTTTTTTTCTTTTTCACCACTTTGGGCAAAACTATGTCTCTCTGCACACTTATAATCACTCTCCACCTGTTTCCTTTCACACTGTGAGGAACTGGCTACTGCTAAAACCTCCTACGCAGCCCTCACACTTCTACCAACAAGCAGCGAGTTCAATCATAAAGGTAAAATAGGCACTGGCAAGAGATCTATTTCCTTCTCCTTTTGTGGTAACATCATCCGAGAGAAGGCTTTACTCTCAAGACAGGTCTGAAAGTGAGACAGTAGCAACCCAAACAGCAATAGTACAACTGTCCAAAATAAATGAATGACCTATCAAGGTTCTATAAAACTATATATACACATTTTAATTAAACACACCATATGCAATATTACTATACTAGAAAACTACTAACAAAAAGCAACATCTGTGAAAACAACGCAGACTATGCAGAATGTAAAAAATGCAACCACTCTTGATAATGTATCTTGGGTTAAAGGCAAATAATTCACAGCAATTTCATCACAAGAATATATACTTCAGGAATAAGATGCAACAAGGGCTTTAACCAGTCATTAAGTGCCTAAAATGTACCAAGCGGGAAGGGGCACTCAATAGTACCTGATTGTAGACTCTGTCAAACTGGGCTTCTCAGCATTGCATGTTGAACCAGGATTGGAAATGGAAGAGTCATTTCAGGCCAGGCAGTGAACTAGCAATGATTGAATCGGTAGCTTAGTGCCGTTCGAAGGGCCGTCTTTGAATGATGCAGTTTGGAGGGCACACTAGGGTCAGTCCGAAGGTCAGGCCAGTTTGAGACATTGATAATTGCTAGTTCGCCTCAATGAGTGAAACTTCCAACGGTTCGAGTTGAGATCTGGTGATGGTTTAAAGCTGTAATCATGATGGTCCAATATGCGGTTCGATGACACAGCGGTTCAAAGTCGTGCAAGTTTGAGATGTTGGCAACTTCTAATTTAGGTCAATACCTGCCATGATGCTACCAACAGTTATGGTGGAGATCCGTCGATGACATGGTGGCTCAAGCCGAACAGGGGCTGGACTGTGCTAGGTACTATGCTGTGTCGTCCAAGTTGGATGATGCAGCAACAGTGGTTTGAAGAGTTTAAGGCAGAGCCAAAGTAAGAACTGCAGGTCTTGTTAGTTTAAAGGCAGTTGAACATAGTCAAATCACACTTTGATGAAGGTTTGACATTGCAGAACCTAGGAAACCGGTTGGTTGGCTTTCTCTGGTCCTGTGAATCTGAATCTAGGAGCTCAGGGACGCAATACGTCTTGTCACCGTCACTCGCTACCCGTGGTAGGCTAGGGTAGCTACCAACTGCTGGAGTCTTTTACCTGCCCTGAAGGGCATGGGCACTAGTGTGGCTGGCAGAGAGTGCAGAGATGGTCCACAAGAGCTGTTCCCTCCCATTGTGCGATGGGAATTGTTTGTGAGCAGATGTTGCCTATCTGTTGGAAATGGAAGAGGACTCTGGAAAGGACTTCTTTCCCAATAGAGGTACACATTCATTCTTCTTGAGGTCCAAAATGAATCAAGGAATGAGTGGGAGACCCTTCCTTATAAAAGCAAATGCCCACCCAGGATTGGAGAAAAGCAAGCCTGCTAAAGGGTCTAATTCCTGTTAAGGTAACACGTGACTTTTGCCTTCTGGCAACATACCCAAAATGATTTGTTTGTGAAAAAAGTGTACAAGCCAGAAAGGAAAGAGAAGCCTACAGAAAACCAGTATATAGTAACCCTTTCTCTTTTTTGTTCAACTCTGCCTGACTCCCTAGCCCTGCACCCCTCTCTAAGTCTGCACTTCAAAGGCTTTTTGGTACGCAAAACCCTGCTTTGGAGCTAGCCCTTTTGTAATGGGTGTTCACTTTGAAACGTGTTTTCTAGTAACGTTACTGGTGCGAGATGCTCTGCTGGAGAGAGTTGTTATCTGACCCTTCCCTGGTGGCCAGAGCTCACGGTGTTGATATGTGCATGTTACAAGTCATATCTAGCTTTTAATAAATATGTGAACTACCAGCCACCATACCAAATCTCAGGTATGACTTATATTTCAAGATTATCATGCTACTTGGTGACATGTTATTATACCTATTATGGTTTAAATGCAAACTCTGCACTGCAGTGATTTTGCTGTCACAGCAGCTTTCAGACAGGGCACATGTAGCCTCTGAACCTGTTCTGTGAAACTGGAGAGGAGGAGTTGCAGATCACGTAGCCTGATGCTGCAGGGTGCAGGTGTTACTATGCACATGGCATGGAATGTTCTGAAAAGAGGGTCTGATTAACAGATCACCCTTTCTGAGATAATTTACCCGCATCATTTTATTATTTAATACAATTCATTAAAGCTAGGGCTTTCTACATGCATGCCACATGGCAATTCCTAACCTCGGCATAATTATGTGCTCTTAGAAGTCACCATGCCACAAATAGGCATGGCTTAGCTTTGAGGATTTATGTGCCAAACGACTGGCTAAAGCATACAATCATCATAGATTGATCAGGTATGGCCACGATTAAAACACCACCTGTTAGTATAGCAGTCCTATGCTCTAGCAGCTGCCAAAGATGCACATGTTACCTTTGAAAATGCTGGGTTTTACAGCAGATCTCAGCAAAGGGACTTGCTTGCACTAAAATATTGGCAGGGATCTGATTAGCAGACCTCCCTTCCACCTCCCTTCCAGCAACAGAATTAAATGCTTAATTGTATGCGAGGTTAATACTAATTAAAACGAGTTGGGCATTCATGCCCTCACCAGATGGCAATTCTGTCACACCTGGTACAACCATAATTTGCTCTTTCCTGTCTGATAATCCTGTTACATATGTAAAAACATGTAATAGCAGCACTGAATATAATACATATAACTCATTCACTAAAAGGATCCATGTGCTCGCCAATGTTATGCCACTCTGATTCCCTAGAAATATTTTACATACTACATTTTAATTTTGTATAGCTTTCAGTAACATTTTCCAATCAACAGATATCATGTCATGATGGAAAGTGATTTAACCAAGTACATATTTGTACAAATGACACTTCAGATACTAAATCATAGCTGATGTGAAATGAAAAGGAATTCATGAGAAAATTAAATAAACCTCCAATGTAACAAATGTTGTCAAAGATCTTGATTTCTTGTGAATATTGATGATAAATACATTTCAGGGATCTGCGTGATTTTTCCGTCACGGAAAAGTCAGTGACGGAAAAGTTTGCATGGAAAATGTATGCACCACCAAAGGTTCGTAGATTTCCCATGCAAACAAACACTGCAAATCAGACATACCCACACCCCCAGCCACACCCACAACACACCCATGACAACCCCCACCGACATCTTCAACACACCCCCCACCCACACCCTCAACACACCCACACCCCCAACATAAACAAATCCTACTTACCTTTTCTTCACGCTGTGTCCCTGCGGCGCCGTTTCCCTTTCACTTCCGTGATCGGGAACTGGTGCCTCAGGGTCCTTTTCTTTTTTGTTTTTTTTACAGGCAGCTGCAGGGTTGTCCCCTGCAACACCCTGCTCAACACCCTGCTCACTATACCACTAATGCTTGTTATTTCACCCACTTTTGCAAGTATACATTTCGTGGACATATGTCTGCTATGCTTACAGGTGAGGGTCTCAATGAAGGCACCTCCAAATAGTTAGTTTCTCCAACATGTCTGATATGTTCAAGGGCACAATGGATATCATGTATCGAGGTGTTGCACATGTTTAAATGTCTCTCTCTACCATAAAATGTTCCACTTGCTTCTACATATTGGCTACCACTGTGACACAAGTACATATGACACCTGTACCATTCCGATAGTTATATTAAAGAGCTCTGCAAAAAGGTTGTATTAATATATAGAAAGGGTTTCAGGAATTTCTTGTGTGCACTCATTGAGTATGGGAATTCATATTTTTCTCTTTAGTTTCAATGTACAGCTTCAATGAACAATGTTTCACTGATATTTAACATGATTCTATCATGACCTTACTGACTGATTTCTGCAAGTTTGCTTGTACATGTAGAGGAGCAGACACACACATCCGCAGGAGATTCTAACCCCCTACCTTCCCTGTATTGGAGACATGAAACTGTGCCCTGTCTAACACCAGCTATTATACCAATACTGCAGCGAGTATTTGGAAGAAGGTATCCATTATGACAGCCATACCGAATGTACCCTCGAGTTGATGACAGCCTGAAGGAGGAGATTCCTGAAGAAATATGAGAAAGTGCTAAGAAAATGAACTGATGAAATCATAAGGAAATGTGCACAACATACTGAGATACTGAATGAAGACGATGTATGGATCCTAGAGGAGAAATTACAAAGTAAAGAATGAAGTGAACCTTGAAAGTTTAAAAGAAGAAGATTACACGTTGGAAAGTGCTGAATAAATCAGACGTATAATGAATGTACAGACGCTGAAACGCAAGATAGATCAAGTCATCATTTAGGCTATCTACATGTAGTAAACAGAATGCAGGCATAGTCGCCATTGTACATAAACTGGACATTGGTATCATGAAATAATTAAGCTACAGAACAATGGAGAGAAAATGAAAGGCTGTGTCGCAGTAGATTAGCAGGTTATTGGAGCTACGTTGAGAGGCTGTCTGACCTGAAGTCAAGAACTGAGGAATCAAGGTCAGCTATCTACGCTGAAGAGGGACATGTGTGCGGAGGATGGATCCTCTTACGTTAAGGTGCAAGAAAGAACACAAAGGATGCCAGGTCTTAATTAATTTGAAACATTTAAAATCTTGCAGAATTAACAGAATCGTGGTCTCATGTCACGTGAGTCGAAGCTGGAAATAGGGCTTGGACTTGGAGTTCCAGACATGATAGCGAGTGCCCTCACTTCCATTGCGTTCCGAGGACAAGAATACTCTGCAAGGCCAAGACAGTAAGATAATTTCATGGCAGAAGGCATGGGTGATGAGCGATGTTGGGCTAGTTGGGTTGTAGGGCAGCTTCATGTCCTATATGCTTGCACCTTGGTCTTGGCTTTCGTGCTCCCAATTGAACTGAATATTCCAGACATGGCACAAGCATGCCAACCAATTGTACCAGTCCACATAATGAAGGACCGAATAGCTTGAGAATCCAATGAAACACTATGGGCCTCATTACAACCCTGCCAGTCCGGTAACAAGGGTGCCAGTAGCCTTAACCGTTGTTACCTGACCAGCAGAGTACAAGTTTCCGGGCCGGGTGCCTTTCCGCCTGCCAGGTCTGACCTGGCAGGTCGAAAGGCATCCGCTCGCAGACTTTGATGGTAGCACCGGCACCATTATGAATGCTACCGTCCTCCCCATTCCCATTGAGTTTTATGGGATTCGAATGGGAATGGGGAGTTACGTTTTCCAGCGCCTGGCTTCAGGGACTGCCGAGCTGTAATGCCCCGGTGATTCCCCATTGCCAGGATCCGAAAAAACTACAACTCCAGCTGCAGCCATGCCATTTTTACCAGCATGGCTACCACCGGGGTCGTAATGAGGCCCTATGTAAAAGATTTTTCTAAAAATGACACATTGGAAGAGGTAGACATGAATTGTCCACTTACAAACCTAGCTCCTAGATCCAGATTTGTCCCATAACCAATCCCAACCATTGATAGGTTTTTCACTATTGCCACATAGTGTGATGTCATTCTGACGCACACAGAAAGTATATAATTGTTTTTCATGAGGAAATCGCTGAGAATGAGTGTACATCCATTGATGTTCGTTGTAAACTCCCTGTTTTCGATAATTGTTAATAAAACAGCAACTTGCCATCTTCTTAAGTTTGTTCAGTTATTTGGTAATCACATCCAGTAACAGATTCATGTTCCAAGGACCATAAACTCATGTGGTAGCGATGCAGATGGTTTCGATCTTAACTAGTTTGACTTTTATAATTTTGGACTATCGGGCATCCTCTGCCATTAGCTGGAAGATCGTGGAGTTTCTTGTGGAGTTTCCTGTGGAGAGCGGCCAATAGAAATTAACTTGCAAGAGACGTTGGGCAGGTCCTTCTTTGAAGAAATCCCTGCTCAGTTTCCACGGGTGCTCCGCGACGGAAGGTGAAGTGGTCGGATTGGAGGAGGAGTCAATACCAAAAGCCTCAAGCTGTTAAAATGGATGGGATGTAGTCCCTGGGGTGTAGTCCTTTGTTTGTGTGTGGCCTTTTCACAGTCCCACCCTCCCCTCTTGCAATTGGTCAGAATAGGCTGGTGTGTCTCTGGCTGGCTTTCTACAGCCATTTTCCACTTGCTTGTGGACTGCAAACTCGAAGGATCTGGCAGGGAAAACACTTTGGAAGCAGCTTTAGGGGCTGGTTGATGCTCAGTGAGTAGTTGTACATTGATTGTAATCCGTTTATGGCCTGTATTCATGAACTGTAGTGGAGGGGTTTGTTGTTTTTTCAATCATTTTTGTTGATCAGTGTGTGCTATTGTGGTGGGTTCTTTAGGGTTTTTGTGGCTTCTGACCCTGTTTTTCAGTTCAGGCCTGCATCTACAGTGTGCAGTCCTGGGGTTTAGTCCTTTGTTTGTGTGTGGCCTTTTCCCAGTCCGGCCCTCCCCCTGCCGCCTCCCAGCCCTCCCTCCTCCCCTGATTAGTACTTCCACCTGATCATGACTGACTTTCCCAGGGCAGCGTTCTGCCCGTGCAGCCGCTGCGGCTAACAGCCTCAAGGCAAAGGGCAGCTCCCACAGAGGTGGCTCCAGATTGTGTCTGCAGGTGTCAGGAAGGGAGGCCAGCAGCCAGCTGTCGACCAGAAGTAACCATCAAGGTAGGTGTGGCCTGGGTGGAGAGTAGAGCAATCACTCTACTCCAGAAGCCCTGCCACTCTACCTGCCCTCAGACCATAGCAGACCAGGATATTAACACTAGCCTGCTTAACAACTAGATAAAATATGAACACTAGCCTGCGTCGCATCTAGAGGATTGTGAATGTTAGCAGGTGCCACACCTAGAACTGTGAATGTTAGCAAGTGCCACACCTAGAACTGTGATTGTTAGCAAGGGCCACACTTAGATAGAATTGTGAACATTAGCCTGCACCGGACCCAGACAGAATTGTCAATGATAGCAAGTACCACATTTAGACAAATGTTAGCAAGTGCCACACTTAGATAGAATTGTGAATGTTAGCAAGTGCCACACTTAGATAGAATTATGAACTTCAGCTTTCGTCACATCTAGGCAGGATTGTGACTGTAGGCCAGCGCCACATCTAGATAGAATAGCGAATATTAGCCATTGCCACATCTAGACTGCATTTGCAATATTACCAATGCCACATTTAGATAGAATTGTGAATGCTAGCTTGCTTTGCATCTAGACAGGATGTCAAAGGCGGGCCAGTGCCACATTTGGATATAGCACATATGACTTCTAGATAGCGAGGCCAATAAACAACCCACTAATAACGTCACCCCTCTGCATACACCTCTCAAACTCTAACCAAACAAAACCACAACCCTAAAGCACAACAAACCACACAAACTTCACTACACCGCAACAACAAACAGGTTCAGCGAACTGTGTTAACCAAACAGAAGCTGCCAACAGCACATCACTGCTCACTTACACTTATCCCGCTCGTTCCCACTAACTCACCCGACCCTTCCTTTTCATATCCGCCAGAGCGCCAGGGGACCACTCTGGTGGTGATAGTGCGCGGTACAAATATCCTTTAACATTAACATTAATAGCAAGTAGACTAAGGGAAATGGCAATATATAGGGGCGGGATTGTGATATTTTATTAAAATAAGTTGGTTAATAGGAATTTTGTGTGCATGAAGGAATGCCTCAGTCATGCTATTTCAAGGAAGATAGATGAAGATGTCTCAAATTCCAGTTAGAATGTTAAGAGAGAGAATACACACGGTCAAAACCGTGAAAGGGGACGTATTCAACTCTGTACAGGGTAATATAATTCGAGTCGAAGAAAGAATACTTCTTACATTAAATGATTATAGGATAAAGGGAAGGTGATCACAGGGGTTATTACTGTGTGTTGTAATATTATTTTGATTATTAGTTGATGTATGAAGTTTTGAAAATTGATACATTGTGAAATGTGGAATTGAAGTTATTTTGAGTTAAGTGCAGTAAACGATTGACGCCAGTCAGACAACAGATAAGGGCAGTCAGAAGATAGATAGGGCCAGGAAGAAGACAGATAGCTTGTTGAGACAAAAGAGGATTGAGCTGCGATTCACGGTGCTTGCTCATATTTATTGTTTTGAGATTAAGGGCCTCATTACATGGATGGCGGTAAGGGATTACCGGTAAGGGTACCGGTACTGGTAATCCCTTACCGCCTTACTATGAGGTCCCTTCGTGGGTCCCTACCTCAGCCGCAATTTGCGGTACCGTAATTACCACCTTCCCCATTCCCATTGAGCCCTATGGGGCAAAAATGGGAATGGGGAAGTGCCATGGTGAATGGGGAATTACTGCCCCGCACACCTTGGAATGGGGCGGTAATTCCGCCATTCACCATGGCGGACTCTGTAAAATACCGGCGGCAACCATGGTGCTAATAGCGCCTTGGTTACCGCCTTCCATGTAATGAGGCCCTAAAAGTGATGAGCAATGAGCTTTAAGATAAGTAGAGATTTATTAAATACAAAAGGGTGACGATCTGGTAAGTATTCGATAGTTAATTGTGACTTGTTATCATGGAGGATGCTCCTCTTATGCACCTTTGTGAAACATTATCAAGGCATGCGACCAAGCTCAAACAGTACACTGCAGAATGGGTAAAGCGCAAGGCTGAGAAAATGTTCATGCCATGGCCGCAAGGGGGATCATTGTCAAAGGCAGTATTACAAAACATGACCACACATGTGCTCGCTGTGTATACAGGAAAGAAATTAGAGAAAAGACTGGCAGTTTTAGAACTTTGGAAAATGTATCAAGAGGAGAAAGAAGACATTCCACAGGAAGAGTAGATGCTTAATCAGAGTAAAGGGGAGGGCATTGAGTCCTCGGCTCCTCTTGCTCCGCCTGAAACTAAGAATGTAGATGCAGAGGAGACAGGATTGTATCCTTTAAAAGAATTAAAAGCAACAGCTGGGTACAGTAAGCCAGTATATGCACCCCCGCTTATAGTAGCGATGGCAGTCTAGAAGAGAGCAAAAAGAAGGAAGACGAGTGTAGATTCATACGAGATAAAGAGGAATGAGGCAAGAGATTGAAT